>NW_028318083.1:22200000-23400000 GCF_062004578.1 Staurois parvus
GGAGCTCGGCTCTGCAGATAGGTTGGGAGCATTCACACTATTCCTCCCACTGATGGGGCCCTGTTCCTCCCACTGACGCCGACGGTGGGGCCCTGTTCCTCCCACTGACGCCGACGGTGGGGCCCTGTTCCTCCCACTGACGCCGACGGTGGGGCCCTGTTCCCCCCCACTGACGCCGACGGTGGGGCCCTGTTCCCCCCCACTGACGCCGACGGTGGGGCCCTGTTCCCCCCCCCACTGACGCCGACGGTGGGGCCCTGTTCCCCCCCCCCACTGACGCCGACGGTGGGGCCCTGTTCCCCCCCCCCACTGACGCCGACGGTGGGGCCCTGTTCCCCCCCCCCCACTGACGCCGACGGTGGGGCCCTGTTCCCCCCCCCACTGACGCCGACGGTGGGGCCCTGTTCCCCCCCCCCACTGACGCCGACGGTGGGGCCCTGTTCCCCCCCCCCACTGACGCCGACGGTGGGGCCCTGTCCCCCCCCCCCCCCCCACTGACGCCGACGGTGGGGCCCTGTCGTCCCCCGTCCCCCCCCCCCCACTGACGCCGACGGTGGGCCCCCCCCCCCCCACTGACGCCGACGGTGGGGCCCTGTCCCCCCCCCCCCCCACTGACGCCGACGGTGGGGCCCTGTCGTCCCCCCCCCCCCCCCCCCCACTGACGCCGACGGTGGGGCCCTGTCGTCCCCCCCCCCCCCCCCCCACTGACGCCGACGGTGGGGCCCTGTCGTCCCCCGTCCCCCCCCCCCCCACTGACGCCGACGGTGGGCCCCCCCCCCCCCCACTGACGCCGACGGTGGGCCCCCCCCCCCACTGACGCCGACGGTGGGCCCCCCCCCCCCCACTGACGCCGACGGTGGGCCCCCCCCCCCACTGACGCCGACGGTGGGGCCCCCCCCCCCACTGACGCCGACGGTGGGGCCCCCCCCCCCCACTGACGCCGACGGTGGGGCCCCCCCCCCCACTGACGCCGACGGTGGGTCCCCCCCCCACTGACGCCGACGGTGGGTCCCCCCCCCACTGACGCCGACGGTGGGGCCCTGTCCCCCCCCCCCCACTGACGCCGACGGTGGGGCCCCGTCCCCCCCACTGACGCCGACGGTGGGGCCCTGTCCCCCCCCCCCCACTGACGCCGACGGTGGGGCCCTGTTCCCCCTATAATACCAAAAATGAGGCATTTTCTACTCCCACTGGGTGCAGTCTGGGCCTCCTAATGTCTGAAGGACCGTAAACCAGCCCTTTGTTTGGAGACTCCTGACCTAAGCGATCGGAAGCGGAAGAAGTTTTTGTAGCTGCTGACTGTTCGCTTTTTTTACCTTTTGAGTGGAGATCCCCTTTAAGTTCAGCCCCAAATAATGTGTCTTTTGTTAATATGGCACTCCAGCAAGTATGGGGACCATATGCTTTCCCCTTACTGTGTGGTCATTGCACAGGAAGTGTAGGAAAATATTTGAGAACACAAATACCAGTTTCTATTACTAGAATAGGGACTAAAATATCCTTGTTGTGAAGATCCCCCATTCCTACGTGGATTGTGATGGGAAGTGAGGTGAGCTTCTAACCCTTCCCTAGTCTATCCATAAAAACAAAACAAAAAAATGTTTGGCTATTAAATTGTCCAGCTAAATTATTTTTTTTAAATGCTATTTTCTTTTAAAATTCTCACCAGTACAGTACATGCATTAAAAAGCTTTTCAATGTGCTTGCATTAATGCAGCCCATTTACTTGGGGGGGAGCTACTTTTTTTTTTTTTTTTAATTTCTTCCATGCAGAGCACCATAACATGTTTTTCAGGCAGATCCAGACTGAACCACAACGTATGTCTATGGATGGGCGGATGTAAATGGATGATCATCCATTTACATCCGCCTACATCTGTGACCATTCATGTCTGTTGTGTGTGTGGTGCTGTTTTTTTTTTTTTTTTTAATTAAATAAGGCTGTGTCCTTTTCACTTTAGAAAAAAAACTAAAAGGATGTTGTCCCTTACATGCATTTCGTTTTATGTCCATCTGTAGGCAAGAAATCATTGTTTTATACTTTTGTCACCTATGATTGGTTTCTGCATCAAATAAAAAAAAGTCAGAAAAATGGGTGTAAACCAATATAAACTGAATTGATGTGAAATGAACTAAACTGAAGATGGATGTGCAAAGTGATGTAACCTGAATCCATATTCATCAGCTTTTTCTTTCACAAAACATGACTGAATTTATGACACTCGTGTGAAAGGACCCTAAATGTGAATTTATGTTCCATCCAGAATAAATGGCATCATGTAATATACTGTGCACTGGATAGATGCATGCTTGCATTTTAACGAATGGACACAATAGTGTGAAGCTGACATACAACCCCCAATAAAAGGGATCATCTGTACTCTAACCTTGAGTTTTAGAGTTTGCTAACCTACAGGATCTAAACTCCAAGGCCCACTATGACAGGTCTGCTTTTTTTAAAAAAAAAATGTGTAATAAGTTTGAGATCTGTGAAAATCATAAATAAAACCAATCAGGGTAAGGCCCCTTTCACATGGGGCGGATTCTGTTTGGATCAGCAAGGGATCTGGCCACTGCTCTAATGCTGATTGGAGCAGAGTGGGTGGATGACAAGTCCCTGTCCACTCGGTTTCTGCAGTGTGAACACGGACAGAACCCACTCTGCTCTATGGGTGGCCGCGTGTAAGTGGACTCTGCAGTACGTTTACACCCAACTACCCTCCGATCCTCCTAGATGGAGGACAGATCCCCTTTGTTTTTTGTTTTTTTTTGGGGGGTGTTTTTTTTTTTTTTTTTTTGCTGCAGAGCGGTTTGGAGGTAGGCAGATATAAACGGTCACAAGTCCATTTATGCTCGTGGTCCAAAGAGGTGAATGGACCATCTGATCAGGTCCGCTTGAAAAACTGACAGGCAGACCTGATCTGAACGGCCCTAGTAATCTTTATTTAAGAAAAAAATTATTAGATTTCTGAAAACCAATTTCAACACAGGTAGGGTATTCTCTTACTTTAAAGTACAAGTTAAAGTAAACTTTAGATATGGCGAAGCACTCTCTTGCTCAGTTTTTCCTCAATCTCTAAAATGATATCTTTAGACAAGCCCATGGTAGGGGTTACTTAATAATAAAGAAGTGTCATGAGTCATGAAATCTTCATTAACTACTTCCTGTCCGCCCCATATACATAAACGGCTGGACGGGAGCAGTGCAGGAATGGGTTGCTGTTCATAAACAGCGCCCGCATTTACAGCGTGTGCGCACTCCCTGGGAGCGCACGGCACCGCAATCGCTATACGGGACCTCTGTGTGAGGTCCCGATCATGTGATCATGGATTGGCCAATCAGTGATCACATGAATAGTAGTAAGCAAGATGTCACTTCCTGACATCATTGCTTACTACTTGTGAAATCTGTGAATGATCACAGAGCTCACATGGTACAAGGCTATTCACAACAGCCTTGTACCATGTGACAAGCTGTGACCAATCACAGCTCCTCACCATATTTCTCAATGACTGCGAGAATGCAGTCAGAGAGAAGGAGAAATGATTGATTTTACAGCCTTTATGGGTGTAAAAGCAATTTGTAAAAAAAAAAAAAAAAAAAATCTTCTTCACCCCCCACAAGTAGTACAGTGTCACTATGGTGACACTGTACTCCTAGGGTGACAGTATGTTAAAAAAAACCCATAAACAATATAAAACTGTAAAAATAATTTTGAAAAATTATAATTTTTGGTTATGAACGAATTTGGGTTATTTTTTTTTACTAAAAAGATAACTGAATACATTTTGGCCAAGATTTATGAAGAAAGATTATATATTTGCAAAATGTTATAACAAAAATACTTTTTTTTCAAAATTTTTGGACTTTTTCATTTATATAATAAATACCACCAAAATAAAGTTTTATCTATCTCAAAAAAAAGCAAACAAATTCATATGGGTACAGTGTTGCATGACCGCGCAATTGTCATTCAAAGTGTGATAGCACTGAAAACTGGAAATTGGCCTGGACTGGAAGGGGGTGAAAGTGTCCGGACTTGAAGTGGTTAAAGAAGATGTATTATGAGTCATGAAATCTTCATTAATGTATGAATACTCATCTCTGATTGTATGATTTTGCTGTAATTCATGCATGTTGGCTCCTCCGCTGCCAAAAGCCTGATTAATGGGGTCTAGCAGAGCTTTTTGACCCACCCCCCTCTGCTGTGGGTGCAGTGACATAACCAGGGTTGTTCCTCACAGGGTAAATGTTCTGTAAAGGAGTCCCCACCTGAGAAATCTGCAACTTCTAGGTCTGTCTTTATTAGCTGTAGGACACCACAAATGAATCTGGTTAGCACACGGAGAAAAGCACTGATACATTCTCTTCTTGACATCACTATGGTGTCCTTTTATGAAACCGAGATCAGCGGCGATCCTGAGTATTGTTGCTGATCTCAGATCATTAGTGGTTTAGGAAACAGAGATGATCAGTGGAGAACATGTTTTTCATGGATCATCTCAGCACACAGATGGCCAGTATATGAAGGAGCGATGTCAGCCCTCCACTGGCGATCTGTGTTCTCCCTCCAGATTGTCCAGCCCAGAGCGGGAGAATCGGAGGAACCGCAAACGAAGCAGCGATAATTTACCACTGCTTAGTAAACTGTGTTTTGACTGATCTCTTACTGTAATCTCACGAGATTATAGCAACAGCAGCCGTTTTCCAGCGTTCAAAGCATTTGTAGATGGTTCTCCCTTCATTGGGAGAAGCGATCTACAGCGCTTCATAAAAAGGCATTCAGAGGAGAACTGTCTCCTCTGAGAATTCCGGAGAACTGATCAGCGGTCATTTACTGCTGCATGATAAAAGGACACCCATGTACAGTTGTGGAACTCCAGAAGAGCTCACTTGCTTCTGCCTCCATTTGCTTGTGAGATCACCTTTGTCAGTTAGCACTAATCTTTGTTTCCTACAGAGCAGCGTAGTGAGGTAGCGAGAAGGGGAGGGGGAATGTTACTGACCACACTAGCTCTGAATCCTCTCTATCTATCAAAATGGGATAAAGTGCTGCTTGAACTTTGTTCCCTGGGTGACAGAATAATCAAAATATATGGTGAAACGACTTCTTGAACCTTTGACATGAAATAACTACTGATCCCCCACTGATCATGTGTAAATGCTGGTTCACATCTGAATTGCACAGGAATGTGCTCTACATTCCAGTGCAATTCAGTGCAATGCATTTTGCAGACCATAAATTTGAATGGGATTAAATCCTACTGGATCACACTAAAAGTAATTTAAAAAACACACAGTAACCAGACCGCATGGTACTGCGGTAGCATGTAATCTGGTACAGGCAAGTACACTGTGTTTGTGATCTGCGTTTGGGGTGTCATTAGGATTACATTGACACCCGCAGCAGATCAGACACCCACTGTGTTTTGAACACATTCCCACACCACATTCTGGTGTGAATGGGCTCCACTGCTTTTTGGTGTGAATGGACCATAAGGGCTCGTTCACACTTGACTTTATTTCTAACTCTTGCCAAACGCCCCTATAGCGTTTGACAGGCGTTAGGCGTTTGAGGAGCGTTAAAAACTCTTCCCAAATGCCCCATGCGCGGTTTTGAGGCAGTTGATAGGCGTTTGCTAAGTGTTAAAATCGCACCACAAATGCCCATAATGAAGTTAAATGGTATTAACACTCCGCAACTGCCTCTCAACCGCACCGCAAATGCCTGCCAGACTGGGGTTCTGCATCCTCCTAGAGAAAACTCCTCCTAAAAGCTTTAATCTGTGCTCTGCTGAACACTGATGAAAGTCACAAGACTGCACTAACTGCTGAAAAGGTGATAAGCAGTTTATATTTACTAAAATAATTTTATTTCCATGTTCTTTGTACGATGGGAGACCAGATATAGTGAATGTAGGGTCCTGGGTTTAGTAACACTTTAAGCATTTGAAAAATCGACTTATGAGCTATCTTGGGTAATTTCATAATAAACCTTTTCTTATTTAACCATATCCCGCCATCCTATAGCGGATATAGGGTGCGCAAAATCATGTGTGTATATATGTGATTTTACATTTCTGGGTAGGGGGAACGCGCGTGCGACCTACCCATGCGGCCATTCATGGCCATAGCTGTCAATCACAGAGTCCTGACCAGTGATTACCCGCCGGCTCCCAGTGATTACCAAGGCTGTCCGATGAGGCTGCTTTGTTTACTAACAGTTGTCCGCCCTGTCGGCTTGGGAATACTGATTACAGTAAAGCCCACACACACCACCCTCCAGTAATACACTCCCAGCACACAGTTAACCCTTTGATTGCCCCTCATGTTAACCCCTTCCTGCCCAGTTCCATTAGTACAATGTCAGTACTTTTTTTTTTTTTAGCACTGATCACTGTATTGGTGTCACTGGGGATGTCTGTGACACCAAGTCAGTTCCCCCCAGTGTCAGAATGCCTGCCACAGTCCCGCTATAAGCCACAGATCGCCCCAATTATTAGTAAAACAAAAAAAAAAACCCAGTATCCACCATTTGTAAATGCTATAACTTTCACGTGACCCAATTAATTTACACGTACTGTGTTGGGATTTTGTTGTAGCAAAGACATGTAGCAGAATGCATTTTGACCTAAATTTATGCCGAAATTTGATTTTTTAAAAAATGTTTTAACTGGACATGTTTAATAGAAAAAAGTCAAAAATATTGGTGGAAAAAAAGGACGTAAATTTAATTTGGGTGCAGCGTTGCATGACTACACAATTGTCAGTTAAAGTAACACAGCGCCATAACGCAAAAAATGGCCTGGTCAGGAAGGGGGGTAGATCCTCTGGAGAGCAAGTGGTTAAATATGTAACCATTTCACTCACCGCTATTTGGGTAGAGCAAGGACTGATAATGAATGAACGTAGTGTTGGTTGTATTAAAACAATGTCTTTCTGGAAAGTTTCTGCTTCGGACTGTTGAAGGGCTGTTTTCTGTTTTCTTCAGGTTTTCATTTATTTTTAAATTTGAACTCCAGGCAAGTCACAAAGGTCTGCAGTCAATTTTATACATCCCACCTCTTGTAGCTTTGTAAACTTTTTATACCAGCATCCCCTGCACACTGTATGAAAAAACTGTACTGCCCCCATAGAAAGCATTGGGTGCCCCTACACTTCCTGTTTTTTGACATCCAATGCTTCCGTCTCTACATATTAGCACCTAGGCTTTCAGAGACACACTAAACCAGGTTCTGGGACACCAGGGTATGGTATCATCATGTCATGTGTATTTGGAAAAGGAGTTACTGGACTTGCACAGTGCCCATCCATTATTGCCCCAACTGGTTGATTGAGGTTGAGTTGCTGTAAGTTAAGGCAGTGTTTCTCAACCTTGTTTCAGTCAAGGCACCATTTAAAACTATGGACAGTCTTGAGGCACCCTTTAAAATTATGGACAGTCTTGAGGCACCCTTTAAAATTATGGACAGTCTTGAGGCACCCTTTAAAATTATGGACAGTCTTGAGGCACCCTTTAAAATTATGGACAGTCTTGAGGCACCCTTTAAAATTATGGACAGTCTTGAGGCACCCTTTAAAATTATGGACAGTCTTGAGGCACCCTTTAAAATTATGGACAGTCTTGAGGCACCCTTTAAAATTATGGACAGTCTTGAGGCACCCTTTAAAATTATGGACAGTCTTGAGGCACCCTTAAAAATTATGGACAGTCTTGAGGCACCCTTAAAAATTATGGACAGTCTTGAGGCACCCTTAAAAATTATGGACAGTCTTGAGGCACCCTTTAAAATTATGGACAGTCTTGAGGCATCCTTTAAAATTATGGACAGTCTTGAGGCATCCTTTAAAATTATGGACAGTCTTGAGGCACCCTTTAAAATAATGGACAGTCTTGAGGCACCCTTTAAAATCATGGACAGTCCTGAGGCACCCCATTCCAAAATGGGGTGCCTCAAGACTGTCCATAATTTTAAAAGGGCACCCCATTCTAAAATGTGAAAAACTATTCCAATAGTTTTATATAACACAGCAACATCCACACATGTAGGACACCCAACATTTAGAAGTGATTTACTCTTCTAAAGCAAATACACTTTTGCACACTGGTACTGACCACTATTTCATGGTTTCTCTTCTCCCTCAGTTTTTCTCCATCACTGAGCTGATGTGACCCCAGCACTGAAGAAGAGGGACAGTAGAGGGTCAAACTAGGATGCTGTGCAGGCAGATGACATCCTCCTTATCAACTGATGATGTCATTGATTGTCAGGATGCCGATGGCCAGAAGGTCATAATGGTGCACAATGAAAACCTGTGACTTGTGTAACTAAAAGGCAGGCTTGTTCCACCCGCTGGCTTGCATACAAGTTTTGAGCAATTTGTAGATATTTTGCCAAGGCACCCCTGAAGAAACCTCAAGGCACTCCCGGATGCTTGGGCACCCTGGTGGAGAATGGCTGAGTTGAGGTACTACAATAGATGTATTTGCTCTGCAATGTACAGTGTGTACATGTGATATACAGGCAGGGATACATTACAGGTGTAAAGTGACAAGATTCATTCTTAGGACGTAGTTGACAGAAACAACTAACCTTTCTTTAGGCCAGCTGAAAGCAGAACACATTCCATCCAGTGAAGCTTCAAGTAAACCTAGATTGGCAGGACTGCGAGGCAGTCACCATTTTCAGGAAGATGTCAGCAGTGACAGTCCCTAAATGTCTTTTCATACAGATATATTTTAAGGATGTATATAGTGGAAACATTGTACCTGTTTGATCTCTGTAAACTATATCATTTATTCTAATATTTCTAATGTACAGCTTTAGTGTACACTGTTCGTTTTGCAAATCCTATCCTTATTACTCATTTGGCACAAACTGGTGGAACAACTTGATAATTGCCCGTAAGTAGTTAGAAACATTGTGAGACTACAAGAGTTCATAAACAATGAGATTGGTATCTTCAGACTTCATTGTTTAGATTGTTGCTTCCTAAATATTTAACACTGGCAACCATTCGGTAACTCCTGCATTGTAACCTCCAAACTGTGTCACACAGTTTGACGCAAAGCATCACATTCTCTACAAGTGGCATTTTCCTTATTAGCAGTTTGTACTTTTGTGCACATTATCATGCAGTTGCCTTAGCATGTTTTGTTAACCCTTCATTTAAAAAATACCATACAGCAGCATACATCTGCACCTACTATGTTTGCGTTTTTCTTATGGTTCCATCCTGACATGTCCATGTTATGTTGAGCTCAAATCTCCCTATTCTCTCCGTTCCCTTGAGCCACACCTAGGGCTCATGTACACGGGGCGTTTGGGAAAACTCTTCTGAAAGATGGAAACCGCTGCTAAACGTAGGCACGTTTTTAAAAGATAACCTCAGGAGACCTTCCCAAATGCCCAGAAAGCACTGAAAAATAGTAAAAAGTTAACTATTTCAGACATTTTGAGAGGAATAGAGAGAGCAGAAGCAGAGAGAGCAGTATGTGTTGAGATGACCTGTCTTTTCTAGTTGTATTCACTATGGATCCCATCATGAGCATAATGCAGCACGTTCTACCATTTTTTTTCCTTCACGCGACACCTGGAATTGACTGCGCTGGAGTACTGGGTCCATTTGAATACATGGAAAACACTTTGCATGCATTTCTGATGATGAAAAAAGGCTCTGGACAGCATCTGGATATGGAACAGTTAAACGCTTCTAAACGCAGTTAACCGTGTTTACAAGCATTTCACGTTTGAAACACCGGTGTAATCTACTCCTGAACGCAAATTGGGGGGGTTAAAAAACCGACTGTAAGCTCAACTGCCTGTAAACGACTATGTGTACATGGACACAGGAAAATGTTAGGGAGAGTTCAGGGCTGCTGAAAAAAATGCTGAACAGTTCCTGAACATCAGTTTAGGAGCTGCAGTGTACATGAGCCCTTACAAGCACAGCATTGCCACCTGATGTGCCAAAGCTCAGTGCACCCACATGCTCAGGTAGCACGGAACCACATGAATGGCTCAATCACAACCTCCTACTACAGGGATTGATGGGCAGCTGTAGATGGAGAGACCAGCTGAAATCTTAATCTGGTCTCACATGTGCCTTATGTTAATGGCTCAGGATGATGGCCATTCATGTGGGGTGTACAGTGCTCACTCACCCCGACTGGAAGATTGGATAAAGGGCTTGGGGATCAGAAGCAAGTGACCTTTTAATACTAAAAAGAAAAAAAAAATTTGTTATCCAAAAATTTCTCTTTGGTCACTGATTGTAATATGTGCCTGCTATCTTTTACATAGATCCCTTTTTAAAGCTAAAAAGAGGAAGGATACTACTTTTAAGCACCCATGAGATAAATGATAAAGGCTACAAATAGCCATTTCTGCACATTTTACTTTAGCATTGTCCACTGTTGTTGCTATTAGGAAACTCCCATAGAAGTTATTATTTCACAGACTAAAGTTGATGCTTGGAACAGAGTTTATTTATTTCAGGTACTTATATAGCGCCGTCAATTTTACACAGCCTTTTACATATATATTGTACATCCAAATCAGTCCCTAACCCTCAAGGGACGTACAATCTCTAAGGTCCCTAACTCACATTCATATACAAGGGCCAATTTTGACAGGATCCAATTAACCTACCAGCATGTCTTTGGAGTGTGGGAGGAAACTGGAGTACCCGGAGGAAACCCACGCAGGCACAGGGAGAACATGCAAACTCCAGGCAGGAGGTGCCGTGGTTGAGATTCGAATCAACGACCCTAATACTGCCAGGCGGAAGTGCTAACCATTTAGCCACTGTGCTGCCCAGTTCCAGCAGATGTAGCGATTCAGTCAGCAGTAAGGGTATTCATACTTGGGACAAACAGAGATCTAAACTTAGACAAAAAGATTTAAAACAAAAAAAAAATGATGGACCACTTGGTCTTTTTCTGCCATGACTTTTATATTTTTGTGCTACTGGTCAGGATATTAATTTGACCAGGTGTTTAGTTGAAAAAGGCACAACCATGAAGCAAATCTGTCCAGTTAGAAAAACACACGATACCAAATTTGCTAGGATCTCAAAATGGAAAATATTGTAAGGAAAAGTATAAATGACTTTCAGTTATTTAAAAATGGTAAGGGATAGCTGGGAAGTTGCTGCATAACTCCAGTTGTCAATATATAGGCAAAGGCAGCTAGACCAGTTGCTTGTCTGATACCATCCTAAAATAGGACCTTCCACTGACTTGGCTTTTCCCTGTCACACGAACAGGGAATAAGGGAAAACCTTCATAAAGTAGCAATCATCCCATCACACTGTGTGTGCAGTGACTGGCACACTGGATAAATGCTAGTCATTTTGAGGGCGCATGGGAAAACAATGGTTTTCTATGCCTCTGTTCATACCAAAATGCTGGCGTGATGGCACTGCATGTGGCTGCATGAAGTGCAACACACTGTGCTGCTGTGCAGAGAAATGAATTATGTATGACTATGTGGCTTTTTAAATAAAGTTTGAAAAAAGAAAAAAGTAAACTGTTCAGTGTGCTGAAATGCACATTGTACTGCCCCCTGTTGGACGTCATACTACTTTGAACGGTAAAACGCCACATTTTGCTGTGCAGGTTAGTCAAATTAATCCTAAAATTTTCCAGGCAACAGGACATTTGCAATCTATTTTAATACATGTAAACCCTAACAAAATGACATTTGGTTTGCTAAGGCACTGTGCATTATAAAGCATTGGCTTTTTTTCTTGATGCTGTTTTGCACCTTTTTTCATTGGTATGAAATATATAAAAGACATCTTAATACAGCTCTTTATTTATTACTACATTAGTAACTGCCATGCTTTAAGTGCTAGCGTGTAAGTACCTGAATTTGACCTGGTGTCAGACTCTTGTAGTCCCTGTACAGCAGAGCTCAGACTGGGAGGGGGAATAGCACTGCGCAGGGCCTGCGCTAGACTATTTTGTGACCAGCTACTTGCCCCCACACACACAGACACATGCGCGCGCACACAAAACTAAATAAATAATAAATAAAACATTTTAAAAACAGTAGAATATATTAAATCAACAAAACGTGCTAAATTTTTTATTTGCAAAAACAAATGCCATAAGATGCCATCAGCACCAATATTAAAGACAAAATCTGTGTCATGGATGGACTGTATCTGTGGCTGGCAGTGGCAGGGTGACAGTTGCAGTGAGTGGAGGATGATGGATCCACACTCTGACAGATCCCAGGCTGGAATACCCCAGGCAATGGGGGGAGATAAAATGCTGTGACAGCAGGCAGCTGAACTGAGCACTCCCACAGTGACAGATCTGACACGACACACCACCACCAACACTGACACAGATCAGCAGGCACCAGAAGAGCAGGCTGTGGGATCATGATGATGTAATCACTCGCTGACACAGTGCACATGTGATGGATGGCGGGACCGGCCGGGTCACACTCACACAGACACGAGACATCAGTCAAAACATTACTTACTCCACAGGTGCAGCTCCACCTTTGCTGATGGAACTCCACAGTGATCAGCAGCCGCCAGCCGGCTTGCAGTAAAAGGACTGAGTCTGAGAGGAATAATGGAAGGAGCGGCAGCTCAGCTGCTACACTGGCCCCAGACACCTGGCATCTCCCTCTATCCTTTCTGCCTCCCCTCCCTCCCTGTGGGATCATTCATGATGTGGGGGCGTCCCACAGACAGAGAGTGCCGGTTTGTGCTGCGCCTCTAGAAGGCAATGCGCCTTGGCGTCACCTAGTTTACCTAGTAGAAGCACCGGGAGTCATTCTGGTGTGCTACAGTGCGTAAATGCTAAGAAGGAGCATGAGGTGGGGTGTGACGGATAGGAGCACTAGTGTGCTGCTTATCCATTTTATGTTCAGTCACACATTAAATGAGAGAAAACTGTAAATTTTACCCCTACTGGGTACGGGATCTTCAGCCATCTTAATTGGACATGCTGGGATGACATACTCTGCCCATGCACAAAGATTCATTCATTTGGCAGATGCTGAAAATGTACACTTAGCTGTGTATATGCTGGGGTTCAGCTTTAACATGTTAAAGGCTGTCCGTAATAGATAGTGGATCTTAATTTGTGGATCTTAATTTTTGAATGACTCTTAGGGCTCGTATTAATAGGTAGTTTAAATAAAAAAAACCTTTTTAAAGCTTATCATTGCTTAAATAGCCTGAGGTTTTAGTTTTGTTTTATTTTTTTTGTTTTTTTAGCTTTTCTGTCTTGGGCAGTCAAATAAAAGGGCTGGGATTTTCACAGCTGACACTAAAGAAATGTCTGGTGTGCATTTTCATCGGATTGCACTTTTATCGGATTACACGATCAGTGCCGAGGCAGCTAGGGGCCCAAATAACATTGCAGCAGTTGTTCAGTGTAAAGCATTGCTGGTGCTTTAGTAAGGTTTGTGTGAACACATGGGAAACCCTCGCATTATAGAGCTTGACACAAGCGTTTTTTGCTGTAGTTTCAAACCAACAACATTTCATGTGTTTTTTTTTTTGTTTTTTTTAAGGGCCCTTTTTGCTGTGGCAGAGTAATATGGGAGCTTTGTGAGAACACTATGGATTTTATGCCCCGAAATATCGGAGGCAGCCCGTATGAGCTGTGCAGCATTCAAGTGCTCAGTTTCCATATGCTAGGAAGTAAAGCCAATTTGTATTTATTTGTTTGGGGGGGCATAGGTAGACTCACGGCATGGTTTAGAAGGATCCCAATAATTTTGTTGGTATCCTTCCCTACTACCTAATTGACAGCAGGTTCTGTGGTTCCACTGAGTACTAGAGAAGCAAAAAGGAGAATGGGAGGGATCTCTGCAGCTGACAGTCACTGCCTTCCGCAAGGAGCAGAGAGTGAGCGCTGACTGATTAGTGACCACATGATTGGTCAGCTCTTGGTCCTAGAGCTGGTGTGCATCACCAGAGCGCTAAAGCATTGGGTAAATATACATTTTTTTAATGCACCCCAGACTTCATTAATCGCTTAGCCACCACCGGCGTGAGCCACACTGACTGAGCACATAGACCTCCCCGACTGAGCACATAGACCTCCCCGACTGAGCACATAGACCTCCCCGACTGAGCACATAGACCTCCCCGACTGAGCACATAGACCTCCCCGACTGAGCACATAGACAGCTACCTGCTGGCAGAATACAATACCACAGAAGGAGGGATTCCCCCATCCACCTCAAATGTATGGATGGAGGAACCGGATCACTTTGTTTTGTTCAACCTGTTGGCTGAATGAAAAAAATGATCAACAAATGGGTAACCTAACACTCATTAAAGGCATCAGGTAAGACCCCAAACAACATTCCAGTGTTGGCTGCCATATGTCGTAGGTCTCACAGCAAAAGTTTGAACAAACATTAATGGCTTCCCCGCCGCCCTATAGCAGAACTGCTGCTACAGGGTGGCAGGGCTGTGCAAAATCATGTGTATATATACATGATTTACATTTCCGGGTAGGGGGTGTGCATGCACCGCCCTACCCGCTTTGCCATTGGCTGCTAGGGATGTCAATCGATCACCAGTGTACAGCTGACTGGAGAGACCTGTGTGTAAACAACACAGGTCTCTCTCCTGCCAGCAAGGACATGCTGCTTTGTATTCTCTGCACAGTCTCCTTGGTACACATAGTAAAACACACACAGAACACAGTTAACCCTTTAATCACTCCAGATGTTAACCCCTTCCTGCCCAGTGTCATTAGTACAGTGACAGTGCTTTTTATTAGCACTAATCACTGTATTAGTGTCACTGGGGATGTCAGAGTCAGTCAGTTCCCACCCAGTGTCAGAATGCCTGCCGCAGTCCCATAAGAAGTCGCTGATCGCTGCCATTACTAGTATTAAAAAAATAAAAATTCCAGTATATATACTGCCAATTGTAGACGCTATAACTTTCATGTAAACCAATTAATTTACACATATTGGGATTTTCTTTTGGCAAAGACATGTAGCAGAATACATTTTGGCCTAACTTTTATGACTAAATTTGATTTTTTTTTTTTTAATTTTTATTGGGTATGTTTTATAGCAAAAAGTCAAAAATATTTTTTTTTTCAAAATTATTTTTTCTTTTTTTTTTGTTTATAATGCAAAAATTAAAAACTGCAGAGGTGATTAAATACCACCGAAAGAAAACTATTTGTGGGTAAAAAAAGGACTTGCATGTCATGTACAGTGTTGCATGACTGCACAATTGTCAGTTAAAGTAATGCAGCGCCGTATCGCAAAAAATGACCTGGTCAGGAAGGGGGGGGGGGGGTAAATCCTCTGGAGGGCAATTGGTTATAGCAAATGGCAAAATTCGAGCCTTGGGTGACCTTGTTAGTTTACAAATCAAATAAGCTGGTTGGAAACGTTTTGGGCAAACAGTAACTGCGTTCTATCAGATGCAATCAATATTGGGGTACTCGGACAGCCACAGGTGCCGCTGACTGTATACAATAGCTGGCAGTGCAGATCCCTACATCCACGCTGTTTGATGTGCATGGAGGAATTTTTCTTTTCATTCAGTAAGCAGGAAGAATGAGAAAAATTAAACAGAAAAAGAACAAATCTAATGCAGGTCATAGACGGGTCGAAAACCGGCCGTTTAAAAAGAAAAAAAAAATCGAAAAATCGGTCGTTCAATAGGCCGACGTTACCACCAACGGTAAAAAAAATCAGCCGATTTTTGTCCCGTCTACGGCCGGCATTTAATTACAGTTGCAAGAAAAAAAAGTATGTGAAGCCCTTGGGATTACGTGGAGTTTTGCATTAATTGGGCATAAAATGTGCTCTGAACATCATCTAAGTCACAACAATAGAAGAACACAGTCTGCTGAACATAATACTACACAAACATTAGATGTTGCCATGGTTTAATTGCACATAGCATGTAAACATTCACAGTGCAGGGAGGAAAATGTATGTGAGCCCTAGCTTAATGACTTCTCCCAGAGCTAATTGGAGCCAGGAGTGAGCCAACCTTGACTCCAATCAGTGTGATGATATTGGATGTGTTGCTGACAGCTGTCTTGCCCTTAAAAAACACACACCTGTTTTGGGTTTACTGGTTTCAAGAAGCACTGTCTGATGTGAACCATGCCTCGCAGAAAAGAGCTCTCAGAAGACCTACGATCAATAATTGTTGACTTGCATGAAGCTGGAAAGGGTTACAAAAGTATCTCCAAAAGCCTTGATGTTCATGTGTCCACGGTAAGACAGACTGTCTACAAATGGAGAAAGTTTAGCACTGTTGCTACTCTCCCTAGGCGTGGTCGTCCTGTAAAAATGACTGCAAGAGCACAGCGCAGAATGCTGCATGAGGTAAAGAAGAATCCCAGAGTGTCAGCTAAAGACCTACAGTAATCTCTGGCACATGCTAACATTTTTGTTGACACATCTACAATAAGGAAAACATTAAACAAGAATGGAGTATGGGAGGACACCACGGAGGAAGCCATTGCTGTCCAAAAAGAATATTGCAGCACGTTTGAAGTTTGCAAAAGAGCACCTGGATGTTCCACAGCACTACTGGCAAAATATACTGTGGACAGATGAAACCAAGATTGAGTTGTTTGGGAAGAACACACAACACTATGTGTGGAGAAAAAAAGGCACAGCACACCAACATCAAAACGTCATCCCCACTGTAAAACATGGCGGAGGGAGCATCATGGTTTGGGGCTGCTTTGCTGCCTCAGGGCCTGGACGGATTGTTGTCATTGATGGAAAAATGAATTCCAGAGTTTATCAAGACATTTTGCAGGAAAACGTACGACCATCTGTCCGCCAACTGAAGCTCCGCAGAGAATGGGTGATGCAACAGGACAATGACCCAAAGCAAACAAGTAATTCAACAAAACAATGGCTGCAACAGCACAGAATACGCCTTCTGGAGTGGCCCAGTCAGAGTCCTGACCTCAACCCGATTGAAATGCTGTGGCATGACCTTAAGAGAGCAATTCACACCAGATATCCCAAGAAGATTGCTACACTGAAACAGTTTTGTGAAGAGGAGTGGTCCAAAATTACTCCAGATCGTTGTGCAGGTCTGATCTGCAACTACAGGAAACGTTTGGTTGAGGTTATTGGTGCCAAAGGAGGGTCAACCAGTTATTAAGTCCACAGGTTCACATACTTTTTCCTCCCTGCACTGTGAATGTTTACATGTTATATGCAATTAAACCATGGTAACATCTAATGTTTGTGTAGTATTATGTTCAGCAGACTGTGTTCTTCTATTGTTGTGACTTAGATGATGATGTTCAGAGCACATTTTATGCCCAATTCATGCAAAACTCCACGTAATCCCAAGGGGTTCACATACTTTTTCTTGCAACTGTACTTCTGTCCCTGCAGAGAGCTCCGCTATTATATTTGACATGAAAAAGTATTGCGGTTGCAACAATGTATTTATTTGTATCCATTTCAGATACAGATGTTGTTTTTATTCGAATAAAACAAGATACATTGTTGCAACCGCAATACTTTTTCATGTCAAATATAATAGTGGACTGGAATCCTCCTCCTCCCTCCTCTTCCTCCATCAGTAAAAAGATTGGCCGATTTGCCTATCATTGCCAGGAAAATCGGCCGATTTTTTTTTTTTTTTTTTTTTTTTTTTTTTTTTTTCCCCGGCGATTTTCGACCCGTCTATGGCCTGCATAAAAGTGTACGCTAGCCTTTGTAGCAATCTTCTAAGTATGTGGAAACATGGTCACAGCTCATTTTCCTGCACTGCTGCTCTAGGTTTCTCTCTTCTTTGAATTGTGAACACAAGCAGCAGTCTTTTTTTTTTTTTTTATTCATTGAATCTATAGCCTAGAAAAGTATCTTTTTCATTGATTAAAAAAATATGTAGTGTGCCAGTGTTGTATTACCACAACTAGCTCTTTCCTCTCACCCTAGCAGGGACTGGAGGCAAACGTTTCCAGTGTTGAATGTTATACTTTGTACAGATTGGCAGTGCTATTTTTAGTCGGCTTATACAAAATGGTTTCCTGAGTACAGTATGTTCAATACATCTGTAGAAGGTGTGGTGGCCTAATCATTTTCTCCACACAGTATGTTTCTGTTACTATGCTGTGAGCCTGCTCTTGACTCAGGCTATGCATAGTGAACAAAAGCATTGTCACGACATGCAGACATGAAGACGAACAAAACAATGTATGGTGACGTTATGCACTTTTGAATCTGTTCTCCTATTGTGAATACAAGTAATTTGTGGTTTAAATGTTACTGCTGAAGCTGTTACAAGCTTGAAATATTGACTGCATCATAACTATATAAATAAGTGATTACACACAAAAAGTATTTAAATCCTGGGAATACATTTACACATAGTAGCTAAGTGTTGCATTTCTTTCCCTTTTGTTTAAAAACATTAATATTAGGATTTGTTTACTGCAAAATCTTTTTATCATTGAAGGACACCGTTGAAGATCTTGAACGTTGGTTATAGCGGCACTTGCAGGAGTAGGACACTAGGCACAATAAACAAAAGCACAACATACTCTGCTGGTGGCCAAACCCCCCATCTGCTCCAGGAAGCTTGGTTAATCACAAAGAAGTTCACTGAGATCTAGTAACAGACACAACAGTCATAAGGGTGGGTACGGCATCCTTTTAATGATAGCTGAGAAAAGAATTTCATGGAAAAGGCAAAATTTCCTATTTTCACATCTGTTCGTTAAAGGACACAGCAGGGATCAGGGGCGGACTGACAACTCATGGGGCCCTAGGGCAATAGGGGATCATGGGGCCCCTGTGTCCTTGCCCAAACTGAAAAAAGCATATGAAAAAGGTACCAGGGGCATCTCTTGGGGCCTCCTACTGACCCCGGGCCCTCGGGCAGTGCCCGAGTTTCCAAATGGTCAGTCTGCCCCTGGCAGGGATGTTGGATTCCTGACGCCGGGAAATGTAGTTCCGGGCGCCGGGAAGGTAGTTTCTTTTTACGTTTAGCCCTGCTGTGGGCAAGCAGCAGGGCTCACCTGTCAGGTGAAGCAGTCGGTGGCAGCGCTGCTGCCGATTGCTTCCACACAGTGCCAGCCTCTCCGCTCCCCCGGTGCGAGGTCTTCCGGGCTCCGCTTGCCCATCTGCGGGCCCGGCTTGCCGTCGGGTAGAGGGGAGGGAGAAAAGCGGACAAGTCTGCTCCCCTCCTCTTCTTTTGCTGACCCGGAAGTGACATTGTGATGTCACTTTCGGGTCCCCGTTGAGAGATTGTAATGCAATCCCTGGGAAAGAGCAATCCCCAGTGGAGCAGAGGGGAGACATCCAGGGTCTTTTAGACCTGCCACCAAAAATCATCACATAGGGAGCTTTGTCCTCTGTGTGATTGTAAAAAATAAAAGTTACACCCAAGCACATACCATCCCCCCAAAAAATAAATCTTGAGACCCCCACATATACGCACATACAAACGTAAAAGCACACACTGGGGCGCCTACGCAGGCAACCGTCTATTGCGACACATGTTACATATCGCCGTGCACTCCAGAATGAGAGCAATAATGCTAGTACCAGACCTCCTCCATAACGCTAAACTAGTGACCTATAAGGAGCTTTAAAAGTGTCGACCTATAGAAAATATAGCATACTGAAGTTCCTCGCCATTTCACGAGTGCACGCAAATGTAAGGTTTGACAAGTTGGATATCTATTTACTCGCAACCTCATATTTTACAAAAAAAGGCAATTTATTGCTTTTTTGTGCACTAAAATTAACTTGCTTGTATTTTTTACGGAAATGTTGCAGTAATATCATGCGACATAAAAAATTGGAACTATGACTATTTTATCCTCTAGGCTCTCTGCTTTCAGAAAATATATAATGTGTGGGGGTTTTATGTAATCTTCAGGCCTAAAATTATTTTTTAAATGTTTGCAAAAAACGCAAAAATGGCTCTGGCAGCGAAAGGGATAAAGTATAAGCCCTGACCCACCCTTTCCTGACGAGCAGCCAATCGGTGCTCTTTGCACTGCAAGGTCTCTCTCCTCCTTGCTAGTCCCCGGGGTGCAGTGCTGGAGAAAGGCAGGGAGAGGAGGAGAAAAACAGCGCAATGTTAAAATTATTACACGTTTAAGTCACCATAAAGCCTCTTTTGTTTTTAAAAGCCCCAGACATTCCTAAAATCACTTCCGATTTAAATACGGTTTTGGTTAAATTTTTATTTTATTTGATTTATCAGGACAAGTAGATTGAGGCCCCGATTTAGTCCCTGGACAAGTAGTTTTTTCAAAAATTTCCACACCCCTGGACACAGTAGAGATATAGATCTTGACAGTTGGGATGTTCCAAACCAGAAAAAATTGCACTGCCCCGCTGTAGGACTTTGCAACCAAAGCAAGCATCCACGGATGCAAAAACATCAACTTTTGTAAAACGTCATGAAAGTGTAGACTTACGTCCAAGACACAATAACAGCTCTAATGGGGTGGGCCAAGGCAGGAAAGGGAGGCATCTGGCTCTTCATGGTGTAGTCTGTCTAATCCATTTAAAGATAGTGGCTGAGGAGGCCACCTGACCTTTCCATGGAGCTTCCATAACTACACAAAGGGAAACCTTTTTTTTTAACAAGTATTTAGCAACAAGTTAAACTCACACAGACCTAACAGCATCCAACAAACAAAGCACAATCTCTTTGGGATGCATCAGCCAGGGACAAAGAGAGGGATTAGGATGAGTGTTAGACAACCTAAACAAAAAAAGTCTCTGACAAAGAACTGCCTTGTCCTTTTGTAAAACCAAAAATGGAAGTTTACAAGAGAAGGCCTCAAACTCCAACAACCCAGCGAGCCAAGGTGATGGCCTCCAAAGAGGGCACATTTTGTGAGAGTTAGTGTTACTAAACCCAGGACCCTGCATTCACTATATCTGGTCTCCCACAGTACACAACATGGGAGTGCATTTATTTTATTAAATATAAACTGCTAAATACCTTTTCTCATCAGCAGTTAGAGCGGTCTTGTGACGTCAGCTGAGCACTGGTTAAAGCTTGTAGGAGGAGTTTTCTTTCTGCTCTAGGAGGATGCAAAACCCCTGACCTCTGTCAGGGCAGTGCTGATTGGTCCTGTGCTGATTACATGCACTCTCCCAAGAAAAAAAAAACCTCTCTAGCAATACACACTTAACTGAGCATGTGCAGAAGGGCTACAGGTTCAATCTGTCTTAGCCTGGACATTTGAACAAGAGGAGTGGCAGAAAAGTCAGGATCAAACAGCCTTTTACACAATGCAGAGGATTAACCCTTTTAGGTTCCACAGTGAGTATAACAAGCATGCTTTACTGCATATACAGACTGATTTTACTGTTGTGGGTTTAGTAACACTTTAATATAGGATGTTCCTGAGTAAACAAAAGCAGGAGAAAGGGCGAAAAAGAACACAAATGAACTTGTAAGGACTTGCGCCACAAATTGTAAGCCTTGCAGTTATGATGGTATGTCCCCCAGTAAGTGGATTCCTGAGCCTTAAAAAAAGACTCTTTTGAGCATTAAAAAATAAATATTGGTCCATTCTTTTATGTATAAATCCTTTCTTTAGTTCTTGCTTTCCTGCCTGTCATCTTCTGCCTTGCCAGAAGCCCAATTTGTGGGCATTAACTGTTGGGCTCCGGCAGAACTCTGTTGCCACTGCCCCGTGTTCAGTGAACGTGCCTATTGGTTTCATCCCAGATTCAGATTCCAGATTGGGGGAGCACACAGCAGAGTTGTGCCTGTTCTCTTCTCTTGAACATGACCCTAGTTCCACCCCCTTTTTGTCTCCGGATCAGCTGGATCCAGCTTCAACAGTTGCTGGGATGCAGGTGGCTGGGTCTCCAGGCATCTTGTGTTTTTCATGGTGCTGTCGGCCTAGTCGCACCACATCAATGGTTCCATGGTGTTGTAATGTCTTATGGTGCCGCATCCTAGCAATCAATGAAGTTGGTTCGCAGGGTGGCAAAACCAGCTGAGCCTGCGAAGAGAAAAGCATGAGGTTGAACAGGGGAACTGGGTGCATGCTTAGGAGCACAGGCACAGCTCTGTGAACACATCTGTCTTTGCTACAGTTTTTGTTTTTCCATCTCCAAGAGGCTACACCTCCCTCCCTCCCTCTGCATGCCTAGTAAATAGGCTTGTCAATCTCTTTCTTTGCTTTTGTCAGACATTCAGGAAGACCTTCAAAATGCAGAGATGTAGACTTTTTCAATGTAGGTAGTCTGCTTGCCAGTCGTCTACCCCCGGAATGTATAGTGCAGATAGAGCCAGTGGTCCACTCAATATATGATGTGGGAGACCTTGATCGATGCCGCCTGGCTCTGCTGCAGTACCATCAGCCTGAACTCCCATGGTATGACCCTGTGGAAGACTGGCATGTTTAATTTCGTTACAATTCCAGGACATTGATCAGTAACTGAAATTCCCCCTGAGCCAACACCTGACCTGTCACCTGCTTCGCAGCTGCTGAGATTGAGATTTGTAGTCACAATCTTCCAGTGGACAGGTAGAAACTACTTTCTAGATAAAAACAGTTGGGAGCAGAGCCTGGACGTGATTTCTCTCTGCAGTGGCTAATGGCATTTGTCCCATTTGGTCAGAACCTCCAGGTTTGCTCAGATACTCCAGGCAAAAGGATGAAATCCGTTACAACTTTATGAGATTCAATATCCAGTCCATTTTTTTTAAGAGTATGGATTGATATCTTCAGTTGACTTCCAGTGCAGGGCAAAAATCCTCTTTTGAAAGGAGTTCTTCCAGATAACCCACGAGATTCCATGCTGTCCTAGCAAGGCTAGATTTTGAGCCAGTATTTTCCTAAACACCCAAGAGCCTGAGGCAAACGGGTGGGCAACTATCAGATAATGTTCAGCTCCTACCGCAAACTGCAGAAAATGTTGGTGGAGTGGACCAGTTGGGGCATGCAGTAATGCAAGAAGTTCCTCCTGGTGCAGTGATACCTCGACCATATGAATGCAAATAGAGCTTTTAAACTTTCACAAAAGCATCAGTTGACTTTAAGTCCAGGATCAGACGAACCTTGTCCTTCTAATGTACCACAAATAGGTTTAATAACCCCTCAACGGCCACCCACAGGTCATGGAGAGAGAGGAGATAGGCAGAGATTGGATGGAAGGAGTCTGTTTGGCAGATTGTAATGTAGCCCAAAACAATCAGCTCACGGACCAACTTTCCTGAGATATAAAAAAAAAGGGGGGCCTGCAAACAAGCATAGTTGTCCCCCCACCTTGAGTAAGTGTGAGCAATCCTTCATGCAGGGACTTTTCTGTGGGATTGGCTGACTTTTTCTGTCAAAGAAACCTAGAACCTTTCTCTGTGGTACCCGGAGGACTATAAAGCCGCTTGGGAGCCGAAAAGGAAGGACCTTGTATGTGTCAAGGTTCCCTACTGCAGATTTGATAGGTACAGTGCTTAGCATAAATGAGTACACCCCTTTTTTGAAAGGTAAGATTTTAATCCAATATCTCATTGAACACCAGAACAATTTCCAAAATTTTGTCAAAACTGAGATTTATAGAACATTTGTTTAACTCATTGCATGAAAGTAAGGTTAATATTATAACTTCGATCACAAAATCTTCAGTTTTACTTAAATTAGTTGATGTAAAAATGAATACACCCCACAACAAAAACTACTACATCTTACAAATCATGCAGGTCATGCAAAATAATAGGACAGCACCAAGTCTTCTAGGCATGGAGTAACCAAGTTGGTGACATATTGCAACATCTATCTTTTTTCCATTCTTCAAGAACGACCTCACTTAGATCCTGGATGATGGATGGAGAGTGATGCTCAACTTGTCTCTTCAGAATTCCACATATAGTATGTGTTTGATTGGGTTCAGATTAGGAGACATACTTGGCCACTGGATCACTTTTACCCTGTTCTTCAGAAATGCAACAGTGCCCTTAGATGCGTGTTTTGGATCATTGTCATGTTGAAAAAGTGTACGATGACCAAGGCCATGGACTGATGGTAGCATCTTTCAATATAGAGCAGTACATCTGTGAATTCATGATACCATCAATGAAATGCAGCTCCCCGACACCAACAGCACTCATGCAGCCCCACAGAAGGACACTGCCACCACCGTGATTTACTGTAGGCACCATGCATTTTTCTTTGCACTCCTCACCTTTGCGACGTCATACAGTTTTGAAGCCATCCGTTCCAAAAAACACTTATCTTGGTCTCATCACTCCAGAGTACAGAGTCCCTGTTGTCTTCTTCTTTTTCAGCATGGGCCCTGGCAAATTCTAGGTGGCCTTTTTCGTGCATGGGCTTTAGGAGAGGCTTATTTCGTGGACTACACCCATACATGTCATTCCTCCGTATTGTGTCACTGAAAACAATTACCTCAATTCGGCTTTCTACTTCTTTAGCTAACTGCAGTAAACTTGCATAGCAATTTTCTTCAACTCTTCTCATCAGAGTACGCTCCTGTTGAGGTGTTACCTTCCGTGGACAGCCTGGACGTCTCAATGAGATGGTTGCTATTCCATCATTGTTACATTTTTGTATCACTTTTGCTACAGTATTCTGACTGATAAAGCTTTGCTGATCTTTTTGTAGCCTTTACCTTTCTTGTATAAAGGGATTTTCTTTCTCAGGTTCTGTGACATTTCTCTTTCATGTGGTGCCGTTGCTGACCGCATGAAATGGGAAGGGCTTTTCTTTAAGTAATGCCTTTTTATAATCAACTGCCTGCTGGACACCTGTTTAATGATTAATTAGACTCACTTGTAGTTGAATTCTTGTTTAAGGATTTTGTTGTCTAAAATTTAGCTTTGCTCCTAAGACTTTCATTGGGGTGTATTAATTTTTGCAACATGGTCTTGAATGAATTTGTAAGGAAAAATACTTTTTTGTATGTGCAAATTTAACAAATTTTGTTTGCAATCAGTGGCCTGCATTTGTTGGAGTATTTTGTAGTATAGTGTCCCATAGACAACATATAAACGTTGGTTCTAAAAGGAAAGTAAAGGTTTTTGGACAAATCTGTTGGGATGTACTCATTTTATACTGAGCAGTGTATTTGCTCTTGCCCCCAGTGAGAATCATTGTATCAGCCAAGGTCACACCAAATAGGCGCTTGCCCATGAATGGGACTTCTGTGGAGGTTTTTCCTTATGATCTAGTCCGTCCATAACTTAAGTCAAAGGAGTCTGCAAATAACCATTGCTGAGCCAAAGAGCATTATCAAGGGACCTGCGCTCAGCAATACATCATACACACGTATTGAAGACCTGAACTGATTCCTCTGCCAGCTCAACGTAACCAGGGGACACCAAGGCCTAATCCAGCTATGGAGAACATGGCTCTCGTGACAGATTTTTCTGCCGTAATTGCCACGGCCTTGTTCAGTCTGGACACTGGCAGGTCTCCAACAGGAGAGTTTTATACCAAAAAAATACTGATGTCCTCAAACTCATCAAGTGCAAGCAAACAATAGTAAGAAATAATAACAGTTGTACAAACAAAATGCTAAAATCACACAAATAATATGTTCCCATGTTAATAATCCATACTTAACCACTTCCCGTCCATAGGACATACCCATATCACTGCAGATGCTCATGCTATCAAAAGGGATGTTCATCCCTTGTGATAGCATTAAAGAAGAACTCTTGGATAGGCAAAAAAAATCTCCCATTAGTACACCCCCCTACACAAAACACTAAACCGTTAATGACATTTTGAAAATCCTTACCATTTAAAAGAAAAGTCTAATTAAATTTTCTTTTCATGACCTCATCTCTGTAATTCAAAGATAACAGCATCTGTTCTGCCAGGGAGAAGTTGTAACCGCAGGGATTACATCATATTCTCTCCTCTCTCTCTTTCTGCAGTGAAAGGAAACTACAGTTCCCATCACCCACAGGGAACTGCAGTGAATGTGGGCAGGTACACTAGGTCTGTACATGTTGCAGTGGTGGGCAGACCGAGACTCTCAGACTCCTTCAAGTGGGGCTGATTTACATCACTGCTTCTTGGAGAAGAACTACAGAAGGGATGTGCTAAGACCACTGGCTGGGGATAAATGAGACACCGCAGCCACCGGTCTTACAATCAGGAAACCAAAGAGAATTAACGGTTTGATTTGGATGGATGACATATTCTGTGAAGGTAGGAAATCGGCAACAAGAACATGTTAAAAAGCTTTTGCCAGGAGTTCTGCTTTAAAAGTGTAAAAAGTAGTAAAAAACAAAAAGAATTAATGGACGGTGTAAAAAAAAAAAACATTTCAAAGAACCTCCGTTCCCCTATGCTTACTTGCAAATGCAAACGCACATCAGTCCCGCAGACATATGTAAGCGGTCGCACCACTCATGAAGTATAGCCACAAACGTAAGAGCGAGGACAATAATTTTAGCAGCAGAAATCCTCTGCAACTCTAAACTGGTAACCTGTAAAGGCTTTTAAAGTGTCACCTATGGAGATTTTTACGTATCATAGTGTGGCTCAGTTTCACGGACGTATGCAATTTTAAAGCATGACATGTTTACTATTTACTCAGTGTAACATCATCTTTTATATTTTACCAAACAATTGGATATTGTCTTTTTGTGCATTAAAATTAATGAAGTATTTTCCAAAAAATGCGCATTTGAAAAACCCATGCACAAATCTCATGTTACATAAACCCAATGTTTAAGGGTGCTAAGTAGTTTTCTATCGATAAAAAATGTTTTTTACATGTAGGAGAGGAATGTTAGACATGGCCCAGACTGGAAGTAGTTAAATGGTGACATCAATTAAAGAAGGGTACCATATCATAGCAGTAAAAAAAAAAAAATCAGATGCCAGCAGTGTACTGACAGCACTCAGCACACTTGTGAACATAGATCTGCTTACCAGAGGAATATGACCACATGCTGTATATAAAGCTGTCATACAGTGCATCCAGAAAGTATTCACAGCGCTTAACTTTTGCCACATTTTGTCATGTTACAGCCTTATTCCAAAATGGATTAAATTCATTTTTTTCCTCACCATTCTACAAACAATACCCCATAATGACAACGTGAAAGAAGTTCGTTTTGAAATCTTTGCAATTTTTTAAAAATAAAAAATGAAAAAAACCACATGTACATAAGTATTCACAGCCTTTGCCATGACACTCAAAATTGAGCTCTGACGCATCCTGTTCCCACTGATCATCCTTGAGATGTTTCCACAAATTGATTGGAGTCCACCTGTGGGAAATTCAGTTGATTGGGCATTATTAGGAAAGGCATAAACCTGTACAGTTGCAAGAAAAAGTATGTGAACCCCTTGGGATTACGTGGAGTTTTGCATGAATTGGGCATAAAATGTGCTCTGAACGTCATCTAAGTCACAACAATAGAAGAACACACTCTGCTGAACATAATACTACACAAACATTAGATGTTGCCATGGTTTAATTGCACATAACATGTAAAAATTCACAGTGCAGGGAGGAAAATGTATGTGAACCTTTCGACTTAATAACCGGTTGACCCTCCTTTGGCAGCAATAACCTCAACCAAACGTTTCCTGTAGTTGCAGATCAGACCTGCACAACGATCTGGAGTAATTTTGGACCACTCCTCTTCACAAAACTGTTTCACTGTAGCAATATTCTTGGGATGTCTGGTGTGAATCGCTCTCTTAAGGTAATGCCACAGCATTTCAATCGGGTTGAGGTCAGGACTCTGACTGGGCCACTCCAGAAGGCGTATTCTGTGCGGTTGCAGCCATTGTTTTGTTGAATTACTTGTATGCTTTGGGTCATTGTCCTGTTGCATCACCCATCCTCTGCGGAGCTTCAGTTGGCGGACAGATGGTCGTACGTTTTCCTGCAAAATGTCTTCATAAACTCTGGAATTCATTTTCCCATCAATGACAACAATCCGTCCAGGCCCTGAGGCAGCAAAGCAGCCCCAAACCATGATGCTCCCTCCGCCGTGTTTTACAGTGGGGATGAGGTTTTGATGTTGGTGTGCTGTGCCTTCTTTTCTCCATACATAGTATTGTGTGTTCTTCCCAAACAACTCAATCTTGGTTTCATCTGTCCACAGTATATTTTGCCAGTAGTGCTGTGGAACATCCAGTTGCTCTTTTGCAAACTTCAAACGTGCTGCAATATTCTTTTTGGACAGCAATGGCTTCCTCCGTGCTGTCCTCCCATGTACTCCATTCTTGTTTAATGTTTTCCTTATTGTAGATGTGTCAACAAAAATGTTAGCATGTGCCAGAGATTTCTGTAGGTCTTTAGCTGACACTCTGGGATTCTTCTTTACCTCATGCAGCATTCTGCGCTGTGCTCTTGCAGTCATTTTTACAGGACGACCATGCCTAGGGAGAGTAGCAACAGTGCTAAACTTTCTCCATTTGTAGACAGTCTGTCTCACCGTGGACACATGAACATTAAGGCTTTTAGAGATACTTTTGTAACCCTTTCCAGCTTCATGCAAGTCAACAATTCTTGATCGTAGGTCTTCTGAGAGCTCTTTTCTGCGAGGCATGGTTCACATCAGACAGTGCTTCTTGAAACCAGTAAACCCAAAACAGGTGAGTGTTTTTTAAGGGCAGGACAGCTGTCAGCAACACATCCAATATCATCACACTGATTGGAGTCAAGGTTGGCTCACTCCTGGCTCCAATTGGGTCTGGGAGAAGTCATTAAGCTAGGGCCTCACATACTTTTTCCTCCCTGCACTGTGAATGTTTACATGTTATGTGCAATTAAACCATGGCAACATCTAACGTTTGTGTAGTATTATGTTCAGCAGACTGTGTTCTTCTATTGTTGTGACATAGATGACGTTCAGACCACATTTTATGCCCAATTCATGCAAAACTCCACGTAATCCCAAGGGGTTCACATACTTTTTCTTGCAACTGTATATATAAGGTCCCACAGTTAACAGTGCATGTCAGAGCACAAACCAAGCCATGAAGTCCAAGGAATTGTCCATAGACCTTCAAGACAGGATTGTATCAAGGCACAGATCCGGGGAAGGGTACAGACAAATTTCTGCAGCATTGAAGGTCCCAATGAGCACAGTGGCCTCAATCATCCATAAGTGGAAGAAGTTTGGAACCACCAGGAATCTTCCTAGAGATGGCTGCCTGGCCAAAATGAGTGATTGAGGGAGAAGGGCCTTAGCCAGGGAGGTAACCAAACACCCGATGGTCACTCTGAAAGAGCTGCAGTGTTTCTCTGTGCAGAGAGGAGAACCTTCCAGAAGAACAACCATCTCTGTAGCACTCCACCAATCAGGCCTGTATGTCAGCCACACAGTAAAAGGCAAATGGCAGCCTGCCTGCAGGGACTCTCAGACCATGAGAAACAAAACTCTCTGGTCTGGTGAAACAAAGATTGAACTATTTGGCCTGAATGCCAAGCGTCATGTCTGGAGAAATCCAGGCACTGCTCACCACCTGGCCAATACCATCCCTACAGTGAAGCATGGTGGTGGCAGCATCATGCTGTGGGGATGTTTTTGTGGGAGAATAGTCAGGATCGAAGGAAACATCAATGCAGCAATGTACAGAGACATCCTTGATGAAAAGCTGTTCCAGAGCGCTCTGGACCTTAAACTGGGGCGACGGATTGTCTTTCAACAGGACAACGACCATAAGCACACAGCCCAAATAACAAAGGAGTGGCTACGGGCCAACTCTGTGAATGTCCTGGAGTGGCCCAGACTTGAACCCGATTAAACATCTGTGGAGAGATCTGAAACCGGCTGCACACCGACGCTCCCCATCCAACCTGATGGAGCTTAAGAGGTACTGCAAAGTAGAATGGGAGAAATTGCCCAAAAATAAGTGTGCCAAGCTTGTAGCATCATACTCAAAACGAGTTGAGGCTGTAATTCGTGCTAAAGGGTCTTCAAAAAAGTATTGAGTAAAGGCTGTGAATACTTATGTACATGTGGTTTTTTTCACTTATTTTTAATAAATTGCAAAGATTTCAAAACAAACTTCTTTCACATTATCATTATGGGGTATTGTTTGTAGAATGTTGAGGGGAAAAAAGAATTTAATCTATTTTGGAATAAGGCTGTAACATAACAAAATGTAGCAAATGTTAAGCACTGTGAATACTTTCTCGATGCACTTTATGTGCTGTTATACGTAAGGCTACACCAGGGTTTCTCACTGCAATTCGAATGACCAGGACCAGCAACTTCTCCACCAGAATGATTGAATCACCTCCAATCGACTACTCCTCCCAATCGACTCACCAGCCCAGTATACAAAAATGAGAGGAAGCACTCCCAATAGGTGGAAGCCTAATCCTTACTAACTGATTGAGCAGAATTTGCGGCTAAAGGTTTTACAGGTGTCTTTTCTTCAGGGGATGGAGGAGGTTACTTCTTGACTGCTTTATGTGCTAGAGTCTGTTCCTGCCTGCATACAAATCCTGCCAGTATAGTGGTAAGGGTGTCTATGGGAAGAAAGGGTCCAAGGAACCTGGGGGGCAATATGGGTGCCTGAGTAGCCATGGCAGACTTGCATCTGAAGCAGACAGGTTCCAAAGGAGAAATAGTCACTCAACAGAATTAATACAGGACTAAAGGGCCATTCCCTAGAGGCTTCCTAATGGTGGAGTATCTAGCAATTAGTTGGCTCAGTCATGCTTACCAGTCCCCCCCAGTACCAAGCAAGAACACAGAGGGCTGCCACAAATCGAAAGAAGTAGGCCCCAGGAGACATTATTTCACTCTGAAAATATTGGTTGGTTGAGCAGATTCTGCCATGTGTTGAATTCTTAAAATGTGTCTCCATCGGCAATATTGATATACCAGAGTTCAGAAACCTTTTAACCTGTCCTAGGCTTAACAAACTGGTCTCACACTTCTTGTTGCTCTCTTAATTTCTTAGCCATGAGCTTGGAATTCATTCAAATGCTGTACGCTGGAGGGGTGGCATTGTTTATGTATCCTAGGGTATTGTTACGTGGGGAGTATCTGTACAAGGAATGCAACAGGAGTAGTGAGGCTGTAGAGAAGAAGTAGGAGGTGCATTCAGGAACCAGCAGGGAGTTCTTGTTACTGGAGAGTCCAAGAGATATAGGAAGCCAGGAGCTTTACTTTCATACTAATTAAAGTGAAATACTGACATTGAGATTATTGCATCCCTGTAACGTTTTGCTGTTTGCAAAATGCAAGTACTTTTTTTGGAGTGGGGAATGGTTGAAACCTTTGTCAACTTTTAGTGCTGCCTGGGCCTATGTTTCAGAAGGATCACAATCTCTGCCAGCGTTTTTATTTTTATCTGGGTCCTCATGATGGAGATTCTGTTCATTTATGGTCCATCTACCATATTAGGACACAAACTGCATACAAATCTGAAAAATCTCCTTAACCTCCCTGGCGGTATTCCCGAGTGTAGCTCGGGGTAACATTTCAGTACCAAAAGCGGTAACCCCGAGCTACACTCGGGCTTACCCTGCGGCACTGCTCCGGCATGTGTTCTTCCCTTACCTTACCCTGCGCTCCCGCGATGTGTCCCCTGCAGCGTCCCCGGCCATCTCCTCCGGCCGATGCCGGCATCCGGCTTCTGTGTCCTGTCCCTGTGACGTCGCGACGTACGGGCGGCGCCGCCGGCGGCGGCGGGAAATTTAAAAATTTTAAAAAATGTCATTTTATTTTTTTTTACATTTTACATAGTAAAACATTGCTGTCTCAACCAATTTCACATACATTTTGTCCCGAGTGCTTTGTCCGGCGCCCTGCCTGCATTTTGTCTGTTCTTTCTGCCTGGAAACTGAGAAATGTCCATGGCGTCCAAAAAGTGTCCCTTTAGGTCAAAAGCGGTTTAGATCAGCTAGAGAACAGCGATAGTAAATCAGAACCACTTGCAGAATTGAGTGATAATGATTGGTGGGGGAAATTCGTCATCAGACACTGAAAACGATTTTGCGACTGAGCTCAGCAATGTGCGAACTTGGCGCTATATTTCAAATTTCAGTGTTTTTGGTTTGATTATATTATTGAATTACATTTTTTATTATTTTTATATTATTTTTATGATTATTTATTAAATTATAATTTATGATTTTGTGTTTCAAATTTTATCATACCCGGGATGTTTACTAGACTCTTGTTCGGACAGATTTCAGTGAGTTTTTCCTAAAAATTACAGCCTACAATAAAAAAAATACATATTTCCATGCAAAAAAATGGTACCGCTTTCAGCACCAAAAATCTCAAATAATCATACCGCCAGGGAGGTTAAGGGTCAATGCACATTGGTTTAAAAAAATGCTGCTTCTAGAGCTTAGTCTTTTGCCTGTAGAAACAACTAATGTTATCCTATGTGTCCATGCACATTAGGTCATTAAGAGGCATATTTTAAAGTGACTTTGGGGTTTTCTTTTTTTTTTTTTTTTTTTTTCTTTCTCAATAACAAACATGTCTATACTTACCTGTTCTGTGCAGTGGTTTTGCACAGAGCAGCCCAGATCCTCTTCTTTTCATGTCCCCACCAGCACTCTTGGCTACGCCCCCTTGATCAGTGCTCCCAGGGAAAGCCGTTCACCTTGGGGGCACCGCTGCATGCTCATCGCTGAACTGCTGCTCTGTGCATCCATAAGACGAATAGGACCGCCCCACTCTTTCTTGATTGACTGCACACAAAACATTTTTTATCTTCGTGCATAGAGTACATGAAGGTATAAAACCTTGATCCTTGAGAACCACTTTAAGTTTGGTGTTTAGAGGCAGAAAAAAACCCCTTATGTTTTTTGCATTTTTTACACCCGTTTTCTGAAAGAAAAAAAAATGCTAAACACTAGAACAAAAAACAAAAAACCTTTCAAAATTTGCATTTTTTTCTGTCAAGAGTACTGGCGGTTTTTTTTTGTTTTTTTAGCCAGTGTGCATGGACCCTAAAAGGGACACAGGTGGCAGTAAAAAACATGTGACCCCTTGAATCTGCCATCTGAAATGTCCAGGACATTGTGTCACATAGTGGCCTGTATACTTTGACCTCTGACTCAATGCATAGTACTGGAAGAGAATGGGTAAGCCAGGCTGACCCTATGCACACAACCAACACATTTTGTACTTTACGTGTTTACAGTGATTGTAAAGCCTACAATTTTTAATTAAATTAACAAATGTGGTATACTTACCTGCGCTGTGCAATGGTTTTACATAGAGCAGCCCCAAACCTCCTCTTGTGTCGCCTGTTACATAGTTACATAGTTAGTCTGGCTGAAAAAAAGACAAAAGTCCATCCAATTCAACTCTGTGTGCCCCATTAGAAAGCCACTTGCAATGGGCGCACAACTGTGGGCTGGCTCCTGAGCCACACTGCCTGTGTCTATTGACACACGCAGTGTAGCTTTGCCCTACCCACAATCCCTCCTCACACCATTTGATTGATTAAAAGCCAATGGCTCCTGTGCTGGCTGAGTCTCTGTGAGAGGAGGAAGAGAGGAGAGAGAAGACTGCAGCTTGGTACAGCTCTGGATCACTGACAGGCTCAGGGAAATGTTTGGGAGGGATAGTGGGGTGTGTTTTTTTGTTTCTTGTTTTTTTTACCTTCATCATTTTATGATGATTATATTACCAGTAATCTGTCCTTCTGAGGTACGTTTAAAACTGTATATTATCATTACCACAAAGCTATTTTCAGGGTCTCGCACTTCCCTAGTGTGTATATGTGTTGTTTTTAATACTCGGATACCTTCACTTTGTAGCTTGAATATTTTATCCTTAAGCCCCAAATTTTGAATACTATAGCAATTTTTAATAATTTTGTATTCTAAATTGGCAATAATCATGGAGATATGTTGTTTTTCTCTTTCTTTTAGTCTGTCGGCTGGGAATCAAAATATCATTTGCCAAACCATTATGGGTGGGACCCTATTTTTGCTTTCTTTGTTAAACCTCTTGTGCACTAAAAGAAAATACTTAGTGTTTATAAAGTTATGTTAGAATTTTGTGGATGGCTTGGTCATATGATCTTAATTAATCACATTAAATTCTGGCACTCTGGCTGGAAAAATGAACGAAAACAAATTCTGAATATACTCTGGCAGATAAGATAGTTGTAGTGCAACAAGTGTTTTATGTAATTTTTTTTTTTTTTGTGAAATAATTTGTACCAAAGAAATAAGTTCTTTTGTAGGAAAGGAGGAAGTTGTTATGCAGTTGGAAATATAAAACCATGTCCGAAGATAGTTTCCCAGTACTCTATGCCTGGTTAAAAAGACCCAATGGTCTTAAGAAGGCAAGGAAATGAGTGATTGCACGCACTGACTCATACATAGAAGTGACACACTGCCAACTTCTGTTCCTTCTTCTGCATGGTAAGCTGACACTTTATAATTCCATTTGAGTCTGGAATCACAAGGTGAAAAGTTCCAGCTGGGTTTGACTGTTGAGCAATAGTGGAACGGGAGTGACTGTTTCTTTATACAGTGGGAATGCCAACCCACAGAAACCCATGTAATCTGACTCTGGGAGTTCCTTGCTACATTTTATTATTTTTTTTTCGGCAGAATTTTAAGACCAAAAAATATATGGAATATTGTTGAATCGTTATGTTTCAACTCACTCTATTTCAGTACATGTTCTCAATACCAGAGTTCCAGAATGACATTAAAAATTGTTTACATCACAAGACTAGAGCAAAGTGAAATTCTGTGCATAAATGTAAAAATAAAAGAAGATATTTGAGATGGATAAAATACACAGTTCACTTACATTACCTTGAGGCTCAGGGAAGCCCGCTAATTAAATATATATACAGTATGTGCATTTACTATGTGTACATTAGCGTGATTAGTGGTAAGAATACTCCTTACATTTGTGGTTAGTGGAAAGAATTACACCCCCCTCCTTCTTTACAGATAGCTAAAAAGATCATTGTTTTGGTGTTTATTTACCTTGAGAGGCAAAAATTGCTCATAGAACCCTAGGTAATAGTTTCCTGACTGCTGTGCGTATATATCTAAGGCCTCGTCGGGAAGCCGCTATACCAGGATCATGCATGTAGTTGCAAGCATGATCCTGGTATCAAATATTCCTGCCGGTGATTCTCTGTTTTGTGAAAGTGATCCAAGCGGCTCAACAGCTGCTCAATCACTTTTACGTGGTGAAGGGGAGCAGAAGCGCCCCCCCCCCCCTCCTGCCACCATCACCTGCTGCCACTTTTTTTGGGCTTTCCCATTTCTCCTGGGATCCTGGTACTGAAGCAACCCGTGGCACAAGAAGCACACACCTCCTATAGTTCAGCTCCCTGCTGCCTCTAAGTGTTGATTTACACATATGCGGTGCGGATGGAAGCTCAGGTTTCACAGCTAATTGGTATAGTAGTTGTTCAGTGGTTCAGGTCAGGTTTACATCAGGTTCAAGACAGGTTTAGATCAGTTGTGAACAGGATAAAATCCTGACCTGAACCGAATGACATGTGCGGTTTATAAACTGTTCCCATAGAAGTCAATAGCCTGTAATCTGCACCTGAACCAGAATGCACTGCTCAGAAATTGGACATGACTTTCTTTTTCAATCCGCACTGCCCGTGCATTGGACATATGTGAACAGGCACCTTAGGAAGCAATGTTATTTCACATGTCATGCAGTTCATGCGGTTATTGCAGCGCAGTCCTACCACATGAGAAGGCAAAATGTCTCTTGTGTACCCGATTCACACCATTGCATTGTGGTGGCGTGCGGGCATGGTGCACTTAAAAAGAGTAGTGCATGCACTTCCAGGCCAGTGATTCCTCACCGGCACCCGGTGATCATCGAGTATCTCCGACGGGGGAGAGACCTGTGTATAAACAACACAGATCTCTCCCCTGTCAGCTTCTGCACACTGCTTTGTATGGCTCTGCTGCAAATGCAAAACTGTGTGCTTACAGTGTAAAGCACACACACAGCCCACTGTAAAACAGCACACAGTTAACCCTTTGATTGCCCTGCATGTTATCCCCTTCCTGCCCAGTGTCACTAGTACAGTGTCTGTACTTTTTATTAGCACTGTTCACTGTATTGGTGTCACTGGGGATGTCAGTGACGCCAAGTCAGTTGCCCCCCAGTGTCAGCATGCCCACCGCAGTCCCGCTATAAGTCACTGATCGCCGCAATTACTAGTAAATAAAAAATTAAAAAATTCCAGTGTGTGTATATATCACCATTTATAAACACTATAACTTTCATGTAAACTAATTAATTTACACGTATTGGGATTTGTTTTAGCAAAGACATGTAGCAGAATGCATTTTGGCCTAAATTTATGATGAAATTAGATTGTTTAAATTTTTTACTGGATATGTTTAATTGCAAAAAGTCAAAAATATATTGTGGTGTTGTTTTTTTTTTTTCTCAAAATTGTCAGTCTTTTTTTTGTTTATAGTGCAAAAAAATAGAAAACGCACAGGCGATCAAATACCACCGTAAGAAAGCTCTATTTGTGGGGAAAAAAGGACTTACATTTCATTTGGGTGCAGCGTTGCAATTGTCAATTAAAGTAACGCAGCGCCGTATCGCAAAAAATGGCCTAGTCAGGAAGGGGGGTAAATCCTCTAGAGGGCAAGTGGTTTACAAAAAAAAATGGTGCAGTACAGAGTGGTGATACCCACGCTGCATTATGAAGCGGTGAATGGACCCTAATTCTGTGACCTGTTACAAACTTTCAGTATAAATTCTGTGTGAGTGACGATTGGGAGAGGAGAGTCCGAAGCAATGCATCTTCCAGGCTGACCTCATTCTTGCTGTATGTGCCTTGCAAACTTAGTCAAAGCTGTCCGTGTAAGGAGAGATTTTTAATCATAAAAGGACTTTTTTTTTTTTTTTTAAAGTTAAGACTGTTACTCAATGTTGTGCAATATATCCAGACTTAATTCGTTCAGACTTGCAAAGTTTCTGTTAGATCCATTTAATCCATTAACTTTTTTTTTTTAATCACAGGACATGGCAAAACATCAAGAGATGCCGCTTCGGTGCGGGCTACACACCCTATCCCAGCTGCCTGTGGGATATACTATTTTGAGGTGAAAATTATTAGTAAAGGAAGAGACGGGTATGTATTTTTTTACTTTATTTTACTGGTTGTGTTCTAACAAATCTGTTCATTATTTTAGACTAGGTTTTTTTTTTCTTTACATTTAGCTGCAATTGTAGTGTTTTAAAGCAGAACCTTTCTCCCCTTCACTCCAGCGCTGCGGTGTCCTGGAGCTCCCTGCTGGTCGCTGTCCTCTTTGGCTGGGCGACTTCTGGGTACCATTTTCTGGCAGTTTTAATTGGCCGGACTGAGCTGACATCCCACGCATGAGTGGGAGTTCAGTCATCCCAGCATTGCCCAAACTGTGCACTGAACTGCACATGTGCAGCTCAGTGTACAGCAGCAGACAGGCCTGTAAGAAACTTTAATGCAGACAAGACATAGTATGTAATGCCAAATACTGTAATTGTCAAGATTAAAGAGTCCATCTCCTAAAATACACATTTAGAGATGTAATTTGGCTAGAATGTATAAGAATTTCATCAAAAATGCTATTTTAAGAAGGTTCTCTCTTCCTGGCAGATTAAGAGGACTTTTTGTCCAGTGAACAATTTTTTCTTTTGTCCAAAAACTTAGATATAGGCAGTTGGACTTTCACATCCAAACAACTGAATTCATCAGTAAGGCCCCTTTTACAGGGGTGGACTGATCCGGTCCCCCTGTCAGTTTTTTAGATGGACCCAATTGGACCCTCCATTCTCCTGTAAGGAGTGGCGGGTGTAAATGGACATGTTAGTTTACACCCACCTACATCCAATCCGATCTGCTAAAAAGAGACGGTTAGAGATCAGTTCCCCTTCTGCCTAGCGGATCGGAGGGCAGTCGGGAGTAAACAGACAGGAGGTCCATTTACATCTGACCGCCTATAGAGGAGAGCAGCCTGTCTGTGTCCTCTCTGCATAAATGGAGCAGACACGGACTAGCCATCCACCTGCTCAGCGGGGATCAGCAGACAGATCCCTCACTGCGCAAGCGGACTGCTTGCAGAGTCCCTCCATGTGGAAGAGGTATAAGCTGTAATGTACAAATTTTTTTTGTTTTCTTTTGAGACACTGATCCTAAACAGATTTTTCTTTTAACTTTCATTTGCTACATGGGTTTTCTGGCTCTGAGTTTTGAAACCAGATGAAATGCCAGAACTGCAGAACCAGTCCACAAGTTGCTCTTTTGACAAGTGTAGTTAGCGAGGTATCCAGCTTTCAACGGATTCAAAAGGTTCTAGCCAGAGCCCTTGCTGAACTGCTGTGTTTTTCTATCATTGAGCAATGGGGTTTTGCGGTTTGCCTTAAAAAATCTATTTGTGTCCAGTGTCCTGCTGATTATTTGGGAGCACATCCCAGTGACAGGGGCTTTAAAAGTGGGAAATCTTCTAAAGGGTACCTATGGTCAAAATATAAAAACCCAAATTCATTTCCACTTTGTATATAAATTGTTTTTAGCTCCTGTTAATCAATTGAGGTTTGTAAGATTTACTTCCTTGAATTCTATGACACATATTCCCTATGCCCTGTGAGTAGGCAGTGCTGTGTCACACATTTCACAGAGCCTGCCTTCTGAACTACAGAGGTGGTGAGAGGTGGAGTCAGTACAGGAATCACAGCGTGCAGGCAGCAGGGTAACATGGGATATGTAGTCCTTTAAAAATCAAATGTCAACAGCAGAATAGAAGCTACAAAGCATGCAGGGAATCCAGGAAGGTGTAGAATGAAATGACCTAAAGACTGCCAGCACTCACCACATAAAAGATTTTTCAGGTAAGGTTATATTAGATTGTCAGTTATAACTATTGTTTACATTGCTATTACAATGCTAATGTTCTAAAAAAGTGCATACTGTGGCCATAGATATCCTTTTAATATGCATATCTGTCTTTTAATAAACTCCTATAAATCATTGCTTTGTGGTTTAAAAAAAAAAAAAAGTAAAACCAAATTTTTTAAGATATGCTTACTTAGACTGCTACTTGTTGGAGAGGTTCCAGAAAATGAACTTACGTTATCACTAGATAGACAAAACAGAACTGCACTGTCAACCTGATATGTCCCTGCTGCATTTCTGTAGATGACTGTGCACTACAGTTGACAGCTTTTTAGGATATATCTGGAATATAGGCTCCAAGCACTAGCTTAATGTTTATCTTTTGAAAAATAAATTCTATTAGCCCAAAATCCTCATGTATTTGAGTGTTTGGGTGTGACCCTTTTTTTTTTATTTATTTATTTATTTTTTTTCTTTTAGAAATTGGTGCAGCTCCGATCCAGTCGGAACCGCACCAATATGACTGCTATCATTGTGGACAATAGGGTGCGATTTGGCATGGGATATGCAAGTTGCATGGCATGCCAAGTCGCAACCAGTGTGACCGGGGACTTAGTGATTATGTAAGCTGCTGCCATTTTGGTTGAGTTGCACAAATGCTATTGTATGCACTGTATATAGTAATATTGTTTCTTTTTATACTTTTATATGATAAGATACTATCTTTCTGACAATAATATATTATATTGCGTGGCACTTTGTTTAGATTTCATTGGCTCCCACTGCTGTCGATCACAGCTAGCCATTGAGGGGGGCAGGGCCGAACTGAGCTGCGGCTCTGTGTGTGATTGGACCTGCTGCTTGCTCTGGGGGCACTCCGCAGGACAGGAGGGACGGGCCAGGAGCGCCAGCGGGGGTCCCAAGAAGAGAAGGGTTGGGGCTGCTCTGTGCAAAACCACTGCAAAGAGCAGGTAAGTATGACATTGTTTTTTTTTTTTTGTTCCTTTTTAACCACCTCCCGCCCGCCATATAGTAATATGACGGACGCAAGGTGGTTCTCTCATTCTGGGAGGACGTCATATGACATCCTCCCATTCTCACCGCGCATGCGCGACTCAGGGAGCGCGCGGCGATCGGCGGTGCGCTGTGTCCCTCGGACACAGCCGATCATGGAAAGAGTCAAAGATGTCGGCTCGGTCATGTGATCAGCTGTGTCCAATCATAGCTGATCACATGTAAACAGGGAAATGCCGGTTATCGGCATTTCTCTCCTCTCAAGCTGTCACGCTGACCGCTCGAGAGGAGAGCTGGTAATCGGCTTTCCGCGGAGGGGACATGTACACTGATCATCGGGGCACTGATGATCAGTGTGCCCTGATGATCAGTGTAGCCCCACCAGTTCCACCTGTCAGTGTCCATCAGTGCCTTGTATCAGTGCCACATCAATGCCACATATCAGTGTCTACCAGTGCACATCATTGCCACATATCAGTACCCATCTGAGCTGCCTTTCAGTGTCACCCGTCAGTGCCCCCTATCACTGCCAATCAGTGCCACCCATCAGTGCTGCCAGTCATTGCCGCCTATCCGTGCCAGTCATTGCCGCCTATCCGTGCCAGTCATTGCCGCCTATCAGTGCCATGTATCAGTGCTGCCTTTCAGTGCCCATCAGTGATGCCTGTCAATGCCCATCAGTGCCACCTACCAGTGCTTCCTCATCAGTGCCACCTATTGGTGTCCATCAGTGCAGCCTCATTAGCGCACATCAGTGAAGGAGAAAAATCACTTATTTACAAAATTTTATAACAAAAACTAAGAAAAAAGGTTTTTTTTTTTTTCAAAATTTCCAGTGGTTTTTGGTTTGTTTAAGAAAAAAAAACCCAGAGGTGATTAAATACCACCAAAATAAAGCTGATAAAAATTTCATATGGGTACAGTGTTGCATGACTGCGCAATTGTCATTCAAAGTGCAACAGTGCTGAAAGCTGGAAATTGGCTTTGGCAGAAAGGGGGTATAAGTGCCCTGTAGGCTAGTGGTTAAAGTGGTTGTAAACCCTTACAACTAATTGGTGAAGTTGCAGGCCTGATACACAGAGATGAAATGAATCCTCCTACATAAGTTGTACCTGTCTATCTGCAGTCTTCTCTTCTCTACATCCATTCTAAGGCCAGAATTTAGAAAGCTTTTAGAGGGGCGGAGAGGTGAAATTACACTCTGCAGAACACAGTGAGGAGAGATCTGATTGGAGGGAAGGAGCACGCCCCCCTCCACACAGGTCACAGGAACAGAGCTGAAGCTGTCAATCTGCTGGTGTTCCCACCCCTGTCAACATTTTTCTATTGGTGTCAGGAAAACTTGTCCCAAGTGATTTGTGCTTATAGCAGAGGAATGAAGCAGCAGAAAAAAAGACACCAAGACTGGCCATACATTTATACAATTTTCTTGAGATTTTTGCTTTTAGATGGTTTTTTGGTAAATCTAATATGAGTTCAAACCTAAACAACACTATCAATTGTATCTAATTAGGCAGGCACTTGCACTACATAGTTGAAGGTAAATCTAAAGGAAATTGGACAGAAAATTGTATAGTGTATGGCCAGCCTTAGTGCTCTTAATTGGGACAAGTACACACTATAGAAGGATCAGCTTTATTCATATTCCATGTCACAGGTTTACAACCACTTTAATATCACTTTGAGCAAAATAAAATAAACATTACATGGTAAACTATTAGTTTCAATTATGTTTGCTCCTGCTCACTCAGTGCTGCTTCCCTGAATTTCCAGTCTTCACAGCAAGGAGTTAACAGTGGACAGTGCAGTTTCCAGTCTGTTAGCTTGGAGAAGGGTGGGGGAAGAGCAGGGCATGCCTTACCATCCTAGGCATGGTGCTGGGTTTTTGTTTATTGATGCATGCAGTGTGGAGAGACACAACTCTAGTCCCTGCATGCAAGAGTGGTTCCATAGGATGCTGCAAGAGAAAGGATCCACCCTGAAACAAGTAACCTGGGGCAGCAGACATGGCACCAGCTTAATTTGTAACATTAAGAAGCTGCTTATTCTGTATTTGGTTAAGGCCTCATGCACACTGAGTGTTTCCTCAGCTGCTCTGAATGCCTTTTCCGGTGACAGGAGAAAGGCTGCTTCAAAAAACCACTGTAAAAGCTGTGTATTGTACACACGATTTATGTGTGTCTGTATACATTTATGTAAGTTTGCGCATTAATGCATTCTATTAGCCAGAATATTTGTTCTTGCAATCAGAATGAGTTAATGCGCATAAATGCACTTCTCGTTTAGACGTGTATAAGTTCATACGTGTTCCACATTTTTCTGCCCAACCGCTTCTCTACTGAACATGAAAGCGGTGGGATTTTTTTTGTTCAACCTCTAAATGCTCCTCTTCTAATATGCCTGTAAATGCCTATGTGAGCATGGCCATAGACTAACATACACTCAACAGTCACTTTATTAGGTACACCTTGCTAGTACTGGGTTGGACCCCCTTTTGGCTTCAGAGATTTTGGTCCATATTGACATGATAGCATCATGCAGTTGCTACAGATTTGTCCGCTACACATCCAGGAACCATTGATACAAGGCAGGAAGAATGCATGCGTTCCTGTTGTTCATGCCAAATTCTGACCCTACCATCTGAATGTCGCTGCTGAAATCGAAACTCATCAGACCAGGGAATGTTTTTCCAATCCTCTATTGTCCATTTCTGGTGTGAATTGTAACATCCGTTTCCTGTTCTTAGCTGAGAGGAATGGCACCCGGTGTAGTGTTCTGCTGCTGTAGCCCATCTGCTTCAAGGTTCGAAGTGTTGTGCGTTCAGAGATGTCATTCTGCATACCTTGTTTGTAACAAGTGGTTATTTGAGTTACTGTTGCCTTTCTGTCATCCTGAACCAGTCTGCCCATTCTCTTCTGACACCAACAAGGCATTTTTGTCCATACAACTGCTGCGCACTGGATATTTTCTCTTTTTCGGACCATTCTCTGTAAACCCTAGAGATGGTTGTGCGTGAAAATCCCAGTAGATCAGCAGTTTTTGAAATATTTAGACCAACCTTCCTCATTCTGATGCTCGGTTTTAACTTCAGCAAGCCGTCTTCACCACGTCTAGATGCCTAAATGCATTGAGTTGCTGCCATGTGATTGGCTGATTAGCAATTTATGTTACCAAGCAAATGAACAGGTGTACCTAATAAAGTGGCCGGTGAATGTATATATAATGCACAAAATTTGGGTTCCCAGAGGATAGTGGTGGAGTAACCTATCAATTCTAACATATATTCCTAAACCAAGTATACTGGTCAATTGTACGCATTTTAAATGCTGATCATCCTTATTTTTATTTATTTATTAATTTATTAGAGCATTCACCTTAAATGCATGTTTTTGAAAGTACCCAGTTATGGCACAGGTTTATAGGTTTGTAGTGTATGTAGGATGGGCACAGCGATGGTTAAATAAGGACTTCGTGGATTACAGTTTAAATGTACATGTAAAATGTCTTTGGTATGTTGACTTTGTCACTGATCAAACAGCCGTCAACATGATGTATGAACAATACATACAGTAGAGACTTTTGTTTTTCTTTGGGGACAGAGGTTTTAGCATGTGCAGTTTTTTATTTACTCAGGTTAATCACTCTCTACATGTGAGTTATGCCAGTCACACCACTAGCAGTTTTACATATGATGGTCTTGGCATTTCCATTGCCATTGGCTTTGACATATAGGCCCAGCAGCACCAGCAGTTTATTAAAGCGGACCTATCAATAAATTTACAAGTCTGCATGAGTAATTGTCACAACATATAATAGTCCCTCTCTGCCCCGAACGAGGCCAGGACTTTACTTGTATGGCCAGGTAGAGATCACTTCAGCTGACAGTACATGTGTTTATTTTAGTGGCAGGTGCTAGAATGCAGAGAGCACCAGAGGTGCAAGGCATCATGTATGCACACAACTAAGAACATAAAAAAATTGGGGCCTTAGATAATTTAGTTTTTTCTGGGGGGGGGGGGGTGGGTATGGTCAGCCTTGGGTACAATTGGGCAGTGCGACTGGGTGGATTTGGTAAAACTGCGCTAACAGTGGGGGGAGCTTAACCACTTACCTACCGGGCACTTTTACCCCCTTCCTGCCCAGACCAATTTTCATCTTTCAGAGCTGTTGCACTTCGAATGACAATTGCGCGGTCATGCAACACTGTACACATATGACATTTTTACCATTTTTTTCACACAAATAGAGCTTTCTTTTGGTGGTATTTAACCAATAGCCACCTGGCCAATAGCCGTTTGGCGGCCGGCAAAATGCTGTACATTTCCGGGTGGACGCCATATGGCGACCTCCTGGGCATGCGCAGTTTTTGCACTTACAGAGCTGCACGATCTGTCACAGGCCGTGTACCTCGGACACGGCCGATGACAGATCTGAGTACCGGCCCCCGTTGCCGGTACCATGTGACCTGCTGTGACCAATCACAGCAGGTCACATGACAGTTGTATACAATGGATGGCTTCATTCATGCCATCCGTTGTATACTAGTGTCTAGCTGTGAATGGTCACAGCGATCACATGCACATGTCATGTGATTAGCTGTGGCCAAATCACAGCTAAGCACAAAAAAAAAAACCCTCAATGAATCGATGTCATTCAGGTAAATGCTTGCTTATAGCAAAGTAATTCTTTGCTATAAGCCAATTGTGTAAAAAAAAAAAAAAAAAAAAATACTGATCACTTCCCCAAAGTAGTACAATGTTACTATGGTAACACTGTACTACTTTAGACATAGTGAAATATGAAAAATAATCTGAAAAAAATGTAATAAATTAAAAATAATAAAAAAATTAAATATATATATATATATATATATATATTTTTTTTTTTTTTCATACTGTCACCAGTCAGTGTCCCTGATCACCGCCATGCCAGTTATATGATGATGCTGTACTGCACTGGTGACAGTATGTAAAAAAAAAAATAGTGAACTTTTTTTTAATTTTTTTCTTTTTCTGAAAAATTATGACAAAAAAAAATACAACTTCAAAAAACTCGCCATGCCTCTTATGAAATATGTCGGACTGTCTACTTTGCAAAAAGGGGTCATTTGGGGGATATCTGTACTGTTCTGACATTCTTGGACTTCAAGATATTAGATTGGCTGTCAGTACTTCAGGATTGATCAATATTCAGATATATCCCATAGTTTGTGAACTCTATAACTTTCTTACAAACTAAAAAATACATCCTAATTTGGGTTATTTTCACCAAAGACATGTAGCAGAATACATCTTGGCCTAAATTTATGAAGAACAATTATTTATTTGCAAACTTTTATAACAGAAACAAAGCAAAACGTGTTTTTTTTTTTGTTTTGTTTTTTTTTCAAAAGTTTCGGTCTTTTTTTTTGTTAATTTAGCAAAAGATAAAAACCCCAGCGGTGATTAAATACCACCAAAAGAAAGCTCTAGTTGTGCGAAGAAAATGATCACATTTTAGTTTGGGTGCAATGTTGTATGACCGCGCAATTGTCATTCAAAGTGTGAGAGTGCTGAAACCTGAAAAATGGCCTGGGCAGGAAGGGGGTAAAAGTGCCCGGTATGGAAATGGTTAATCACAGTTGAGTATTTTATTTTTTGCTAAACAACCGAAAAAAGACAAAAAATTACAAAAAAGTTTGTCTTTAGTTTTTTTTATACAGTTTTAAAAATGGGCAATTTTTCTCCTTCACTGATGTGCGCTGATGAGGCTGCACTGATGGAAACTGATAGGCTGCACTGATGAGGCAGCGCTTGTAGGAACTAATGAGGCTGCACTGATAGGCGGCACTCATAGGTGGCATTGACTGGCAGCACCGATGGGCACTAACTGGCAGCACCGATGGAAACTGGAATTTACTAGGTAGCACTGATGGGCACTGTTGGGCTGCACTGATAATCAGGACACTGATTATCAGTGTAGAGGTCTCCTTTCACACTTGCCAGTGATCGACAGTACTTTTCTCATGCTGTGACAGTGTGATGAAAGTACTGCTGATAACCAGCAAGTGTGTTTAGCACGTGATGAGCTGTGTCCAATCCGAAGGACACCGTGATCACAGAGAACGTCAGGTGCGCGCCGCAGCAGGCACACTGGGGGTGTAGTTCTGGGAGGATGTCAATAGACACCCTTCCAGAACTGGACGACCATGCTGTAGCTGTCATTCGGCTATAGGTTGGTTGGCAAGTGCTTAAAACATGACCCTTCTCTCTGTATCCCTGTACTCCCCAAAAATATGCTTTAATTACTGTGCTAGAACTAAGAGTCTAACAGTGATGTGTACAAACCTCAGAACATTGATGAAACTCTATTATTATTCTTTTCTGCTCACAGCCTACTTTGAAGACGTTTGTTAACAGTGACTACGAAGCAACCAGCATCTGTTGTACAAAATAGCATAAATACTGCAGGATCAGTGTATGTCATAAACAGCCTAGCATATGCCGTCTCCTTTAAGCAGAACTCTACTGGCAACAACAAATCCTTTTGACAGCACACAAGTATAAAACAAATGAGGGTGGCAGAAGGCGGGTGGATGCGGCAAAATCGCATTAACAGTGGGAGTGGCTCAAAACTTAAGCCTGCTTACAGAGTTCACGCTCTCACAGTTGGTTTATAATATTACTACAGGGATCAGAAGTATGTAATGTATAGAATGCAGGGGTCAGGATTGTGTGACGTTTAGAGTGCAGGGGATAGGAATATGTAATATACAGAGTGCAGGGGTCAGGAGAATTTGAAGCTCAAAATGCATGGTCATCTACTGGTCTTTATAGGGTCAGAACTTGCAGATGATTTTGCATCTTTAATGCCTCTTTGATATGGTCAGTAAGGGGGCAGTAAAACAGGTGACTGAGCCCCAGTTTTACTGACCCCTGGCCACTCAACTTAAGTCTAAAATACAGCTGAAGGAGGCTATTCATATGCTGGGGCCATAAAACCTTTAACGTGGCATGTCAAATTGACTACCAAACTCAGCCATTTAATTCAATGGGACCACACCACAACTGTGAGCCAAACACTTGGCTTTCGGTTTGCGCCACACTACCATCATTATAAACTGCCAATTGGCAAAAACAGGCAATCACGGGGCAACATTATTGCATCCTGGACACTTGATACACACTCTGAAAAGTGATCCACAACAGATTACTTTTCCGTGCTTTGGCTAGTGTGCACCCAGCCCAATAACAATCATTGTAATGCCACCCATATTCCATGATCACTGTAGCTGCACAATTGTCAGATTGCTTTCACTCTGTTAAAAAGGACAGGAATATGGGTGGCATTACAGTGACTGTTGTTAAAGGGGGCATAGGCTATGCACTGTACAGGCACTTCTAATAACTCCCCATTCTCTATCAGGGCCGAATCTAGCCTGTCTGTATGGGTGCAATAAAAATGTCAGGCAGAAGATGAGAGGACAGCAGGGCAGAGTTCAGGGAACCTGCAGGGCAGAGTATAGGATCATCAGTTTGTAGGGCAGTGCACAGGTGTCAGCCGGGCGGAGCACAGGGGTTATAGGGTGGAGCACAAGGGGACAGAGCTGGCAGGGCACTCAGCAGAGCTCCTTCTCCCATCCCTGCACTGCACACAGCCTGGGCACAAGCAGCACAGCTCCTCCTGCCCACACAGCTGAAATCAGTATAGTGTCAGACTAGGGCAGTGAAATATCAGATTAGGGTGGTATAGTGGCAGGTTAGGGTAGTATAGGGGCGGTATAATGGCAGGTTAGGGTAGTATAATGGCAGGTTGGGGTGGTATAGTGGCTGGCTGGGGTAGTATAGAGGCAGTATATTGGCAGGTTAGGGTATTATAGGAGTAGTATGGTAGCAGGTAGGGTAGTATAGTGTTATGGTAGAATAGCAGCAGTATAGTGGAAGGTTAGGGTAGAATAGTGGCAGTACAGTGGAAGGTTAGGGTAGTATGGTGGCAGGTTAGGGTAGTATAGTGGCAGTACAGTGAACGGTTAGGATAGTATAGTGGCAGGTTAGGGTAGAATAGTGTAAGGTTGGGGTAGTATGGTGGCAGGTTAGGGTAGAATAGTGGCAGTACAGTGAAAGGTTTGGATAGTATAGTGGCAGGTTAGGGTTGATAGGGACTGTGCGATAGTGATTTCCACATACCCATAATTGGTGATGGAAGATTCCCTGGGCTCCAGTGTCCACTTCTCCCCTTTCAACTTCCAGATCAGCCAGAGTGAAGGAGTCTGTAGGAGGAGTAGAGGACGCAGCCACACCCCAGCCCCACCCACCAACTCCAGCTGCCTCAGGAGATATTGAAAATCCTGAGCCTACTGGGGAAACCTCTTGCTCTTACTTTCTCCTACCTCACAGTTATCAGTTCAGGAGCTTGTGTGTAATCTTCTGTCCTCATTGGAGCCACCTTGCAGACCACGACATCCTGCACCCCTGCAACAGGAAGTCCGTGGAATAATACTTTGGTTGGAATGATGGACAGTGAACTATTTGTACCTATTGGCCGGGAAGGCAGCAGGAGGCAGGGTATCCTCCAGCCTGCCCCTCCCCTTGCCTCCTCAGCTAATGGGTAGCTGAGACTCCCTCATAAATCCATCCCTCGTAACATCACCTGGCCTCCCCCCGTGTCCTGGTGGCTTTTTGATTTATATTGAAGCATGTAGGAGACTGGGTCTGTGACTCTTCAGCTGAAAGGCTACACTAACCTAGTTGCTACGCCATTGATGGGCACTCTGTGGGGGGGGGGGTGTATGAGGGGGTAGACCCCCATGACCCCCCCCCCCCTTTATCTACACCCCTGTAAAAAATATTGCCCATACACAAGTATTCATTTGATCATGATTATCTGAAGGCCAATATCTTAGTCTTTGAAGTAGACGCTGACCCTAAATAATGCAGGAACAAAAATGGCGCCAGTCTTCTTTGGGGGAAAGATGACATTTGTAGAGAGAGATGAAAAATGCAGATACGTGACCGTAACTTTATTACTTTGCCTTCACATAACATCAGACAACGTATGATACTTTATCCACGTAAACTTAAAGCCTTTATTTTATTTCTAGGGTCATTTCTATTTAGGGCAAACACATTTAAACATCTATATCTTGGAATGTACCCACTTCCGTCAGCATTTACTGATATCACACAGCTGAAGTAAACAAGGAATATTCTGAAAGCTGATGTTTTGTCCTGTCCTATATATAGCTATAAAAATCTAGATAGAGAGAGAGACTTCCTAATGAGGCAACAGGCAGTGATACAAGCCTGACAGAGGTTCTAAACCCCTGACCCCCAAAACATCTGAAAAATGGCTTTAGATACGCTTTAAACTGTATGCCTAGACAATATTTTTTAAGTTTTTGTATTAGCGGCAAAGTGGATCCACTATCGAGAAAGATATGGCCCATGTGCGCCTTCCAGTAGATGAGTCCTGGGCTTTGCTAGGGCTGGAAAACACATGGTTGCTGTTCAGAGAGTAAAAGGCTGGTTAGCTTGACTAAAACAACATGTAATTTAAGAGGTCATTGTTTGTAGGATGTAACTGTTTAACTTGTATACCATTATGGCTTACTTGGTTGTTGGCAAATACAGATAATGCAAAAAGGAAATACTACAAACTCCTAAGGCTTCAAAGTCGAGCCTATTCTATTAATCTATTTTGAATTGCACAGTTTTCATTTAGGGCCCCATTTACACCTTTGGGGTACATTAACGTACTGTACATTAAGATAACCCATTCTTTTAAAATGGCTGTTTAGCACATCAAATGGCACCAAAAAATGGTTCACGCGCTCTTTTGAGCAACATGGCGCACAACATTGCACGGTAGTGTTATGGTGTGTTGCAATTTAAAATGAACTACAGCAACAAATTTACTCCACTAATGGGAATATACTTGAATTATCTGGCACAAAACAAGTAAAACTGCTGTCCCACTCGTAGGATAAGTGGACTAGGAGTATATAATAATAAAAATAACTCATATAAAAGTTCTATATGTTCTAAAATGTCTATAGGAAATTAAAAGTCCATAAGAAAATCAGACTTCAACAGCATCTGATTCATCTGCTTTAGGTGGGATTTGGGGAACTTCCCACCAATGACCATGTAAAAACAAAAGGGGAGGAGGGAGAGAAACTGTCTAAGTGTGGCATCCATGAAACGTATAAAGGTGAAACAATGAGGTAATGCAGTCCCATAAATATAAATGGACATGGCATATCTATGGATAATCTGTGGGCTGTCCAGCAGGTGGCCATCTCTCCAGTCTCTCCAATGGACATGAATGGGGGGGGGGGGGGAGAGCCAACAGAGTGGCTGTGATGACATTACACATACACATACTGTAGGTGGGCCTGGCAACGCATTTCAAGGCAGAGTCCTCTTTGTCAAGCCTTGACAAAGGGGAACCTGTCCCAAAACGCATGGCCATGCCCACCTACGTGTATGTGTGACGTCATTGCGGTCACTCTGTTGGCCAAGAGTCGCTTCCTCGCTATCCTCAATGGTCCTCATCTGCACATCAACAGCTGGCTCTTCCTGGTTCTGGTTACCCAGCACTTCTTCCTGTGGTGCCATTCACTAGAGGAGCTTGTCATTATACCATCCATCCTTTATGCTGCCACCTATTGGGGTGAAGCCTTCTATTAATGTTGTGTTTCTATCAACCATATGTGAGCGCAATACTGTCTGTCTATTCACTATACCAGTTTTAATAAATACTACACTGAGATTGGTACGCTCTTTGTTTTTTGGTTTTTTTTGGTCTGTCTTTTTCCCATTCATGTTCATTGGAGAGGTGGCCATCTGCTGGATTATTCATAGATATGCTCTGCCCATATATTTGTATGTGAGTGCATTACCTCATTGTTTGTTTCACTTTTATACATTTTTTTTCCACGCATGTTCTACTTGGACAGTGGCACTTTCTCTCCCTTCTCCTACTCTTTTTTTTGTTTTTGCAGTGTGTTGGACATCATTCAGACTGAATGGTGCCACAGCCCACCAGTGCACATAGCATGCATTACAACAATACAGCTTTAGGTATCTGACCTTGCAGACTTTTAGCAAGTAAAGCAGAATGAGGATTATTTACTAAATCTGAAGAGTACAAAATCTGTTGCAACTCTGCACAAAAAACAGTGAGCTTCCAGGTTTTATTGTCAAAGTTTATTTGAACAAGCCAAAGATAGAAGCTGATTGGGTACCACGAACAGCTGCACCAGATTGAGTGCACCAGTTTTAGTAAATGTCCCCCATTGTATCTTTATGTCTTTGGTAGTGACTGTAGACTGTAAGCTTTAACAGGTTGGAGACTAAATTTGTCTAGGAAGAGGGGTTGACTTGAACATTGTAGTCTACGAGAAAACTACCCACACAGACCAGTATCTGCTTTTTGATTCCCATCACCCACTGGGATACAAACTGCAAAAACCAAGTCTAAAGACAAAGAACACGGACATCTCAGGAGTACCTTGAAACTTTGTGGCTATCCAGACTGGGTTTTTGTTAAAAAAGGTCAAGGTCAAGCAGAAATATTGTCCTATTGAATAGAGGGGAGCAGCAGAACACGGAGAAATATAGTCATCTCATATGAAGTGTTGGAAAAGGGATTTTTAGAGTGATTCTAAAGTCTAAATATTGTTTTTGTTTTTTTTTTTTATCCTTCACGCATTCCTTGTACAGTGCCTTGAAAAAGTATTCATACCCTTTGAAATGTTCCACGGTTCGCCATGTTACAACCAAAAACATAAATTTATTTTATTGGGATTTTATGTGATAGACCAACACAAAGTGGCACATAATTGTGAAGTGGAAGGAAAATGATAAATGTGCATTTGTATTCAGCCCCCCAGAGTCAATACATTGTAGAACCACCTTACTCTGCAATTCCAGCTGCAAGTCTGTTTGTGTACAGGTGAAACTCGAAAAATTAGAGTATCGTGCAAAAGTTCATTTATTTCAGTAATGCAACTGAAAAGGTTAAACTAATATATGAGATAGACTCATTACATGCAAAGCAAGATAGTTCAAGCCGTAATTTGTCATAATTGTGATGATTATGGCTTACAGCTCATGAAAACCCCAAATCCACAATCTCAGAAAATTGGAATATTACATGCAATCAATAAAATAAGAATTGTACATAGAACAATATCGGACCTCTGAAAAGTATAAGCATGCATATTTATTCAGTACTTGGTTTGGGCCCCTTTTGCAGCAATTACTGCCTCAGTGCGGCGTGGCATGGAAGCTATCAGCCTGTGGCACTGCTGAGGTGTTATGGAAGACCAGGATGCTTCAATACCAGCCTTCAGCTCTTCTGCATTGTTCGGTCTCATGTCTCTCATCTTTCTCTTAGCAATGCCCCATAGGTTCTCTATGGGGTTCAGGTCAGGCGAGTTTGCTGGCCAATCAAGCACAGTAATCCCACGGTCATTGAACCAGGTTTTGGTGCTTTTGGCAGTGTGGGCAGGTGTCAAATCCTGGAAAATGAAGTCCGCATCCCCATAAAGCTCGTCTGTGGAAGGAAGCATGAAGTGCTCCAAAATCTCCTGGTAGACGGCTGCGTTGACCCTGGACTTAATGAAGACAGTGGACCAACACCAGCAGATGACATGGCTCCACAAATCAACACAGACTGTGGAAAGTTCACACTGGACTTCAAGCATCTTGCAGTGTGTGCCTCTCCATTCTTCCTCCATACTCTGGGTCCTTGGTTTCCAAATGAAAAGCAAAAGTTGCTCTCATCAGAAAAGAGGACTTTGGACCACTGAGCAACAGACCAGGTCTGTTTTTTTCTTTAGCCCAGGTAAGACGCTTCTGACATTGTTTGTTGTTCAGGAGCGGCTAGACAAGAGGAAGCCCATGTCCAGGATCCGTCTGTATGTGGTGGCTCTTGATGCATTGACTCCAGCCTCAGTCCACTCCTTTTGAAAGTCGCCAACACTTTTGAATGGCCTTTTCCTGACAATCCTCTCCAGGCTGCGGTCATCCCTGCTGCTTGTGCACCTTTTTCTTCCACACTTTTCCCTTCCACATAACTTTATATTAATGTGCTTTGATACAGCACTTTGGGAAAATCCAACTTCTTTTGCAATTGCCTTTTGAGGCTTTCCCTCCTTATGGAGGGTGTCAATGATGGTTTTCTGCACAACTGTCAGGTCAGCAGTCTTTCCCATGATTGTGATTCCTACTGAACCAGACTGAGAGACCATTTAAAGGCTCAGGAACCCTTTGCAGGTGTTATGGCTTAATTAGCTGATTAGAGTGGGACACTTTGAGCCGAGAATATTGCACCTTTTCACAATATTCTAATTTTCTGAGATTGTGGATTTGGGGTTTTTATGAGCTGTAAGCCATAATCATCACAATTATGACAAATCACAGCTTGAACTATCTTGCTTTGCATGTAATGAGTCTATCTCATATATTAGTTTCACCTCTTTTAAGTTGCATTACTGAAATAAATGAACTTTTGCACAACATTCTAATTTTGTGAGTTTCACCTGTATGTCTCTACCAGCTTTGCACATTTAGAGAGTGAAATGTTTGCCCATTCTTTGCAAAATAGCTCAAGCTCTGTCAGATTGGATGAAGATCATCTGTGAACAGCAATTTTCAAGTCTTGCCACAGATTCTCAATTGGAGTTAGGTCTGGACTTTGACCTGGCCATTCTAACACATGAATATGCTTTGATCTAAACCATTCCATTGTAGCTCTGGCTGTATGTTTAGGGTCGTTGTTTTGCTGGAATGTGAACCTCCTCCCCAGTCTTAAGTCTTTTGTAGTCTCGAACAGGTTTTCTTCTAAGATCGCCCTGTTTATGGTTCCATCCAATTTCCCAGCAACTCTGACCGGCTTCCCTGTCCGTGCTAAAGAAAAGCATCCCCACAACAAGAAGCTGCCACCACCATGTTTCAGAGTGATGTGTAGTGTTAGTCTTACGCCACACAAAGCGTTTTGCTTTTAGGCCAAAAAGTTCCATTTTGATCACATCTGACCAGAGCACCTTCTTCCACATGTTTGCTGTCTCTCCCCCCCCCCCCCCCCCCATGGTTTCTCTCAAACTGCAAACGGGACTTCTTATAGCTTTCTTTCAACAATGGCTTTCTTCTTGCCACTCTCCCGTAAAGGTCAGATTTGTGGAGTGCACAACTAATAGTTGTCCTGTGGACAGATTCTCCCACCTGAGCTGTGGATCTGTGCAGCTACTCCAGAGTTACCATGGGCCTCTTGGCTGCTTCTCTGATTAATGCGCTCCATGCCCAGCCTGTCCGTTTAGGTGGATGGCCATGTCTTGGTAAGTTTGCAGTTGTGCCATACTCTTTCAATTTTCTGATGATGGATTGAACAGTGCTCCGTGAGATGTTCAAAGCTTGGAATAATTTTTTTATGTCCTAACCATGCTTTAACCTTTTCCACAACTTTATCCCTGACCTGCCTGGTGTGTTCCTTGGCCTTAATGGTGCATTTTGTTCACTAATGTTCTCTAACAACCCTCTGAGGGCTTCACAGAACAGCTGTATTTATACTGAGATTAAATTACACACGGGTGGACTCTATTTTTTCTAAGTAGGTGACTTCTGATGGAAATTAGTTCCACTAGATTTTAGTTAGGGGTATCAAAGTAAAGGGGCTGAATATAAAAATGAAATCCACACTTTTCAGATATAATTTTTTTTTTTAATTCGAAAATAATTTATCATTTTCCTTCCACATCACAATTTGTGCCATTTTGTGTTGGTCGTGTCACATAAAATCCCAACAAAATACATTTATGTTTTTGGTTGTAACATGACAAAATGGGAAAATTTCAGGTGGTATGAATAATTTTCAAGGCACTATATGAAGGTAAAAAAGCACAAAATATCTGTTTCTCCCACCTCCCTCCTTAAATACTTACCTGCCTCCTCTCACCACTCCAGCACTGTCATGGCTGCAGCCTCATTTTCCGCTCTTCCTGGATTCACAGGAGACACTGAGAGCAGTGGGAGCCATAGGATCCTGCTGCTGTCAGTCAGACTCCTGTGAGAAGGGAACTGGGGCATGATGTGTTGGCGCTGCGTGTGTCTATGGATGCACATAGCCCAGCTTGGGAACATGCCCACACAGGTGCCTCCTCAGAAGCCAGCTTGTTGAGGGGTTGTTTGGAAAAAGGAGCAGATGGCACTGACAGGGGGCCTGCCAAAGAGGAGGTAAGAAATAAAAATAATAAAACAAAAAAAACATTTAACAAATATTGCATACCTATGTCCTTCAAACCCAGTGATACACCAAGATGGAATCTTGTAGCCCTAAAGATCCAACATCCAGACACAAGCAAAGTACCGTGGTATATGATGTGAAATGCAGTGCGGAAGGCAAAAACCTGTACATTGGGCAGAAAAAAAAAATCAGTACATGAACAGCCCAAAATAGGAGGGGAAATTTTGTGGGTCAAGAATCAGTAGTCTTCCTTTGCCTTAAAGAAAAGGGACATTCTTTTGAGGACAGTGAGCTGCACATTGTGGACAGAGATGACATATAGTTTGCAAGAGGCCACCTATGTCGAACCGGAACAACCATCCCTGAACAGAGGTGAGGGCCTTTGACACCATGTGCATTCCACATGTAATGGAATTTAACAACTTTATCCCTGCGATTTGACAACAATTCACACTTTTTAGCCAGGTAAATTGAGGAATTAACACCTATGCTGACTTACTGACCAAGGGTGTGATTATGTTATTAGAACAGTGTGGTTCCACAACTTTCACACCTTCCAACCTGTTCTTGGATAATCAACATCTTCACCATCCATGGTGACTGGATTAGTTGTCTGTGCTACCTGTGTGCATATAAATGATGATGGGGTATTTTCCTGACACTTGAACAAAAGCAGTGGCTTGAAGAGGCTACAAAACATCTTCCAAATTATTATTATATAGGATTTAGAACATTACAGAACAAGTCCAGTTGAATGTCACTACTACTAGTCAGAGAGCAAAGTAAAAAGTCCAGTGCTCCATGAAAAGCACTGGGGAACATGTTAGCACTATATAAATGTGCAAAAATAAATAATACAGTAATAAAAAAAAACATGAGGAAGTCTTTTAATTGGTAGTTTTGGTGTTTTATACCATCATGAAACTTTTTTATGGCTGGTTATATGCTTTTTATTTTAAAATTAGCACATGCTTTGTCATTGTGTTTATTTTGTGCAAGGCTTAGTAATACAAATGTTGACAAGGCTATTTTTGTTTCTAGATTTGTAATACAAAATGTACAGGCCTGTCACATCAAAGTATGCTGCAAAAGAAACTCTTTGATCCTCTTTATTTTTTTTCTCTCCAGATATATGGGCATTGGGCTGTCCACACAAGGCGTAAATCTGAATAGATTGCCAGGTATGTTCAACAGATTGCTTTGTTGTGTGATATTCCCCTTTTTATAACTTGTTGCTCCGTTGCTTTAGAACATGTCGTGTTCTGGAGCTACAGCATGAATGATGTTTTTAAAATATTAATGTGAACTTCAGAGGACCTGGTACTAAATTACAGTTAGTTCTGCGTAAGTGGACATGATGCAGTATATGAATGAATGAAAGTTTAATCCATACCGCAAAAATGTGTAATGGTAACCTTATTCTGCTGGGAAAGGGAAGGAAATGCAGATTGAGAAACAAAAGAGAGTACAGTGTGCTAGAAATATAACATATTATGCCAACATTTGATAGAAGCACTTGCAGATTAGTTAGAACTCCTTTTCACACCCTGTCTAAGTTGAGGCATGATGTTTCTGGACCTGTTTCCCCTTTTGAGTTGTCAGTTAGCAAATTCCTTAACCACTTACCCTCCAGAGTATTTACCCCCCCTTCCTGACCAGGCCATTTTTTGCAATACGGCGCTGCGTTACTTTAACTGACAATTGCGTAGTCATGCAACGTTGTACATAAATGAAATTTTGGGTCCTTTTTTTTCCACAAATTGAGCTTTCTTTTGGTCCTGTTTGATCGTTTTTGCGGTTTTTTATTTTTTGAGCTATAAACAAAAGAAGACTGTAAATTTTGAAAAAAAAAATATTTTTTAATTTTTGCTATAAAGTATATCACGTAAAAAAAATGTAAAAAATCAAATTTCATCATAAATTTAGGCCAAAAATGTCGTTGCTAGAAAAAAAAAATCCCAATACATGTAAATTAATTGGTTTACGTGGAAGTTATAGCATTTACAAATGGCGGTATATATACTGGAATTTTTTTTTTTTTATACTAGTAATGGCAGCGATCAGCAACTTATAGTGGTTCTGCGGCGGCATTCTGACACTGGGGGGGAACTAACTGCCACTGACATCCCAATGGCACTAATGCAGTGATCAGTGCTAATAAAAAGCACTGACACTGTACTAATGACACTGGGCAGGAAGGTGTTAACATCTGGGGCGATCAAAGGGTTACCTGTGTGCTGTTTTACTGTGTGTGCTGTGTGTAATTTACTAGGGGAACATACTGCTGTGTATTTCTCTGCTGCACAGAGAAATACACAGCAGTATGTTGTTGCTGGCAGGAGAGAGACCTGTATTGTTTACACACAGGTCTCTCCCCTGTCACTGTTCCTTGGCGATCGCCATCGGTAGCCACCAATGGCAGCGCAGGTAGGGCGGCGTGCGCACGCCCCCTACCTGGAAATGCAAAATCATGTAAATATGTGATTTTGCACAGCCCTGCCGCCCTGTAGCAGCAGGTCTGCTATAGAGCGACTGGGAAGCATTTAATGTTTGTTTCTGCTATGAGACCTATGACACATCACAGCTAACACTGGAATGTTGTTTGGGGTCTTTCCTGATGCCTTTCAAGGGTGTTAGGCAGTCCATTTGTTGATAATTTTTTTCATTCAGCCAGCAGGTTGAACAAAACAAAATGATCCGGTTCCTCCATCCATACATTTGAGGTGGATGGGGGAATCCCTCCTTTTGTGGTATTGTATTCTGCCAGCAGGTAGCTGTCTGTCTGCTCAGTCGGGGAGGTCTATGTGCTCAGTCAGTGTGGCTCATACCACTTCTGACAGATTCAAGGGCGCAGGAAGCTTAGCTAATTTGTGTGTGTCTGTTTTTTTTAATTTCAATATGGACCAAAATATCTGAGGAATGTTTGCAACACCTTGTTGAGACCTCGTAGAATGTATGCCACGAAGAATTAAGAGTTCTGAAGGCAAAAGGGAGGGGGGGTCGAACCCGACACACACCAACACATTTGTCAGACAACCTTTACTTTCCTTTCAGAATCAACACTTTCTATGGGACACTATACTACAAAATACTCCCACAAATGCAGGACATTGATTGCAAACAAGATTTGCTAATTTGCACACACAAAGTATTATTCCTAACAAATTCATTGGGGTGTATTTATTTTTGCAACATGGTTTTGAATGAAAGTCTTAGGAGCAAAGCTAAATTTTAGACAACAAAATACTAATTAACAAGAATTCAACTACAGGTGAGTCTAATTATTCATTAAACAGGTGTCCAGAAGGCAGTTGATTATAAATGGGCATTATTTAACAAAGAAAACCCCTTCCCATTTCATGCTCTCAGCAATAGCACCACATGGAAGAGAAATGTCACAGAGCCTGAGAAAGAAAATAATCTCTTTACACAAGAAAGGTGAAGGCTACAAGAAGATCAGCAAAGCTTTACCATGGAAGATAACACCTCGACAGGAGCGTACTCTGATGAGAAGAGTTGAAGAAAATCGCTATGCAAGTTTATTGCAGTTAGCTAAAGAAGTAGAAAGCCAAACTGAGGTGATTGTTTTCAGTGACACAATATGGTGTACACTGCAGAGGAATGGCATGTATGGGTGAAGACCACGAAAGAAGGAATGGCATGTATGGGTAAAGCCCATGCACGAAAAAGCCCGCCTGCAATTTGCTAGAGCCCATGCTGAAAAAGAAGAAGACTACAGGGACTCTGTACTGTGTTATGAGTGATGAGGCCAAGATAAATGTTTTTGGAACATATGGCTTCGAAACTGTATGATGTTGCAAAGGTGAGGAGTGCAAAGTAAAATGCATGGTGCCTACAGTGAAACAGGGTGGTGGCAGTGTCCTTCTGTGGGGCTGCATGAGTGCTGCTGGTGTTGGGGAGCTGCTTTTCTTTCATGGTATCACGAATTCACAGATGTACTGCTCTATATTGAAAGAGGAGATGCTACCATCACTCTGTGCCCATGGTCATCATGCACTTTTCCAACATGACAATGATCCAAAACATACATCTAAGGCCACTCTTGCATTTCTGAAGTACAGGTGAAAGTGGTTCAGTGGCCAAGTATGTCTCCTGATCTGAACCTATTCGAACACCCTGGGGAATTCTGAAGAGACAAGTTGAGCATCACTCTCCAGCATCCAGGCCCTAAAAGAGGACGTTCTTGAAGAATGGAAAAAGATAGATGTTGCAATGTGTCACTAACTTGTTCATTCCATGCCTAGAAGACTTGGTGCTATCCTTACAAATCATGGAGGTCATACAAAATACTAGATGTTGTGGTTTTTGTTGTGGGATGTATTCATTTTTGCATCAACTAATTTGAGTAAAACTGAAGAATTTGTAATCTAAGTTATGTTATTAACCTTACTTTTATGTAATGAGCTAAACAAATGTTCTATAAAACTCCAGTTTTATAAATTTGGAAATTGTTCTTCTGTGCATTGAGATACTGATTCAAATCTTACTTTTCAAAAGGGGTGTGCTCCTTTATGCTGAGCAGTGTGTATATGTGTATATATATATATATATATATATATATATGTGTATGTATGTATATATATATATATATATATATATATATATATATATATATATATATACAGTGGGGCAAAAATGTATTTAGTCAGCCACCAATTGTGCAAGTTCTCCCACTTAAAAAGATGAGAGAGGCCTGTAATTGGCATCATAGGTAGACCTCAACTATGAGAGACAAAATGAGAAAAAAAAATCCAGACAATCACATTGGCTGATTTGGAAAGAATTTATTTGCAAATTATGGTGGAAAATAAGTATTTGGTCAATAATTTGGTTTGCAACAAGCTCACCGCCATCCATGACCTCTTTATCTCCCACTCCCTCAACCTCCTAGCGGTCACAGAAACTTGGATCCAAGCCACTGATTCCGCCTCCCCTGCGGCACTCTCCTATGGAGGTTTCATCTGGTCCCATTCACCCAGACCGAGCGGTCGTAGAGGTGGTGGGGTCGGCGTGCTCTTGTCACCGCTGACCACCTTCCAGGTCCTCCCAAACCCCCCCTCTCTATCCTTCTCCTCCCTTGAGGCCCACTGCATCCGACTCTTCTCTCCCACCCCTCTGAGGATTGCAGTAATCTATCGGCCTCCTGGACTCCTATCCCGCTTCCTTGATGACTTTTCGGCCTGGCTGCCCTTCTTCCTCTCCTCTGAGCTACCCACCATCATCCTTGGAGACTTCAATATCCCTATCAATGTCAACAACCCGGCTACATTCCAACTCCTCCACTTAACCTCTTCTTTTGCACTCACGCAGTGCACACAGTCCTCCACCCACACCAGTGGGAACACCCTGGACCTTGTTTTCTCCCATCTCTGCACCCTCCACAACATCACAAACACCCCTTTCCCTCTCTCTGACCATAACCTTATTACGTTCTCCGTCTCCCCGTCCTATAACGCCTCCCCCCCAAACGTCAAACCATCACCAGCCGTAACCTCCGCAACCTGAACCCAGTCCCTCTCCACTCGGCAGCTGACCGTCTGTACGACAGTATCCTTCCACTGTCGTGCCCTGACCTGGCTACTACTGCTTATAACGACTCAGTCAGCTGCCTTAGACTCCTTAGCACCCCTAACCACACATAGCATTAGACCTCGACCGCTTCCACCCTGGCAGAACGACCACACTAAACATCTTAAACGATGCAGTCGCGCGCTGGAGCGATTATGGCGCAAAACCAGATCCCTTTGAGCATTCTCCCTCTTCAAATCCGCCTTCCTCACCTACTCCTCCTCCCTCCATGCCACCAAACAAGCCTACTTCGTAACCCTCATCAACACCCTCTCCACCTGTCCTCGCAGGCTCTTCTCCACTTTCAACTCCCTACTCTCTCCCCCACCCAGTACCTCACTCACTGCCCACGAGATTGCCAATCACTTCCAAAATAAGATCAACACAATCCGTAAGGACATCGCCAATGCTCAACCTACCTCCCCACCTAGCCTCCCTCCCACTATAACCCCATCAACTCTCCTCTCCTCTGACCTCGCAACCGCCCTACCCCCCACCACACCTAACTTGCTACCACTGAGGAGGTTACTAAGGTCTTCTCAGAAGCCCACCTCACCACTTGCCCCCTTGACCCTGTCCCCACACAACTCCTCCGGTCACCCTCCTCCTCCATCCTACGCTCCCTCACCCACATCTTCAATCTCTCCCTCTCTACTGGCGCATTCCCCTCCCCCCTAAAGCACGCGCACATCACCCTCATACTCAAAAAACTCTCCCTGGACCCCACCGACCTAAACAACCTTAGACCCATCTCCCTGCTGCCATTTACTTCCAAGCTCCTTGAGCGCTTAGTCTACAATCGCCTAAGCGTCCACCTCATTGACAACAACCTCCTCGATCCACTCCACTCCACCGAAACCGCCCTACTCAAAATCTATAAATGACCTGCTAACCTCCAAAGCTAATGGCCACTACTCAGTCCTCTTACTCCTCGACCTTTCCGCGGCCTTCGACACAGTTGACCACCCTCTCCTCCTTAATAAACTACACTCCCTTGGCATCAGAGACTCCGCTCTCTCCTGGCTCTCCTCCTATCTATCCCAACGCTCCTTCAGCGTTACCTATAACGCTACCACCTCCCCCTCTCTGTTGGGGTCCCCCAAGGCTCTGTCCTTGGGCCCCTTCTCTTCTCCATCTACACCTCCTCCCTTGGCAAACTGATACTCACACTGCTTCAACTATCACCTCTATGTCGATGACACACAAATTTACCTCTCCACCCCTCAACTCACCCCTTCTGTCTCCGCCCGTATCACCCACCAACTGAACGACATATTAGACTGGATGTCGCTTCATTTCCTCAAACTGAACCTTTCCAAAACCGAGCTCCTGATTTTCCCCCAGGCCCGTGCCCCCCCCCTCCATCACGACCAACAACTCCACCATCAGTCCCACCCCACAAGCCAAAGTCCTAGGTGTCACTCTAGACCCAAACCTGTCCTTCCAACCCCATGTCCAATCATTGGCAAACTCATGCAGGCTCCACCTCCGCAACATCTCCAAAATATGTTCGTTCATAACCCCAGACACTACTAAACTACTTGTACACTCCCTTATTATCTCACTTCTGGACTACTGCAACTCCCTTCTCACCGGCCTACCTCATCGCAGACTATCCCTGCTTCAGTCTATCCTGAACTCAGCGACCAGACTCATCCACCTTACCAACCGCTCCGCTTCTGCCACCCCCCCTCTGTCATTCCCTCCACTGGCTCCCGATTGCCCAACGCATAAAATTCAAACTACTAACACAGACATACAAAGCCATTCATAACGCTGCCCCAAACTATCTCACCGACCTGATACCCAAATACCACCCTACCCGCAATCTTCGCTCCTCACAAGACCTCCTACTTTATAGCTCCCTGGTCTCCACCTCCCACGCCCGACTGCAGGACTTCTCCAGGACTTCCTTCATCCTCTGGAACTCACTACCCCAATCCATCAGACTGTCACCTACCCTCCTCACCTTTAGGCGCACCCTGAAAACCCATCTCTTCAGGGAAGCCTACCTCGCCCTCACCTAACAGCCGATCTCCTCCACTCCTCCCACCACTCCATCCCCCACAGGCACTTCCTCCTGTACCACTATCCCCTCCCTCCTAGATTGTAAGCTCGAAAGAGCAGGGCCCTTGAATCCCTTGTGTATTGTTTTGTTACTGTATTGTCTCATGTACTGTCCCCCACTATAATGTACAGCGCTGAGCAAACCTTTTTAGCACTATATAAATATTGTATAATAATAATTATATCAAAAGTTCATCTCAATACTTTGTTATATATCCTTTGTTGGCAATGACAGAGGTCAAATGTTTCCTGTAAGTCTTCACAAGGTTGGCACACACTGTTGCTGGTATGTTGGCCCATTCCTCCATGCAGATCTCCTCTAGAGCAGTGATGTTTTGGGGCTGTCGCTGGGCAACACAGACTTTCAACTCCCTCCAAAGGTTTTCTATGGGGTTGAGATCTGGAGACTGGCTAGTCCACTCCAGGACCTTGAAATGCTTCTTACAAAGCCACTCCTTCATTGCCCGGGCGGTATGTTTGGGATCATTGTCATGTTGGAAGACCCAGCCACGTTTCATCTTCAATGCCCTTGCTGATGGAAGGAGGTTTGCACTCAAAATCTCACGATACATGGCCCCATTCATTCTGTCCTGTACATGGATCAGTCGTCCTGGTCCCTTTGCGGAGAAACAGCCCCAAAGCATGATGTTGCCACCCCCATGCTTCACAGGAGGTATGGTGTTCTTTGGATGCAACTCAACATTCTCTCTCCTCCAAACACGACGAGTTGTGTTTCTACCAAACAGTTCTATTTTGGTTTCATCTGACCATATGACATTCTCCCAATCCTCTTCTGGATCATCCAAATGCTCTCTAGCTAACTTCAGATGGGCCCGGACATGTACTGGCTTAAGCAGGGGGACACGTCTGGCACTGCAGGATCTGAGTCCCTGGCGGCGTAGTGTGTTACTGATGGTAGCCTTTGTTATGTTGGTTCCAGCTCTCTGGATGTCATTCACTAGGTCCCCCCGTATGGTCCTGGGATTTTTGCTCACCGTTCTTGTGATCATTTTGACCCCACTGGGTGAGATCTTGCGTGGAGCCCCAGATCGAGGGAGATTATCAGTGGTCTTGTATGTCTTCCATTTTCTAATTATTGCTCCCACAGTTGATTTGTTTACACCAAGCTGCTTACCTATTGCAGATTCAGTCTTCCCAGCCTGGTGCAGGTCTACAATTTTGTTTCTGGTGTCCTTCAACAGCTCTTTGGTCTTCACCATAGTGGAGTTTGGAGTGTGACTGTTTGAGGTTGTGGACAGGTGTCTTTTATACTGATAACAAGTTCAAACAGGTGCCATTGATACAGGTAATGAGTGCAGGACAGAGGAGCCTCTTAAAGAAGAAGGTACAGGTCTGTGAGAGCCAGAAATCTTGCTTGTTTGTAGGTGACCAAATACTTATTTTCCACCATAATTTGCAAATAAATTCTTTCCAAATCAGCCAATGTGATTGTCTGAATGTTTTTTCTCATTTTGTTTCTCGTAGTTGAGGTCTAACTATGATGCCAATTACAGGCCTCTCTCATCTTTTTAAGTGGGAGAACTTGCACAATTGGTGGCTGACTAAATACTTTTTTGCCCCACTGTATGTGTGTGTGTGTATATTACATACATACATGTGTTCCTCGGTTTCTGAATTTAATTTAATGCTTTCTCTGGGACATTTCGTTTTGCGAAAAATTAGTAAACTGAAGCGCGGTTTCCCATAGGAATGCATTAAAAGGCAATTAATCCGTTCCGGGGGTCCTTAAAAATAGTTTTTTAAAAAGCTGCTGTAACTATAGGTCAGTACTGTTTTTTAAATGTAGTTACCGGCTTTTTTTTTTTTTTTTTTACTATAGCTCCGAGAATCAGCTGTCACTCCCCCCCCCCCCCCCCCAGCTAAAAAGAAAGATTCTTTTTAGTTTGTTTCCCGAGATAAAATAAACAAAGTATGCTTTAGCTCCAGGGAAAGTGCCAGCGAATTGTGTGAGCTATAGTGAAGAAAAAAAAAGCTGGCAATTGCATTTAAAAATCGGCACTGACATACACTTCGCATTGCGAAAAAAATTTGTAAACCGAGGCATTATTTTCAATGGATTTTCATTCGTAAACCGAAAATTACATTTACTGAGGTACACCTGTGTGTGTGTGTGTGTGTGTGTGTGTGTGTGTGTGTGTATATATGTATGTATGTGTGTGTGTGTGCATATATATATATATATATATATATACATACATACATACATACATACATACATACATACATACATACATACATACACACACACACACACACAGGTCTTAAAATTTCGAGTCTAGACCTACTAGCCAGGCACAAACCTTACTCTCCACCAGTTGCCCCACCCAACCTTCCCCTGTACTTATTATAGTGATATGACATGTATACAGTACTTACTCCTTGAGTCCCCCCGCGGCGGTGATGAGGGTGTCTCCTCTATGCAGAGGAGCGCGGACCTCTCCTGCACCTTTCCCCTCAGCGGCGGTGCTGAAGAAGCCGGAAACCGGAATTCGGAAACCGGAACTTGGCTTCACAATGAGGCTTGGAGCGCAGCCGCTCCATCATCTGTGCTCGCCGCTAGAGAATTTCTCCTCGCATTGGAGCGAGCAGCTTTTTCAAGCCCTGGTTTATAGGTCACATTAAAAAAGGTGGAAAAAGTTCTGAAATGATGTTCTGATGATTGCGGCGTCAGACCCCTGACCTTCTCACCAAACTCGTGACCGAAGGACTAGCCAATCTAACACGGCGATGCACCTGCTTAACAATGCCACGCCCAGCTGCACCCTGCACACCGATTTTCCAGCTAATTGGACCACAATCAACGTACCTGCAGCCTGGGAGCGTTTGTTACTGGGTCAGGTTAATTACGCAATTAACCCTTCACACTGTCACTACCTCCTTTTTGTACAGAGAAAGAGGAAACTCAGCAATACACTAGAATGATTGGTTAATCGTCAGTATACCGCTATCTCCGCAGACAGGTTATACAGAGGGTTAAACACTCATAGTAGCGCTCTTCAGTGGCAGGGATTCGTAAGTTACATTAAAGAGCTATAGAAACAGTTCAACACTTTCAGAAAGTTAGATTTATTACTAAAAGGTCAAAAGGGTGCAGTGGAAATATTTACAGAAAAAAGAGGGGATATATATATATCGATAGTTATATATAGATAGATATACAGAGCACAGCAAACAGATAACAGAAGTTTAGGTGAATAAGTACTTGCCAAATAGATGCCTGGGGTTTGGCAGTTTCAAGTCTGATGAGCTCAAAAAAGATTTCTGGTCTCCACTCAGTTTCAATGTTACAGCGAGACTCTGCTTTCTCTCTCACTGCTAGATGTTAAAACGTAGGAGAAACTCACTTCTCTCACCACACACAAAGCATAACAGCCTATTATACAAAAATCAATTGGTGTCTTCTTACAACAGACAAGCTAATTACCTTATTTGAGAAGATGATTGTATAGATAGCAACGTACACTGATCGCATTCCTGAGGGAGGGGGAAATGAGGGGATAGCATGAAGAATTCTTAACAAAATGAGGATCGTGTCTGGCTCTGGTGTGCATGATTGCGAACCCCCCCCCCCCCCCTCAGGTGGTTGCATAGGAGTTTAAGAGAAATACCAAAATGCAGAAGTTTGGAGCAAATTGGAGAACCGCACTCCTCCCTGTGTGCATGATTGTTACATATGTATGTATGTATGTATATATATATATATATATAATTTATTTTTTCTCACAACTGACTTGGCTCCAGAGTTAAACATGCAGTAAGTGGTACATGGCTGGTTCTTGCAACCGGCTACAGCACTGCCTGTTTGCATAACCATGAATGTATGTGAGCTCAATGACGTATTGGCGTTAATGCTGAAAACACACACACACTTTTAGTACCTATCCAGTATAGATAAAGAGAATGTATGAACTATGTATAGATAAGATATGTGCTGTGTTGCCTGGATATATGGGGAGCAATAAAGAATTATGTGAACATTTCAACCAATAATCCATTTCTTTTGAAATCTGTGCCTTGAAGAATAATTACAATTTCACTTAGAGGAATTCCCAGTATGGTATCTTTTTGCATGGTTACATTTGGTCTAGCATGGATCAATGTAATTATGTATATAGAATACCTGTTGGATCCCTCTAGAAGCTGGAAATCAGTGTAGTAGTCATGCTATTCCAGTGATCTCCACTGGCTTCCGAGTGGCTGCCCTGCTGCATTGTGAACACAGGACGTCATCTGTTCCGCAGGGCATCCTTCAGAGAAAAGTTTGCATTCTGTCACTGAATACAAAACGTTCTCTGGTTGAGAGTGGAGAGTCAGGGTGATGACATCACGCTCTCTACCTCGTCCAATTAGAGAATACTATGCATTCATTGAGAAAATGCAAAGCATTCTCTGAATGGTGCCGACCTTCTGTGTTCACAGTGCAGCAAGGAAGCCACTTGACGTGATCTACTACAGTGATTTCCAGCTTCTAGAGGGATCCCACAAGTATGGTATAAGCCTAGTTGCATTGGTCCAAGTTGGACCAATGTAACTATGTCAAAATATCCGTTCCCGGAACTTTTTTTTTTTTTTTTTTCCTTTTTTAAGTGTTACCTAATATTTATCCCCTAATCATTTTCAAAAATTAATTACCAATCCTCAGATGCAGATTTTAGCTTGTATATGCTGCCATGGTTTACCGCAATTCCAGCCTTCATGGTGCTGGCAAACTGCCAGACCTACTAGACTAAATGTGGTGCTCTCTTTTATAGAGTTAAATGGACTACCAGGGCACAAAGTGATGGGGAGTTCATTCCCCTCTGTAAAAGAGAACTTTGCATATTCTATAGTGAATCCCGATCTCTGGCATTATTCAGAATCTGGAAGCATTAGGGCTGGCTCAGAAGGTGATTGCTCAATGGTTTTAAAAATAATCTATGCAGTAAGTAACTCATGTCCTCAACTGGTTGAAGTACTCATTATCAAACTTAGAAACTGTAAATTACAAGCGATGATCAAATTTGAGAGTATTGCTTTTGCTTTTTTTTGGCCATAAATCTAATTTTTTGTGATATTATTTATGTGATCCTCCTGAATATTTACAATCCATGCTACCTAATTGAGTTGGATGGATTGTTGACAAAATCCTAAATTAGAGGGCTGTATATTTAATGGAAATTGTAAATGCAGTTTAAAGAGAGAGATACAGTATGTATTTTTTGTGTTTTGTAACGCATTTACTTCTTTTTCCCTTTCTGTCATAATAACCAAAAGGTTGGGATAAGCATTCATATGGATATCATGGAGATGACGGACATTCATTCTGTTCCTCTGGAACTGGTCAGCCATACGGCCCAACATTCACAACAGGCGATGTCATTGGATGCTGTGTGAACCTAATAGACAATACATGTTTCTACACTAAAAATGGACACAGCCTAGGTAATGTACAAAATCATATTCTCTGCTTATTGTAAATATACTTTTAATTTGTGAATTAAAAAAAGGACTGAGCTCTGGACCCTTTTCCACAAAAAGGCAGGCATAGAGCAAAGGACTCACCAGCACTGCCTATCGTCTCCTTGTAGATGTCCCCATTACTCACTTGCCATGACTGCATTATGTCTGTGTTTGGCAGTGGCCTATTTGGTAGAGGCAGGACTTTATTTCTTCATGTCAAAGTCTCCAACAAAGAGAGGGGTGAGCGGCACATTAATGATTGCCAATCTTGCTCCAAATCTCCTGAGCAGTCAGAAGCACCAGTGCCTTAATTTCACACTGCAGATAAACCAGATCCATTAAACTTGAAGTTAACCTGTGCTTTGCTCATGTAGGGCAAAGTAGCGGGTTTTCTTAAAGCAGTACTCAACTACCCATAACCCCCCAACTACCACCATATGTATCCTCTTGCTCGTAGTGCTGGGTTTTGTTCACAACACATACCCGCACAGTGAATCCTGCGTTATCCCACTGATATGCAGTTTGGATGCCATACGTTGGGTCCCGTAGCACCATCTTGCTCCTCTTCAGCTGGCTGCCTCTTCTGGGTGTAGGCAGTCAGCTCTGATGATGCACCAAGCACGCCATCCAGCCTACCCTCCAGCCATATAAGTATTTCAGAAGGTTGCAGGATTAGCAACAGATCATTCTGGCCTAGGCAGATAGAAGTGCCAAAAAATGGAGGAAAAAAAAATTTCCCATAGTTTTGCTGAGGAATGGGTGGGGTGGGTTCTTAAAACTAAAGGAACTCCCTTTTGGGCTTTAATGCGTAACTAAAGGGTCTATACTTACCGTGTCTTTAATGATCCAACATCCGTGAGGGTTCCCTTGCTGGTACCAATTTACATGGATTAGAAGACTGCAAGCAGGCAGGTAGAGGTACTCTATTGCAGAGGAGACATTGCATGTCTCTGCTGCAATAATAGCCTGCCTCCTCAAAAGTTGCTGTAGAATGCCTTCAGTTGAGCTTTAAATGCTGCTCTTCTCAGCTGCACTTTCTCACCTCGACCACTGCGAGTAAAGGGAACTATCCAATACGTGTGGGTAGGGAGAGCATGTGACTCTCCTTCCTTCCATCTAACAGCACTGATGCTTCATGATTAGCCACTCAGGCACCCAGGGTTGTCAAATGAGGTTGAGGACAGTTTTCAGCCCTGTGTAAGCGCTACATTGGAGCATACACAGGGCGGCTTCTCTTTGTATTGGTGATGAAAAGAACAGAAGTGACGGGTATTATTCGGAAGGTGTGCAGCATGCATGCAGGAAGCAGCAAAAAGTTGAATCTACCACCATTATATATTCAGATTTAAATTTGAACTACCAATAATTTTGTATTTTAAGGTACAGCAGGCATTAGGTTCCCACTGCTTCTTTGAGATAGATCAATAGGAACAGTTGTGCTCAAAAGTTTGCATACCCTGGCAGAAATCATTTTGGTATTGATATTGGAAATATGACTGTTCATGACAAAAAACGGTCTTTTACATACCTTGGAATGTTTGGCCTTGAAACAGACACACCAAAGTGACACACATGGGTAAAATGGAAATTAAAGTTTAATTTCCTACATTTGTGGCTATTTAAAATTGCAATTCGTGTCTGTGTATAAATAGTTTTTTAGCTCTTATGTGGATGCACTGAGCAGGTTAGATACTGAGCCATGGGGAGCAGAAAAGAACTGTCAAGAGATCTGCGTAACAAGGTAATGGAACTTTATAAAAAAGGAAAAGAATATAAAAAGATATCCAAAGCCTTGAATCTGCCAGTCAGTACTGTTAAATCACTTCTTAAGAAGTGGAAAATTTGGGGATCTCTTAATATCAAGCCAAGGTCGGGTTGACCAAGAAATATTGCAGCCACAACTTCCAGAAGAATTGGGTTTTTACAAATTAAAACCCACAGGTAACTTCCAGAGAAATACAGGCTACTCTCGAAAAAGACGGCATGCTTGTTTCAATGAGCAAAATACGACAATACTTAAGCAACGATGAGCTGCATGATCGAGTCGAGAGAAAGATGCTTTTACTGCGCCAATGCCACAAAAAAGCCCAGTGACGCATGTCAAGGTGTTGTCGGGCATATTGTAACTGTGCTTTTTTGTGGCATTGGCTCAGGAAAGGTTTCTTTCTGGCAACTTGACCATGCAGCTAATTTTTGTTCAAGTATCGTCATATTGTGCTCCTTCAAAACAACCACACCACGTCTTTTTCCAGAGCAGTGTGTATTTCCCATGAGGTTACCTGTGGGTTTTTCTTTGTATCCCTAACAATTCTTCTGTTGGTTGTGGTTGCAATCTTTCTTGCTTTAACTTTTACTTGGCTTGGTATCAAGAAATCCTCGAAATTTCCACTTAATACGTGATTTAACAGTAGGAAATAAATAGTCAGTAGGTTTGCACTGAGCAGGGTAGATACTGAGCCATGGGGATCAGAAAAGAACTGCCAAAAGACCTGTGTAACAAGGTATTGGAGCTTTATAAAGATGGAAAAGGACATAAAAAGATATCCAAAGTCTTGAATATGCCAGTCAGTACTGTTAAATCATGTAGTAAGAAGTGGAAATTTTGAGGATCTCCTGATACCAAGCCAAGTAAAAGATAAAGCAAGAAAAATTGCAACCACAACCACCAGAAGAATTGTTGGGGATACAAAGAAAAACCCACACAGTCACATCACCTCTTTTTCCATAGCAGCGTGTATTTCTCATGAGGTTACCTGTGGGTTTTTCTTTGTATCCCCAACAATTCTTTTGGTGGTGGTGGTTGCGATTTTTCTTCACCTTTTACTTGGCTTGATATCAAGAGATCCTCGAAATTTCCACTTCTCAATACAAGATTTAACACTACTGACTGGCGTATTCAAGACTTTGGATACCTTTTTTATGCCCTTTTCCATCTTTATAAAGTTCCATTACCTTGTTACACAGGTCTTTTGACAGTTATTTTCTGATCACCATGGCTCAATATCTACCCTGCTCAGTGCATCCACGTAAGAGGTAACAAACTCATTGACTATTTATTTCCTACTGTATGAAATTGTATTGTAAATGTGCTGTCTGCCCTCCAGTTGTAAAGCGCTGAGCAAACTGTTTATTAATAATAATAATAATAATATTAACAAACAGATACTATTTGCAATTTAAAAAGTCACAGATGTAGGAAATTAACCTTGAATTGGCATTTTAACCCATGTGTGTCACCCTGTATATCTGTACCAAGGCCAAACATTCCAGTGTATGTAAACTTTTGATCATGGCCAATTAGGTTTATTAATGTTATCATTATGATTTTAAAAGGAGCCAAACAACTATGTGATAATAAATGGCTTCATATGATCACTATACGTAATTAAGTGCTTTGGCATGATCAGTCATATTTCCAATATCCATGCCAAAATTTCACAATTTCTGCCATAGTATGCAAACCTTTTGAGCACAGCTGTAGATGGATAATTTTTTATGCACACATACTGTACATAGCACATAGAGGATCATGTTGAAGGTTGCTGTCCTTGAAATGAGCAGCTATATTTGCATGTACAAATGACTTCTCAATGAAGCAGGTCTTTATTTGTTCTGCCAGCTCCGCAGTTGTGCATTCTTAAAATGTAACACTGTGTCTATTCATTAATATCCTTCTGCCCTGAGATGTGCACTGCTCATTGGCTCAAATAGTGGGAGTCTCAAAGAGGGTGGTTTTATTCAAGTCACTGAGGATGTGCTGTAAGACCTACTGCAGAGGATACAAACTATCTGGCTGGCAAAACAAATCCTATATATACATCTTGCTGATGATATATTAATTTTCGTACCAATACATATTCCTTCTCCAGATTATTATAAAAATGTCACTTACCAATGTAAATCTAAAAACGATTACTTTCTTGTTTAAACAGGTATCGCCTTTACAGACCTCCCGGTGAGTTACTTTGTAGATTTCAAGTTCGTATTTTTTTCTGTTGAGGTACAGTGCCTCAGATATCACACTGTCTGTGTTGCCTAAGAGCCCCCAATCAGGTTTACAGATAACCTGAAAAATGGCAATAGGAATCTGGGATATTTAGGCTGCAAGGCAATACAAACAAATCTTGTTAATGGCCATGATATGTAAAGTTGGCCACTTTGATTGATTGAATAATCCCTGATTCCTATTGCCATTTCCCAGGTTATGAATGTACAATTTTCTTTAGTTCTACCAAAAACTTTGTATTACAAGGGCCTGCCTGACTGAACAGGAATTGAATGATATGTTGTGGGAAACCCTCCTATTACAAAGATTTGTTAAATATGAGATTGAACAATCGGCTTGTAAGACAGATGGCCAGCTTTAGGCAAAGCGTTCGTGCAATGAGATCCGGGCTACAACAGTTGGGCCACAACCATTCCTAAAAAGAGATAATAGAATTGACTCTATAAGTAGTATTTCTAATCAGTTTCGGTTGGAAGGTATGTATTTCATATTTCTCGCTAGCTGTGACATTGTTTAGCTTTGCCTACTAAGTTATATAGATAACAGTGCTCTTGACAGTAAACCATATGACTTCAGCAGTTCATCTTCATGAGACCAATGTTGGAGAGTTTTTTTGACTGATTTGCAGCAGGTTTTATGTTACTGTTAGCCTTCTGAAATAGAGGTGCTTACTGTATATTGCTTTTATTTTGGGCTCTACATTTTTTTGTAAATTTTTATCATCCATTTGTATTGAAGATTGGTAAGTAAATTCTTTTTGGCAAGGTCTATTGGCAGTTCGGGGTTATTGCTGATTTCTTCACAAACAGTGCCTGGTAAAGATTTCTCTACACCGTTTTGAAAGGGGATATGTCACATGTCTAGAGGCAGTCGACTTGGCTCAGGTTTGAGACTTGGTCCTATGGTGTTTATTTCAGGAAATCCCTGTGAATTTCCTAGTATATACTGAAGGCATGACTTAAAATAGACATTGTAGACCAGGCTTTCAACTTAGTCAGGTCAACCATATCTCCACCCATAACTTTATCCAAACTGAGAGATGAATACCATTTCAGATTAGATCATTTTTCTCAGTGAGGAAAACGTTTATCATGTTCTGATTGATACATAAATATAAACCTTATCTATAGGTTTTATAACTAAACTCTAATTTTATTTGGTATGTATAAAACAACATTAAATTTGCCTGTACTTATAAGCTTGAAATTGCCAATCACAGTAGCAAGCCAGTAGTAGTGTAAAGATAAATGTTAGGACGTGTAACTAAGTAAATATTTATAGGGCTTTGCTATTACGGGATCAGGTTGTAGTTTTGGCTGAACTTTTCTTCCCTCCTTTTGGCTGTGTCATTCTATCGTAACTGCTACACGCTAACAACTGATGTTTTTATTTATTTTTTTTTTTTAAGCCGAACCTCTATCCAACAGTTGGACTTCAAACACCGGGTGAAGTGGTTGATGCAAATTTTGGCCAGAGTCCTTTTGTGTTTGATATCGAAGACTATATTCGGGAGTGGAGAGCCAAAATTCAGGCACAGATTGAAAGGTTTCCAGTTGGTGGAGACTGGCAGTCTGTAATTCAAAAGTGAGTGCTTTTGTGTGACAAGCTAAGCCTGCAGGGGCTAGCTGCAAAATGATTGTCCTCTGCTAACTGGACTTATAAGCACCGTAAAAATAAATAATTGTTGCAATACCGTACAATGGGTCACCAAGGAGGAACAAAGTTAACTCATGATTACCACATCCATTGCAGTATACTTTTACTGCTTTATGGAAAAACAAATATGCTGAATAAAAGCAGATTTGTTGTCCATCAAGGCCAATTGTTATTTTCCCAGTGCAAATTAAACAATTCTTAAATTGTTTTATAATCTTCACTCTTTATATGGATTGCGCAGAGAAATTCTACAAAGATGCACTGCATTTTATCTATACCGATTTAAATACATGCTGTATATGGTATTATTAAAAACTATTCAAATGGCCAAAATCTCTGCACTTTCTTCTTTACTTATATGCCTAGGAATATTTATGGCTTTGTGCGCTTGGAAATATGCTAAAGCTGGCATGCATTCACACTTGGCTAGTGAGACATCATTAATTCAGTCCTGCAGTTAGACCAATGACTGCCAGTTTATTCTACTAATTTATAACTACATTCAGTGATGCCTTAAATGAGAATAGTTTTTATGAAATAACCACTAATAGCTGTGCATTGTACTTTTACCCTACAGTGCAGTAATCCATTATTCACATTTAGAAGCTACAGTGGTAGAAGTGTTCTCGGTTGTGATTTACAAGGCCACCTGGTATTCGGCAGATAGTTAGAGACAACAGAGCCCAACTGGTGTGCTTAATGCAAAGTGTACCATGATTCACTGACTTCTGACTGTGACAAAGGAACTAACTAAAACCGAGCTGATTTTTTCAATGTTCTCTGACTGTTTTTTTTTTTATTTATTTATTTATTTATAAAAAAAAAAACTGTACAGCCATGTGCACCCATGGCAGAGATGAGAACATCAACAGAGTCGTAGTCAGGGTCATGAATACATCAACATATAAGCTTTCTATTATTTAAAAAAAAAAAAGTGAGAGCTCGTGTAGACACCTGGCTCAGCTGAGCCTTACAGACTGAAGAGAGGAAACCTAGTGACGCATTAAAGTTCCCTAACGACTATTCATTTTATTTTAGGATGGTTTCTTCATATCTTGTGCATCATGGTTATTGCTCTACAGCAGAAGCCTTTGCCAAGTCCACTGACCAGACTGTTCAGGAAGAGCTGGCCTCCATCAAGAATCGGCAAAGTAATGTATTTTTCACATTTGATTGTGTCCCTTGTGTCTCCACACTGTCTTTCTTTGAATATTGTATTAAGGTGCAGTTCAAACCTGTGGTCACCTGTAGCTAACATCATTGCTCATTCTCAAGATACTTAACATTATTTCATTGGTAATGGGTACATAGGGCTACCAACAGTCATTTCATAATTGTTTTTTTTTTTTTATTCTAGCTTGTCTCCATTGCGCTATATGCCAAAGGTTCCTAACCGCTGTCTCTCTGATGTCCTTAATATTGTTTATGGTGGCTTTTCAGCAGTAGTGGTATTATTTACCCAACTGACAACCTTTCTGTTGCATTATGTACTACCCACAAAGATAAGCCATTTATATTCTCCCTACTCGGGGTGATTGGCAGAAAGAATGGCTCGTACATAGGTTGTCACTATGGAAGAATGTCCCCTTTGACTTAGACTGCTATAAAAAAAAGAACTTTGCTGTCAATGGTAACTTACCTGATAGAGGAATCAAGAACCCAAGTGTTGTTGGCTTCAGAACTTTTCAGGCATTGTCAGTCAAGATATGCATCTGCTACTGCCTCTAACCACCTCTGAAAGAAGCCCAAAACCATTAACAGTCATATAGAACCCACAGGCCATCAATAAAACATGTTCAATCTCTCTGGAGATAGAAATATATCAGTACAGACATGATATACAATGTGCATTGTCACTGGAGACCAATGAAGGTACAGGGGAGCTAAAGAGAGTTTCCTGTTGAGAGAAAGGAAAAAAGGTTTCCCAGAGTCGCTGATTCTAGGTCCGCATCGAGTTGTAGTGGAGGGGACTGGGGGTGTGCTGAAAGTAATAGAATAGGAGCCTAAGGGAGAAGGAGAGGGGAAGGGAAAAGACAAGGGATAGGAAAGGAGTATGGAGTTCTTTTAGATGACATTCTTCCATTGAATGCCTGGGAGCTTGCTGTCTTTTGAGGCAAGGTGCTAGATCTGGTTCAAAGAGATGAGTGCATAGTTCTGCAGGGTTAAGAGCATTTGAAATCTAGAGCTACCATAGAACAGTATCCAAGGAAGCCAGACTTTCCTAATCCTTGATTGACAATTATGTATTTGGGCTTTCAATTCCTCCATCCACAATAATATGTTCAGCTCATCCACACATTCTTTCATAGTTGGTGGAGATATTGCTATAAGGAAGAAGTGGAGGAGTTCCTTCTTAATATTAGCTAGGGACTTGAGAATTATGGACAGGAGACCTATCTTTGGAGTCTTAGGGCTATTCTTAGGCTTTTTTTTCATTTAGGTGTGAAAAACAGTGTCCCAAAAGTGAGTAGTTGTGGGAAATCCCACCAGATATGGGACATGCTTCCAGGGATAGATGGACATCTCCAGCAATGTCTGGGACAGTTGAAAAAATTCTATGCAGTAGGTGTGGGCAACAGTGCTATCTAGTTGAATACAAAATGCAAAAACACAGTTGAATCAGTTCAGAAAGAGGTAAGATGCTCTCAAGTTCTGAATCGTCTCAGAAGCATCTCATACTGATGTCACAACAAAAAAACCAAAGCCCGTTGAAACAGACCCTTACCTGATTCTCAACGTTACTAAGAGACAAAACTGCTCTACAGTATTACCTCTTTACTGCAACTGTATGCAAGCAATATGGCTTTATGTTAACGACTGAGCAGTTACATTGTACGGATGTTGACGCTTAATATTGATTACAAAGAAAACAAACCTAGTGCTTGTTTCCTACTAATCTTTTTTGCCGTGAATTATTTTTCTATGTCAAAGGGGGATAAAGCTTCAAGACTTAATAATTCCTATTTCATAGAGTAGTATTATACCAAGTGAGTAAGAATTTTTTTTTAATTTTCTCTCCAGGGATCCAGAAGTTGGTACTAGCAGGAAGAATGGGTGAAGCTATTGAAACCACACAACAATTATACCCCAACCTACTAGAAAGAAACCCTAATCTTTTCTTCACCTTAAAGTAAGTATCCAGTATTTATATTTATGATCTCTTAAATATGTCAGCAGCACTTGCCTGCACAATATGAAAAACGCCTTTTGCCAAAATTATAATATGTATTCATATATTATTTTATTTAACTTCATGTTAACTTTTTTTTTTTTTCTTCTTTTTTTTTAATCACAGAGTAAGGCAATTCATAGAAATGGTGAACGGGACTGACAGTGAAGTGAGATGTCTGGGAGGTCGCAGCCCCAAATCACAAGACAGTTACTCAGGTAGACTCTTGTAGATGAGAAGTAACTGCACATCAAACAATAATCTTGTACATTGTCATCATGTACAGTATGTTAGTTGTATGTGTTAATATATTAGAAGCTTGACATGCACAAGACTTAATGGCAGATTCAATGGTATTATTCTTAATTTTTTATTGCTCAACCTTTGCATGGGGCAACAGACCTGTTTTTTAATTGTTTTCTGTAGATTCCTAGCATGGCAAACACCTTATACCTAAACTTACTATCTGAAAGAAGGCAAAGCTAGATGTTTGCACATACCTTTTAGCATTAAAGCTGAACTCCTGGCAGATATAACAATCTACCATTTAGAACAGCAGTAAACAACATAAAATTGATTGAATTTATCTTTAAGGGTATCTAGTATAAGTAAATGAGTCTTCCAAGTTTTTATGACTGAAAGAAGGTGGAGGAGCAGTACTGGGAAATAATCAGCCTTTAATGCATTGAATTGTGCTGTCAGTCTAACTTTGGAGCTTTCTGACTGGTGGAGGGCACAGAATAGAGATCTTGTCAGTGTGCTGATATTCCTTTAATTGTTCGCTTAGCAGACGGGGGGTAGGTTGATGACCAACCTGTGTTGCTGAACTGCAAAGAAAAAAATGAGGTGGTGGAACCTTGCTATTTTGTTTGTCAGTCCAGCCGGAATAACCTAGTTGTCTAAATAAAATTACACATCTTTGGCATAGTTAGGACAGTTCACTCATGTATTTTTCAGATGAGTCTAGCTTGTTTGTCCGGATTTCAACTTTAGTACTGTTGCAATGTGTCTTAGGAGCCCTGTGAACCTTAGCTTAAGTATGCCATTTTGTGTCCACCTGGCATTCTACAATGCAGCTTGCGTTTCCTCCGGTACAGACACCCACATTTCATTATGCATTCGTTAAAGTATATCTAGAATACTACATTATTGCTGTCCTAAAAAAAAAAAAAAAAAAAACAAAACAGTAAGGGGGATGTCAAGCAGGCATTGGGGTTGATTTACTAAAATCTACAGCAGCCACACAGCTTCTAACTTCAGCTTGTTCAGTTACCCACTAACAGACCAGTGATGTACCTGTATGTCACTATACGTTCAGTGGTTGTACTGGAGTGATGCCTGCAACTGCAGGCATCACCCCGGTACCATTTTTTTTTTTTTTTGGAACCAACGGTCGGCTCTCTTGTGCAAGCAGTAAGAGTGGGTACTAGCTGAAACGGGAGGAGGGATTTGGGCTCTCATAGACCCCAGATCCCCTCCATATTTACGTGTCTAGTTCTGTCACAGGAGATGTTTACATTCCTTGTGACAGCAATCAAAGTGATTAGGAAAAAAAAAATATTTAAGTGGCAGTGTAAGATAAAAAAAAAAAAATTAAAGTGCCCCGCCTTTCCCTCCTGTGCTCGCACAAAAAGGAAAATGCATATGTTGGTCTTGCACGCATGCAAACAGTACCGTCCCACATGTGGTATTGCCCCAATCGTCATCGGCAGTAATTCAAGCCCTGGACCTCCTCTGTAAATCTAAAGTGGTAACCTGTAAAAGCTTTTAAAGCGTTGCCTGTGAATAGTAAAATTTGTCGCTGTTGCACGGGTGTGCGCAATTTTAAAGCGTGACATATGTTTGGTATCTATTTACTTGACGTAACATCATCTTTTATATTTTTACAAAAATTTGATTATGTATTTTTTTTTTTCTTTTTGCAATAAAATTTTTTAAAAATTCTTTTTCCCAAAAATTGCGTTTGAAAAATCGCTGCGCAAATACTGCATGGCATGAAACAATTGCAAAAATCTAGGGTCTCTGCTTGAAAACAAATATATTTTTTTGGGGGGGGGTCTAAGCCCCCCAGAAGCTGCACCAGATTTTGCACTCTCCAGTTTTTGTAAATCAACCCCATTGTTTGCTATCACACTTTATCTGTAAAATGTAAAAGCAAATAAACCTACATTTTAATCTTGTTCACTATTTTTATGTTGTATATGTTGTAATTTATCATTTCGATAATGGGTACACTTTAACAATATGCGTGTAATCTTTGTGTATAACCAAATTCTTTTATTGAATTATGTATTTGATGGTTTTCTTACAGCAAATGTCTTTACTTTTCTCTTCTTAGGATCAGATAGCAACTGCAGTAATGGTGTTATATCCAACAAAGCTCACCAGTCCCACAGTCGTAGTAAACACCAGCCTTCCAGCCTTAATGTAACAGAACTTAACAGTATAAACATGACGATGTCACAGCAAATCAACAGCTATCCTAGGTAAGGAGCCACCACTGTGAATGAATAGTCTGCTTGATAACACAGATTTTCTGACAACTGTCAGATTGAGTTTGTGCTGCTCCTGTAAAGAAGCCTGTTGTGTGACTCACTGCACACTGCCGCATTCCTGCTGACTTACCAGAATATTAGCATGCGAGGCATACATTTCATTCATGCTTCTGTACAGGCCCAGTAATGCATTTTATGGAAAAGGCATGTTGTGGAGCACTTTGGAATATAAAAGATGCACAGGCAGAGACTAACCTGACATAACCTGGGGTGCAGCACTGTGTTAAACAGGCCTGATTTTAGTTAGCCTCCCACTGCCAGTTTGTTGTATTCCCATTTTCCTCCAGCTTGTCTGTTAACCTCAATTTTAGTAAAAAAAATAAAAATAAAAAAAAATGCTCCCCTACCTAAATGTAGAACCATGCTATTTGGCTGTGTTAGGGTCTTCATCTTATCTGTCATTGTATTTGAAGGGACAAGGGTCACCCAAATTAAGAAGTCTAAATGTAGCTAAACCAGAACGAGTGCAAAGCCATAGTAAGAGCCCCAAAGTATATTCTTGATTCTGTAATTGAGAAAAGAAAAAACAGAAGGCGTCTGGATTTAGGGGGCTTTAGCAGTTATCAATGTGTCTAATGAACTTGGGCCTTAATGGTGTAAAATGTGTGCAGCCAATATAAACCATACTTGAAGAAATACAGATATGTATTCAAAGTAATAAGGTGTAGTTTTACAACCCCAATTCCAAAAACGTTGGGATGCTGTGTAAAATCTACATATAAACAGAATGCAATGATTTGCAAAACTCGCAAGCCAATATTTTATTCACAATAGAAAAGAAAACATATCAGATGTTTAAACTGGGAAAATGTACCATTTTAAAGTGGTAGTAATGTAAAAAAAAAAAAACCTTGCATGGTAAAGGCATAATGTGCTAGTATGCATTGCATTCTAACACATTATGAAAGGCTTACCTGAGAACAAAGCCCTCCAGCGGCACATCACCTTTTGTAGAGGTTTCCATCTTCACTAGGTCTTCCTTCCGGGTTTCCAGGCTGGGGGCACTTGAATGGCTGAGCTGTGATGACGTCACTCACGGCTGTGGCCCAGAGCCCTGAAGGAACCCGCAGGTATGCTGTTCCTTCTGAGCGCATGCGCCAGTGACGTCACTGGCTGCTGCTCTCTAGAATATCTCCTAAACTGTGCACGTTTAAAAGAGATTCATTTTTCCTACAGTTAAGCTTTAGTATAAGCTTACCTGTAGGTAAAAATAAAAATTAAGACTTGACTACCACTTTAAGAAAAAAAAAAAATAAGGTCATTTTTTAAATTGGCAGCAACATGACTCAAAAAAGTTGGGACAGTGCCATGTTTACATCTGTTTACATACACATGCCTCTGTTTACATTCACTTACCTCTGACCTGTCCAGGGCTGGAGAAAAAGTTAGAAAAGAGCTCCACCTTTTTCTGTCTTTCCTCTCTAAACATGATAGATCAGAAGTAGTCTGATGTAATCAAACACAAGTTAATTTACATCTGGCCACCCAAAGATCTAACATGTCCAGGAAGCTCATTTTTTTAATGGCGCTAGATACTGTATGGGCACATCTGTCCCTTTTTGCACGGGGAGCTATCCCTGCTGGGTGAACACAGTGATTTTTGCTAGCGGCTATGGCCGCTAGCAATAATCACATGTAAACATCCGACATGTTGGTTGTACCCAAGTTTATCAATGGGTACAGTTGGGCTGCCCATACAGTGGATATAAAAAGTCTACACACCCCTGTTAAAATGTCAGATTTCCGTGATGTAAAAATTAGACAAAGATAAATCATTTCAGAACTTTTTCCACCTTTTTAATGTGACCTATAAACTGTATAACTCAATTAAACAACAACTGAAATCGTTTAGGTGGAGGGAAGTAAAAATAAGAAACTAAAATATGGTTGCGTAAGTGTGCACACACTTAAATTAATACTTTGTTGAAGCACCTTTTGATTTTATTCCAGCACTCAGTCATTTTGGGTATGAGTCTATCAGCATGGCACATCTTGACTTGACATTATTTGCACACTCTTCCTTGCAAAAACACTTAAAATCTGTCAGATTGTGAGGGCATCTCATGTGCACAGTCCTCTTCAGATCACCCCACAGATTTTCAATCAGATTCAGGTCTGGGCCCTGGCTAGGCCATTTCAAAACTTTAATCTTCTTCTGGTGAAGCCATTCCTTTGTTGATTTGGATGTATGCTTTGGGTTGTTGTCATGCTGAAAGATGAATTTCCTCTTCATGTTCAGCTTTCTAGCAGAAGCGTGAAGGTTTTGTGCCAATATTGACTGGTATTTGGAACTGTTCATAATTCCTTCTACCTTGACTAAGGCCCCAGTTCCAGCTGAAGAAAAACAGCCCCAAAGCATGATGCTGCCACCACCATGCTTCACTATGGGTATGGTGTTCTTTTGGTGATGTGCAGTGTCGTTTTTGCGCCAAACATATCTTTTGGAATTATGGCCAAAAAGTTGGCTTCATCAGACCAGAACACATTTTCCCAAATGCTGTTGAGAGACTTCAGATGTGCTTTTGCAAAATTTAGCCGGGCTTGGATGTTTTTCTTTGTAAGAAAAGGCTTCCATCTTGCCACTCTACCCCATAGCCCAGACATATGAAAAATACAAGAGATTGTTGTCACATGTACCACACAGCCAGTACTTGAGTACTTGCCAGATATTCCTGCAGCTCCTTTAATGTATCTGTAGGCCTCTTGGCAGCCTCCCAGGCCAGTTTTCTTCTCGTCTTTTCATCAATTTTGGAGGGATGCCCAGTTCTTGGTTATGTCACTGTTGCACCATATTTTCTCCACTTGATGATGACTGTCTTCACTGTGTTCCATGGTATATATAATGCCTTGGAAATTCTTTTTTACCCTTCTCCTGACTGATACCTTTTAACAATGAGACCCCTCTGATGTTTTGGAAGCTCTCTGTGGACCATGGCTTTTGCTGTAGGATGCGACTAAGAAAATGTCAGGAAAGACCTACTAAAACAAAAACTTTATTTGGTGTTAATCAGAGGCACTGTACATGATGGCAGGTGTGTACTGACTCCTATTTAACATGATTTTGAATGTGATTGCTTAATTCTGAACACAGCTACATCCCCACTTATAAGAGGTGTGCACACTTATGCAACAACATTATTTTAGTTTTTTATGTTTACTCCCCCCCCAAAAAAAACCAAAAAGATTTCAGTTTGTGTTTCAATTGAGTTGTACAGTTTATAGGTCACATTAAAGGTGGCATAAGTTCTGAAATGATTTATCTTTCTCTCATTTTTTTACATACAGAAACCTGACATTTTAACGGGTGTGTAGACTTTTTATATCCACTGCACATGAATCAAATCTCGGCTGGACCCTGCTGAACCAGACAAGATTTGAATCCACTATGGCTGGCTTAACTTACTCTGGTCTTATGAGAAGGGTGGATTTCTTACCTGGCTGCCATAAATACTTTCAATAGTGTCAGTAGGACAAACAGATGCCTAGTATAATAAAATAAATTAGGTGATCGGTAATGGGTATTATGTATTTAGTGGTATGATGAGGACAATGTCAGCAAAGGATTTTTTATCCTTGCACTGTGTGTCTCTGTAAAATGATGTTTGCACCTTCTTGCCATGCATTTTGCTAATGTAAGGTATGCTTTGTTTTCTTACAGCAGTGATGTAGAAATGGAGACTGATCACTACTCCAATGGGTTTGCTGCAGCCTCATCTAATGGATTTCTTAATGGCAGCACAAAGCATGACAGTGAAGTGGAAGAATGTGACACAGAAATGGGTTTGCTGTGATATTCATTGAATTCACCATTAGCTACTTGGGATTTGCCTAATGGGGATTTCCCATTTAACTGGCAATCCAGTATGACATGTGACCTCTCTGTTTAGTAGCAGCTCCAGGCTTACTGGGGTCTGGAATTCTAATTACAGATTTAACATCTCTATTGCAGTGCAGTCATAAAATATTAAGGTGCATCAAGGTATTACCCGAGTAGTTAAGCTAGTCCTAAATATTTAATCACATCTTGATGAAAGGTTCTCCACTGCACATTCAGGCAGCTGCTGCACCCATGGCTGCCTGAATACATTGGATAGCATGCAGTCACTGCACGGCTGATAATTTTCCAACAGGGCCACATCAGGCTTGCATTGTAGACCGTTTCATCAGGAATTGAACAACATTCAAGCTGTGTATGGCCATCTTTAGGGTTTTTTTTTTTTTTTTTTTAAATATTTCAGAAAGTGCAGCAGGAATAGAAATACTCCCAAATTGTTAGGGAACACCCAGTATGGCACAAAGCCAGTACTACGGTGGGGAGATTGTATCACTGGGGTTTCCAGGCCTTCCAAGAAGCCAGCAGATGGTTGAGACCATTTATGAATGACCCTTTTAATCAAACCACACTGGCTGTAAGGATCTGTGATATTCTCTGACTGGAATGGGATGGGCATGGAAGGGGTGACATAGGAGAAACCTCTTATCAACTGTTACCTCAGTAACAACATTTTCATTTAGGGGTGCTGCAAATGGCATGACGGTCAGAAAGATGAACAATTGCTGGTTGGTCACAGACTTTCTAGTATATGTTTTAAGATACTAGTATTCAATAACAAGTACTTCTAATGCTGAGAAGTTGATATCACTTCCAGTACTTCACTCATTTTACAAATATTTGGCCAAAGTAAATGCATGGACTGGAAGATATCGATTTATTTTTCTAGAAAACAATTAGCATGTCTTTTTGCATAGCCGTGGGTTTTATTAACCCCTTTTCGCCGATTGCACACAAATATCCAGCCTCTTGCCACGTGCAATTAAAAAGTACATATGTGCTGAGAGCGTGCGCCCTGCGCGCTCCCAGCACATGTGTCCACTACTCCTGGAAAGGTCCCAATCTCCCCTTTCGATCAGGACCTTTTCCGATCATATAACGACGAATCACGCGGTCACATGACCCTAAACCCTGCACACTTCCCGGCCTCTTTAAAGGGTTGGGAGGTGCTGGCCTCAAGAGGTTAAACAAATATGCAAGGGAAAAATATTTTTAAGGCTGAAAATGAAGGTTAAAATGGAACTCTGGTACACTAGTTATGCTAGATAGGATGATTGTTAATTTATTAGGAAAGGAGTTGATATTAAAAAAAATATTATACTAATCATGGCGGTGATCAGCGACTTATGGCGGCGATCAGTGAATTATGGCGGGACTGCGGCGGACATTCTGACATTGGGGGGTACTGACTTGGGGTCACTGACATCCCCAGTGACACCAATACAGTGATCAGTGCAAAAAAAAAAAAAAACACTGACACTGTACTAATGGCACTGGGGAGGAAGGGGTTAAGTTTATTATTCAGGGAAAGGGTTAACTGTGTGAGGGGAGTGTTTTACTAGGGGGCGGGGGTGTGTACTGCAGGGAACACCGCTGATCGGGAGAGAGAAGCTCTTCTGTCTCGATCAGAGTGTCCTTGAGCTGTCAGGGAACTGACAGAAAGCACAGCTACTGCAGCTGTGCTCTCTGTCAGTGATTGCGGCTAATCGCCGGGACATAGCCAGTAACGACCGGCTGTGACCCAGCGACTGACATCCGCGGCTGTGATTGGCGGAACAGGTAGGGCGGCGGCGTGCCTCGCGTGCGCCCCCTACCTGTTTTAAAAACACGTTTTAAAATGTGGTTTTTGCCCAGCCGTGCCGCCCTGCCGCCGTATTTCTACAGTGGCTGGGCGGCATGTGGTTAAGGTACAGCCTCAAGCAATGCACAAAAGAAGCTGAATAGATCCAATATCAACTAATCTGCTCCATTTTGGTGTACCTTTATTCACACTGCCAGTTACGTGTGTAGGAGATGTAGATAGGACAATGCACATTTCACTTTTAAAGCCTGTTTAAACTCTATAGAGCATGTAGTTAAAGCGGTTGTTCAGTCTGGAGAAAAAAATAAATAAATAAAAGGCAGCAGCTACAAATACTGTACCTGCTGACTTTTAATAAAAGGACACTTGCCTTTCCAGTGATTCAGCACCGTCCTCACCCTGAATATCTCTTCACTAGGCTGTGGGTTTCCAGTGCCAGCACCTTAACTGTGGGAAGCTGGCTATGCTGCTTTCAGCTTCACAGCCGCCTGCGCATACGCAAGCTGCGCTGTGTGAATGGCCCCGCAATCTTCTGGAACTTGTGACATTTATTATTTATTTCAGGTACTTATACAGTGCCGTCAATTTACACAGCGCTTTACATATATATTGTACATTCACATCCGTCCCTAACCCTCAAGGGGCGTGCAATCTAAGGTCCCTAACTCACATTCATACATACACATACGAAGTACAATTTAGACAGGATCCAATCAACCTACCAGCATGTCTTTGGAGTGTGGGAGGAAACCGGAGTACGCGGAGGAAACCCACGCAGGCACAGGGAGAACATGCAAACTCCAGGCAGGTGGTGCCGTGGCTGGGATTCGAACCAACGACCCTAGTACTGCCGGGCAGAAGTGCTAACCATTTAGCCACTGTGCTGCCCTAGCCCAGAAAACTGCGGGGAGGGATGGGGAGAGGAGGATTGGAAATGGGAGTGGGAACCTGTAAACACCCCCCATCACAAAATGACATGCCAAATATGGGAGAGGATGGGGGGAGGAACACTTAAAGTTGAACTTCACCCAAAAGGGTTTTGCTTTAAGTGTAGCGGGGACAAATATAGTGGCTAAATGGTTAGCACTTCCGCCTGGCAGTACTAGGGTCGTTGGTTCAAATCCCAACCACGGCACCACATGCCTGGAGTTTGCATGTTCTCCCTGTGCCTGCGTGGGTTTCCTCTGGGTACTCTGGTTTCCTCCTACACTCCAAAGACATGCTGGTAGATTAATTGGATCCTGTCTAAAGTGGCTCTAGTATGTATGAGAATAAGTTAGGGACCTTAGATTGTACACCCCTTGAGGGTTAGGGACTGATGTGAATGTACAATATATATGTAAAGCGCTGCGTAAATTGACGGCGCTATAGATGTACCTGAAATAGAATAATAAATAGTGTCACTTTAAGAGCCATGTTTAAAACAGACTTTGCACTTCAAGCATGTTCTCTTTATTCAATGTCCATCCACCCTACTACCTTTTCATAAACAGTGCAGAAAAGTAACAGTGGGGAGAAAAATGTATAATATACTTATCTTTCCTCAATTTCCAGGAGCTGACTTCATCTTCCGGTGTACAAGATCGTTTGAAATGCTGAGTAGCCCAAATCTTACACAAAGACACTGCAGTAGAGTGCAGGATGGTCTTTTCACAAGATTTGGGCTACTCGACATTCTTCATGATCTGACTGGAAGGAAGGTGACATCACCCTCAACAGGAAATTGGGGAAAGGTAAGTATATCAACTTTTTTCCTCGACTGGTTTTTTTTTTTTTGCAGTTTTATCTAGACTTTTGTGGGGGGGGTGCACACTTTACCAGCATTCTGTAAAATCTGTGGTCACTCAGCAGTTGTTCACTTTTGCTGATAGAATGAAAGAGTAATCATCCATATCATGGGTAAGTTGTGAAGAAAAGTCACAGTGGGTTTCAGCATGTGAGGCAGATCTCAGCTAGTATATGTATTTTATTCAATGAATAGTAGAAGACTTTAGCCTGCATTAAAACAAGGAAAAGTTAGTGTTGCCTAAAGGGAAATTCTAGTTCTCCCTAAAGTGCATTCTACATAATTTGGGAACCCACAAGGTGGACACTTGACTTTCCATGGGAATATATGGCAAAATATAGTGCAGAAAAATGAAACCGGCTTTGGCTGTCACAGTATGACCAGAGTTTAGGGGACATCTCCATGCTGGGTCACAAACAAAGTGGAGAGATGAACCCCAAGAACTTTCCACTTTAAACTTTCATCTTCTATCTTTCTCTGAAATCTGATCTGAATTCTGATATGGGGAACACCGTCAATTGCATGCATTTTAGAATTCTTAGCCTGGTAAACATGCAAATGCCCTATCCTTAGTATTTGGGGAAAATGGTAGGTTTTGGAAAAGATCTTGTTGTCATGTCTTGCTTCATCATTGAGTAGTGTAACTGGCAAACTTCCTTTTGTTGCAGAAGTAGATTCAACTCAGGTCAGACGCCAGCTGTGTGGAGGGAGCCAGGCTGCTGTCGAGAGAATGATCTGTTTTGGAAGAGAGCTACAAGCTATGAGTGAGCAACTAAGACGAGAACGAGGAAAAAATGCCACTAACAAAAACATGTTAAAGGTATGTTGGCTGTTTAAAGCGGAACTACACTGCATCTGAACATCACAAACCAAAAACACTATTTTCATTCATTGTTAACCTCTTCACGCCGGCTGCACACAAATGTGCGGCCTCCCGGCGTCTGGGCCTAGACACCGAGCGGTCGCACATTTGTGTTCTATTAAAAAAGGACATATGTGCCGAGAGCGCGCGCCCTGCGTGCTCCCAGCAAACATGTCTGGTACTCGCAGAAAGGTCCTGATCTCCTCTTTCGATTGGGACCTTTTCCAATCATGTGACCGCCGTAATGGTGCGTTACGGCGGTCACATGACCCTAAACCCTGCCCCGCCTCCCGGCTTCTGGAACCCTTAAAGGGCCGGGAGTCGCCGGCGTGAAGGGGTTAATATTCAAAGCAAACTCTCCCATCCATCCATGTCTCCATGCTTTATTTTGCTGAGAAATCACTTTGAAAGACACCCTCCTAGGATTTCTGGCCGTGGCCATCTTGAGTAAGGGCAGATGATTCATGCATCATTTACTTCTTGGAATCTATCTGCGCTTAGCTCAGACATGCATGCAGGAGGGTGTGCTTAGCTGACAAAGCCACTCCTGAAGAATATGTATGGATGTATGACATCATTTGCCTAGGCATGGAAGCCAGAAAGCAACTTAAGAAATGTAAAAAAAAAAAAAGGTTTAAAACATATAAATATAATATACTTTTGTGTCTATTTACTGATACTAGTAGTACAAGGGTTCAAAGTAGTCAGTGTTGATTTAGAGAGTGAAGTTCCACTTTAAGTTAGGATATCTTGCTATAATTTGACCCTCAAGTATGACAAAGGAGAACTGGAACCAGTCACCCTATTTTTTTCGCATCCCTCAGCCACCCATAGACAAAGGAACCTGCACTGTATTAAGGAATGTAGCAAGTAATTTAAAGTGTTACTAAACCCACAGCAGTAAATTCAGTCTGTATACGCAGTAAAACATGCTTGTTATACTCATTGTGGAACATAAGGGGTTAATCTTCTGCATTGTGTAAAAAGGCTGTTTGATCCTGACTTCTCTAATCCTCCCCTTCTTCAAGTGTCCCCCTTCTTTTCTCCTGATAAGAACTATCATGTGGAGACACTGCACATGCTCGGTTTAGTGTGTGTTACTAGAGGGGGGTTTTTTTTTGGGGGGGGGGGGGTGGAGTGCATGTGATCAGCATAGGGCCAATCGGCACTGTCCAGACAGAGGTCAGGAACCTGCATCCTCCTAGAGCAGAATGCAAATTTCTCCTACAAGCTTTAACATGTGCTCTGCTGGACACTGATAGAAGTCACTGCTCTAACTGCTAATAAAAATAGGTATTTAGCAGTTTATATTTACCATAATAGTGGCACTTCCATGTTCTGTGTATCGTGGGACACCAGATATAGTGAATGCAGGGTCTTGGGTTTGGTAACACTTTTAAGTACACCTGCCATCAGGCAAACACATTGTATGCCTAGGAAGACCTTCTTTGGAAAATCTTCTGCCTCTGGTTTCAAAACTTGACTAGTTTTGAAACCAGAGTTTCTGACTAGGAAAAACATTCCGTATGAGAATTCAGAGTAAAGTTAGAACTCCAGCTTTGAATACTTGTTCTGGGAAAGTCCAGGGGTCACTTATTGTTTATTTCAGGTGCTTCTATAGCGCCATCAATTTACGCAGCGCTTTACACTTATATTGTACATTCACATCAGTCCCTAACCCTCAAGGGGTGTACAATCTAAGGTCCCTAAGTCACATTCATACACATATTAGGGCCAATTTAGACAGGATCCAATTCACCTACCAGCATGTCTTTAGAGTGTGGGAGGAAATTGGAGCACCTGGAGGAAACCCACGCAGGCACAGGGAGAACATGCAAACTCCATGCAGGTGGTGCCGTGGTTGGGATTCGAACCAACGACCCTAGTACTGCCAGGCAGAAGTGCTAACCATTTAGCCATTGTGCTGCTCCACTTGACAGGCAGCTAGTATTTTCAGGTGAATACCAGGAAATAGTAGACTTTATACTTGTTTCATGACTGTTTTCTGTTGAGCATCAACCTGGGAAGAACCTGTATTTTCCTGGCTTGGGGATTTCTTGGATGCTATAGACTGCTATTTACTCAGTCAAGGGGTAAAGGCACTATTATGAAAGTAGTATTTTGTCCATGAGACTAGGTGCTTCTGACAACAGCTAGGAAGGAGACAGATGCTGCATAATGGCTTGTCTCAGCTCTGAACACTTTTTTCCCCCAGATAAGCAACGGCAAGAGGAATGTATACAGTCTATCCTTCCAATATGTCCATGATATTTTTATTTTGAAGTGTGTGTTCAGTAGTTTTACTCATTGTGCTAATGTGTTTATTTTCCAGGATGCATTTAGTTTATTGGCTTATTCAGATCCCTGGAATAGCCCAGTTGGCTACCAGCTTGATCCCATACAGAGAGAGCATGTGTGCTCCTCTCTCAACAGTGCAATATTAGGTAAGAACGGTCATTGTTTTGTGTAACGCCAAATGTACTTTACTTATTCCTACAGTTTGTACCATTATTTATTATGATGGTTGCATGAAAGCTTAGTTGAAATAATTCCAGACCTGCTGTAGATCTGAATTGTCTGGTGATGTGACTTAGTTCAGTGGCTGCTTGCATTACTCCATCTTATTTGTCTGTCTGCATTTCACAGATGCATATATTTTATACACAAGGCCTTGTTTTATACAGATAATCATGTCCTGGCTGCAGTTACTATAGAAACAGTCTGGGAATTCTGCCAAATTCAATGCTACACATTTCACTGTGTATTTGTGTGTGATTTGAGCAGTGAGGGGGTTGTCTGGCTAAACGCACAGGCAGTCATTCTTCTTCCCTTTACAGCAGTTACAATTCTACGAATCTAAAGCATGATATTTCATTTAACATGGATTTTTTTTCCCCAAATTCCTAACATGATTAACTTTATATTCTCTATCACCATTCAGGTGGTAAGAATATGCAGACAATAGAGCCCTTCAAATGTATAATTATTTGTATTTAATGGGGAAAAAAAAAACATTTTATGTATTTTATGGACAAAAGCTTGATTATTGAGTCTATTGCGCTTCATTACAACTACAAGTTGTTGACAACTTTATATACTTATCAAAGTGATCAATAGATCCAGGAATATAGGCAGCTGAAATAGCATGTGAATGTCAGCTGTTCAGAGTTAAGGCTGATCCTACTTTTGAAAATGCTAGTTTATCTGGCAGTTGTGGCTAACCTCTGGCTTCAGTTTCAAAAAAAGAAAGAACAAATAAAAGTGGAGCCCTAAAAGTGTTGAATAAACAATATCTTAACTAAACGTTCGTGAAACTGGATGTGACAATAATTCCAATACAATAAAAAAATATATTAGGAAAGTGAAATAATGAGTCCCAATTCCATGAAGAATTAAATAATCTCAAAGTGTAAACGTGAATCTTCAATTGCTGGGTGATCAAACGTTATCCGTGTCACCCCACTCCATGCTCAAAAAAGGCTTACCAGACATATTTAACCATCAAGTTGTAGAATGGTCAAAATCAGCTGAAGAATGATCATTAAGCATGTAAGTGTATTTCTCTGGTTTAATAAATCTATTAAAGGATATTATGCTATGGGAAGCTTTTTCATTTCATGCACATTAAACTTTTATGCCTGACAACGCATGCATTGATGGTCAATGCGGAGTGGGCAAACGCCATTTGAACCGCATTTGGAGGCTATGGAGGAAGTTGGAGCGGGTGCTTAATGATCATTCTTGAGCTGATTGTGACCATTCTATATGTGAATGTATATGTAAACAAGCACCAGGTGCTATAAGCTGTTTGACACCTGACTTCAGTGTATGTATGAATTACCCCATAGTGGATGCAGTTACTGAGGTCAGTGAGGACTTGTTTTAAAACTCTTCTTAAGACTTTTATTTATTTAAATGTAATTTATTGTTCATAGTCTGGCCACAACTTCACCTTAGAACAGTATGGTCCATTCTTTGTCCATTAGTTGTCATTTTTGCCAGGTTATGTGGGGACTAGGAGTTTCTACCATTTAAAAAAAAAACTGGAACACAATGTTAGGCTTGTTTCACATGGGATTCAGCTTGTATAGGAGCAGTGTGAACAGTAAGCTTTTACAGAGCTTTCAGGAAGCTTTGTTGAAACATGTCTGGCATTTTTGCTGGCTGATGGCTAAAAAGAGTGGGAAATTTGAGTGGAGAGTGAAAAAGTTTTACTTTTGACTGTTGGTGATTGCTGGTGCTTGTTGTTTTATTTTCTTCTTTGGGTCTTGCTAAAAAGCTTTTTCTTTTTTAAATAACTTTTTCTGTCACTTTTTAAATAGCATTTTTTTTCTTCCTTTCCTTGTCTTCCTTCAGTCTACTAATTAAGGGGAGGGGTTAATTGGTCACAGGTGATAGAGGTAGTATATAACTTGTTGAAGAGCTCGCTCTGAGCTTGCCTGTATTTTGCTTGCTGGACCTTTGACTAAGTGGACATTTGATAAGTGGAGTTAAAAAAAAAAAAAAAACTGAGTTGAAAACAGGAGATTATAACAGGTGTCTACTAACCTGTAAGTGACAACTGATATTTCCTGTTAATATTGTAACTGGGATATGAGTGCTAACGGGGTTGCATATTTTTTATTTTCATACAAATAGTACCAATTCCATTGGTTGTTTGTAACAGCAGTGTAAAAGTGTAAACAGCAAACACATACGTGAAAAATAAAAACGCTCAATTTTAAGAGAGCTAATTTTCCAAGGCTGAGAGTTGTTCTCCAAGACTTGGACTGGGAGGAAATATTGGCATCAATGAACACAACACAGAAATGGGAGTTCTTCAAAAAGACTGTATGTGAACACACTGCAAAATATATTCCTATGGGCAACAAGTTTAAAAGGGTAAAAATCAAACCTATGTGGCTTACGGCCAAAGGTAAAAATGCTATAGATCAGTGGTGGGCAACCTTTTTTTTCAACTGAGCCAAATCTCGCCAAAACCATGATTGAAATTTATTTTGAGAGCCACATTTTTAAAACTGAAAATACATCTCCCATATAGTAATTCATCCCCCATAGTAATTCATCCCCCATATAGTAATTCATCCCCCATAGTGTAATTCATCCCCCATAGTGTAATTCATCCCCCATAGTAATTCATCCCCCATAGTAATTCATCCCCCATATAGTAATTCATCCCCCATAGTAATTCATCCCCCATATAGTAATTCATCCCCCATAGCAATTCATCCCCCGTATAGTATTTCATCCCTCGTATAGTATTTCATCCCCCGTATAGTATTTCATCCCCCATATAGTATTTCATCCCCCATATAGTATTTCATCCCTCATATAGTATTTCATCCCTCATATAGTATTTCATCCCTCATATAGTATTTCATCCCCCATATAGTAATTCATCCCTCATATAGTATTTCATCCCTCATATAGTATTTCATCCCCCCATATAGTATTTCATCCCTCATATAGTATTTCATCCCCCCATATAGTATTTCATCCCTCATATAGTATTTCATCCCCCCATATAGTATTTCATCCCTCATATAGTAATTCATCCCTCATATAGTATTTCATCCCTCATATAGTAATTCATCCCTCATATAGTATTTCATCCCCCCATATAGTATTTCATCCCCCCATATAGTATTTCATCCCTCATATAGTAATTCATCCCTCATATAGTATTTCATCCCCCCATATAGTATTTCATCCCCCCATATAGTATTTCATCCCCCCATATAGTATTTCATCCCTCATATAGTAATTCATCCCTCATATAGTATTTCATCCCTCATATAGTATTTCATCCCCCATATAGTATTTCATCCCCCCATATAGTATTTCATCCCCCCATATAGTATTTCATCCCTCATATAGTAATTCATCCCTCATATAGTATTTCATCCCTCATATAGTATTTCATCCCCCCATATAGTATTTCATCCCTCATAAAGTAATTCATCCCTCATATAGTAATTCATCCCCCATATAGTATTTCATCCCTCATATAGTATTTCATCCCCCCATATAGTATTTCATCCCTCATATAGTAATTCATCCCTCATATAGTAATTCATCCCTCATATAGTATTTCATCCCCCCATATAGTATTTCATCCCCCCATATAGTATTTCATCCCTCATATAGTAATTCATCCCTCATATAGTAATTCATCCCTCATATAGTATTTCATCCCTCATATAGTATTTCATCCCCCCATATAGTATTTCATCCCTCATAAAGTAATTCATCCCTCATATAGTATTTCATCCCCCACAGTACTATTCCCCCCCCCCTTCTAGTAAGCCAAGTCCCCCGTGTCAATTCACTTACCTTTTGCGTTCCTCTCGCTGTCTTCCCGCGCCGTTCGGGTCTTCAGGGCGGACTGTGAGAGGAGCCTAGCTCCCCTCCCCTCACGTTCGGCACGCTGCCCCGCCTACACACATCCTGACAGCCACATCCGCAGGCCGGATTAAAAGGTCCGCGCGGACTTTTGGGGCTGCCAACCGAGAGGAGGCAGGGGAGCGGCCGACCGAGAGGAGGGAGGGGAGCAGGCGCCCGGCACACAGAAGAGCCGCATTAGACTGGGTAAAGAGCCGCATGTGGCTCGCGAGCCGCGGCTTGCCGACCACTGCTATAGATAATAAGAAAAGTGCTTCTAATCAATATAAAAATGAAGGAACACTATCATCGTTTAACATTACAAGGAATATGCAAAAGGCAATAAAGGCCGCAAAAATTGAAAATGAACGACAGATTGCAAAAGATAGCGGGACCAACCCCAAAAAAATTCTTCAAATATATTAATAGTAAAAAGGTTCGGTCTGAGCATGTAGACCCTTTACAAAATAATCTAGAGTGGGTGACTGGGGACAAAGAGAAGGCAAATTTATTTAATACCTTCTTCAGCTCTGTGTATACAAAGGAGCATGGGGGAGCTCTTGTCCATAATGGGCATGGTACTGACACAGCTCCAGATGATCCACATTGGCTCACAATTGATATGATCCAGAAATCTTTAGACAGTATAAAGGTGAATAAAGCACCTGGACCGGATGGCATACATCCACGGGTCCTTAAAGAATTGAGCTCTGTCATTTCAAATCCATTGTTTCAGTATTTAAAAAGGGGTCAAAATCTTTACCAAGTAATTACAGACCTGTTAGTTTAACCTCTATAGTTGGGAAGATACTGGAGAGTTTAATAAAAGACCACATAGATGAGTTCTTGCTGGAAAAAAATATTTTAAGCAACAGACAGCATGGATTCATGAAAGACAGAAGTTTTCAAACAAATCTGATTTCTTTTTATGAGGAGGTGAGCAAAACCTTGGACAGAGGGGTGGTGGTGGCCGTGGTATACTTGGATTTTGCAAAAGAGTTTGACACAGTTCCCCACACACGGCGTATGTTTAAGGTAAAGTCTACAGGCTTGGGAAAATCCATATGTAAATGGATAGAAAACTGGCTAAAAGATCGTACTCAGAGAGCAGTGGTTAATGATTCATACTCTGAATGGTCTAGGGATGTCAGCGGTGTACCCCAAGGTTCAGTGTTGGGACCCTTACTTTTTAATATATTTATAAACAATATAGGGTCTGAGATTATAAATACCATTCAGTCTTTGCAGATGACACCAAGCTGTGCAGTGGAATAACGTCCTTACAGGATGTCTTCAACTTACAAGTATATATATATGAGATTTTGCGCACCCCTTCCACCCTGTAGCAGTATATCTGCTTTAGGGTGGGGGGAAAATGGTTAAAGACATAGAGAAAGCTGCCTAAAGCTTGCCGTAAATGTTAGAAAAGCTTGCTGGTTACACTACTCTTATATATAAGCAGAATCCCACATGAAACTGGCCTTATAGTTAAAACATGGATTTTTTTTTTTTAGACATTTTACAGTAAAATCCTGTCGTTACCATTTTTACCACTGAAGTGATTTTTTTTTTGTCATAATGGTATTTCTATGTTTCTAACGATATTCTGTGTGTTTAATCCATAGATATACACAACCTGCCAAAGCAGCCACCCCTCTCCTTGGCTCTGGAACAAGCTGCTCAGTGTTTAGAGATGATGGCTCACTCAGGCATAGGTTCCTGTGCATTTGCCAGGGTGGCTGATTACTTACATTAGCTATGCATTAGAAGAAGTCAATGTAAACACAGACTATATATGCAGTATGGGAATACTGTAAGACACATAGACCAGCTCTAGTTACTTGGAACTTTTATTTTGTTTTCAGTTATACCATTTGTAACAAGCACGACTCTACCATTGACTTTAAATAGCTATTTTTTTTATTACTATAATTTCTTTCACTTTTAAGAGGATGTTGCTATGTAATTCTGGTGTGATATACCAGCAATAATTTGATTTGACTATATTAATCTATAATATTCTCTTCCAATACGTGAGGTACAGTGAAGAACAAAAAAAAAATTCAAAGACTCACAGGGTTGTGCTAAAGGACAAGCAAAATGCTTGCAGCTTGGTCCTGTAATTTTTTTTTCTTTTCATTTTGTTTGGGTGCGTAACAGACACTTCTGTGCTGCAAAAGGATTAGTGTTTACAATCTGCATCCAGGCTTTTTATTTGCACAGTCCATTCATTGCCTCCAGGTCTTCACTCACCAAACTGTTATGTATCTGTTGTGAGCCTGCACGCACTGTGATTGAGAAACAGAACTGCCAGTGTACCAGTTGTGTATGTTCACTTGGCATGTCTAAAGTGTGGACATCAATCATTTACGCTTCTGGTCTATCTACTAACCTGCAAAGGGCACCATCAGATGTAGGATATCTTGTGTGGATTGCAGAATATCCCCGACTCTTGTTGTAAGACTTGAAATAACCTGTAATTTCTTTTCCTTCTATCTGCATCTTGACTTTGTAGTCCCAGGATGGGTTGCTGTGGCCAGCTTCAGCCTTTGTTCTCGCTATGGGCTGTGTCATTGTTTTTTCCTGTTGTGTGATAAATTCTTTATTGTAACATGTCAGCACAACGTGTGATGTGAAGACTTCTGCTCGACTCATCCCATAACAGGACTGCTTCTTCTACACTATATTAGAGATTGGTGTGTCTTTAATCATTTATTTATAGAAAAGAACCAAATATTTAGTCTATTTCTAGGTATCTTAATTTCACCTTTGTACACTTTAATTTTTAAGTGCTAAAATATTGAATAAAAATGTAACTGTACTTAAATTAATCTGCCAATAAAAATTTAAAAATTTGGAAACTGATACAAGTCTTAAAGTTATTTGTACCTTAGCTCAGGGGGAACTTTTTGTCCTGATGTTGGAAAAGGGTGGCCTGGAATTGAGGTTTGAATTTCAAGGGGTTAAATCAGATCTGTCATAGGTCTGAGCCTAATGCTAGACTGGCAAAAAAAAAATCTCTTTGCTATGGAGAAATTTCACCACTTGTTCTCATTCACTTAATTTGCAGCACGCTGAAAGCAATATGATTGTGATAAGCGAATGGTTAACAATTGGTGCCCATTCACATTTGGCGGTTTGGGATAATGGGCGTGTCCATGATTCCAAATCAAACTGCAATTGTGGCAAAACGCATCATGCGTGTTTGGATGTCGTTCATAATGGCACCTCAAACACGGTGCGGTTTTGCCACACGAGGTTTTATTGCCCAAAAGAACCTCCTGCTCAATCCCAGCAAAACTGCACCACTTTTAAGGTGCTGCTAACAATGAATGGCACCCAAAAGTGCGTGATGCGTTTTGCCACAATTGCAGCGCAATTTGTAATCACGGCGATTCCTCCCTCAATCCCAAATCACCAAATATGAACAAGGCCTCTGTTTAATCTCCCAGCAGTATAGAGATCCAAGGCTAGGGCTAAACTACATATAAAATCTCTTTACCACAAAAGATTATCTAGGTCTTTGTGTTGACCATTATTTCGTCATATTAATGGAAGCCGCAAATGAGGCGACCATAAACATATGGCTAAGAGATGTAATCGCATGTGTAGTCCTAGCCATCAGCAACTGTTACTTTGCTAAGTACACAGGGTTTAGTGAACTGACTGTAACAGTTGTCCTTTTTCCACTTTCATTTGTGTTAAAAAGGGAATTTGTCATGACAGAAATATGGAAAGTGCCATTCTGAAAATGCTGGCACTCTAGCTTCCATATTTTTAGTCACTGACCTGGAAATAGTATGCAAATCAGAAATGTCAGAAGTCCTCATTTGCCTACTTGTCCTGCATCAGTAATATAAACTATTGAAGCCAGAAAATTAGCATGAAAGCTGGGCAAACGTCATTCGGCTATGGCGCAGTCTAGAAGTGGTTCAACATAGAAACAGAATGTAATAAGCAGGTAGCCTTCCCATGCTCTACTAGAAAGTAATAGGATTTTTGTACAGTCCATTGAGAAACAACTTCATTTTAAGAGGAGAAATGGACATTGGACACATGAAAAACTGGAGGCCAACCCCTAGGGACTATTACCCCTCCAATACACTTTACATTGAGGGAAGGGAGCCTTGGTGGATTCAAGAAAAAGATTTTACAGTCACTACGCAATCCAGTTTTTCTCAATTGTCCATTGAGGGACACTGCTTCAGATTAGGACACCAACAATAGACTTACCAAATTCATGTAGAAATTGTGAAACTAAAAAAAAGGGAAACCTGCTTTGGATATTCTAGGATAACAAACAAGGAGTCAAACTGTTGTAAGGGAGCTGTGGCATTAGGGTAAACCTTAGCAGCGCCCACAAAGTCCTGGCAATGGAAAGCCATTTCCTTGGGATGGACTGAGGTCAGACACAAAGGGAATAAAACTCTTAATTTAAGTGAAAGGCAGAGACTACCTTGGGTTCAACAGAAAGTCTGTTCACACAAAAAAAAAGACCTATTTCTTGTAATCAAATGAGGATCTTTGAACAATAAGGCTGCCAATTCTGACACCTCCCAAGCCAAAATGATAGCCACTTTTCTGAAAAGCAAGTTCAAAGGGAGGTCTTCATAACAGCAGCACCAGATTAAATTTCTACAGTTAAAAGGGACTTCTGACAGGATGAGCAATGTGGGTAAATTCCTTGAAGAAGATACACATCAGAAAATAAGTGACAAATGGATTTAAACAAAAGGTTATTAGCAAGGCACATACATTCCACATTAATAATACGCTACCAAAATATGTGTGTGGTGTAAATTGCCTCCAACATTGTTCTTGTTTCTTCTTCCTGGAGGCTGCCATTTTGCTGAAGCCCAGAGCCCTGAGCAGCAGTAGGCTGTCAGCAGATCAGCCTCTACATTTTCAGCACTGTGTCAAAAAATAGAGAGTAACTAAGCATGTGCAGAACAGGGTGAGAGGGGGCCAGCCTGAAGTGATCTAGCAGTACTTAATATTCTGACTAAAGTTCCACTTAAAGAATTGAATGCAGACCCATGACCCTTTACTAAGGGGCAGGCATTGATCAACTTCCAGCAGAAAAAAAAAAAATTACACAATCAGGCTCTTCATGTTCCATAGTAAATCTTTCAGGAAAAATACATGTTCCCTTAGTCTGTATACGGTATGTCAGAGATGCCTCTGTATCTCAAATCCTGGGCTTAACAGCTATGTTAAAGTGAAACCATACTCCCCTTGGCTTCAACGATGCAGCATTCTGGAGCTCCCTGCCCGACTGGTTTCCGGGTCTTAATTGCCGGGTGGGGATGACGTCACTCACCAGGCCTAAAATGGTTTAAATTAAGTCCACTCAATGTTGCAAGGACACAGTCATTAGGCAAAGAATCAAGGTGGAGGACAGGCGAGTCTACCACAGCAGGAAGTTCTCTGCAAAGGAATACAGTGCCAGAAAATGAAAGTGTGTGCAGTTTGAAGCTGGCTGTGAAGCCACAAAGACCCACAGCCGACTTCCCCCTAGACAGAAAAAAAATTAAAAGTCAGTAGATACAGAATTTGTAGCTGTTCACTTTAAATTTTTTCTCTCTAGGGTGAAGATCCTCTTTAATGAAGAAAATCCATGCTTGGCTGAATGGAGACACTTTGGCCTAAATCTACCAACAGCAGGAAATCTTCCAAGTGCTGAACATAGCAAAGCTGACTAGAGAAACATGTCAATTCTCTTTGAAGACACTGAAGTGAAACTAACAGGAAATGTTTGGGAGGAATTCTAGCTCCTGGAAGCTGGACTCCAGTTTTCTCAGGTGTCTGGTGTCCATTTCTCATGTAAGCAGTATTACGACCCTTAATATCTGAAGCTGTGTCCCTTAATGGGCGATGTACAAAAAGCTTTTTTTTTTTCTTTTTTTTTAAATCTGTGTTACCTTTGTAGATTTTCCTTCACTTCCTGCCTGGTAAAAAAATAAGACACCTTACTGTCCTGCTGAACACAAATCCCTTTAACCACTTGAGCTCCTGAGGATTTACCCCCCTTAATGACCAGGCCTCTTTTTGCTACTTGGCGCTGCACTAATTCAACTGATAATTGCGCGGTCATGCAATGCTGCACCCAAACGAAATTTACGTCCTTTTTTTCACACAAATAGAGCTTTCTTTCGGTGTAATTTGATCACCTGTGTGCTTTTTATTTTTCATGCTATAAACAAAAAAACGCCAAAAATTTTGAAGAAAAACAATATTTTTTATTTTCAGCTATAAAAAATATATAGTAAACTCAAAGTTGGTTATAAATTTAGGCCAAAATGTATTTTGCTACATGTTTTTCGTAAAAAAAAATCCCAATAAGTGTATATTGATTGCTTTGTGTGGAAGTTATAGTATCTACAAACTATGGTATAAATACTGCAATTTACGCCATTTTTCTGCTATACAGCGCTGTGCTAGTTTAACGGACAATTGCGCGGTCATGCAATATGGTACATAAATGAAATTTACATCCTTTTTTTCCCCACAAATTGAGCTTTCTTTCGTGGTATTTGATCGCCTGTGCGGTTTTTATTTTTTGCGCTATAAAAAAAAAAGTGACAATTTTGAGGGAAAAAAAACTATATTTTGAACTTTTTGCTATAAAACATGTCCAGTAAAAAAAAAATGCAAAAATCAAATTTAGTCATCAATTTCTGCCAAAATGCATTCTGCGAAGTGTCTTTGCTAAAAAAAAAAAACCCAATACGTGTAAATTAATTGGTTTACGTGAAAGTTATAGCGTTTACAAATGGCGGGAAAGATACTGGGATTTTTAGGTTTTTTTTATACGAATTATGGCGGCGATCAGGGACTTATGGCAGCGACCAGCGACTTATGGCGGGACTGCGGCGGACATTCTGACATTGGGGGGTACTGACTTGGGGTCACTGACATCCCCAAAAACACTTAATACAGTGATCAGTGCAAAAAAAAAAAAACTGACACTGTACTAATGGCAATGGGGAGGAAGGGGTTAACTTTATTTAGCAGGGAAGGGTTATAGGAGTGAGGGGAGTGTTTTACTAGGGGGCGGGGGTGTGTACTGGGCGGGACAAGGCTGATCGAGAAAGTGAAACTATTCTCTCGATCAGCTCATCCTCGAGCTGACTGAGAGGTGACACACTGCACAGCTACTGCAGCTGTGCTCTCTGTCACCGTTTACCGCCGATCGCCGGGACATAGCCGCTAATGAGCGGCTGTGACCCGGCAACTGACATCTGCGGCGGTGATCCACAGGACAAATAGAGCGGCAGCGCGCCTCGCGTGCGCCCCCTATTTGTTTACAAAACACGTTTTAAAACGTGGTTTTGCCTGTGAGTGCCGCCCTGCCACCGTATATGTACAGTGGCTGGGCGGCATGCGGTTAAAGGACAAGTTCACCTTTGGGAACATGTTACATGTTCCACCTGTTTTTAGGGTGGATCATGTAACATGTTGCCATAGCTGCAGCTGTGCCTGCTGCCCCCCCTCCCTTTGACAGATAATATGGGGAGAAGTTCTGTGAATGAGTTCTGTGAATGAGTGCCTACAAGTCCCGGCAGCCTTAGCGGATGTCGGCTTGTAGTTTTCAATGAGCTACCACGGCACTGTGGAGCACTGTGGTAGTTCGTTGAAGTTTCCTGTCAGAATATCTGCTTGACCGTACATTCCATACGGGAAGCAGATATTCTGACAGGTCTGCAGGAGACCTGCATGGCATCTGCGGTCAAATGATTGCTGGTGCAATGCTTTCCAGGCTCCTGTAGACCAAAATATTAAATGCACATTTTCTTTGTCCTGCAAAAAAATGCATTTATTATTTTTTCAAAAAGGTGAGCTGGTGCTTGCTTGCCCTGAATCAGCCATAAGACAAGGAATCCTAAGTGAACTCCCAACCGAGCTTACAGCCAGCCCTGGGGAGAGACTGTTCCACATGGATCCAGGAAACATGTTACCCCCTTGCAGAGGAAACACTAAAAACTGAGGCTGGAGCCTGGAGGACCGCCTTTTGTTCTCTGTGGGGTAACATGTTTCCTGTCCTGTGGGAGGAGCTCTACATTTCGTGGGCTGTCCTGAAAAACGACTTGGGGGAAAAAGCTCCATAGCAATTTTAAATGAACGGTTAAAAACCAGATAGAAAATCACACAACCACAATTCTCCTTAGAGAAGGTTATCCACTAAAACTCAGTAACTGATTAAGCAGAGCAGCCAATGAAAGCACTGCACAGCCAAGATGGCTGAATATGTCTATGGTAAATATATCTTGGATGCTTTACAAAGCTGGGGTTTTAGAAGAGTTACAACAAAAAGCCATTTCTGAAAGAGGAAAAAACATATTGAGAGCCTGCCATAAGGGTTTATGAATGACACAGCAAATGTGGATTATCAGTTTTGATGAGATAAAAACAGAATTTTTTGGTCTTAGTGCAAAATGCTAAATGTTGCCGTAAGCCAACATTGCTCACCAGCCTTTAAACACAGTGAATAAAAATAATTACCGTATTTTTTTGCTCCATAAAACGCACCTGACCATAAGACACACCAAGGTTTTACAGGAGGAAAAGAAGAAAAAAAATAATTCTGAACCAATGGACTGCAGACACAGTACAGGAAGTGACCAGAGACTGCGGATGTACTATAGATGACCAGAGACTACAGACATAGTACAGCAGATGACCAGAGACTGCAGACATGCGGACGTACTACAGGAGATGACCAGAGACTGTGGATGTACTAAAGGAGATGACCAGAGGCTGTGGACATACTACAGGCGATGACCAGACTGCGGACATACTACAAGAGATGACCAGAGACTGCAGACATACTACAGGAGATGACCAGAGACTGCGGACATACTACAGGAGATGACCAGAGACTGCGGACATACTACAGGAGATGATCAGAGACTGCGGACATACTACAGGAGATGATCAGAGACTGCGGACATACTACAGGAGATGACCAGAGACTACAGACATAGTACAGCAGATGACCAGAGACTGCAGACATGCGGACGTACTACAGGAGATGACCAGAGACTGCAGATACTACAGGAGATGACCAGAGACTACAGACATAGTACAGCAGATGACCAGAGACTGCAGACATGCGGACGTACTACAGGAGATGACCAGAGACTGCAGATACTACAGGAGATGACCAGAGACTGTGGATGTACTAAAGGAGATGACCAGAGGCTGTGGACATACTACAGGCGATGACCAGACTGCGGACATACTACAAGAGATGACCAGAGACTGCGGACATAGTACAGGAGATGACCAGAGACTGCGGACATACTACAGGAGATGACCAGAGACTGCGGACATACTACAGGAGATGACCAGAGACTGCGGACATAGTACAGGAGATGACCAGAGACTGCGGACATAGTACAGGAGATGACCAGAGACTGCGGACATACTACAGGAGATGACCAGAGACTGCGGACATATTACAGGAGATGACCAGAGACTGCGGACATACTACAGGAGATGACCAAAGACTGCAGACCCTTGTAGAGTGGGGGGGGCGGGTACCCAAATTTGAAAGGTACCCGCTCCCACTTCCCACTGCGATTGCCTCTCTCCCCGTAGTCTTCTGGGACACGTGTCATTCACAAAGCACGCTTCTCGTGCATGCGTAGTGGACACCCAGCTGTGAAAAGGCAAGATGTCACAGCCAGGTGCCCACACTAAAGGTGATGAGGACACCACTGGACCGAGGAGCAGGTTCTGCTGCACAGAAGAGCTGAGCAGCCTGCCCAGTATTCTAACACGGTGGCGATGGGGGAAATATTGGGCTGGTCGCTCCATAAGGCGCACAATACTTGTATGGTGTTCGATATGGACTAATCCATATACAGATTTAGTGCCGGACCACTAGTAATCCAGTGAACACTGTGGCTAAACTCACTCCTCCACTTGATCTTCCATACACAGGCTGGACTTCATACAGTGCCTATGGTGTTATCATGGTGTGTGTAAGCCTTTCATAGGCAGGTACTGGGGAACCAAATCAGTATTAAAAGCCACGTTCTTCTTATACATAAAGTGGCCTATGCAGACAAGGGGCCCCAGCAGTTTAAAAATACACGGTGTCATTTGTATTGGACATTTTGTAGGCACAAACCTGTGTAGGTTGTGTATTTGTTGCCATACAGTAAGGCTCCATGCATACTGGCTTAAAAAAAAACACCAATGCTCTTGGGAGGAAAACAACGCTAATTCTGAGTGGTTTTTGTATTGGCATTTAGCGTTTCTTTTTCTGCTAGAAATGCGCTCGCAAAAACAAAACAAAATGGAAGGGTTTTTTTTTTTTCTGCCTCTAAACGCTGAGCTTAGAAAACACCTCTAGATTACCTAATGTGTATGGACACATAGGATAATTTTAGTTGCTTCTACAGGCAAAATGCTAAACTCCTCCAGAAGCAGCAATTTTTTAAGCCAGTGTGCATGGACCCTTAATGTTTACGGGGCCAAAAACACATGATTACACACACAAAAGAAAAAGCTCATGTACTTCACTGAGTATAGGACATCAAGCATAGAATTGTTAAGCACAATTACAAGCAATGGCATTCTGCATGTTGGGCATAGTCAGCCATAGGGAAACACTCTACAAAATTTGCAGGTGTTAATGGGGGCTAATGTTAAACAAATAAAAAAAACATACTGTATTACTATATTTTTAGATCTTTCCTAAATTAAATTATAATTAAACCCAAGAACAAAAATGTAATATATAATGTAGGTTACCGGTCCATAGGTGTTTTGACAGCAAGTACAGAAAAATTAATTTTTTTTCTACATACTAACCTGTAAAATCCATTTCTTAGAGTACATCATGGGACACAGAGCAGGCTATAATAATGACCATGTGGGTTATATGCCACCTATATGTGAATGGACACTGACCGACCAATCAAACAGGAAGTCATATAACCCCTCCTACACAGAAAGTACTCAGTTTTTGTAGCAAGCAATGAAAATCCAGAAAGAGGGGAGGGACTTCTGTGTCCCTCGATGTACTCCAAGAAATGGATTTTACAGGTATGTAAAAAAAAATCCAATTTTCTTTATCGTACATCACGGGACACAGAGCAGGCCATAATAATGAATATGTGGGACGTCCCAAAGCAATAAAACCTTGATGGGTGGGTGACATCACAATAACCACTGCCAACATTCCAAGAAGGAGCTAATCAGCTGTCTGCAAAATACTGCAGCCAAAGATAGAATCCTCTGTAGCTCTGACATCCACCTGGTAAAACTTTGTGAATGTATGAACCGAAGACCATGAAGCAGCCTTGCAAACCTGAGCAACTGACGCCTGGTGGTGGATAGCCCAAGATGCCCCCACTCTCCTGGTAGAGTGTGCTTTCACCCAAAAGGGTAGAACCTTGCTCTTCATACCATAGGCTTGAATGATTAACTGTTGAATCCACTTAGAAATTGTTGATTTGGATGCTGCCTATCCTCTCCTGGGTCCTTCCGGCAAAATAAACAAGGAATCAGTCTTTCTAATCTGTGCTGTTATTCTCAAAAAGACCCTTATTGCCCTAACCACATCCAGGGCATGCAAAGATCTTTCTCTTGCCGACTGAGGCCTAGGAAAAAAAGGAGGGAAGTACGATATCCTGATTCAAATGGTAACTGCAAACCACCTTTGGCAAAAAGAAGCACCAACCACCGAAGTGTCTGGTACCTTAAAGGTCGGGCGTTTGGACTTTCTCTTAAAGGGTAAAAGCGTACTTTTTCCCCCTGCGATCTTCTAAATATACTTGTCTAGGTCTTCCCCAGATGTTCTGTATGAAAGGGAAAACCTGCCAACCACCTTTGGCACGGTAGTTCCGCCACCCAGCTCTTTAACCGCAAGACTCTGTGCATGTGTACTGACAGAAGGGCCATACAAGAGATCTGCTGAACCGAATCCTTAAGGGCATCAACTGCAAAACACAAAGCCTGTGATTAATCTGCCAAATCCACAGCCGTATCCTCCAGCATAGATGGTCTTTTAACCACACGTTTACCACGGTCATTCAGACTCTGACAGATACCGATAGCAGCAACCGCTGGTTGTGCAGCCGCTCCTGCCAGGGAAAAAGAAGCCTTGAGGAGTGATACTAATTTTTTATCTGCCGGATATTTAAACACTTGAGCATTATCCACAGAGCAAGGTAAATGCTTATTCAGGTAAGCCACAGCTGCGTCCACCACCAACATGCCCCACTTTCTAACTTTTCCTCCATAGGATACAGAAGGGAGAATCTTTTAGACGGACCAAAAACTCTGTCTGGGTGACCCCAGTCAGCATACATGCTCCAAAAGAAGGTGCACCGGAAAAGCCTGAGTACTTTGTGGCGGCTTTAATGAGCCCAAAGAGGAATAAAAGACCTCAGATGCCTCCACTAGGGGTAACTTGAAACCTGACTGGACCATATCAGTTAGGGTCTTAACTAATAACCTCTGTGATTGAAAAGCAGAGATCACCTGCTTTTCATCAGGCTGTGACTCCTCCGATAGAGAATCAATTGCCTGACCCTCTTCAAGATCCTCTACCGCATCTTCATTCTCAGGTTCCAACCACTCTTGTTCAAGGACTGGTGGGTCCAAGGATGGGGATCTCTTACGCTTCTCACCCCCTTGAGCCACAGATGCAACCATTCCAGCAATCTTGTCTTCTAACCCTGGCAAGGCTGATGCAAGATCCTCCTTGGTTACATACGCTGAATCGGACACACCAGTAAAAGCCACAATGCTGGACAAACGCAGCGGCTCAGATTGACCTGTTCCCTGGGTCTTTCAGGAGAAGATAATGACTAGGCTCCGCAAGACCTGGCAGTGGTGCATTTACACCTCTACCTGCTGTGCCTCCCCCACTACGCTTCTGGATGACATTACCTCCACTGGCATAACAAGACCTGTGTAAGAATCAATCAAAACACAGCATTCACAACAGTCCTGCTTAAAGTGAAGTAACACACTCCAATGCAGTCCACTGAATCAAAGGGTAGCATGCACAAAACCCTCCTGCCTGACCCTCCCAGGGAAGTACTCACAAGCCCTTACAATAACCTGCCCTGTGTCTTGGCCATCCTTCAAGGGTCCAGCAGCAGTAACAGCAGAGGTAGCAGCAGCTGCAGCAGCCCACATGTAAACAGGCTGTGTCTCATGCCCATGTAAATAATATGGCCGACTTCTTCCTGCAGCTACTACACATGCGTCCCTGCCGCATGCATATGCTCATGTCCTCACTACAACAGACTCACTTAAGTAGTCAAAATAGGTAGTACAGGCAGGCTAAAAACAAATACTCGTCCTGGTGGTCCTCCCAAGCATCCATAGCAGTCTCCTCCGCAGAGAGAGAGAGGAACACTTACCCACCCCACCGCAGGCCCCTGAACTTTAGCCAGGGCCCAACTTTCACCCATCTCGGTGGGCCTTGTCCTAAAGACCTTCAAGGACTTGGTCCCCCTTTTAAATGGGGGCCACTACCTTGGACCTGTATAGCACCCTACCGGATGTGCCTTGGTCAGAAAAAACTGCACAGGGTTTCAAAAACACAGGGCACCATAAAGCTGCATTACAGGCAAAACCACGAGGATTCTTCCTATCCAGTGAGGCTCGGGTACCATCCATTTGGGCTATCAGCTTTTTGAATGGATCCGATTGAGGTCCTTGACTCTCAGAATCGTTCCAAACCTCCCAGTATGCCCACAGAGCACATGCAGCACATGTTCAGTGACCATCCACCTTACAGACACTGGCAAAAAAACTGAGTACTTCCTGTGTAGGAGGAGTTATATTGGGGGGGTATTTTTTGTGATTGGTTGGCCAGTGTCCATTTACCTATAGGTGACATATAACCCACATAGTCATTATTATGGCCTGCTCTGTGTCCCATGATGTACGATAAAGAAATACCTGTTAATCTTGCAACAGATGCCGTGCCAGTGTCACTTATTGTGTGCTGAAAAGACAGCACAAACATTACATTTTTCTGTGTAAACTACTAATCCCATCAGTTAGCATGTATGGGAAATTCCAGTCTAGTGACAACCATGGTTCTCTCTCATACATAGAGTTTTTTTTATGCTCAGGGATCTGCAGGTGAGGTGAACAGCTGGCCATAAAAGTGAATGGCAGTATGCCCCTGTACTCATGTACACATACACAAACTATTTTTTTTTTCACTAGTAGAGCATTGATAACCAGAGACCTTCAATAAGGCCTATCATACATCACATTACAGCATGTTTTCACAGAACACAGGACTAGATTATGAACCCTATTAAGCAAGGTACTGTATTTCTTAAGCAGCTCAAGTGGAATAATACTTTTTGGCCCGGAGTCAACTAAGCCTCCAAGATTTCTTATTAAGGTGTTGTAAATTTGCCAGGTCGTAATTGGGGATCTAACTTCCATTAGACAGAGCTGGCTTATGGTAGGTGTAAACAGTTTAGCAGGCAATTAAGAGAATCTACATTCTTGTCTGTGTATTTCTAATATCTGATAAAATATCAGGATTTAGAAGTGAATACCAATCATTTAGAGAGCAAACATGGTTAGGTTATATGACACAGAAGGCTAATTACTCACATTAACTGCTCTAAGAGTTCCATACATGTGATGTATACAAAGTTTACTCTCTATCAATTCAGGACTTAAAAGAGAAGTATGGCTAAAGCTTTTTGGCCACACTTCCCTTTTCGTCACAGGAGTGCATTTATTTCTGCACTCCCGTGACACAGATTCAGCTGACAACAGCTGTTGGCTGATGCATGGATCCCGACTTTAAAGTGGGGATCCACCCAGGTGCCTGACTAGAAGCTGGCTTAGCCTCTCAGTGCACCGCTGAGAGCCTGAGCCAGCCATCCCTGCCGCCTCCATAGCTCAGCACTACAGTGAGCGCTGGAGGGGCAGAGCAGAGAGTCAGTGACTGACAGACCAAGAAGAGTGATCAGTGGTTATGTGATTGATCCGTTTTTGATCTTAGAGCTAGCAGGAAACAACGGCAGCATCAAATCAATGCTGCAGCCATATAGGCAAGAACATCCTCCATGATGCAGAGGAATCCCACCAAATGATGTGACAATCCTTAATTCAAAACAATATAATAGTGCTTGATTATCCAATAAAGCCATATTTCCTCCACCACCATGGCACGATTTCATCTCTTCCTTTATCTTTTCTCAAGCTCTGTGACACATGCAAACACCAAGTGATAATATGCGCTCACGTTGTGCAATGGACCTCAATACAGATCAACGTCATAGCACACTTGTTGTCCCACCTTGGGTACATGTGGACCCTGAGGAAGTCAAGTGTTAGCGTGATATAATGTGTAGGACGTGATGACGTAATTTCCTGTGTGGACGCCATCTTGGGACTCCAATACAAACCCATGCAAGTACACCCACAGCATGGGGTTTAAAGCTTATATGATATTCATTACATGTGAGCGGGCATTTGATTGTTTCTTTTATTAAATCCATAACATTATTACACAATGGGAGCATTTTCTTTTACATTCCTTCCAGCTGTATGAGTTTTGGCTATTACTATACTTACTACTCTGGAGAGGGTTCCTGCTGTGCTGATATCCACCAGTGAGGGGGAGTGACCCATCTGCTGACCTGATATCTGTGGAAGTGGATCCTGGTTCCTGGTTGATGCGATAATATATGAGAAAGGCTTTTTGGCCCTGTAGGGTCACTTCATGGAGGTGAGGGGGCATTTCGCCTAGTGTTGGATCTTATTACATTGCGTATTCACCTTTACAATAGCAGCACTATTTAAGAACTACAAGACACCTTCGCCGTTTTTAAGTGTATTGGACTTCACGTTTTTGGCTGGAGTATATGTAGTTCATGGGACTTGTCACCATCGGGTCTTTTGTATGATATTCATGACCCGTTGTGTTCATATTATTTATGTCACTTATACACCATCTATTTCACATACCCCTGATTTAGGGGTCACTGTTTTGTGATTTCACGTTCATTTATTTTTTCACAAATCTAACTTGAATTTGTAACTTTCAGCAGATTTCAGTAATAGATGTGTGTTGCAGAAATTACTGAATAAATGCAGTTTATTTTTCCACACCAGTTTCTACTGTTTATTCATTTAGATTTTATTTTTTCACTTCCACCTATCCTTTATTATGTTCACTTTGAACACTTAAATTTTGGGAGCATTTCCTATAGCAACTAATCAGTTGCAGGGTATTATTTGTGTTGTATTTGTATCACTGAGTTTTGGGATCCTCAATAGGCTCATATCATGTTTTTTTTGGGGCACAATTCAAAAAGAAGTAATACATATTCATATATATATATATTTACTTTGAAATTATGTGTTTTGTTACGCATAGTCACCTATTTTATTTCTAGGGGTTTACCTAGATTTTACGTTTGGGTGGTATTCACTATTATCCACTATTTGGATGTTTTCATGGGCATTCTATTCAATAATTTTTGGTTTATGTATATTTATTTACAAGTTTGTACATTGTGTGGGGTATTAACATCACAGGAGTTTATTTATCACCTAGAGATAGCACAGCACCAATTAGTCTTCAATTCCACATGTGGCATCAGCTATTCCTCTCACTCCTCCCTCCTCAGTATTCATCACATGCCAAGATAGAATGGGACCACAATAGTGCTCTCTCAATAGTAACAATGTAATAAAAGCTCCTAAAATCAACACTTACATTTAAAAAACACTCACAGGTCTAAGTATCTCAGCATGAATAAACATGGATCATAAAGAATAGTACAGCCAGTGTTCTCATACCCACAGTGGCTCTAAATCCTGTAGCGTTACACTCCTGTACCAGAGCTGCCTTAGCAGGACCAATTCCTTTAACCTTCCTGGTGGTAATCCCGAGTGTGATGGGGTTAATTTCAGTATCAAAAGCGGTAACCCCGAGCAACACTCGGGATTACACAGCAGCGATCCTGTGAGGTTATCCTGCTGTGTCCCCAGGCTGATGCCGGCATCCGTTCCCCGAGAACGTCGGGACGTATGGGGGGGAACCACACACGTACGGGGGGCGGAAGCGGCGGGAGTTTCAAAAAAGTTAAAATTTGACATACACACAATACACTGTAATCTGTTAGTATTACATTACTTTATCAAACCATTGCACCCTTCCTGCACTTTTACCGTTCTTTCTGCCTGGAAACTGAGAAATGTCCATGGCATCCAAAGTGTCCCTTTAGGTTAAAAGCGGTTTTAGACCAGCTAGTCAACAGTGATAGTAAATTAGAACCACTTGCAGAATTGAGTGGATTCGTGGGGAAATTTGTCATCAGACACTGAAAAAGATTCTGCGACTTTGCTCAGTGATGTGCGAACTTGGCGCTCTATTTCAAATTTCAGTGTTTTTGGTTTGATTACATTATTGAATTCAATTTATTATATTATTCTTTTATAGTTATTTATATTATAATTTATGATTTAGTGTTTCAAACTTTATCATACCCAGGATGTTTACTAGACTCTTGTTTTGACAGATTTAAGTGAGTTATTCCTAGAGAATTACAGGCCTACAATATAAAACAAATTTCCATGCAAAAAAATGTACCGCTTTGACATTCAAAAATATTGATTAGTTAGACCGCCAGGGAGGTTAAATACCCTTCCCCTCTTAGACACTGAAAGTGATGCGATCAGGGATGGTCTCCTCCCCAAGCAGGAAATGTCCACACAGCTCCTCTGAGATCAAAAAACATGGAACAAAAGAGCTGTCAGTCAGGGGCAGAATGAACACACTGGTGAAGCACTATACCTAGTTTGGATAAAATGACCTTTGTATGCAGTGTGTAGCTTTAGAAAGTAGAAAGTGCTACTGCAAATTTCCTTTTAATTAGATTAGTACCTGGGGGAATAAATGATGTATTATTTATCAATACTTAATACATTTGTTATAGATTATTGTATAAGGATATAATAGATGTTATTTCTTTTTTTCTTTTCTTGTACATTGCCATCAGGTTCAGATAGAACAAATGAGTTGCAGCAATATGTTTCTATTAGTGCATCCAACACAGTTCAATCTGCTTACACCAAATCTGGATCACAGCCCAAACAAAATCCTTTGCCTGTAGATTGAGGGGAAAAAAAATGAAGTAAATCAGCTGCCTTCAGCACTCCATCTGCTATATGGTGCTTAACTACTTATCTCTAACATCTTCCGAGGTCAATGGCATGGCTATTTCTATTCTGAGGCAGCAATAAACCTGCCAGTGTACAGCACTTTCACTGCAGCAGCAAATTAACTCCCAACATACTCTTGCTCATTCCCAAAATCAGAATTAGCAGAGAGAGAAATGTGAACTATGTAAAACTGTCCTGTTTAACTACAGTGTGGATTGAATATGCAGATATTTTTGTGCATCAGTATAATTGAAGCATGTTTGTCGTATGTGTACATTCTGGGATGTATAATCTGTTAATCTCAACTAATTTGAATAAACATGAATGTATGGACATTCATGCCGGCCTGAATGAGCTGCAGTAAAATATAGGTCAGGAGGATGTGTGACGCAAAGTTTGGGACCACATGAATGTCTATGCATCATGTCATCCCTATTCAAGATTAGATTCAGATTGAGGACAGCTAGAGTTCCCATGCTATCTGCAGAATTCTATGTACAGTGGGGCAAAAAAGTATTTAGTCAGCCACCAATTGTGCAAATTCTCCCACTTAAAAAGATAAGAGAGGCCTGTAATTGGCATCATAGGTAGACCTCAACTATGAGAGACAAAATGAGAAAAAAAATCCAGACAATCACATTGGCTGATTTGGAAAGAATTTATTTGCAAATTATGGTGGAAAATAAGTATTTGGTCGCCTACAAACAAGCAAGATTTCTGGCTCTCACAGACCTGTACCTTCTTCTTTAAGAGGCTCCTCTGTCCTGCACTCATTACCTGTATCAATGGCACCTGTTTGAACTTGTTATCACTATAAAAGACACCTGTCCACAACCTCAAACAGTCACACTCCAAACTCCACTATGGTGAAGACCAAAGAGCTGTCGAAGGACACCAGATACAAAATTGTAGACCTGCACCAGGCTGGGAAAACTGAATCTGCAATAGGCAAGCAGCTTGGTGTGAACAAATCAACTGTGGGTGCAATAATTAGAAAATGGAAGACATACAAAACCACTGATAATCTCCCTCGATCTGGGGCTCCACGCAAGATCTCACCCCGTGGGGTCAAAATGATCACAAGAACGGTGAGCAAAAATCCCAGGATCACACAGGGGGACCTAGTGAATGACCTGAAGAGAGCTGGGACCAACGTAACAAAGGCTACCATCAGTAACACACTATGCTGCCAGGGACTCAGATCCTGCAGTGCCAGACGTGTCTCCCTGCTTAAACCAGTACATGTCCGGGCCCGTCTGAAGTTTGCTAGAGAGCATTTGGTTGATCCAGAAGAGGATTGGGAGAATGTCATATGGTCAGATGAAACCTAAATAGAACCGTTTGGTAGAAACACAACTCGTCGTGTTTGGAGGAGATAGAATGCTAAGTTGCATCCAAAGAACACCATACCTACTGTGAAGCATGGGGGTGGCAACATCATGCTTTGGGGCTGTTTCTCCGCAATGGGACCAGGACGACTGATCCATGTACAGCACAGGATGAATGGGGCCATGTATCGTGAGATTTTGAGTGCAAACCTCCTTCCATCAGCAAGGGCATTGAAGATGAAACATGGCTGGGTCTTCCAACATGACAATGATCCCAAATATACCGCCCGGGCAACGAAGGAGTGGCTTCGTAAGAAGCATTTCAAGGTCCTGGAGTGGCCTAGCCAGTCTCCAGTCTCAACCCTATAGAAAACCTTTGGAGGGAGTTGAAAGTCCGTGTTGCCCAGCGACAGCCCCAAAACATCACTGCTCTAGAGGAGATCTGCATGGAGGAATGGGCCAACATACCAGCAACAGTGTGTGCCAACCTTGTGAAGACTTACAGGAAACGTTTGACCTCTGTCATTGCCAACAAAGGATATATAACAAAGTATTGACATGAACTTTTGATATTGACCAAATACTTATTTTCCACCATAATTTGCAAATAAATTCTTTCCAAATCAGCCAATGTGATTGTCTGGATTTTTTTTCTCATTTTGTCTCTCATAGTTGAGGTCTACCTATGATGCCAATTACAGGCCTCTCTCATCTTTTTAAGTGGGAGAACTTGCACAATTGGTGGCTGACTAAATACTTTTTTGCCCCACTGTATATACAGTGCCTTGAAAGTATTCATACCCCTTGAAATTTTCCACATTTTGTCATGTGACAACCAAAAATGTAAATATAGTTTATTGAGATTTTATGTGATATACCAACACAAAGTGGCACATAATTGTGAAGTAGAAGGAAAATGATAAATGGTTTTTAAAATTTTTTACAAATGAATATTTGAAAAATGTGACGTGCATTTGTATTCAGCCCCCCCGAATCAATACTTTGTAAAACCACCTTTTGCTGAAATTATAGCTGCAAGTCTTTTTGGGGATGTATCTGCCAACTTTGCACATCTAGAGAGAATTTTTTCCCATTCTTCCTTGCAAAATAGCTCAAGCTCTGTCAAATTAGATGGAGAGTGTCTGTGAACAGCAATTTTCAAGCCTTGCCACAGATTCTCAATTGGATTTAGGTCTGGACTTTGACTGGGCCATTCTAACGCATGAATATGCTTTGATCTAAACCCTTCCATGGCAGCTCTGGCTGTATGTTTAGGGTTGTTGTCCTGCTGGAAGGTGAACCTCCTCCCCAGTCTCAAGTCATTTGCAGACTCTTAACAGGTTTTCTTCTAAGATTGCCCTGTATTTGGCTCCATCCATCTTCCCATTAACTCTGACCAGCTTCCCTGTCCCTGCTTAAGAAAAGCATCCCTACAACATGATGCTGCCACCACGTTTCACGGTGGGGATGGTGTCTTCAGCGTGATGTGCAGTGTTAGTTTTCCACCACACATAGCGTTTTGCTTTTCAGCCAAAAAGTTCCGTTTTCATCTCACCTGACCAGAGCACCTTCTTCCACTTGTTTGCTGTCCCCCCCCACATGGCTTCTCGCAAACTGCTAACAGGACTTCTTATGGCTTTCTTTCAACAATGGCTTTTTTTCTTGTCACTCTTCCATAAAGGTCAGATTTGTGGACTGCATGACGTGCAGCTCCTCCAGAGTTACCATGGGCCACTTGGCTGCTTCTCTGATTAATGCTCTCCTTGCCTAGCCTGTCAGTTTAGGTGGATGGTCATGTCTTGGTAGGTTTGCAGTTGTGCCATACTCTTTCCATTTTCGGATGATGGATTGAACAGTGCTCTGTGAGATGTTCAAAGCTTGGGATATGTTTTTAGAACCTAACCCTGCTTTAAACTTCTCCACAACGTTTACACTGACCTGTCTGGTGTGTTCCTTGGCCTTTATGATGCTGTTTGTTCACTAATGTTCTCTAACAAACCTCTGAGGGCTTCACAGAACAGCTGTATTTATACTGAGATTAAATTACACACAGGTGGACTCTATTTACTAACTAGGTGACTTCTGAAGGCAATTGGTTCCACTAGATTTTAGTTAGGGGTATCAGAGCAAAGAGGCTGGGTACAAATGCACGCCACACTTTTCAGATGTAAAAAAATTTGAAAACCATTTATCATTTTCCTTCCGCTTCACAATTATGTGCCACTTTGTGTTGGTCTATCACAGTGATGGCGAACCTATGGCACGCGTGCCAGAGCTGGCACGCAGAGCCATCTCAGTGGGCACGCCAGGAGGAAGAGGAAGAGAACCCGCTCTCCTCCGCACCTCCGGGGGCGCGCACCGGGCGATCTCCGTGATCGCTGTGTCCTGCGAACACAGCTGATCACGTGACATGGTAAAAGGCCAATCACAGCGGCCTTTTACCACGTGATCAGCCGTGTCCAATGACACGCTGATCACCGGGAAATGCAAATGCCGGTTCTCGGCTGCACTTTCCTCACGCTGTCAGATCGTGAGGAAAGTACTGCCGAAAACCGGCAGTTGTCAGAACAGGGATCGGCACCGATCATCAGGGTCACTGATCATCAGTGCCCTGATGATCGGTGCCCACCTGTGCCACACACAAGTTCCGCCCACTTGTGCCCAGCAATGCACCCACCTGTGCCCAGCAATGCACCCACCTATGCCCAGCAGTGCGCCCACCTGTGCCCAGCAGTGCGCCGTGTGCCCAGCAGTGCGCCCACGTGTGCCCAGCAATGCACTTACCTGTGCCGCCCACCTGTGCCACCCACCAGTGCCCATCAGTGCTGCCAGTCAGTGCCACCAGTCAGTGCCCAGCGGTTGTGCCAGTCAGTGCCCAGCAGTGATGTCAGTCAGTGCCACCTATCAGTGCTGTCTATCAGTACCCATTATCAGTGTCGCCTATCAGTGCCACCTATCTGTGACACCTCATTAGTGCTGCCCATCAGTGCCGCCCATCAATGATGCCCAGCAGTGCCGCCGGTCAGTGCCGCCTGTCAGTGCCTCCAGTTGGTGCTGTCAGTGCCGCTTATCAGTGCCCATCATTTCCTGCATATCAGTGCATCATCAGAGCCTCCTCATCAATGCTCACCAGTGCTACCTATCTGTGCCGCCTCATCAATGCCCATCAGTGCTGCCTATCAGTGCAGCCTCACCAACGCACATCAAAGAAGAAATATTACCTGTTTGCAAAATTTTAGAATAGAAGCAAAGGAAACCTTTTATGTTTTTAATTTTTTGCTCTTTTTTCATTTATAGTGCAAAAAATAAAACACCCAGTGGTGATTAAATACTACCAAAAAAAGCTCTATTTGTGTGAAAAAATGATAAAAATTGCATATGGTTACAGTGTTGCATGACCGCACAATTGTCTTTGTTAAGTGCAACAGCACTGAAAGCTGAAAATTGTCCTGGGCAGGAAGGGGGTAGAAGTGCCCGGTAGGCAAGTGATTAATTCCAGTGTTGGCACTTTGAAATAAAAAAGTTGGTTTTGTGTTGCAGTTTGGGCACTCGGGCTCAAAAAGGTTCGCCATCACTGGTCTATCACATAAAATTCCAATAAAATACATTTACGTTTTTGGTTGTGCATATGACAAAATGTGGAAAATTTCAAGGGGTACGAATACTTTTTCAAGGCACTGTAGCCTTTACCAACTTGATAAACATCTCACTAAATCGAGAAAAAAATGTTTTTTTATTAAAAGAAGAAAATAAATTCTACTAATTTACTTGTGTACAACTGTACATTATAATAAAATTGGTTTCACAGAAACCCATAGCATAATAAAATGAACCCACACTCTGTACAACAGTGGTATTTTGCGTTTCTGATCCCCAGCAGTGCATATTTTCCAATCTACCATAAAGTCAAAAACTATATTTAAAGCTCAACATCAGGCACAAATGGTTCATATATTTCTGTAACTGCTGATCCCTCCTGCCATATTATTGCATTCATTCCGAATACAACCCATGCAAATACTGAAAAAGTCTAAAAAGCAAGGTTCCAGAGTGCCAGTAACCAGGGACTGCCTGTAATAAAGACCTGTGACATAGACCAGTAATGCCAGCACCAACCAGATGCCTATGTACTGGATGACTTGTCTCATTCTCTGCAAGAAAATAAGCCCCAGACACAGCTGCTGCAGCTCTGGTGACTCTTGTTGTGCAGGACCATGCAAGGGAAGATTCTGCAGTCCTCTCACTACGCATATACCTGAGGCTCAGGTACCTTTCTCCAATGTTGCCTTTCTAAAGCACTGCAGCCAGCAAACTGCATAGCAGCTGCTACAGCTCTGCTGCTTCACATCTGAAGCTTAAACACTGAACTCTTTGCTCTCCTGCTGCTGTCCATAAATATGGGGCTCAGTTTCTTCACTCCAATGCTCATTCAGTGGAGCCACACACACAAAACCTTGTGGTCTGAAGCTAGCAGATGTATGCATATTGCCAATATTAGTTGTAAAATCTGTCAGGTAGCAGTACCCTCTAAAAGGATAAGTGATTGTGAGAAAATTTAGACTTCTGCACAAATTGACACCTTTTAAAAGAGAAGTGCAGGATTACACAAAAAAACAAACATTCATACTCACCTAGGGGAATGCAGCATCGGTCCAATGCCACAGCTGTTCCCTACCAGCTCTAAGGCCAAGAACTGAGCAATCATGTGAGCAATGATCGCTCAGTTCTTGGTCTTAGAGTTGGTAAGGAACAGCTGTGGCATTGGACCGATGCTGCATTCACCTAGGTAAGTATGAATGTTTTTGGTCTTCGCTGAGCAGAACAGTGACTGTCAGTCACCAGCTCTCTGCTCTGCCTCTCCAGTGCCTACTAAACCACCGGGCTGTGGAGGGGGCAAGCACAGCTGGCTCAGGCTCCTGACGAATCCTAAATGGATTCAGACATTGTTTTGATCCCTGCAGAGCCTGGACCGGCTCCATGACATCAGCCAACAGCGGGCTTTAGCTGTCTGCTGAATCTGGGTCACAAGAGTGCAGAACTAAGTCCCCGAAGAGAAGTATGACCAAAAGCGCTTTGGCCTTACTTCACCTTTAATTATTAGGAAGGAATTTTGATAGAAGTATAAATGTTTAGGGTGCATTGGCTGGGTTCTTACCTTACAAGATGCAAATAGACAAAATTGGTGTTGCTTTCCTTTATGTGGTGTCTGATCTGTTTATTTCCCATCTGGTCATAGTTTGTTACATGAAACTTTTTCCCCGTCAGTCAACCCATACACAAATTACCAAGAGTAACCATTAAGTAGTAGAACATACGGTTTAAAGAAAAACAATGGCTCAGCACATGCCCAGATAAGAACAGTAAATCATTATAGATTTTCAGTGGAAGCCAGGAAAACATGCACTGTGCAGCAAACGTATTACAACAATTTACAGTCTTTTTCATGGCAAGTTCAGAGTTTCTTTCTATTCCTCCACTGAAGGTTGAACTTCGCTGCTTTCTTTTTCTCCTCTTTTCCTGTTTATAAAAATAATAATGGTGATCAAAAGTTTTCCCACAACAGTATACACACAATGGGGTGGATTTACTAAAGGATAAAAGAAGGTCAAGCTTTCACTTTAATAGTATGCATGGAAAATATCAAGTTTAAAAAAGTATAAAGTACATCTTTGCAATACACATACATATCCATGTTTTATCTCTTTAAAAAAAAGTACAGAAATCCTGATAGAAATCTAGAGTGCTCCTAACTTCTTGTAGTGAGCAAACAACTCCCAAGCTATGTTTAAAGCACTGCTGGAGTTCTCTTTTCCTGGACTACACAACCCCCCCCAAAAAATGACCTCTTTTATAACAGTGTGTTTCAAAAAGAATGACCCAATTTTAAAACCTTATACCTGTGAAACTGTACCCTGCCAATGAATGAAACCTGTACTACTAAACTGGGCGTGGCCTACATTTTCAAATGACAGCTGCTAGATACCACTACTAGTGCCCAATAGATGCTAACCTCAGTCATTAACAAGATGGCGTCTATGCAACAGAAGGTGTTTTGTGCCCTCCAATTTAGCATGACTGAGTCTGTAATAACAGTGCAGCGTGAACTCCAACAGCATTTCGAGATTGATCCACCAGTAGAAATGAACATTCATCGTTGGTATAAATAATCTGAAGAACTGTAAGGGGAAAAGTCCAGGGCAACCATGTACTTCAGGAGGAAACTGTGTAACGAATTCAAGAGGCTTTTTAGCGAAGCCCGCTCTTCATGCTAGCCGAGAACTTACGATCCCACATACAACTGTTTGGGGTGTTAACATGATGTTTGCTTCCGAGGCCATACTGATTGCAACTGGTGCAAGCTCTTCATGTAAGTGACAGAAGAAAACATTTAGATTTCTGTCATATGCTCTCAGACGACATGGAGGACAACAGATTCTTACAGCATTTGATTTTTAATGATAAAACAACATTTCACCTAAGCGGTAAAGTTTCATGTCACAATGTTCACAAAACGGGGACTTGAGAAGCCACACAAAAACATGTGCAGCATGAGTGAGATTCACCAAAAATGTATGTGTTTTGTGTGGTTTAGTTTACATAGATTTATGGCCATTTCTTTTTTTGAGGGAAACACAGTTACGGGACATTCTTATCTTGAAATACTGAAGGACTGACTTTTCCCACAACTTAATGAAGACTCTGAAGATTTCATTTTTCAGCAAGATGAAGCACTGCCACATTGGCACAACCAAGTTCGTCAGTTTATAAATGAAACATTGCCTCACTGTTGGATAGGTCTCATGGAACCCCAATACTTGGCACTACACTCTTGGCCTCCAAGATCTGCAGACATTACACCCTGACTTTTTCTTGTGGGGATATGTAAAACAACGTGTTTATGTTCGACCATTACCCGCTGACTTGGATAAGATAAAAAAACAGAATCACGGCTGCAGTAACTTCTGTGGAAGAAGACACTCTCAGACACATTGGGGATGAATTCAGCGATCATCTTGATGTTATCCGTGCAGCAGGTGGAGGGCACATAGAGCATTTATAACATGCTGAGAGAAACTTGAGGACTTGCTTAGAAATGTGTAATTTGTTATGTAACTGTAACACATTTTCATTATTAAATATAAGTATTTGAAATCGGGTCACTAGCAACACACTGTACTTCTACACACACACACTGTATATTGATAGATTTGCTCCCTTTTATTTAGCTGCAGGACTTTGTGCTTGTCATTTTTTTCACAATTCTTTATTGTTGCACTTCCAGTAGTGCAAAAAGAATGAAAGCGGCAGGATTTCTTTAGAAAACAGAAATGTTGATGAGAAAGCCTTACAGTAGAAATATACGTAAAACTTTTCTTTTTTTTTCCCATTTTGGACAGAGCAAGGGAGGGTTATGACCCGTCAGATGTTTTTTGCCATCTGTGTCCCATTTCAGAGATTTCCCTTCAATTCCTGTCCCATAGCCAAACAGGAAGTGAAAGGTAATCCCTGCAAAATAATGGAATTTCTTGGGGACCCCCTGGTCACCAGAACTGGTGTCCCCATAGGAAAATTTCCCCTTTATTACTTTTCTGGGGACAACCCAAAATTCAGGATTCTCTTTTACTTTCAATGGTATTGCTAAACAGGAAAATGAGAGAGGGTGAATCTCCTTAATGGGGGCACAGAAAGCAATAAAAACTGGCAGGGTTTCTAATCTCTCTCCACTCTATCCAAAAAAAAAAGTTTTGCCTTTAGTTATACTTTAAAGGAATAATTAGTGGATTGGAATCAAAACTGGAGTTTTGCGCGGCAACCAGATTCTATGTTTTATTTTCAAAGCTTAACTGAAGAGGCTGTAGATAGAAGCTAACTGGTTGCCATACACAGGTGTTCCAGATTCTTTCTACTCCAGTTTTGATAATTCACCCCACAGTATTTATGCCAACAAAAGATGTTTCTTACACAAAAAACAGACACTTTTACACAGTTATGCAGGCCATAGACTGGGAGAAAACCGGCCGAAATTCGTCCAAAAAAATAATCGGCCGATTTTCGGATCGTTAGTGGCTGAATTGGTCGGCCAGTTTTCTTGATTTTGACACATTTTTTTAATTGTTCATGTTGGGGAAAAAAACGGCCAATTTTGCCCATCGGCCAATTTTCACGGCAATGATGGTCAAATCGGACGATCTTTTTCCCGATTAAAAAAATGCGCATGAGCCATGACCAAAGAAAAAGAACATCTGTATCTATCTGTATCCATACAAATAGATACAGATGTTTGCAACCGCAATACTTAGAAATGTCAAATCTATTAGCGGTGTCCCTGCAGAGAGCTCCGCTATGATATTTGACATTTAAAAGTATAAGGGTTGCAACATTGTATCTATTTGTATCCGAATAGAAACATCTGTATCTGAAATGGATACAAATAGACACAATGTTGCAACTTTCTCTTCCTATTATTCATATTCTATTTCTTCTTCTTTTAAATGTCAAATATAGCAGAGCTCTCTGCAGGGACACTGCTATTATATTAATTGCCGGCCGTAGACAGGACGAAAATCAGCCGACTTTTTTTCTACCAATGGTGGTAACGTCGGCTGATTTTTCTACAAAAAAAAAAAAAACGGCCGGTTTTCTCCCCGTCTATGGCCTGCATTAGGAAAACATTTCACTCCTGTTACTTGATGGTATTTTGGAAACAAATAAATAAATGGTGCTGGTTATTACATACCCCAGGAGTTGACTGTAAACTGAACTGCTGGCATTTTGTTTGCTCCCTTTTTTCTTGAAATGGAAAAAAATTCATTTGCTGCAAAAAGACAAAAGTACAAATATGAAAGGTGTTATGCATATTATCAGCTGATGTAAGAGGCATTATACTATCCAGGGAACCATCCTACCATATAGCAAAACCACTTGCCCTCTGGAAGATTTTACCCCCTTCATGACCAGGCCTTATTTTGCTATTTGGCACTGCAATATTTTAACTGGCAATTGCGCGGACCTGCAACACTGTACCCAAATGAAATTGATATCCTTTTTTTCACCACAAATAGAGCTTTCTTTTGTTGGTATTTGATCTCCACTGGGTTTTTATTTTTTAGTATATAAAACGGAAAAAGACCTAACATTTTGAAAAAAACAAAGACTTTTCCTTTCTGCTATAAAACACGTCCAATAAAAAAAATTTTAAAAATCAAATTTCTTCATAAATTTAGGCCAAAATATATTCTGCTACATGTCTTTGATTACAAAAAAAAAAAAAAATCCCAATAAGCGTATATTAATTGGTTTGCCTGAAAGTTATACTGTCTACAAATGATCTTTGTTGTTTACTAACACAGAGCTCTCTCCACTGAACAGTAGGTCCCAGTCATAAATCATGGCCTGGGACCCGGTGATCAGCATGTGCTGGAGCCAGTGATAGCACCGACAGCAGGAGCCCCCTACCCAGAAGTCTGAAATCATATACATGCACTACTTCTTTTCCTCCTGACTTTTGACATGTGCATTTTTGTAACAAATGTCAAATCAGCATTTTCCATATGTCTATATGCAAGCTGATGACCAGTGAAACGATAACCTACTTTGGGTTTGTGTAATTTTAGTTAAAATGTGCTATTTTAGGGATGGTATTGCTAAACTATTAACTTTTAAGTAATACTTAATTGAGAAAGTCCATGCAATGAGAGAAAGTAAACTGAACACATTTTTACTTTTAACTTCTTCCCGTCCCCAAGCGTGACTATACCAACTTTCTCAACATGATGTTCATTCCCAAGCCAAACTAGCAGCAGTTCAGCTGCTCGTTATGTGAAAAAGACTATATCAAAACAATCACATGGCTGTGTGCTGTATATGACCAGCATAATAGTATCAACAAGCGAAATGCAGACACACAAACAGGTGACACTTTTAAGTATTTAAAAAAATCCTTTAACTTTGATTCCGTTTTCAGCTTCCAAAGGAAAAAATGGTTATCCTTATTGCTGTAGAATATAGTACCCACTAAAGTTTGTTTGTAGGGTTTTCAAAGTGACTTTAATCATGGCGTCTCTTTTTCAAGCACATTTTGCATAATTTATCATTTGGATGACTGATCTAGGTAGTTAATCAAACTGCTACTGAGAGAGTTAAGAGCAAAGAAGGACACAGTAAGGTTAATTTATCTTTTTATTTTTAATTCAAGTAGAATTTATAAGAGCAGACAACACAAATTTAACTTTCTTTCAACCTTCCTAATTCTAAATATTACCCACATGCGCAGAGGTGTCACCATCACTGGACTGTGCTAACATATTAAATGCTTTTATATAGGGGAAGTAAAAAAAAAAAAAGTTGTGTTTAATACCGCTTTAAATAAAAGTCATCACAGACAGATAAAATGATTCACCACAATCGTTCAATACAAACCTGTGGTCCTGTTTTTGTTTTTTCCATACAATATGTTCTGGAGGAACTGTTTTGCCTTTTGTTGCTGTAAATCTACTGTATTTTGATCATTCAGGTGCACAACAGCATATTTGTTTTGGAGCCTGTGAAAAGAGAATCATGCCACATAAGATTGGAAAACATTCATTCATTTCTATCAAGCAGTTTCTGTGTCTTAGAAAAAAAAACATAAAAAAAAAAAAAAACACAACTGTAATCTTTCAAAATATATAGTACATTCATAAAGTATTCATACCACCTTCACTTTTTTCAATTTTGTTATGTTGCAGCCTGATACTACAGTTATTTTAATAAATTTCTTTCTCATTAATCTACACTCAGTACCATATACTCAGTGACAAAATTAAGACAGAATTTTAGAAATGTCTGTGAATTTATTAAAATACTGAAATATCACATTGGCATAAGTATCCAGACCGTTGCAACAACACTTGAAATTTAGCTCAGGTGCCTCCCATATCTTTTGATCATTGCTGAGATGTTTCTACACCTAGACTGGAGTCCACCTGTAGTAAATTAAATTGATTGAACATGATTTGGAAAGGCACACACCTCTCAATAAAAGCCCTCAGAGCTGACAGTTCCTTTTGACCTTATGGCTTTTGTTCTGATAGCATATGGCATCAGAACAAAAGCCATAAGGTCAAAAGGAACTGCATGCAGAGCTCAGAGGCAGAATTATTGCAAGGCACAGACCAAATCTTTTTGGCAAACTCCAAGCAGACTTTCATGTGTTTTGCATCGAGGCCAGGCTTCTGTATAGCCATTCTGCTAAAAAGTCCAGATCGTTGTAGGGCTGCAGTGATGGTTGTCCTTCTGGAACTTTGCCCCATCTCCACACAGGATCTCTGGAGCTTAGTCAGAGTGACCATTGGGTTCTTGGTCACTTCTCTTACTAAGGCCCTTCTCTCCTGATTGCTCAGCAGGGCCAGGTGGGTGATCGGGTCTTGGAGGAGCCCTGGTTGTGCCAAACTTCTGCCATCTGAGAATTATGGAGGCGACTGTGCTCTTAGGAACCTTCAATGCAGCAGAACTTTTTGTAGCCTTCCCCAGATCTGTGCCTTGCAATAATCCTGTCTATGAGCTCTGCAGGCAGTTTCTTTGACCTTAGAGCTTTTGCTCTAATACAGCATGCATGCAGAGGTCTGTGCCTTTCCAAATCATTTCCAATCAATTTAAATTATCACAGATGTACTTCAATTAAGGTGTGGAAACATCTCAGCAACTTTTAAGAGAAATGGGAGGCATCTGAGCTAAATTTCAGGTGTTGTTGCAAAGGATCTGAATACTTATTTCAAATGTGATATTTCAAGTTTTTCATTTATAATAATAAAAAGTGAAGGGGATCTGAATATTTTATGAATGCACTGTATACTGTCAGTTTAGTTACTACTCAAGTATTACAGGAGAGACTGGGATTATTCACAGAAACCAGATGGCAACTTTCTTTTTTTTTTTTAGTTATTTGACCAAAGTTCTGCTAAGCCAAATTCATCCACACAGGGAACTCCACCCATGGGGAAACCAGGACAAACCATTAAAAGTGACACTGTTTAAAGCTCACCCTTCTGACCTCTTTGCTCTCATCTCCACCCACAGTCATAGCCAACACTACAGGAAGTGATGACATCACAAAACAAACAGAAAGAAACCAGGGAAAAAGATCCACTGGCGTAACCACGGCTAAATAGAAAACAAAAATTACAGAATCAAATACAAAATTAATAAACAAAAATAAGGATGTCTGACACCCTCACCACACACAGACAAATAAAAAATGGAAAATGATAGAAGAAAATAGCCCACGCTCCAAGATCCCGGCACCCCTAGCATGCACCTGGAGAGTCAAAGGGAAATAATAGATGGACCTAAATGAAGATGGTATATAGTGACAAATGGGAAAAAAAGGATTCAATAAATGAATAGAGACAAAAAGCACAATATGATAGCAGCAGTAATAAGCATCTAGGAAATTATTCAGATAGGTTTAAACCATGTATAATGTCATGATTTAGCCTCAGCAATATATGGATGGATCCCCATTAGGGGTAGAGTTCACTCCCACCTGCCTACTTCTCCATTCTTAATAATAACCTCATATCGAGGAAAGTTCTGCATTATCACGAATGCTAAATGTAATATCTGGAGAGGCAGGGAGTAGCTTGCTTCAATGTATTGCAATGAGACAAATCGGTGGATAATTTAAACATCATAAGCATGGTAATCACGGAGATAATGGAGGTCAAAGTTCAATGTCGAAACCACAATTGTGATTAGACACATGTCATGTGATAAGTCCCATTTATCAAAGCAGGTCAAACACTAGACGATATGACGACTGCCAATTCATTCACACATTGGATAATTTACCCAGGATAAGGGCATATATCAGTTGTATATAAGTAACAACAGTGTGAATATGGCAATTCAAAAAGTCCTGTTCCAATCACAATAATGAGAGAACCCTGTGATTATTGGATGATTGCCATATCAATGCAGATATGGGTAACGGATATAGCGATCTATGAAGTAATATAGAGATACAAAGTAGGCCTGAAATAAGATGATTCAAAGGCAATGATGAAAAATGCCAGCCATATCATGTAGAACAGTGGTTCTCAACCTTTCTAATGCCGCGACCCCTTAATACAGTTCCTCATGTTGTGGTGACCCCCAACCATAAAATTATTTTCGTTGCTACTTCATAACTGTAATTTTGCAGTGGAAGGAGTAGTGCCCCATCACTGGTGTCAGTGGGAGGAATAGTGCCCCATCGTTGGTGTCAGTGGGAGGAATAGTGCCCCATCGTTGGTGTCAGTGGGAGGAATAGTGCCCCATCGTTGGTGTCAGTGGGAGGAATAGTGCCCCATCGTTGGTGTCAGTGGGAGGAATAGTGCCCCATCGTTGGTGTCAGTGGGAGGAATAGTGCCCCATCGTTGGTGTCAGTGGGAGGAATAGTGCCCCATCGTTGGTGTCAGTGGGAGGAATAGTGCCCCATCGTTGGTGTCAGTGGGAGGAATAGTGCCCCATCGTTGGTGTCAGTGGGAGGAATAGTGCCCCATCGTTGGTGTCAGTGGGAGGAATAGTGCCCCATCGTTGGTGTCAGTGGGAGGAATAGTGCCCCATCGTTGGTGTCAGTGGGAGGAATAGTGCCCCATCGTTGGTGTCAGTGGGAGGAATAGTGCCCCATCGTTGGTGTCAGTGGGAGGAATAGTGCCCCATCGTTGGTGTCAGTGGGAGGAATAGTGCCCCATCGTTGGTGTCAGTGGGAGGAATAGTGCCCCATCGTTGGTGTCAGTGGGAGGAATAGTGCCCCATCGTTGGTGTCAGTGGGAGGAATAGTGCCCCATCGTTGGTGTCAGTGGGAGGAATAGTGCCCCATCGTTGGTGTCAGTGGGAGGAATAGTGCCCCATCGTTGGTGTCAGTGGGAGGAATAGTGCCCCATCGTTGGTGTCAGTGGGAGGAATAGTGCCCCATCGTTGGTGTCAGTGGGAGGAATAGTGCCCCATCGTTGGTGTCAGTGGGAGGAATAGTGCCCCATCGTTGGTGTCAGTGGGGGGAATAGTGCCCCATCGTTGGTGTCAGTGGGGGGAATAGTGCCCCATCGTTGGTGTCAGTGGGGGGAATAGTGCCCCATCGTTGGTGTCAGTGGGGGGAATAGTGCCCCATCGTTGGTGTCAGTGGGGGGAATAGTGCCCCATCATTGGTGTCAGTGGGGGGAATAGTGCCCCATCATTGGTGTCAGTGGGGGGAATAGTGCCCCATCATTGGTGTCAGTGGGGGGAATAGTGCCCCATCATTGGTGTCAGTGGGGGGAATAGTGCCCCATCATTGGTGTCAGTGGGGGGAATAGTGCCCCATCATTGGTGTCAGTGGGGGGAATAGTGCCCCATCATTGGTGTCAGTGGGGGGAATAGTGCCCCATCATTGGTGTCAGTGGGGGGAATAGTGCCCCATCATTGGTGTCAGTGGGGGGAATAGTGCCCCATCATTGGTGTCAGTGGGGGGAATAGTGCCCCATCATTGGTGTCAGTGGGGGGAATAGAGCCCCATCATTGGTGTCAGTGGGGGGAATAGAGCCCCATCATTGGTGTCAGTGGGGGGAATAGAGCCCCATCATTGGTGTCAGTGGGGGGAATAGTGCCCCATCATTGGTGTCAGTGGGGGGAATAGTGCCCCATCATTGGTGTCAGTGGGGGGAATAGTGCCCCATCATTGGTGTCAGTGGGGGGAATAGTGCCCCATCATTGGTGTCAGTGGGGGGAATAGTGCCCCATCATTGGTGTCAGTGGGGGGAATAGTGCCCCATCATTGGTGTCAGTGGGGGGGAATAGTGCCCCATCATTGGTGTCAGTGGGAGGAATAGTGCCCCATCATTGATGTCAGTGTGGTGGAGGGGGAAATAGTGCCCCATCTTTGGGGTCAGGGGGGGGAATAGTGCCCCATCATTGGTGTCAGTGGGGGGGGGGAATAGTGCCCCATCATTGGTGTCAGTGGGGGGGGGGGAATAGTGCCCCATCGTTGGTGTCGGTGGGGGGAGGAATAGTGCCCCATTCTTGGTGTCGGTGGGGGGAGGAATAGTGCCCCATCGTTGGTGTCAGTGGGGGGGGGGAGGAATAGTGCCCCATCGTCGGTGTCAGTGGGGGGGAGGAATAGTGCCCCATCATTGGTGTCAGTGCGGGGGGGGGGGGGGAGGAAATAGTGCCCCATCATTGGTGTCAGTGGGAGAAATAGTGCCCCATTATTGGTATTAGTCACACAAATGATGGGGCACTATTCCTCCCACTGACACCAATGATACTTACCTTGCTGACCCCTGCTCCAGCCTGGGCTCGCTCTCTCACTTACCTGTCAGCTGTCTTCCTTCTCTGGCCGCTCTCCTCTTCACTTACTCCGGCAGTTCCCTTGATCTTCTTAGATCTACGCGCGCTGCCGCTCGGCTCCTCCTCTCCAAGCTCCACCTCCTCGCCGGTGATTGGCCGCCTGTGTGCCTCTCCTGAGCTACAGTTCCGGTGGCCAATCAGCGGCGAGGAGGCGGAGTTGTTGAGGGATCCCGGAGGTGTGGCCAGGTGACAGGGCAGCGTATCATCCCGCCCACACATCGACTGAGTCAGAGGAGCGGTGTCTCGGTTCCTAAGACCATCGGAAATATGTGTTTTCCGATGGTCTTAGGCGACCCCTGGGAAATGGTCGTTCGACCCCCAAAGGGGTCGCGACCCCCAGGTTGAGAACCGCTGATGTAGACAGTAAATCACCATACATTGATGGTATATTCGAGTCATTACATTCTAATGCTGATGTTAGTTGAGGTACTCTCACCACATCCTGGGTCTTGCATTGTAAAGATGGAGGTCTCAGTGACACTGTATGGTTGTCAGATTTTTATATATATATATATATATATATATATATATATATATATATATATATATATATATATATATATTCTAGATGTAATTTATTGTATTTGGGATTTGATGTAATTTTTTGTTTTGTGGTGAATCTTACTCTGGCTTACATTCCACACGTGTTTGCACAACTGTAATTATACACCTTTTTGCTACTTAGCTAAATTGTGATATGCCTTTCTGTATAGATTACATGATTTCTTATCCGGAATGATGTTTTCTATAATTTTATATTTCTCATCTTTACCTGATGCTGACTGAGACCATGTTATGGAGGACGATTGAAAACGAGGCTCTTATGAGCTATAAAAACCTTCACAAACATGGCTTCCACATCCTGAAGAAGCCCACATGACCCAGTGGGCGAAACGCATTGACGTCAGATCCTGGTGACACCCACATTCCTGTCATCCTGGCCTGGCCATCCAGCGAGCCGCCCTGCATGTCCTGGATGTGTACACAGGTACACATCATGCCGGTGTACCAGCGGGTAAATGCTGCTTTACATCCCAGCTGCTCCGCTGACCGCTCTGCATGTTCTGGATGTGTACCTATCTGCACACAACGCTGACGATTCAGGAATAGGTGCCGTGACACATAGCCCGGCCGCTCAGCTGCTTGCTCTGCACATTAAGGACCGGAGTATACCTATGCATAATGCTGATGGGGAAATCAGGAGAAACCCCCTTACACAGTAGGAACAGATAATGATCTGATAACAGTGTTCACTGAGACCTCCATCTTTACACAGCAAAACCCAGGATGTGGTGAGAGTACCTCAAGTAACATCAGCATTAGAATGTAATGACTCTAATATACCATCAATGTATGGAGATTTACTGCCTACATGAAATGGCTGGCATTTTTCCTCATTGCCTCTGAATCATCCGATTTCAGGCCTGCTGTGTATCGCTATATTACTTCATAGATCGCTATATGTTACCCATATCTGCATTGATGTGGCAATCCTCTAATAATCACAGGGTTCTCTCAATATTGTGATTGGAACAGGACTTTTTGAATTGCCATATTCACACTGTTGTTACTAATATACAACTGTGCCCTCCGGGTGCAAGATATTTGCCCTTATCCTGGGTAAATTATCCAGTGTGTGAATGAATTGGCAGTTATTATACCGTCTACTGTTTGACCTGCTTTGATAAATGGGACTTATCACATGACATGTGTCTAGCACAACTGTGGTTTAAACGTTGAACTTTGACCTCCATTATCTCAATGAATACCATGCTTCTGATGTTTAAATTATCCACCGATTTGTCTCATTGCAATACATTGAAGTAATCTACTCCCTGCCTCTCCAGATATTACATATAGCATCCGCGACGATGCAGAACTTTCCTCGATATGAGGTTATTATCAAGAATGGAGAGGTAGGCAGGTGGGAGTGAACTCTACCCCTAATGGGGATCCATCCATATATTGCTGAGGCTAAATCATGACATTATACATGGTTTAAACCTATCTGAATAATTTCTTAGATGCTTATTATTGCTGCTATCATATTGTGCTTTTTGTCTCCATTTATTGAATCCTTTTTTCCCATTTGTCACAATTTACCATCTTCATTTAGGTCCATCTATTCTGTCCCTTTGACTCTCCAGGTGCACGACAGGGGTGCGGGGATCTTGGGGCGTGGGCTATTTTCTTCTATCCTTTTCCGTTTTTTATTTGTCTGTGTGTGGTGAGGTTGTCAGACATCCTTATTTTTGTTTAATTATTTGTGTATTTGATTCTGTAATAAATTGTTTTCTATATAGCCGCGGTTGTTCTCATTGGAACCTCTACGCCAGTGGATCTCTTTCCCTGGTTTCTGTTTGTTTTGTCTATATCTAATTGGTTCCGAGGATACCACTCTTTGTATTACAATCAGCGAGCCGGCCATTATTATTTGTAAGCAATTTTTGAGTTACCCTATTTTAGGGACTCTACCCTTCAGAATAACAGGATTTTTCCTTGTTAGGCATCCCAGTTTACCTAATTTTGCTAAAGTGATGACATCACCCCTTCCTATCATAAGAACATTCCCGGACCTAGATATTGGCCGCTATGAAAGTTATGTGTCATGTGGGCAGGTCTAGGTGACATGAGGACTACCAAATTAGTACAATGCTTTCAAAGTGTTTAAATTGTGCAGCTTCAAATTGTGTAAACAGATATACACCAAAACAAATAAACCTTTCAGGGTACTTTTAGGTCTGCAGGTAATAGCTCTGGACAGCAATCATTCAGAGACCAGAAATGAGTGAGGAAAAGTCAGATTACCTTTGGGCTACAATAATCAAACTGGGCACACATTTAAATATCATTTTAACTTTCAAATTAAATTGCAAAACATAACTTGAACTTGACTATGGTCCCTTCATTAGCCCAGGCTCAGATTTAGAAAAAAAAAAATAATTCTACAAATATCCTTTTGGAAAAAGTAGTTTTAAAAAGAGAAAATCTAGTACCTTTTTCTAGGACGTAACTTCTTAGCATGTTTGTGTTTGCCACTGTGTTTCTTCTCTGCATTGCCTGTTGAAAGGGATATAAATTAGGTCCTAAATTATGGGCGCACAAGATATAGCGCACAGCATGACTAGCTCTGTTTTTAGCTTGTTGGAACTTGTCTTTTGTACCCAAATGCTTAAATTTCTCCTCTACAGCTCTGATTGGCTACTTGCTTCTGCACATTTAAACAGACAGGTTGGTTATCTAGCTGCTTCTTGGCACTTCTGTACCAAATGCAGTGCTCTATAAAGCAATAAACACATATTTGACTGGAAAACCTCCCTGCCTGGTAAGTGAACATGAACAGCTCTTCCAATGCAATAGAGAAAGAGTTGAAGCAGCTTTGGTGGTAGTAGAATAGAAAAAAACACAGATAAAACTGACTGAAGGCTTTAGAGATCGAGTCAAACAAAAAAGTGAGACCTTTCTGTTATAAAGCGTATATAAACTGCAAAATGAAAAATATATAGCTGCACAAGCAATGGCCAATTTGCAGACCTTAATCTTGTTATCTGTTGTATTGCACTAACTTTTACCTGGTAATACTTTTACCTGGTAATCCTTCCAGTCACAGTGCTGTCCATTGGAGATCCTGCAGTGGGGCTGACAATGCTCACCCGATGCCTTCAATTTAGCATTGGTTTTGTCACCCCACAGTGCTTGCTCCTGCTGGAGGAGGATGCAGCAACTTGCACATAATAGGCCCCACCCATTTAGGATTATTTTTTTTTAACTCACCTGAAGACCCATGCTCCAGAGGAGGAAAAAAACAGTGTTAAAAATGCTCCTAAAGCCGCATTTTGCAAATGCATTTAGACGCAATTAGGTATGTCAGGCATTTTTTTTAGCCAAAACGCTCCTCTCCTGAATGTGCTGGCTCTGGGGTTCTTTTCTGTCTCTAAAGGCCTACTTGTGCGTGGACACATAGGTTAATATAGAGGGGAGTTTAGAGGCAGGAAAAAAAATGCAAAACACCTTTGCAATATGCGTTTTTTTCAAGCCCTGTGTGCATGAGGCCATAATGCTAATTAAAACGAATAGCCAAAGCTACAGGCTGCTACCAGACAGTGTGGCCATTTAAAATGAAGATCTGCTGTATCTTTCAAAATGCCCACAGTCCTGGATGGAAAGTGGATAACTTTTGACTGCTGAAACATGGTTCTAAAAAGGGACTTGGTGGGATGCTTCCAACTCTTGAAACTCATTTAAATTGGTACATACTTACCGTATTATACCCTACCTGTTTATGAATCCTTGCTTTCACATTTAGTTTTAATTACTGTCTTTACGTTCAGAGCTCAGGATGCTGTGCTAGGGAGCTAACATTTTATACTAATTTATCTCCACTCCGTTCTCTCACCCATTGAATAAGCCCAGATAGTAATTATTACTTGCCAGGTGAGGAGGGGCATCCTAATTTATATAAGTATATATTGATAACCAAACAATTTAATAAATATTGCAAGTACAATATAAATCTGACTTTACAGAATCTTATCAAGATGATATAGTCGAGGCAATACACACACAAGAAAATAGTCACATATTAAATGTTACCTTTTCCCTTTGTCTCATCAGTAGGTTCAGAGGGTTCACCTCTATGAAGAAAAAAAAGAAAAAAAAAAAAACACAATTATAAACCGGTAATAGCAGACCAAACAGAGAAGGTGAAAATATCAAAACTTTAGAGTGGAAAAAAGAAAAACAAAATGTTTGAAGAACAAAATACAACATGCTATTGTTCTGTATATTCTTTTGACTACTTCACTACTTAATATAATATTAAACACGTATATTTAACAGAATAAGGGCTATAGCATGTCTCTTATGCAATAAAAGGCTGCCTGCCTGCTCAATTTTTTAAATGAACTAAAGATCTGCTTTTAAATGTATCATTTATTGGTTATTATACGTCAAGTACATTAATCCAGCACATTTCAATGTTATCAGAAGACCAGAACTTCCTCCTTCATTTATGACTAACTTAATCCAAAACTTTGTTCAATATAATGAACCTATCAAAGGTTATGGGCACCTGACAGCCAATAAACTACCATGGGAGGTTTCCCCACATATCGACTACCATAAAAGGCCAATCACACATACTTCAGATGCAGTACAGAAACTAATGTCTACATCTATTTTTCTGTTGGATGCCTATGGTGCAGTGTGGAGATGAGACTACATGTGCTATAGATGTGAAGAAGGAGTCTTGGGTTGCCTTGATCCTTTCACTTGTTTTTTTGATTGAAATGGAAAATTGCTATGTGTACAGCCAGCATAGTATCTATGCTGAAAGACACCCTAAAATAACAGGCTAAACAATTGGTCCATGTTGTTCACATACAGTAAAAATTAACACATACAGCGTCTTCAGCATACCAAGGAATGATGTGAGGGACTAAATTCAAACAGAATGTAACTGCAGGATGTCGACAAGCAGGATTCACTGGCCTACCTTAAAAACAATATTATTCACTGGTCTTCATTATGCAAGGAAGAAAATTTGATAAACAACCTTTATGGTCATCCTACAGTAGCCAACATTTCAGGACTGTGCAGGGTCCCTTTTTTCCAATACAGAAAGTCCATATCTTTGAGGAACCATCCCAGACTCTGGGACTGCTTTCCCTTCTCTGTCTACATTGCACTGACAAGGGATGGCAGGTATATGTACACAGAAAATCCCTAGCCTGGAAACTATCTCCACTCTAACTGCAGTCATTAAAAGGGACTTGTAAATAGACTTGCAGGTCCCTTGCCTACCAGCCAAATGTACATGAAGACAACTTAATAACTGAAAACAGACCTGTCTCAACTTCTGCAAGAAAGCTCGGTTCCCATTTACCCTTACTTCTACAGCAGTTGCATGGCTATGGCTGCAATGCACTGATCTGACAAGTATTCCTGGACAGACGTTGTATGACAAAACGTGATCTAATGGGAAGACCTCTGGTTAATAGGGAGACAACATGACCTCCATACCTAAACAAAAAAAATAAGGAGCAACAAACATGAAGTGAGCATTGAAAGCTACACTGCCATATGACTGAAAGAGAACAGAAAACCCCAGGCAGAAGGAATAGGAAACCTTGTCCCTCATATCCGGTTGAGTGTAACTCACAGGTCGCTAAACCACATCGCTGTTTGCAGGTGAGTAAAGTACCACTCTACGCTGACAATCAGTTAAAAATAAAAAAGGAGAAGGTTATGATATAGCCAATCCTCTTCTAAGAATGTATAAAATACTGAGTTTTGTTGGGAGAAACACTGTTCTCGCAAGTTGATTCCTGAAAGACGACAAAGGAAAAATCAACCCGTGTAAAGTAGGTAATGACGTAAACTTACTGTTTCTCTGAAAGTGCAGTGACCGTTTGAAGGATGTCGTCTGAAAGCAGCTTTTTTTTCTAAAATAGAAGGTAAAATGGATTATTTGTAAATTCAAGCACAAAACAAGTTATTACTGGAAATATATTTATGAAAACAATCTAAGGAACCAAGCAAAAAGTATTAGTTTAGATGTAGGTTGTTCCTTTTTCCATATCTTGATACTTTTATTCTACTGAAGAAAAAGCTTTGCTTCGTACACAACATGGGAAGCTGACCAGGGCTAAGTTACATTGGGGATTTTTATTACTGCTGCTAGGTATAACTACTTTTTGGCAACCAAAACTGAAACCAACATTTTACTAAGAAGACTATTACTGCAGAGCCACTAAATCACTTAGGGTCTATTCATACACCGTTTTTATGCAACAAAACATATGCATTTTGCTGCATGAAAACACATGAAGAGTAGAAATTCCAGCCTTTCCTAGAATATGAATACTTTCCATGAATACCTATCTTAATTCACAGGTGTGCACTATCCTCAATAAAAGAGAAGTATGGCCAACGTTTTTTGGCCATACTTCTCCTGTGGGTCACAGGACCACACTTAGTGCTCTCCTGCAACCAAGAATCAGCCAGCAGAGGGATAAAATCCACTGCCAACTGACATCAAAGAGCTGCTCCAGGCTCTGGAAATGATCCCAACAATAATGTTCGGATCCACCCGAATCAGCTCGTTCAGCAACTGGGTCAGCCTCTCTGACAGTGCTGCACAGTGTGCACAGACAAAGAATAACATGCTGGGGAGTTTACTGGCTGTAGAAAAAACGTCAAAAGCCAAAAACAGCCGCTGTAAAAACGTCCAGTGTGCATGAGGACTAAAGCATTAGTCTGACTGGGAGCTTTACACCTTTTCAATAGCAGACAGGGCGAGATCATAAGGAGATTGAAAGGCCCGAGTCTATCAGCAATTGAAAATCCATATATTATGAGAATCTTACAAAGAGGGTATGTCTGTAGTTTCTGCACCCTAAAATAGTAATCTGTCTCTAATCAAGTCCACGGGTGCAACACTTGGAGTATTTAGCAATGTCATGGTTTTTTGATGGGTCACTTAACATATATGGTGTAAAAGAACACAGGTACAATGTTTTTTCCATTACTAATGGTGCTCAAGGAGAAGTTGACGTTAAATACAGGGGTGTACTGAGGAATTGCGCAATTCAGAAATTTGATCATGCAACACCATTACATTGTATGACTGGACAATATGGTTTTTACCTTTTGCTCACTGAAAAGCTCTTGTTTGCGTTTCCTCTTCTCTTTTAAGAGGGCCTTCTCTCTGGTAAAGAAAATTCACATTTAGATCTAACGAAAGTATTATCAGTTTGTTTTAGTGATCATAGAAGTTATTGAAACTTTTTTTAAGCAAAATCATAGGAAAGATTGCCTGACTGCTATGATCTACATGAGAGTTTATTAGATTTTATAATAAATAAAATGGACAGTGCTGAACACAGGATCTGGGCACTTGTAGTCCATTGAGAACTACAAGTCCAGCTGCCACAATAGAGGACAGGACTTGTAGCTTATTTATTCAAAGATCTCTATAAATGAATGACATGCCTGTGCAGGTGGAGCCCCACACTGCTGTGCCGATTTTAAAAGTGACAGTGCCTGAGGGGCAGAGTCATTGAAGAGACCACAAATGTATAGCATTACTAAACTCAAACAACAATTCCTTATTCTGTCCCTCCCCCTTACACAAATGCTAATTAAATGCTTTTTAATTTTAGCTACGGGTTGCTGAAAGATCGCACATCCAGGTTTCCTATCTAGGCAGGGCCCTGCTGCCTCCTGGGACTGCTACATCACAGCTATCCCAGGAAGCAGTGGGTTACTAAACTGCAACTTTATGGCTCATGTGCTGCAGATTTCTGCGCATGCACACAAATGATGCTGGACACTATACTGCCCATCCACCTTTAACTGGCCGCATTTGTGTGAATGCGCTGAAATCCACTGCTGTGCACAGCCAGTCTCTTCCAGCTCCTAAATGCCCCAGAAGATACGAGTGGCACATCTGCATGTCTGCAGATTCTTTAAAAATTTTGGTGTGGAAAGATATGTGCATAAAGTGCACGAGTAGCGGCTTTCCCAGTTCTCTCCTTCCTTTTTGTCCCAGAAACAGCAGCAGGAGCCATTGGCACCCAATGCTGTCAATCACAGTCAATGAGGAGAAAGGGGCTGCAAGGCTACACACAGAGCGGGGATCAGGAGTGAGCATGCACAAGTGCCCCCATAACAAGTGCACTCAGCAGGGCGAAGAAGCCAGAAGCACTGGCAGGGGGTCCCAGAAGAGCCATTGCACAGAGCAGGCAAGTATAAATATATCACTTTAGGGCAAAAGGGGGGAATGCAACCCAGGTAAGGCATATTCATCTGGCCAACTGAAAGCAGTTCGGTTTGCCTTATATTGGCAAAAGAACACTGAAAATTTGGGGGAAAAAAAAGGCATTTTCTACTTTATGTTATAAAACCTATCCAATAAAATCAAATTTCTTCATAAATTTAGTCCAAAATTCTATTATTCTGCTACATGTATTTGGTAAAAAATAAAATCCTAATAAGTATATATTGATTGATTTGTGTGAATGTTATAGTGTCTACACACGATGGTATATATACTGGAAGTCATGCAGATATAGATGCTATACTAATAATGGTGCCGATTAGCAACTTTTAGTGTGGCGGGTAAGCTGGTGCTAACAGACACTGACTGGGAGGGACACCGACAACTATAGTGACACAAATATCATGATCAGATATATTACTGTACTAATGACACTGGCTGGGAAGGGATTAACATCAAGGGGTTAACTGTGTGCTGCTTCTACTCACTGTTCTGTGCGTTTGTAAACTGTGATTGGATGCTCATCAGGTTTCAGCTGAAATCAATGCCTGAAACCTGCTGACAAATTTGTGCTGTGTCCAATCACAACATGGGTCAGCAGGAGGCACACGTGTGCCCAAAACCTGGAAGACAGGCTGCAACTAACAGGTATGTCCCCTAGCCTGGCTGGGCCGCCCTCTTGAATAGTTAATGCATTGCAGACTTAGAGGCAGGGGAAGAATCAGAGGAAGCTGATCTTTTTCTCTTTTCAAACATCCTCTGTTGCTCCTCTCCTGGCTGCTCCATCAATTAAATAGACAACGCCAAGCCTGCACTCAGAAAGCTTCTCTTGAATTCAGCTTCAGAATATGTACACAAAGAGAACTAAAGTTGTGTGCAGGAGAGCCCCTTCAGATAACAGCCTCAGTTTCATTTGTTGACATATGTTGGGATCAAGAGCAGTGCTCTGAAGTAGTCTCAGCGCTGTCATTTGGCTGCAACCTAGCAGAGAGCATCCAGAAAAAAACTGGACACAACTGAACTGTCACATTCTTCTCATGTTTCCCCATTTCTGGGCAGTGATTTTATTAAGGCTTTGGAGCAAGTGCCTTCAAATAAATAGGAAAAAAAAAACAAAACCTTAAACTGGTGACAGGGTCTCTTTAGCCAGCTCATTACTGACGTATTGGAAGGAAAAATGGTGGGGAGGTGGATATGAGTTTCGGGAGTGCCATTCAGAAAATGCACTTGGGCTGCCAGTGCGCCTGTGACCTGAGCTATAATTTGCACAGATCAGAGTGATTGTGTGCCCTGTGATCACTATGAAACAATCAAGTGTAAGCCATAATGTTTACAAACATTTAGCCCAGGGGCCTCCAAACTTCCTAAACAAAAGGCCAGTTTATGGTCCTTCATTCTTTAGGGGGGCTGGACTATGGTCAACGGGAATACAAAATATCCCAGCATCAGTGGAAGTAAACAATCTCCTATCATTGTGCGACAGTGGGAGGAATTGTGCCTCATCATTGGTGTCACTGGGAGGTATTGTGCCCCTTTATTGGTGTCATGGGGGGGGGGGACACTATGCCCCACCATTTATCTTATTGGTAGGAATTTGCCCATCATTGGTGTCATTAGGAGGAATTATGCCTTTCATTGGCGTCAGTGAATTAAAGTGTCCCAGTGGCCAAATAAAAGCAAGCAAAGGGCCGCATTCGGCCCTGGGCCACAGTTTGGAGACCACTGATTTAGCCCATTCAACAATAGAGGAAGCACCCCTTCCTTACCCCTGGATCACACTGAATGCAACTCTGAAATTGTGTACTTCTCTTGAAGTAGCTGCAGGTCAGTGCGATTTCATGTGCGACTTGCCTGACGTCTGTGTGACTTCATCTACAAATGTCTATGCACGTCGCACATGAAATCACAAAAAACAGCAGGAACTTTTTTTCCAAATTGGTACCGCAAAGTCAGAGTCTCACCGATTTCACCAGATCCATAGGCACAATGTTTGTAAACACCACCGGAAGGAAAGCCAATAGACTGAAGGCAGAGGCTCATTAACCTCTGGTGCACATATCTGTGTTCCTGCGGGCCGCGTTTTGCGCAGGCACAATAGCCTATTCATTTGAATGGACTCCCATGCCCCGGGACACGCAGGGAAGAAGTCCCTGCAGGTCTGAAAACACAGCCCACACAAGAACCTTGGTTCCCAGTACGGTTGCGATTTCCAGTGCAGACGGCGTGCCATCAGTATGTAATAACAATCGTCCACGGGCCGCATTATTCTGTGTGGGTGGTGCGGATCCGCAGCAGCACTACCCACACATATAGGTGAACCTAGCCTTACCACCCATGGGGACTGGGATTTATTGTGGGTAATCGGACCACCGATTGTGGGAGTCTACAGTGAATGCATTGCCTTCCCCCTGCTCTGCATTGTTATTGGGCTATATTCTGCAGACTGGGGGATGCAGCCACAGGACACACACATGGACGGGGAGCTGAGCCTTTCTAGCTGCTCATTACCTGCTGGCCACCTCCCTTCTCAGGCGGGCGCTCTCCTCCGCCCGGCTTTTAGCGCTTTGGAAGGTGACCTCCTCAGGCGCCGCATCATCATCTTCACTCTCCAGCTCGTGCTCCGGAGTCATGCTGCCGCCACACAACACACAGCCCAGCTGAGCACCGGAACCGGAAGAGCGCTAGGAGCACAGCACACAGCCTGCTGGAATGTCCTGCACAGCGACACCTATTGGCCGGCTGACCGAAAGCCTGGAGTGTCTGCCGGTACCGTGACATGCGCAGATGCGTCAGGAGGGACAGATCTTCATGGGGGACAGATCTTGCCGCTACACCGGAACGTCCCCTTCTCATACATAGCGACGCCTGCTACCCTGGATAATCGAGACATTGTATATTACATGCTTGAATGTCATCTTCCCTACACAGCGACACCTGCTGCCCAGGCTGACCGTGAAATCTAAGCAAAGTGCTGTGTTCATGGATTTCCCTGGCTGTGTCTCTTTCACTAGTGGTGTTCTCTGACTTGTGCAGCCAATAGACGGGGAGAAAACAACGGCATTTAATTACTTCTGTCCCTGCAGAGAGCTCTGCTATTATATTTGACATGAAAAAGTATAGCGGTTGCAACATTGTATCTATTTGTATCCATTGTGGATACAGATGGTTTTGTTTGGATACAAATAGATACATTGTTGCAACCGCAATACTTTTTCATGTCAAATATAATAGCGGACTGGAATTCTTCTTTCTCTTCTTCTTCTGCTTCTCTCTTTCGCTTTCTCTTTCTCTTCCTCATATTTCTCTTCTTCCTCTTCTTCTCTCTTCTTCTTCTTCCTCTTTCTCTTCCTCTTCCTCTTCTTCTTTCTCTTCCACTTCTTCTCTCTCTTCCTCTTCTTCTTTCTCTTTTTCTTCTTCTTCTTCTTCCTCTTCTTCTGCTTTCTCCTTCTTCTTCTTTTTCCTCCTTCTTCTTCCTCTTCTTCTTTTTCCTCCTTCTTCTTCCTCTTCTTCTTTCTCTTCTTCTCCTTCCTCTTCTTCTTTCTCTTCTTCTCCTTCCTCTTCTTCTTTCTCTTCTTCTTTCTCTTCTTTTCTCTTCTTCTTCCTCTTCTTCTCTCTTCTTCTTTCTCTTCTTCTTCCTCTTCTTCTTCCTCTTCTTCCTCTTTCTCTTCTTCCTCTTTCTCTTCTTACTCTTTCTCTTATTCTCTCTTCTTCTTTCTCTTCTACCTCTTCTTCTTCCTCTTCTTCTTTCTCTTCCTCTTCTTTCTCTTCTTCCTCTGTCTCTTCTTCTTTCTCTTCTTCCTCTTTCTCTTCTTCCTCATTCTCTTCTTACTCTTTCTCTTCTTCTTTCTCTTCTTCCTCTTTCTCTTCTTACTCTTTCTCTTCTTCTTCTTCTTCTTCTTTCTCTTCTTCTCTCTTCTTCTTCCTCTTCTTCTCTCTTCTTCTTTCTCTTCTTCTTCCTCTTTCTCTTCTTCTTCCTCTTTCTCTTCTTACTCTTTCTCTTATTCTCTCTTCTTCTTCCTCTTCTTCTTTCTCTTCCTCTTCTTTCTCTTCTTCCTCTCTCTTCTTCTTATTTCTCTTCTTACTCTTTCTCTTCTTCTTCTTTCTCTTCTTCTTCTTTCTCTTCTTCTTCTTTCTCTTCTTACTCTTTCTCTTCTTCTTCTTTGTCTTCTTTTTCTTGCAGGTCACGGCTCATGCACAGATTTTTTTATTGGTAAAAAGATCGGCCGATTTGCCCATCATTGCCGTGAAAATCGGCCGATCAGCAAAATCTGCCGATTTTTTTCCAACTTTACTGATCAAAAAAATCTGACAAAATCCAGAAAAACGGCTGACCAATTAACCCATTAACGGTGCGAAAATCGGCTGATTTTTTTTTCGGCCAAAAAATTGGCCAATTTTCGACCCATCTATTGCCTACATTCGGCTGACCATACACTATACAATTTTCTGTCCAATTTCTGCCCAATTTCCTATAGATTTACCTTCAACTATGTAGTGCAAGAGCCTGCCTAATTGGATACAATTGAAAGTGTTGTTAGGTTTGGCCTCCTATTATATAGTTTTTGGTAAATCTAAACCAAAAATCTCAAGAAAATTGGATAATCTATGGCCAGCCTAAGCCCTGGTTCACACTGGATGCGACATGGCATGCCCTGCGACTTGCAAATTGCCTCCGTTCACATCAAGCCGACTTTGAAATCTCAAAGTCGGGGGACCCACTGATTTGAGGTGCGATCTGACACAGATATCTATGCAAATCGCACCAAAAGTATTGCATGTACTACTTTTGAAATCAGTGCGGCCCTGACCAAGTCGAAACCGTACCAATATGGCCAATCCAATTGCGGACAGTAGGGTGCGACTTGGCATGTGATTTGCAAGTCGCAGGGCATGCAAATCACATGCCAAGTCGCATCCAGTGTGAACCAGGGCTTACACCCTGGTCTCATTGGGTGCAATTTAGCTTGTGATTTGCATGCCATGCGACTTGCAAATCGTATGCCAAGTCGCACCCTATTGTCCGCTATTAGAGCGGTCATATCTAAAGTAGTGCATGTACTACTTTTGTTGCAATTTGAATAGACATCTGTTAGATGTCTTGCAAATCGCAACTGAAATTGGCAGATCACCCGATTTTGAAATTGTGTGACTTCAATGTAAGTTGCACGATTTCAAAATCAGCTTTGATGTGACCGGGTCTTAAAGTTCTGTCGACTACAGGGAAAATATTTTCTTTTCATTTTGGAGAGCGTAAGGGAGGGTTTTAAACCCCAGGAAGTGAGAGGAAATACCTGTAAATTAAGGGAATCCCTTGGGGCCCTCAGGTTACCAGAACTAGTGCGCCCAGTGGAAGATTTCCCCTCTATTACTGTCCTGTGGACAACCCAATATTAGGGAATGTTCTTTTACTTTCACTTTCAATTATATTAGTAAACAGGACCAATAAAGAGGGTAGATCTCCCTGACGGGGGCACAAACAGCAATAAAAACCTGACAGGGGTTCTAATCCATCTCCACTCTATCCAAAACTAAAAAAGTTTTCCCTTTAGTTATACTTTAACCCATACTTCCCAACTTTCTCTGACCAAACCCATACCTCCCAGCTTTCTCTGACCAAACCCATACCTCCCAGCTTTCTCTGACCAAACCCATACTTCCCAACTTTGACCAAACCCATACTTCCCAACTTTGACCAAACCCATACTTCCCAACTTTGACCAAACCCATACCTCCCAGCTTTCTCTGACCAAACCCATACTTTCCAACTTTGACCAAACCCATACCTCCCAGCTTTCTCTGACCAAACCCATACTTTATAACGTTCTCCAACAAAATCCATAGCTCAACTTTCTCTGAACAAACCCATACCTCCCAGCTTTCTCTGACCAAACCCATACCTCCAATCTTTCTCTGACCAAACCCATACCTTCCAGCTTTCTCTCATCAAACCCATACCTTCCAACTTTCTCTGACCAAACCCATACCTCCAGGCTTTCTCTGATGAAACTCATAGCTCCTAGCTTTGTCTGACTAAACCCATACCTCCCAACTTTCTCAGACAAAACCCATACCTCCCAGCTTTCTCTGACCAAACCCATACCTCCCAGCTTTCTCTGACCAGACCCATACCTCTTAGCTTTCTCTGATTAGACCCATACCTCTTAGCTTTCTCTAACCAGACATACCTCCCAGCTTTCTCTGACCAAACCCATACCTTCCAACTTTGACCAAACCCATAACTGCCAGCTTTCTCTGACCAAACCCATACCTATCAGATTTCTCTGACCAAACCCATACCTCCCAGCTTTCTGTGATTAAACCCATACCTCCCAGCTCTCTCTGCCCAAACCCATACCTTCAAGCTCTCTCTGACCAGGCTTATACCTACCAACTTTTTCTGACGAAACTTATACCTTTCAATTTTCTCTGATGAAACTCATAGCTCCCAGCTTTCTCTGACCAAACTCATACCTCCCAGTTCTCTCTGACCAGGCTTATACCTACTGACGTTCTCTGACCAAACCCATACCTTTCAACTTTCTCTGATGAAACTCATAGCTCTCAGCTTTCTCTGACTAGACCCATACCTCCTAACTTTCTCTGACCAGACACACCTCCCGGCTTTCTCTGACCAAACCTATACCTCCCAGCTTTCTCTGACCAAACCCATACCTCCCAGCTTTCTCTGACCAAACCCATACTTCCCAACTTTGACCAAACCCATACGTCCCAACTTTGACCAAACCCATACTTCCCAACTTTGACCAAACCCATATTTCCCAACTTTGACCAAACCCATACCTCCCAGCTTTCTCTGACCAAACCCATACCTCCCAGCTTTCTCTGACCAAACCCATAACTCCCAGCTTTCTGTGACAAAACCCATAACTCCCAGCTTTCTGTGACCAAACCCAAAACTCCCAGCTTTCTGTGACCAAACCCATAACTCCCACCTTTCTCTGACCAAACCCATTCATCCCAGCTTTCTCTGACCAGACTTATACCTCCCAACTTTCTCTGACCAAACCCATACCTTCAAACTTTCTCTGACCAAACCCATACCTCCCAGCTTTCTCTGACCAGACCCATACCTCCCAACTTTCTCTGACCAGACCCATACCTCCCAGCTTTCTCTGACCAAACCCATAACTCCCAGCTTTCTGTGACCAAACCCATAACTCCCAGCTTTCTGTGACCAAACCCATAACTCCAACCTTTCTCTGACCAAACCCATTCATCCCAGCTTTCTCTGACCAGACTTATACCTCCCAACTTTCTCTGACCAAACCCATACCTTCAAACTTTCTCTGACCAAACCCATACCTCCCAGCTTTCTCTGACCAAACCCATACCTCCCGACTTTCTGTGATTGAACCCATACCTCCCAGCTTTCTGTGATTGAACCCATACCTCTTACCTTTCTCTGACCAAACCCATACCTTCCAACGTTCTCTCACCAAACCCATATCTTCCAACTTTCTCTGGCCAAACCCATACATCCCAGCTTTCTCTCACCAGATTTATACCTCCATGCTTTCTCTCATTAAATTCATACTTTCAACATACTTTCTAACCTTCTCTGATGAAGCTCATAGCTCCCAGCTGTCATTGACCAAACCTATAGCTTCTGACCAAACCCAAACCTCCCAGCTTTCTCTGAGCAAACCCAAACCTCCCAGCTTTCTCTGACCAGACTCATATCTTCCAGCTGTCATTGACCAAACCTATACCTTCCAACCTTCTCTGACAAATCTCATAGCTCCCAGCTTTCTCTGACCAGACCCATACCTCCCAGCTTTCTCTGACCAAACCCATAACTCCCAGCTTTCTGTGACCAAACCCATAACTCCCAGCTTTCTGTGACCAAACCCATAACTCCCAGCTTTCTGTGACCAAACCCATAACTCCAACCTTTCTCTGACCAAACCCATTCATCCCAGCTTTCTCTGACCAGACTTATACCTCCCAACTTTCTCTGACCAAACCCATACCTTCAAACTTTCTCTGACCAAACCCATACCTCCCAGCTTTCTCTGACCAAACCCATACCTCCCGACTTTCTGTGATTGAACCCATACCTCCCAGCTTTCTGTGATTGAACCCATACCTCTTACCTTTCTCTGACCAAACCCATACCTTCCAACGTTCTCTCACCAAACCCATATCTTCCAACTTTCTCTGACCAAACCCATACCTCCCAACTTTCTCTGGCCAAACCCATACATCCCAGCTTTCTCTCACCAGATTTATACCTCCATGCTTTCTCTCATTAAATTCATACTTTCAACATACTTTCTAACCTTCTCTGATGAAGCTCATAGCTCCCAGCTGTCATTGACCAAACCTATAGCTTCTGACCAAACCCAAACCTCCCAGCTTTCTCTGAGCAAACCCAAACCTCCCAGCTTTCTCTGACCAGACTCATATCTTCCAGCTGTCATTGACCAAACCTATACCTTCCAACCTTCTCTGACAAATCTCATAGCTCTCAGCTTTCTCTGACCAAACCCAGACCTCCTAGCGTTTTTGTGACCAAACCCAGACCTCCCAGCTTTTTGTGACCAGACTTTTACTTCCCAGCATTCTCAGACAAAACCCATACATCAAGCTTTCTCTGACCAAACCCATCAGTTACAATCACCTCATAACTCTGGCTGCTAAATGATAGCTTTGCATGCAATTTTCCATCAATGGAATAGAAATGAAAGTGTAACCAGTAACAAATAAAGTATCAAATAATTGCCACTTTTTTTCAAATAATATTTTTCACTACTCTTTCGCATCTCAGTGCTTCTGATCTCCTGCAGTCTTTTTCAGCCATTTGCTGTATATATACATTCATTTCAGTGACGGCTATACATCACTGCTCTGAGCCAACATATTGATCAGTGACAACAGTGGACCAGGCAATTTGTGACAGCACAGTTACGTATACTGTAGTCTTATCCAGGGGTGCATGTAACAGGATGACAATGCAGGATCATAGCTGGTAGACAATTCATACCCCATTGCAGAAAGGGACTGAGCAATGACTTTTATTACATGATCTTTGTTTGTTTGTTTTTTAAGAGACCTTGTCAGAAAATTAATTTCACCAACAATGTAACCATTATATTACATTATATGTGCAGTTAGCATATTATATGCATATTATTTGCCCGTTATTTACCAAAGCCTCCCCTGTGTAGGCTTCTAAAAGTTGTCATACCTGACTGGGTTTTAAAAGATGTGGACTCTGAGGGATCCTTATAATCCTGACATCACCACTTGGTAAGTTACTACCTATAAAACTACGAAGCAAACATATAGAGGGTCAAGTATGACTTTCTGACCTGTATAATTGTTCTTGGTCGGTGACCTACTACGTAGTAAAGCCTTGATCACAATACAAGCATTAAAATCTCTACCTTCCAAAATCGAGTGATGAATGACAGCTCCTACATTTTTATCCTCACATGATCACATTAAATCTTTAAATGGCTAAGTGTTTAGCTAAGTGATAGGATTAAGCCTACGTGTTAAAGGTTATTTTTAAACTTGACCTCCAGGCAAACAGCTATATACCCAGATAAACATGTATCTACACCAAAGAACAAAAAAAATTCTATATGGCCCTCTACCAATCCTGACACATGACAGCTACATTAGTATTTTTGATTCCAGGCCTTTGTTTTCATTATTTTATCCAGGTAATCCCACCAGTAAGACTATCTTAGGGTGACAACACTTATTCCCTGTATCTAAGAAGGAGCAGGACTCTAGGACATGAAGTATTTTGGATCACAGAACGCCTTCACTGCTCCTGATGACCATAACATAGATGGAATGCCTTAAGTAGTTCACATATGTGAACTGCACATGGTTAGTATGACGTCTTGGGACTTCAGTGCAGCAGAGGCAAAGCGTAGAGTAATTTAGGTAATTTAATGGATTTGTGACAGGATCTACAGTTATTAATTTTGAACAAATAAAACAAACCACTTTTAGTAGAATATTCAATGGATCTAGGTACCACTGGAAAATAGCGTAGCCTTGTCCCTGACCTCATTTTTCTCCTCTGCAGTTGATCAGTACAATTTAGACACTGGCCCACCCCCAGCCTCCTGGTTTGATAGCAATGGAAATAGCAACATACTGATGAGACCACCATGTTGCTCACTCCTGACAGCAATTGCCCAATGTCTGTTTGACAGCTATTTGCGTTAAAGCCTAACAGGGGCACATTGTTACCTGAGCCCCTGCTAGACAGCACGTCTAAGTCCTGAACTTCCCAGCACACTACACTGCAGTCAAATCCCATCATACCACTAAAAGACTACATATCTTTACTGCATTGCACCACATGTTGTGCACTATATAAATAAAAAGTTTCACTTTTTTCATGCGTTTAAGGTGTGTTGCTCCAATTCAAAATTAATGGCATGCCTTATCACCTAATAAATACCATTAAAGTGGAACTTCACTGCTTCTGAGCTCCACAAAGCAAAAATGTTTTTACTTTATTATTTAGCATTGACTTTCTGGATCCACCTGCCCTTAGTTCAGGCGTACAAGCAGGAGAGTGTGCTTAACTGAAAAAAACCCTCTAGAGGACTCCTGGGATGTATGTTATCATTTTCCTAGGCAGAAAACCAGAAAGTAACTGAATAAATGTAAACAAAATTGTTTTAAGCAAGTTAATATGATATATATTCCTATTTATTTACTATTGTTAGCAGCATAAGGATTACAAATAGTCAATGTTGATTGAGAGAGTGAAGTTCCACTTTAAGGAACAGGCATTACAGCAATGCATAGTGTGAATGAGCCATGCATGAGTCTTTTAATGAGTAAATAAGTGGATTAAATGAGAGGTTAACTGACAGGGCCATGACAAATGTTAATTTTAAGTGTTTTTGTTAAGGGTTAAACATTACAGGCCTGAAAAAATATTAATTTTAAAGGGTTAAGTGTAATAGTTTGGATAACGTTCTGCATTGCTCCCTAAAACAAACTTATAGCTAAAGTAAGCTCCTTTAAGAAAAAAAAATCTCCCCAAAATATTCACAAATCTATATCACAGAAAATGTCAAATTTATTAAATTTATTAAATTAATAAATTTTTAAATTATTAAATTTATTAAATCAAATTTATTAAATCCATGCAAGGTTTTCTTGCTATTTCTGGCATGTGTGACAAATTAGTCGTTTTTATGTGCATCACTTTTACAATGTACTTTCTGGTGCTATGGCTGCAACAAATTACTGCATATCGATGGTAAGAAAAGTGTAAAACTTTTTTCATGTTGGAGTAAATTGTGTCTCAAGTGTAAGTATTTTATCACATGCAAGAATCTTGGAAAAACATCCAGCCTGCACCTTCACCTTTGACGGCTTCATGTGGGGTCTGCGGCCAACGGAGACAGCATGTAAAACCTTAAATAAAAATTATCAGGACACCAAAAATCACAGAGATCAAATTTGTACTGAGATCTTCGTAGAAAACATAGCTTGTACACAGGGATGCTGTTAGAAACCATGGGGCCCCATGCAGTCAATCTGACAGGGCCCCCCCAAAAAAATTTACTAGGCTTCAGTTATGAATGAACACAGTGAGTGATCGCTAATGATCACTCACTGTGTTTGTTCAGGAAAGAAAGGGTCTTGGCAAATGTGACATGTTTACTGGACCCTTCTCCCACTCTCCATCCTGAATGATCCTATTGTGTGCTTGCAGCTGCCGGAGGGAAAAAGAGAGGAGGGAAGCCGGTAGCACTGCAAGGGTGGGGGCACACAGGGGGGCCTGGGCAGCAGGGGGAAACGCATGGTGCACAGGGAGGGTGATGGGTGTGGTGGGAGCAAAATTACTGGAAGCGATCCCTCTCTCTGCAGCAGCTGAAAGCCAGCAGAAGGGAGAGGAGAAGAAGCCAGCTTACAGCTGCCGCAGAAAGAGCCATTCAGGGGAGTGGTTCCAGTAATTGCCACCCCGCCATGCTGATCACCCTCCCTGCCCACATCCAATTCACCAGCTGCCTGGGCCCTCCTGTTGGCCTGTGCCCCGTACAGGAGGACTGGGGGTACGCCCTTATCCATGGCCCTGATTGTACAGTAACAATGCCAACCTTTCAGAGACACAACCTTTCAGAGGTCCGTTTTCTCAAGGTGACAAGCACTGTGCAAACTTCCAAACACCTTTTATATACACCCACCACCTATCATAACACAACCCACCAGTGTGCCTGGGGTATTCTCATGCTTGGAGCTATAAACCTCCTGTCATATGACCCAATGAGCAAAAAACACCATATACCAGCCACCCACCGCCCTATGATTTCTGTAGGGGAGAAGATGTATAAAGAGAGGCACCAGCCTTCAATCTATACTCACAGGTGAGTAGGAAATCCATACCTCTTGCTAACGCAGTCATAAGCACCCCTGAATCAGGAAAGAGGGCAGAGTATCTGACCAGGAAGCACAACTAGGCATGTTTGTGCACTCCATGAACAAGAAAAGCCCATCAGAACATGTCCTTGAGCTCCAAATACTTGAACCTACTTCTCAGTGGAGTGGCAAGTAATGCAAACAGGAGCTAGACAGGACCCTACATGGCAAACCCCAGTGCAGTGACCGCAAAATATGTAATATATGAAATCAAATCAAGAGAAAAACAAAAGAATATACTACAGACCAAACCACGTAGATTACAGATGAACAATGTTTTTTAATATACTGGTAGAAAGCACAGGGGTGTTTTCTATTCTTTTAATAAGCTCATACGCTATGGAAGTGTTCACATACCCAAATACAGCACGCATTGCCATTCAAATCTATGGGCAGCTACACACAGTCCCTGGGCTTCCCAGGCAGGAGAAATACACTGAAACGGGCGGACTGACCTTTTGGAAACTCGGGTACTGCCCGAGGGCCCGGGGTCAGTAGGGGGCCCTATGAGATGCCCCTGGTACCTTTTTCATAGGCTTTTTTGAGCTTGGGCAAGGACACAGGGGCCCCATGATCCCCTATTGCCCGGGGGCCCCATGATTTGTCAGTCCACCCCTGCACTGGAATTTATTTTGCGCCCATTGCGCCCATGTGCCTATAAACCGCTATATGCAAAGTAACATTTCATTACAAAGTGTAAACAATCTGTGTACAAATAAAATATAATCTTTATCACACAGCGCCTTCTTCTATATGCACATTTATAACTAAATATGGTCCACCAAAACTAAGTTCTTCCAACAAAATACCAGAGTGTCTAACTGCAATACAAATTATGTGTTTCCAATGCAAATTAAAGTAGAACTTTTTTTTTTTAATTATTTTTGGATAGCACATGGTGGAGTGGGATTAAAACCCCTGTAGGTTTTGTTTTTGCCATCTGTATACCAATGGGGAGTTTTTCCTTCGTTTTCTGTTCTATAACCAAAACAGAAAGTGAGAGGAAATCCCTTCAAAGTGACAGAATCCCTTGTTGCCTCCATGGTCACCAAAACTAGTGTCCCCCATTGGAAGATTTCACATCTATTACTGTTCTTGTGACAACCTAAAGTTTGGGATTTTCTTTGACTTTCATTTTCAGTGCTAACAGTAAACAGGACAAATTCAGAGGGTGAATCTAATGGGAGCACAGACAGAAATAAAAACCTGACAGGTGTTTTAATCCATCTACACGCTATCATAAAACGAAAACAAAAGTTCTACCTTTAGTTATACTTTAACCACTTGGCAACTGTGCTATAGCTGAATGACAGCTACAGCGTGGTTGTCCAGTTCTGGAACGGCGTCATATGATGTCCTCCCAGAATGCGCCCTTCCTCACCCCCCCAGCAGTGCGTATCCGGTGATCTTCATGATCGCTGTGTCCTACGGACACAGCTAATCACATGATATGGTAAAAGGCCAATCACAGCGGCCTTTTACCATGTGATCAGCTGGGTCCAATGACACAGCAGATCACTGGGTAAATGCAGTTGCCGATTATCGGCTGCACTTTCCTCACGCTGTCACGCTGCCACTGTCACAGCGTGAGGAAAATACTGATGATAACCGGAAATTGTCAGAGAACAGATTGGTATTGATCATCAGGGCACCGATTATCAGTGCCATAATGATCAGTGCCCCCCCACCAGCACCCAACAGTGCCACCCACCTGTGTCTAGCAGTGCCCCAGCAGTGCCACCAATCAGTGCCCAGCAGTGCCACCAGTCAGTGCCGCCAGTCAGTGCTACCCATCAGTGCCCATCAGTGCCACCTATCAGTGCTCATCATTGCTGTTAATCAGTGCCAGCTCATCAGTGCTCATCATTGCTGTTAATCAGTGCCAGCTCATCAGTGCCACCTATCAGTACCGTCTATCAGTGCTACCTGTCAGTGCCCATCAGTGCCCGCTATCCATGCCACCTCATTAGTGCCCATCATTGCTGCCTATCCATGCCACCTCATCAGTGCCCATCAGTGCCGCCTATCAGTGCCCATCAGTGCTGCCTATCAGTGTCCATCAGTGCTGCCTATCAGTGCAGCCTCATCAATGCACATCAGTGAAAGAGAAAAATTACCTGTTTGCAAAATGTTATAATAGAGGGATAGAGTTGTCAGCAAGGAACACAATGGCAGCGCATGCTTCAGTTCCTAAAGGGACATTATCTTGAGCGTTCCACCATAATTGTTGGCCCCAATGAGATGACCAGCAGAAGGAATAACATAGCATACATTCAAGCACCACTTTATTTACTGACATACCTCCATTAGACCATGGTCCGTACAGCCAACCTGTATAAGCACTCTCCTAAGACAGCTCAACTCTCCTGTAAGACATACAGTTTGAGCCAATGATGGATACACCATAAGTGTTCCAAAAAAAGTGCATATGCTGGCGTAAAAAAAAACAAAACAACACTTGTAGGCCAGGGAATGGGTAAGGAACAGTAAGTGTGTACTGATAGGTTAAACACATACTGCCAATGGCCCAATATATTAGACAGAAAGGTTATAAAGTAGCAAAGACCATAAATCAAAAAGTAGTGGGCAAGGCACAAAGTATTATTCCTAGATAAAATAAAACAATAATATAGGACTTGTGATGACAGGACTCACATGACAGGTGCATGTAGAAAAGTCTGGTTTCACAAGCTATGATCAGCATGTCCTCAGCCAGGCAGGGGTTAAATTCAGTTTAATGGGGCTGGTGCAGCTGGGATTCTTGCTGGAGACAGGAGGCAGAGTACTGTGTAATGATTGGATGACAGATGAATGGTTTATCTATAGCAGTGGTAGTCAACTTTCTTGATATAGGTGGCCTCAAGTGTGGCTCCTAACATCGCCAAAGGGCCGCACATAATGTTCAGTGTTGGAAACAGCAGACACAGAAACAGGATATGGTCAAAGACTATGGGCATGATCAGGGGCGGACTGACAACTCATGGGGCCCCCAGGCAATAGGGAATCATGGGGCCCCTGTGTCCTTGCCCAAACTCAAAAAAGCCTATGAAAAAGGTACCAGGGGCATCTCATGGGGCCCCCTACTGACCCCGGGCCCTCGGGCAGTGCCAAAGGTTCCAAATGGTCAGTCTGCCCCTGGGCATGATACAAGAGATGGTGCAAAACTGCAGACATGCTACAGGAGTTGGTCAGAGACTGTGGAAATTATACAAGACATGGTCAGAGACTACAAGCAGAGTAGTCAAAGACTGCAAATTGCAATAGGGGTTTTGTAGACTAGGTACCTACTTCAGGAGTCAGACTGGAGACACAGAGTAGGGGCTGAAGGAATCCCAAGGTCCGCATGAAAAGTGCCAAAGGGTTGCATGTGGCCCCCAGGCCTCAGGTTGACTACCAATGACCTAGAGGAGTCCATGCCATGTGTTATTGCAGAGTAGCACTCTTCCTTGTGACAGTCAACCGGGTAGTTGAAAGAGCCCACAGAACTCTCAGCGAAGGGTGTGAGGAGGGGGACTGAACAGCAGCATTCTTAGCACTGGCTGGCCACTTAGTAGAGATAAAGCCTGTAATGCTCTTGAGGGTAAAAAGTGAGAGGGTGTAAAGCAGCCAATAGATGATTCATTTTTTATTATTTCAACGAACTGCTTGAATGAAAAAAAAAAGACTTAATTCTTCCATCCACACATTCGATGTGGATGGGGGAATCCTACCCAATCAGCCTTTGTATTCTGGCAGCAGAGAGACTTCTCTGCTATCAGAATACATGAATCAGTGCTGCTGGCTATAGCCAGCAGGACTGATCGAGAAACAAAAATCCAAGAGGGTGGTTGTACAGAAGTTGATCATTAGATTGACTTCTGTACAACCAGCCTGCCCATATATGGATTGAAATTTAGCCGGTCCCTGCTGAATTGGCCAAATTGTGATCCATGTATGGCTGCAGAAAACTATGATGTGAACATTGGAGTGTCAGCTGTAGAGTAAATAGGGAAATAAATTTCTGCCTGATAAATTCTTAATCCTGCTTGTTAGGCAAGTTGCTAGGCAACATGGATAAACAATTGATTTTCAGGAAGCTTTTTTCCTTATTCACTCCACACTCTGCTGCTCATACCTGCTGAGCCGCACCAGACATGTAAGTCCTGCCACCATAAGTCCTATATGGTTGTTTGATTCTAACTAGGAATAATACTTTGTGCTTATCCTACTACTTTTCGATATATGATAAGTGTTGCAGAACATTACTCCTTTTGCTTAACCATTGCAGTATATTTTGCTTACTGTTTAACTATTGCAGTATAATACTCTCACAGTTTATTCAGTATGGTATATTTCTTCTCTGTTTACCTTGTTATAATATACTTGTTGCTATTACTTATCCAGTGTGCCAACAGGGTTGGGCTGGGATAGTCAGGTGGTTCTTCCTCCATGTTCCCATAGTCATTGTTTGCCAAGTGTGGGTCACATAAGAAGGCTACCCCCCCACCTCTCACGGGATGGGTTCTTCAGGGCTACTCTAGGCTCCTTGGATGGGCTCACTCGCCTTGCATGTGGGGTACTTTATTGTGCAGTGCTCATCAATGCCCCTGGACAAGGAGGAAGTCACTTTCAGGGATAAACCAATCCTAAGTTAGATCTCCACTTTGAGATGGCTGTACTTTGCGCACTGAGCAATAAACTGTTCTCAGTTACCTCTCTCTGTTCCCGAGTCAATGCACACCTTGACTGTAACTTGTTGCAAATAGGAGGGACGTGCTGAGCCTCTGCTCACTCTGCCTGTCCAACATAACTGTTACCTTACTCCCAGTAACAGAATGGGGACCCGCCTTGCACTTTTCCAGGATCTTGTGTGTGCATTTTATTAACTCTTCAGTACCTATTGACTAGGCCGAGTGCCTCTGTGGTGCTGATCTGCTCCCATTGCTATGGGAAACATGGTCTATAGCTATGGGACAGTGTCGATAGCGACCCCTCACTCCTAGAGGACATCCCACCTGCCCTAGGTACACACAACAGGCTGCTTGCTAGACTTCTGTTACCTTTGGTAACCACTTGCTTGTACTCCATGCTGTGTTAACTCCTAACAGAGCTGTCATACCCCAATGTGCTTTACTGACCCCAGTTGTAGACTGTGTATGGTGTGCCCATTACTTTCATACACCCCTTGAATATCTTCAGACAAGGCATTAGAGGGTTTCAACACCTTATAAAACTCAGCAATAACAGTTCAACAAAAGCAAACAGTCTTTTCCCCAACTATTCCCTAACTCGGGCTTGGCTGCCTCAGTATACCTGTACAGGTGACATCCATGACAAGGAAAGTCCATAGTGGTGAATCTCCAGAACTGGTGTCTTCAGGTTCCAGCAGTCCCCCCTACATGTTGAAGCAATCCAAGATGCAGGTCCCGACTCTAAGACTGGTGACTGTAGCTGTGGGTCCAAGCATCTTGAGTCTTAGTTGTATATACAGCTACTTGCAATAAACATTCCTCGCCCATGAGTGCTGTGGGCACAGGAACAGGGGACCAAACTCAGCAAGCAGCTCCTTCAGGGGTAAGTGCTACACAACTCATTTCATTACAGTCTTTGGATACATCCTTGTAATCCTCACTGTATGGATCAATTCTTATATCACCAGAAGTTGAAACTCCCCACTAGAATTAAAAACTTACTTATTTGTAAAATTAAAGCAAAATACTTTCACTCACATATTCCATTGCTGCCTCAGCATTAAAGGATCAACAGAGTGTTATACCTCTAGTATTCCCATGCCTCAGCAAGCAAGCATAATAACAACACCACTTTGTCCTTTCCAAATGAGTTTTGTCATTGGACTTCTTCAGGGACAGATAGGGAGGTTCGGTCATGTCAAAAATGTATATACCTTGAATGCCTCAGTTTTAATACAATTTGCATTAAAACATCCCATTGAATTCAGCGGACTGCCGAGGTACCAAAACATCCCAATTATCAGACATGTCACAATATGTTTGCCAGAAATTAGTGCATTGCCATGCATTGTAGAGCATGGCAATGCATATGCATTGCCATAGTGTGTTGGGATACTATTCAAAAGTACAAATAAAATTTGTGTTGCAGTAATACATGCATTATAAATCAGCCTTCATTTTTTTGTTACTTCATATGAATAAACGGCTGTGCTCTACAGCTCCTGTATAAATAAATTAATATACCATACAAATGTATATACATTATTAAAGTTAAAGGCAGAGTCCACTTTTTGCAAAACCTTAATTAATGCCCCCACTTGAAATAAAAAAATTAGTTTTTATTACATTTTTGCATTGAAGTCACCAGAGCATCAGAACCATGTTCTGTAAGTCCCTCTGCCATGGTAGTTAGGACCTGTAGTCTTCCCATTCACAGGTCCTAGTGAACTGATGATGTGGTGACGTGGGCAAACTAAAACACATAATTGCAGGGAGAAGCATTTCATGATTCACGTAAGTGGGGAGTGGGGGGTGTAGTTTGAGGATGTGTGGATGGGAAATGCGACCATGTTTTTTTTTATAAATCTATTTATTAAATTTGTCACATACAACAAAAAACATAGAACTTACAAAACTGTAAGGTGGTGACCCTTGCAGGGGTAACTGTGCATAAAAACCCCCCACAATGCTCAGGAATAGCGAGGGAAACACCAGAAAACAGTAGGGTGCAGCATAGAATGCATAAACAGTCATGTAAACAAGATTTACAGACAATTACAGAATGTTGCTATAAGTTAGAAGGTTCCATAGCTCTGCTAAGAGTTCAACCAGAGCCAGTTGGTGACATTGCAGATGCGGTAGAAGGCTCTGCCAACCATTTACTCCAAACCTTATCATATTTCTTAGGGCAGCCTTTATTTATGTAAGTGTCTTTATATAGGGGTAGGTTAATTTTTACCAGGCTTTTGCAATAAGAGGGGGGGGGGGCCTGCTCCTTCCAATTTAGCGCTATGGTCTTCCTGGCATAAAAAAAGAAGTAGGCAAATCAGTGTGCGTTCTGCAACCGTTGGAAATACATTTTCTACTAACCCAGCAGGCAAACTCTTACTGAGGGCTGAAATAGAACAGATGTGACTCGATTAATCAGGGTAAGCACCTCCTCCCAGAACCCTGCTTTCACAGGACAGGTCCAGAATATATGAGAGAAATCTCCTGGAGAGGAACCACATTTCCAGCACTCGGGAGAACAGGAGGGATTAATTTTATGGAGCCTAGAAGGTGTAAAGTAAGCTCTATGTGCCACTTGTATGAGCCGATCTTGTAAAGAGACTAAGGTTTGGAAAGGGAAATCCGAGATGTCGTCCCAGTTGTCATTGTCCAGGTCCAGGTACATCTCTCAGCCAATGGGCCTGAAGTCCCTCCAGTAGAGGTAAGAAGATCAAAATGAGATGAGAATACAATTAAGAGGTGGGTTTCTGCTCACACTCTGTACGTACAGTTGCAATAAAAAGTATGTGAATGCCTTGGGATTACATGGAGTTTTGCATGATTTGGGCATAAAATGTGCTCTGAACGTCATCTAAGTCACAACAATAGAAGAACACAGTCTGCTGAACATAATACTACACAAACATTAGATGTTGCCATGGTTTAATTGCACATAACATGTAAACATTCACAGTGCAGGGAGGAAAAAATATGTGAACCTTTGGACTTAATAACTGGTTGACCCTCCTTTGGCAGCAATAACCTCAACCAAACGTTTCCTGTAGTTGCAGATCAGACCTGCACAATGATCTGGAGTAATTTTGGACCACTCCTCTTCACAAAACTGTTTCAGTGTAGCAATATTCTTTGGATATCTGGTGTGAATCGCTCTCTTAAGGTCATGCCACAGCATTTCAATCGGGTTGAGGTCAGGACTCTGACTGGGCCACTCCAGAAGGCGTATTCTGTGCTGTTGCAGCTATTGTTTTGTTGAATTACTTGTATGCTTTGGGTCATTGTCCTGTTGCATCACCCATCCTCTGTGGAGCTTCAGTTGGCGGACAGATGGTCGTACGTTTTTCTGCAAAATGTCTTGATAAACTCTGGAATTCATTTTCCCATCAATGACAACAATCCGTCCAGGCCCTGAGGCAGCAAAGCAGCCCCAAACCATGATGCTCCCTCCGCAATGTTTTACAGTGGGGATGAGGTTTTGATGTTGGTGTGCTGTGCCTTTTTTTCTCCACACATAGTGTTGTGTGTTCTTCCCAAACAACTCAATCTTGGTTTCATCTGTCCACAGTATATTTTGCCAGTAGTGCTGTGGAACATCCAGGTGCTCTTTTGCAAACTTCAAACGTGCTGCAATATTCTTTTTGGACAGCAATGGCTTCCTCCGTGGTGTCCTCCCATGTACTCCATTCTTGTTTAATGTTTTCCTTATTGTAGATGTGTCAACAAAAATGTTAGCTTGTGCCAGAGATTTCTGTAGGTCCTTAGCTGACACTCTGGGATTCTTCTTTACCTCATGCAGCATTCTGCGCTGTGCTCTTGCAGTCATTTTACGGGACGACCACGCCTAGGGAGAGTAGCTAAACTTTCTCCATTTGTAGACAGTCTGTCTTACCATGGACACATCAACATCAAGGCTTTTGGAGATACTTTTGTAACCCTTTCCAGCTTCATGCAAGTCAACAATTCTTGACCGTAGGTCTTCTGAGAGTTCTTTTCTGCGAGGCATGGTTTACATCAGACAGTGCTTCTTGAAACCAGTAAACCCAAAACAGGTGTGTGTTTTTTAAGGGCAGGACAGCTGTCAGCAACACATCCAATATCATCACACTGATTGGAGCCAAGGTTGGCTCACTCCTGGCTCCAATTAGCTCTGGGAGAAGTCATTAAGCTAGGGCCTCACATACTTTTTCCTCCCTGCACTGTGAATGTTTACATGTTATGTGCAATTAAACCATGGCAACATCTAATGTTTGTGTAGTATTATGTTCAGCAGACTGTGTTCTTCTATTGTTGTGACTTAGCTGACGTTCAGAGCACATTTTATGCCCAATTCAGGCAAAACTCCACATAATCCCAATGGGTTCACATACTTTTTCTTGCAACTGTAGTACACATTCTAAAGCAGACTGGACAGTCATGAGTGAGGATTGAGGAAACTGAGATCGAAAGGCATGGAAGAGCTGCATATAATGGAAGGTATAGCTAGCTGGGACCTTATAAGTAGAGGACAACTGAGACAAAGGAATTAATGTCTGTTGAGGGGCAATCTGGGAGATAATCTTGATGTTGTACTTGGTCCATACTTGTGGCTCTGGAAGTGAATATAATTGTTGCAGGGTGGGATTAAGCCACAAAGGTGCATTTGGTGACACAGCCAATTCTGGGTAGTTTTCGCAGTCCAAGCCCACTCTCCAGGCTCGCAAGGTAGAAAGCATACAGGGAGTAAGTGGATATGGTGCCTGAGGACCTCTAAATAGAAGAAATTTAAGAGCTTCCAGAGACTGGACTACAGCTGCCTCTAGGAGTATGGAAGAGTTGGAGGTGTCTGGGTTCAACCACCAAGCCACTGCCACCAATTGGGAAGCTAGGCAGTATTTGTCCCCCCCCACGAGTAACAGGGTGCATCAATGTAGACAATTTATACCTAGGATTTTGAGGGCCCCAAAGAAAGGAGGAAATAAGTTGGCTAAGTTTCACAAAAAAGGACTCGAGTATCCATTGTGGGGAGTACCTAAATATCTGCAGAAATTTATGGATCACTTTAATTTTTAACAAATTAATTCATCCTAGCAGGGACAAAGGAAGAGTCTCCCAAGCCTTCAGTTTCAACTTGACATCCTTAAGAACAGGTAGAACGATTGAGGGAACGAAATTCTGAGGCCTGATGAGAGATAATGACTCCAGATATTTGAAGTGATTAACCCAATGAAGAGGCGTAACGGGGGGCCGTAGCTTCAGCTCTGGGGTCGATTGGGAACAACAATGATTTAGCCCAATTTACTTTTAGTCCTGTGACAGCGGAGAAGAAGTTGAGGACCTGAACGGCAGCCTGTAATGATGGGACTGCATCATTTAGAAAAAATAAAAGGTTGTCAGCATATAGGGTTACCCTCTCCTCCAGCCAGCCAATTTGCAGCCCCTTGATGTGTGGAGAAGTACGAAGGATCTCCGCCACTGGTTCGATAGCTATGGCAAATAGGGCCAGGGAGAGAGCGGAACCCTGCCGAGTACCCATATACAGTCTAAACAGGGTTGATACCCCACCTCCTAACCTAAGAGAGGACATGGGGGTGCTATAGAGTATCTTCAACCGTTCAATAAAAACCAGGGGAAACCCCATTCTACGAAATATCTCCCACAGGAAGGGCCATTCGACAGTGTTGAAGGCCTTTTCAATATCAAGTGAGGCCACCACTCTTGAGCCAACATTTAGATGTTGAGCATGTGAACTTGTATATAGTCTACAAAGGTTAATGTCAGTGCATCTATGTGGCATAAAGCCAATTTGTTCACACTCAATAACAGTGAGCAGCATACCATGTAACCTGAAGGTGAGTAATTTAATTTGAATTTTGAAATCATTATTGAGTAAAGCTATAGGTCTGTAGTAGACACAGAGTTTAGGGTCCTTAATTGACTTATGGATTAAGGTTAGATGTGTGTGGTTCATAGAAGAAGGCAGGGCACCCATACCCAAACAATGTGTATACAGGGAAAGCAAGATCAGAGCAATTCGATAGGAAGAGCATCAGGACCCAGGGCCTTCCCTGAAGGAAAGGACTGTGTAACCATAAGAACCTCTTTGGCAGTAATAGGGCGCACCAATGCATCATTCTCTGCATCTGAAAGCCACCCAAGAGCCAAAGGATACAGTAATGTGGAGAGATCCCTTGGATGGAAGTCAGAGGGGAGGGTGGAGGTATATAGGGAACTATAGAATTGCTTGAAGGTCTCCAGCACCTCAGATGAAGAGGAGGCAATGTCTCCTGCAGAAGTTTGGAGTTCAGGAACTAAAGAGAGAGGTTGGTCGTGGTGGGCCAGCATGGCTAACAGACAGCCATTCCGATCACCTTGTTCAAAAAATTGTTGTTTGATTTTATACATTTCCAGCCTAGCAATCTCAGTAAGATGGAGATGTAATTCCTTTTGCGAGTGTAACAATGGGTCAAAATTTCTACCAGTTGGATCCATATTATAAATATCAGTATGATCTTCAACCTACTTTTGTAAGGAATGGGTGGTAGCCAACTACTGAATGTGACTATGTTTAATGTTACACCCTAAATATTTCTATGCCTGGGCAAATGATGTCATACATCCCAGTAGTCTTCAGGAGGGGAGGACGGGTTTTTCTAGCTAAGCACACCCTCCTGCTTGCATGCCTGAACTAAGGGCAGATGGATTCCAGGAAGTAAATGCTACATGAATCATCTGCCCTTACTCAAGATGACCACAGCCAGGAATGCTAGGGGGTTGTTTTGCTAAGTGATTTCTCACTAAAGCATGGAGACATGGATGGATGGGAGAGTTTGCTTTAAATATTAAAAATGTATTAAACAGCATTTATGGTGCTCAGATGCAGTGAAGTGGCGCTTTAAAGTGGAACTTTAGTCAGAAAATTAATTTTGCATGTATAGCTATGTAAAACATTAAAAAGAAAGTGCACTGTGCCGAAAATGCAGAGGCCGATCTGTTGACAGCCTAAAGATTAACCGCCTCCCATCCTCCCTATAGCAGATATACTGCTACAGGGTGTCACAGGTGCACAGAATCACGCATGAATACGTGATTTTGCATTTCCAGGTAGGGGGAGTGCTCGCGCCCTATCCACACCGCCATTTGTGGCTGTGGCTGTCAATCACTGGGTCCCGGCTGGTGATTACTCCCGGTGATTGCCGAGGATCTGTGACGGGGGGGCGGGAGAACTGTTGGTAAACAAAACAGTTCTCCTCCGTCAGCTGGTGTGCGCTGCTTTGAATGGTTGTGCCCGGCACAGCCATGCAAAGCAGTGTGCTTGTAGTGAAGCACACTGACACAGCCCCTTAGTAAAACACTCCCAGCACACAGTTAACCCTTTGATCGCCCCAGATGTTAACCCCTTCTCCTGCCCAGTGCCATTCATACAATATCAGTGCTTTTTATTAGCTTATTAGATCACTGTATTGGTGTCACTGGGGATGTCAATGACACAAGGTCAGTTTCCTCCCATGTGTCAGAATACCCGCCACAGTCCAACTATAAGTCACTGATCGCCGCCATTACTAGTAAAAATGTAAAAAAAAAAAATCCCAGTATATATACCGCCATTTGTAAATGCTATAACTTTCATGTAAACCAATTAATTTACATATATTGGAATTTTTTTTTAGCAGACATGTAGCAGAATACATTTTGGCCTAAATTTATGATGAAATTTGATTTTAAATTTTTTTTTACTGGACATGTTTAATAGCAAAAAGTCAAAAATACTGTTTTTTTCTCAAAATTGTCGGTTGCACAGGCGAATAAATAGTATCAAAAGAAAGCTCAATTAGTGGGAAAAAAAGGACGTAAATTTCATTCGGGTACAGCGTTGCATGACTGCGCAATTGTCAGTTAAAGTAACGCAGCGCCGTAACACAAAGAAAGGCCTGGTCAGGAAGGGGAGTAAATTCTCTGGAGGGCAAGTGGGAACTGCTGCCCCTGATTTGGGCTTCAACAAAATAGAGCATGAAGAAACAGGGGCATTGCTGGAGGCAATTTGCAGCACACACTAATTCTGGCAGCATTATTATAATTATGGAATGTATGTTCCTTACTAAAGAACATTATTTTTATCACGTTGTTATGAGTAAAGTTCCATCTTAACACACCACAATGCCAAGGTGTGAATAGGGTTGCCACCTCATCCCTTTAAAACCAAACACATATTAATTACACAGGTTCTGTTCTGACAATAATTTAATTCAGATGAGGTCTTAAGTGAGTTTAACCACTTGCCCTCCTGAGGATTTACTCTGGTTCACATCTGTGCGGGGGGTGCTGCTGCGGACCTGCACAAAAATACCTGCAGCCGCAGCTCCCACACAGAGAGATGCGGACCTGCGGGTGGGTGCCATTAATTCTAATGGCATGCCGCCTGCACTGGAAATCGCAACTGTACTGGGAACCGAGGCTCCAGTGCGGGCTGCGATTTCCGAAGAAGTGCAGGGACTTCTTCCCTGCGTGTCACGGGGCACGGGAGTCCATTCAAATGAATGGGCTCTGGTGCCTGCGCAAAACGCGGCTTGCACAGCTGCACATATGTGAACCTAGTGTTACTCCCCTTCCTGTCCAGTCCATTTTTTGCATTACAACGCTGAGTTACTTTACCTGACAATTGCGCGGTTATGCAATGCTGCGCCCAAATTAAATTTACATCCTTTTTTCCCCCACAAATTGAGCTTGCTTTTGGTGGCATTTGATTGCCTGTGCATTGTTATTTTTTGCACTATAAAAAAAAGACTGACAATTTTGAGGAAAAAAAACAGTATTTCTCACTTTTTGCTGTTAAATATGTCCATTAAAAAAATGTAAAAAAAATAAATAAATTTTCGTCATAAATTTAGGCCAAAATGTATTTTGATACATGTCTTTGCTAAAAAAAATCCCAATACATGTAAATGAATTTGTTTATGTGAAAGTTATAGCATTTACAAATGGCAGTATATATACTGGGATTTTGTTTGACTAGTAATGGCGGCGATCAGCGACTCGTAGTGGGACTGCATTCTGACACTGGGGGGAACTGACTTGGTGTCACTGACATCCCCAGTGACACCAATACAGAGATCAGTGCTAACAAAAAGCACTGACACTGTAGTAATGGCACTGGGCAGGAAGGGGTTAACATGAGGGGCGATCAAAGGGTTAACTGTGTGCTGGGAGTGGGAGCTGACAGGGAGGAGAACTGTTAGTAAACAAAACAGTTGGAGATCCTCGGTAATCAACGGGCACTATCGAGCAATCACCAGCCGGGACCCGGTGATTGACAGCTGCGGCCATGAATGGTACCGTGGGTAGTGCATGCGTGCCCCCTACCCGGAACTGCAAATCACACATATTTATATATATATATATATATATATACGTGATTTTGCGCACCTGTGCCGCCCTGTACAGTATTTCTGCTATAGGGCGGTCAGGAAGCGGTTAATTACCACCTTAATCAGCCACAGAACCCCTGTAATGAATATGTGTTTGATTTTAAAGGGATGAGGTGGCAACCCTAGCTGTGAATCATGGGCCCAGGGGTGGACTGACAACTCATGGGGCCCCCGGGCAATATGGGATCATGGGGCCCGTGTCCTTGCCCAAACTCAAAAAAGCCTATGTAAAAGGTACCAGGGGCATCTCATGGGGCCCCCTACTATCCCCGGGCCCTCGGGCAGTCCCCGAGTTTCCAAATGGTCAGTCCGCCCCTGCATGGGCCCTTCAATTTTTTCTTTTATTTTGCGGGCAGCCCTTTTTGTTTTATAACTTCTTAATCTAGAAACAAAGTGGAAAGTCTTTCATTACTAAAATATCAATGTCAGGTAACATTTGTGAAGTGAGCCCAGCCTGTCAGGGAACATGGGAGCAGGTTATAAGAACTCAGCTACACTGAGGGGGCGCCATGTGGAAGTAGATGTCCCTGTAGAAGCGGTCACTGTAGTCCTGGCAGCAGTCGATAGGGGGTGCTGCAGGCTGTATGTGTGTGTGGCTGTCACACTTGTTTATTGGAGTAGTTGCAGGCCTGGCTGCTCGGCAGGTAACAGAGATGTGTGATGTGGGGAGTAGTGTGGAAGGGGGGCTGTATGGGAGGGCCGATCTACCGGATAGAGGAAGGTGGGGGCACGCTGCTCAGAGGCGATGATGAGTTCTTGCCATGCTGGCTTCCTACTCTGCAGATCGGCCTTGTATGTTGTTCCATCCCCCATGTGCATGTCAGTGTGGGTGTGTACACATTGATTTCAGGGCTGTAAAGCAGTTGCAGGGGTCCGATCTGCCTATGAATACTGTCAGAGGTGACTTTGTACACATATTCCCTGTGTGGGGACATGTAGACACGTGCTGCCAGTCCTGACCCCTCTATGACATGTGTGGCCTTGTACTCAAAGCATGCTGATGATTGGCTGCCCGGCTGGGATTAAACTGCACAGGAAATATTTGGGGCTCATTTACACCATCTGTACTGGGCAGCCTTGATCAGGCCTGTCTATACACAAGGCCCTGTGCACACCAATGTAACCCTAGGTTCCCACGTGAGCGTTTTGCTGAAACGCAGTACAGTCCATTTATTATACAGGATTTATATAGCGCCAACAGTTTGCTCAGCGCTTTACAATATAACAGGAGACAATACAGCAACAATACAGTTCAATACAAGAGGGATAGGAGGGCCCTGCCCCTTGGAGCTTACAATCTAGGAGATTTAGCATGATTTCCTATGGGACATGTTTACACATGTGCGTTTTCACCCGGTGCCTTTTTTGGAAAGGGTCAGGGGCTTGTTTGAATACCAAAAGTTGCATTTTTGGTTTTATAGCCTTGGATAGAAACGCTGCAGAAAAGCATGTAGTGTGTTTTTGATGCGTTTTGCATTTTTTTACATCTGCCTAGCAACAAGTAAAATTTAAAAAAATGGGAAAAAAAAAAGTGGCAGAAACTGCTCAAATGCAACCTGCGTAGGTGTGAACCTAGCCATAGACCAGTTGTATGCAGATGTAATTATTTACTAACCCTAGGTCCACAACTAAGCATTTTCTGCAGCATTTTGCAGAAACGTAGTACAGTCCATTTATTATTATTATACAGGATTTATATTGTGCCAACAGTTTGCTTAGCGCTTTACGATATAACGGGAGACAATACAGCAGCAATACAGTTCAATACAAGAGGGATAGGAGGGCCTGATCCTTGGAGCTTACAATCTAGGAGATAACATGATTTCCTATGGAACATGTTCACATCTGCACGTTTTCACCCGATGCGTTTTTTGAAAAGGGTCAAGGACCTTTTTGAAGACAAAAAGTTGCATTTTTGGTTCTATAGACTTCAATGGAAACGCTGCAGAAAAGCATATAGTGCATTTTATGTTTTAAATCTGCCTAGCAACAAGAAAAATTAAAAGTGAAAAATTAAACGCAATGCAGAAATGGCTCAAATGCAACCTGCATAGGTGTGAACCCAGCCTTCTGTTTATACTCAGGATCTTGTTGGCAGAAAGATCCTGAATAAACTGTTCCACGTGTAAAGGAATCCTCTTCCAGTGTTGCAATATAGGCATGCGCATAAATGACTGCTTCCAAATGTAACATTTTCTCATTTCATTTTATGGCTCTGTATTGCTGATCTTTACACAGCTGTGCGTATTGTTCCATAGACAATACTGGACCTGTGCTCAGATCAGTGGAAAAAAGGTTTTTACTCCCGTATGGGAAAGGACCTAGCGTGCAATGAACAAAAAAGTAGCTGCATTTTTTACGCAATGTTTGGGATGCGCATCACCATGTGCTGTGGAGAATAGATTTGAATGAAATGTCATTTTTGACATTTCGATAAAGGTAAACAAAGTAACAATGCATTGAAACGCCCCTTTGCCATGTACACCAGCTGGTGCACGTTATACATAGTGAAGGGTGTGTCCACTGGTGTGAGTGGTCCCGCCTTTCTTCTCGTCCCGCCTTTCTTCTCCTCCCTTCTTTCTTCTCCTCCCTTCTTTCTTCTCCTCCCTTCTTTCTTCTCCTCCCTTCTTTCTTCTCCTCCCTTCTTTCTTCTCCTCCCTTCTTTCTTCTCCTCCCTTCTTTCTTCTCCTCCCTTCTTTCTTCTCCTCCCTTCTTTCTTCTCCTCCCTTCTTTCTTCTCCTCCCTTCTTTCTTCTCCTCCCTTCTTTCTTCTCCTCCCTTCTTTCTTCTCCTCCCTTTTTCCTTCCCCCTTCCTTTTTCCTTCCTTCTTCCTTTTTCCTTCCTTTCTTCCTTTTTCCTTCCTTTCTTCCTTTTTCCTTCCTTTCTTCCTTTTTCCTTCCTTCCTTCCTTTTTCCTTCCTTTTTTCCTTCCTTTTTCCTTCCTTTTTTCCTTCCTTTTTCCTTCCTTTTTTCCTTCCTTTTTCCTTCCTTTTTTCCTTCCTTTTTCCTTCCTTTTTTCCTTCCTTTTTCCTTCCTTTTTTCCTTCCTTTCTTCCTTTCCTTCTTTTTCCTCCCCTTCTTCCTTCTTTTTCCTCCCCTTCTTCCTTCTTTTTCCTCCCCTTCTTCCTCTTCCCGATTTGCCCATCATTGTCCAACGGCCGACCAATTAACCCACTAATAGTGCTAAAATTGGCCGTTTTTTTTTTTCTTTTCCTGGCCGATTTTCGACCTGTCTGTGGCCGGCATTAGCCTGGGAGCAGATGGGCAGACTAGGGCTAGTTCACAATAGTGCGAGGATCTGTGTTTTAGCACAGCTGTAATATGCAGATCAACACAAGGACACCTAAAAAAAAAAAAAAAAAAGCTTTTACGTGTCCTACACTTTGCATTGCATTAAAATGTAACATTATGCATTTAAATGCAACACAGGTCAAAACATGTAAACAGAAAAAATTATTTTGTGACCCACTGGATGTGATGTCACAGGAAATGCGCATCAAGATATGTCAACACGTGAGGTAAAAGTGCAAAAGGATGGAAATGTACATGAATTTTTCCTACGTTTTATCACGAGCCAGTGTGAATTCAGCCTGAAATCTGGAGTTGCCTGTTGCACTTTTTTATTTATTTATCTCTGGTATTATTATACAGGATTTATATAGCGCCATCAGTTTGCTCAGCGCTTTCCAATATAACAGGAGACAATACAGCAACAATACAGTTCAATACAAGAGGGATAGGAGGACCCTGCTCCTTGGAGCTTACAATCTAGGAGGGAGGGTACTTATATAGAACCGTCAATTCATGCAGCTCTTTACATATATATTGTACATTCACATCAGTCCCTAACCCTCAAGGGGTGTACAATCTAAGGTCCCTAACTCACATTCATACATACACATACTAGGGACAATTTAGACAGGATCCAATTCACCTACCAGCATGTCTTTGGAGTGTGGGAGGAAACCGGAGTACCTGGAGGAAACCCACACAGGCACAGGGAGAACATGCAAACTCCAGGCAGGTGGTGCCGTGGTTGGGATTTAAACCAACGTCCTTAGTACTGCCAGGCGGAAGTGCTAACCATTTTGTCTTTTGTTGATATTAATGGGAGGACACAACTGTTTGCAAGTTGTAGTATAATCATGCAGACTTTTTGTTCTGTAGTTTTTGTTTAGAATACAAAAGAAACAATGACAGGCTGATGGTGTTTACAGCTATTCACATGTAGTCACACACAGAGCGATTCCCTGTGATTAGAAATGGATGTGCGCTCTTGAGCGTAAACTGCCAGCATCCAGGGGCACATATCTGTCCCTAATGGCAGTTTCACATGGCATGGGTGCCAAAAGACATCTATTAGATTGTACATTTATAGTGCGTATTCTGAAGGCCAGGGTATGCAAACTTTTGAGCACAACTGTATATTAGTGTATGAATAGTGTCACATTTTAGTTGTCAGTGAAATGAATTTATGCCCCATCGTTGGTGTGAGTGAAAGGAATAGTGTCCCATTTTAGTTGTCAGGGAAAGGAATTTATGCCCCATTGTAGGTGTGAAAGGAATAGTGCTCCATTGTTGGTGTCAGTGGTAGGAATTATGCCCCATCGTAGGTGTGAGTGAAAGGAATAGTGCCCCACTGTTGGTGTCAGTGGTAGGAATTATGCCCCATTGTAGGTGTGAGTGAAAGGAATAGTGCTCCATTGTTGGTGTCAGTGGTAGGAATTCTGCCCATTGCTGGTGTCAGTGGCAGGAATAATGCCTCAAGGGCCAGAAAAAGGCAAGCGAAGGGCCACATCTGGCCCCAGGGACGCAGTTTGGGGACCACTGGTCTAGGGTAATCTTTCTCAACCTGGTCCGCACAGAGGAACCCTTGAAATAACTTTCCAATCTCAGGAAACCCCTGCTAAAATGTATTATATCTAGAACCCATGATACATTAATATGATGGTCAGTGAGAGGACTGCTCCTCACATTTGTGGTCATTGGGAAGAATTCCCCCCTTACAGATAGCTAAAAGGATCAGTGGTGTCAGTGGGATCTTATCTGAGAGGCAGGAATTGCTCATTGCTCAAGGAACCCCTAACAACCTCTGGTGGAACCCTGGTCTAGGGCATCAGTAAAAGCATTTTTACTTGCCTTTTTCCTCACTCCTGCAGGCTTCCTCCTCTCTGAGCAATCTATTTCCTAAGCCTTTGGTTCCCAATCAGTTGCAGGCACTCTGATGTCATCTACTGTACAATACAGGGAAAGCCCACCACGAGAAGTTTTAGAATTTCCCCAAACTTAAAGGGCCTGTTCACACTACTGTGTTGCAGTACCATGAGCAGCTTGTGGTAATGTATGCTACATGTGTTTGTGCCAGGTGGTACCATTTATTCTGAATGGCACTCCAACATACTTTGTTAATGAACATGTATTGTCATCCAGTGTGTGCCACGCATGGTACATGCAGCATATTTGCTGCGTTTATGGGTTCTTAAGGATTAAATTGATAACATTAGTTTATAGATAAAGTCTAGCTGGCTGAGTCAGTCCCTGTCTGCTTTTATTATTACTCCAGTACTGGGATCTACAAGCTGTAATTTCTGATTCTGTTCCTGTCTACCTGGGTGTATTCCCCCTCACTGTGTTCCTGCAAATTCTGTGCATTCTCCTCTAGAAGCAGTCGCAATCAACAAAATTTAGTTTCCATTCCTCTTTTGCCCAAAACCAGCCTCCCATTCTCCTGCACACTTTGGAATGCCCTCTCTGTTTGCAACAAAGTCACCTCTGTCCATGACCTCTTAAACACTCGCTCTTTTAATCTACTTGCAGTTACTGAAACCCGAAATCATGAATCCGACACTGCTTTTCCTGCTTCCCTCTCCCATGGTGGTCTTCTCTAGACTTGCTCTCCCAGACCTAGTGGATGGAAGGAAGGTAGAGTGGGAATCCTCCTATTCTCACAAAGTACCTTTTAAGGTTCTTCACTCTTCTCCTTCTCTGTCCTTCTCCATAATTATGAAGCTCACTTTATATGTCTATTTTCACCACTTTTGTTAGGAATTGCTGTGATCTACCGGCCCCCTGGACTGGTATCAACTTTCCTTGATGATTTCTTTGCTTGGCTACCCTACTTTCTCTTCTGAAACTCCCACAATCTTTTTCGCTAACTTCAGCTTCCCTGTTAAAGTATAACAAAAGGCAAAACCTTTTTTTGTTTGTTGTTTTGGACAGAGTGGAGATGGATTAGAAACACTGTTGTTTTTATTGCTGTTTGTGCCCCAGTTATGGAGATTCACCCTCTCTATATTTTGGGTTGTCCCCAGAAAAGTAATAGAGGGGAAATCTTTTAATAGGGATACTAGTTCTGGTGACCTGGGGGTCCACAAGGAATTCCCTTAATTTGCAGGAATTTCCTCTCACTTCCTGTTTGGCTATTGCACAGGAAGTGAAGGAAAATCTCTGCAATGGGACACAGATGGTGAAAAAAAAAGAAAATCTGACGGGTTATAACCCTCCCTTATTCTATCCAAAATGAAAAAAAAAAAAAGTTTTGTCTAAAGTCTTACTTTAATAAGAATTCTATTAAACTTCTCAGTCTAAACTCCTCTTTTGATCTGAAGCAATGGATACATGCCTCTACTCACTTTGATAGCAACAACCTTGACCTTGTATTCTCCTACCTATGCATTCCTTGCAACCTCGCCAACAGTCCTTTTCCTCTCTGATCACCACCGTATTCGTTTTGCTCTCTCTTCATCCTCCTCTTCCTCCAACTGCAATTCATGATGGTATCTCCACTGTACAGATACCTCCCCACTTAACACCCCATGTCCACAGGTACACTCAATAATTCCCCCATTCAAATTACTTACAATAGGGAACATTGCTAAACTTTTTTCTAACGCCCACCTAACCACCTGCCCCCTGGACCGTTTCCACTCAAATACTACAGTTACCCTCTGGTTCTATCCTACACTCTCTAACATCTTCAATCTGTCCCTCTCTTCTGGTATCTTCCCCAGCTCTCACCCTAAAACTTAAAAAGTCCTCTTTGGACCTCAACAATCTGAACCTTTGCCCCATCTCCTTGCTCCTCTTTTCCCCCCAAACTCCTTGAATGTTTGGTCTACAACCTACTGAGTGATCACCTCACTGAGAATAACCTTCTTGATCCTCTTCAGTCTGGATTTTGCCCTCCACTCTCCACAGAAACTGCTGTCCTAAAAGCTCAAACAATTTACTAACAGGCAAAACTACTGGTCCGCTATTCTGTACTCCTCATCCAGGACCTTTCGGCTGCCTTTGATACAGTTGACCACCCCATCCTCCTCTAAAAATGTTACTCCTTTGGTCTCCATGACTGTACTCTTTGTTGGTTCTCATTCTACCTATCCCACCGCACCTTCAGTGTCACTTACATTTCTACTTCCTCCTCTCCTCCTCCTTTTTCTGTCGGGGGGTCCACCAAGGTTCTGTTCTTGGACCTCTGCTATTCTCAATCTACACCTCCTCCCTGAGTCAGTTGATAGCCTCTTTTGGCTTTCAATACCATTTCTATGCTGAAGACACCCAAATCTCTCTCTCAGATCACTCCGTCAGTATTCTCACGCATCTCTAATTTACTAACAGACATCTCAATCTGGATGTCACACCACTTCCTCTCCAATACCGAGCTCATAATATTTCCTCCCCCAAGTGCCCCTTATCCGGACTTCTCTGTCAAGATCAATGACACAACTATCAACCTGTCCCCTCATGCCAGAGTGCTAGGTGTAATTCTGGAATCTTTCCTTTCACCCCCACATCTAATCACTGTCCAAACTTTCCACCTCCGCAACATCTCCAAAATATGCCCCTTCGTAAGCAATGACATCACAAAGCATCTAATTCACTCCTTGGTTATCTCTCAACGATTGGAACTCCCTCCTCATTGGATTACGTTTACATAAGCTATCTCCCCTTCCTTCCATCATGAATGCTGTTGCCAGACTCATGCACCTCACCAACCATTCCATGTCTGCTACCCCTCTCTGTCAATCCTTTCACTGCTCACCCAACAAATTAAATCCAAATACTAACAATAACTTACATAGCTATCCACAACTCTGCCACCATCTGCATCACTAACCTGGTCTCAAAATGCCAACCAAATCTTGCTCTTCATTTGTCCCAAGACCTCCTGCTTTCTTGCTCCCTTGTCACCTCCCCCCATTTTCTTCTCCAGGTCCTTTCCTGAGCCTCCCCCATCTTATGGAACTCCTTACAATCCTTGAAATCCCTTCTCTTCAGAGAAGCCATTCCCTTTCTCCATCAACTCATCCCTCCACAACAGGTATCCACTTTTTATCCCTTGACTCTATTTTTAGATTGTAAGCTCTATTGAGCAGGGCCCTCTGATTCCTCCTGTACTGAATTGTCTTGTATCTATGCTATGTGTCACCTCGCATGCAATCATATTTGGGAGTTTAAGGTGGCGTCCACTCCGGGTTTTCTGAGCCACAATGGCAGAGGTGGTTCCGGACCGGATTTTGTGCTCCACTTATGACCACCAGCAGTTGGTATAAATAAGGCAGGGCTGGAGCATGGAGTTGCTCGTGGCCTGGGACTCAGCCATTCCTGAGAGAGCTGTGCATGAAAGTGTGTGTTATACCAACCAGGAAAAGGGTTTGCCTATTGTTTCATTTTTTGTTGGTGACAGGGAGAAGCCCTTCACCAGTGAGATAGGAAAACGTCTGTGTTTAGTTAGTGCCTGGATGGCAAGGATTTAGTTTTCTGTTTTTGTTTTGATATTTTGCAACCTTTGAAATAAAACTGACGACCAGTCAGATTTCAACCACTAGCCTACAGGGCAGTTATACCCCCTTCCTGCCCAGGCCAGTTTTCAGCTTTCAGCACTGTCACACTTTGAATGACAATTGCGCGGTCATGCAACACTGTACCCATATGACATTTTTTATCATTTTTTTGAGACAGCTTTTTTTTGGTGGTATTTACTCACCTCTGGGGTTTTTTTTTTAAATTTAAATTAAAAATTTTGAAAAAAAATAAGTTTTTCTTAGTTTTTGTAAGTAAGTGATTTTTCTCCACTGATGTGTGGTAATGAGGCTGCACTGATGTGCACTGCTGAGGAGGCACTAGTAGGTGGCACTGATAGGCAGCACTGATAGGTGGCACTGACTGGTGACACTGAAAGGCAGCTCAGATGGGCACTGATATGTGGCATTGATGTGCACTGGTAGGCACTGATATGTGGCATTGATGAGGCACTGATGGGCACTGGCACGTGGCATTGATGGGCAATGACAGTTGGCATTGATGGGCACTGACAGATGGCACTGCTGGGGCTACACAAATCATCAGGGCACACTGATCATCAGTGTACATGTCCCCTCCAAGTAATGCCGATTTCCGGCTCGCCTCTCAAGCTGTCAGCGTAACAGCTAGTGAGGAGAGAGATGCCGATAACCGGCATTTCCTATTTACATGTGATCAGCTGTGATTGAACACAGCTGATCACATGACCAAGCCGACATCTTCGGCTCTTTCCGTTGATCGGTGATCCGCTGTGTCCGAGGGATCGCCGCGCTCCTGGAGCCGTGCATGCCCGCTTAGAATGAGAGAACCGCCTTGCGCACGTCATTACCTTATATGGCGGGCAGGAGGCGGTTAAAGAGAGCCTGCTGTGCGGTCTACCTTTTTCCCAGGGAAAAACATTGCAGTTCCGTGAGTAAAATAAGCATTTGATCCTCAAGCAAAACATGACTTGGTACTTGGTGGAGAAACTCTTGTTGGCAAGCACAGAGGTAAGACGTTTCTTGTAGTTGGTTACCAGGTTTGCACACATCTCAGGAGGGATTTTGGTCTACTTTTTACAAATCTTTTCTAAATCCTTAAGGTTTTTTTGGCTGTCGCTTGGCAACTTGAAGTTTCACTTCCCTCCATACATTTTCTAAAGGATTAAGGTCTGGAGACTGGCTAGGCTACTCCATGACTTTAATGTACTTCTTCTTGAGCCACTTCTTTGTTGCCTTGGCGGTATGTTTTAGGTCATTGTCATGCTGGAACACCCATCCATGACCCATCTTCAGTGTTCTGGCTAAGGGAAGATGGTTCTCATCCAAGATTTTACAATACATGGCCCCGTCCATTGGCCCCTCAATGCAGCAAAGTCGGCCTGTACCTTTAGCAGAAAAACAGCCCAAAAGCATAATGTTTCCATCTGATTGACTGTAGAGTGGGTGTTCTTAGGGTCATAGTCAGCATTTTTCTTCCTCCAAACACGGCGAGTCGAGTTAATGCCAAAGAGCTAAATTTTGGTCTGACAACAGCACTTACTCCCAATCCTTCTCTGAATCATTTAGATATTGACAAACTTCAGACAGGGCTGTACATGTGCCTTCTTGAGGAAGTTTAAAGTCCCCGTGCTCGCGAGTAATGGTGAACACATATGTAGGCCATGCCCACATATGTAAATGGTGTTCACACACTTGAGGTTATCTCCACGAACATCAGAGCAAGAGCAATAATTCTCGTTCTCGACTTCCTCTGTAACTTTGCACTGCTAACCTGTAGACCTTTTTAAAGCATCACCCATGGAGATTTTTAAGTACCGCAGTTTCACGCCATTCCATGAGCGTGCGCAACTTTAAAGTGTGGATATCTATTTACTCACTGTAACATCCTCTTTCCAATTTTATATTATATTGTTTTTTGTTTTTTTAATCAAAGTATTTTTTTCCCAAAAATATATTCATTTTTAAAAACTGCACATTTCAGTTTTTGGCTAAGTGCATTTTGAATTTTCGGTTTCGGCACGAGAATTTTCATTTCGGTGCACCGCTACTTTCTATATCAAAGTATTCTATTAAATAGTAATTCTATGGTGTGTGTGTGTATAGTAAGGAAGAACTGGGATTTGACTCTCTGCTCTTTTCTTCTCTATTATTTGTTCTGAAGGCAATCTGTATGAACTAGAATTGACTACATACAGACTGCTCCACATCTTTTTACACTCCTTTACTCCAGACAGATGTCAAAAACTACACAGGGTGATGTATGTATGGCAAGCTGTTGTGGAGGAAGCTGCCCAGTCGAAGGAGGGGGGTCTATTGTCAGCAAATTTCAGATGTCAAGCTCTCTGCTCACGTAGCACTTTGAGTGTGATGCCTGGAACAGCACGTCTCTCCTGTATATTGCTTGTGACTTAGGCTGTATGCTTAGGACTTGCTCTGCAAGGCAAAGATATACACTTCTCTGCTGTTTGTCATGGTAAGATGCTGAACACTGCAACCTGTGACTTTAAACCAGGTTTCACATGTTGGTCGAACTTCCATTGATCAGTTTACTACACGGGAGAATGAATAGGTTTAGAGCCTCTGAAACTTCATAGTGCACTTTTTATAGCTAACAAACATATGGGTGAACGTATCTGTGACATTGTCAAAGCTTGCTTCACAGAAAACATTTTCTGTTTTTATTGTTTTTGTTACTTTTTATATGTGCTCCGATATTTACACAGTTACCATTTTTGATTTGATATGCCTGTTTCCATGTTTTGTCTTTTAGGTAGCCTAGTCAGTCCCAATGATTTTTCTTCCATTCCACACTCGGAGACTGGTAACCCAGGTTTACTTTGGATTGAAGCCAGGAAGAAAGAAGGGCATTGTGGTTGACATGGCACGGCCAAGCTCTAGTAAGTATTGCTGTGTTGGTAGAAACGGTCTGTACATTTGCTATAAGATGTCATTTCCATTCAACTGTTTAAAGCTTTTCTTTAAAAGAAAACCAACATCTATGTTTAATATGAATTGTGCATGGTACTTACAATAAGGCAACATACACAAAACTCCCAAGATTATTTTTTTTATAAAGGCTGTTGAATGGTCTGAAATTCAAACATGAGTGTCTCTGCAAGTACCAGCCAGCTCAACTAGTTGAGCCAGGTGGAAACATGGTGTTGCTAAACCCACAACAGTAAAATCCGTCTGTATAGCAGTAAAGCATGCTTGTTATACTCACTGTGGAACCTAAGGGGTTAATCCTCTGCATTGTGTGAAAAGGCTGATCCTGTCTTCTCTGTCCCTCCTCTTGTTGAAATGACCACCTGATAGACTGAATCTGTATACACATGCACATGCTCAGTTTGGTGTGTATTGCTAGAGAGGTTTTTTTTTTCTTCTTGGGAGAGGGCAAGTGATCAGCACTGTCCAGACAGAGGTCAGGACTTTCACATCCTCCTAGAGCAGAAAGAAAACACCTCCTACAAGCTTTAACCAGTGCTCTGCTGAAGTCATAAGACTGCTCTAACAGCTGATGAGAAAATGTATTTAGCAGTTTATATTTACTAAAATAATTTCATTTCCATGTTGTGTGTACTGTGGGAGACCAGATATAGTGAATGCAAGGTCCTGGGTTTAGTAACACTTTAAAGCCTGAACAGTAACTGCATCCTATCAGATGTAGCCATTGCTCAAGTATTTTTTTTTTCTCTCTCACCGGCTAAATGGACAGAATTTGAGCTGTCTATGCCCAGCCATAACTACAGTTTAAAATGTTTGATCATATCATCATTAGGTAGACATTGCTCCTATATTGTTCTGACTATTTTATCTCACTTTTATTTGCTTTAGTAGCATATTAACTTGAAATACTTCACACCAGAAAGAAGTTGGCTATAAAAAAATAGTTTTTGAAACATTCAGTCAATTTTTTATAATAGTTAATGTAGTCAAATCAACAATCGTTTTCAGTCTTGATGATGAAGAAAATCAAAGGAGAGGGATGTAAAATTTTTCTTGAACAAAAAGCACATTCATAGTTAGAATTTAAACTATGACTGTAATTTTTGTTTGTGAAAAAGTGTACTTTATTGTAATGCACGTCTTCATCCCAAAATCAAACGTAGAATTCAAAACCTTGACATTGCAATGTTGTTCAGGGTCTTCATGAGATATTTGTCAAGTCCACAATCGTACCATGGAATGCTCTGATGCTGCTATAAATGTTTGAACCAAATTTTATCTGTAGGGTCAACTTTGATGAAGAAGCAAAGATTAGCTACAGTAAATGCCCATAGCTCAATTATCTTTCAGGATAGTGGGGCAGTAAAGCTGGTGTATATATGTACAGCATTTCGATACATGTGTAGCCCTGTCTGTTCAGCAGAAGCCAGTCCAATGACTGGCTTCTGTCTAACGATCCTGCTGGAAAACCACCATTTGATCAGCAGATACCAATGGCTGCAAGGCTTAATTCTTACAGGGAGATTTCACACTGTCAGAATGCAATAGAGCAGCAGGGAAGATTTCTGCATCCACATCGCTTGTATGGATGTGGGGATCTGTTGAGATTTTCTAGATTCAACCCGCCGCTGGCTGAAAGAAGAAAAAAAAAAAAAGCACTCTGCCTGTATATCCTGCTTTACTGCCATTAACTTCTTCCTGCCAATGTGGCACATATATGCTGTCTTTCGGCGGGTGGATTTTAATGCCAAGTGGCCATAAATATGCATCTATTGGTGAACAATTTACTCGAGAGCAGGCTCATTCTGTACTCCCCGCACAGCAACTAACACGTAACGGAAAGCTCCTGATGTATACTTGCTATCGGGAGCTTTCTGATCATGTGACTGCTTTGATAGCCAACCACAATGGTCACATGATCAGAATGCCTGCCTCTGCCTCCCGGCATTTCAATCCAGTTAAAGGGCCAGGAGGCAGCTGCAGGAAAGTGTTAAAATCCCACTCAGCCACTAACAATTGCAGTAGATATTTGCTAGATCTTCCTGTAATCAGAGTGGTTTTGCAGCAGGACCCAGTAACTATTCTTTCATGCCATACTTTGGTATTGTTTCATTAAAGCAATAATGTATTCAGTATTTTATTACCATGTAAGCATAAATATTGCATTTACTACATCAATGTTATAATATTACATTTCGTAAATTCGAGTCACAAATATCATCACAAATGTTAACCTGATTCTAACCTGAGGTGTCTGTTGAAGACAACATTAAGGCTAGGTTTACCCTGCTGTGATCTGACTTTCAGTGCGATTTATGTAGTGCTACTTGGATGTGGTTTGCATTTTCTATGAGGCCAATATCAAGCTGGAATCGCATCAAAGTAGTACAGGACCCTTTTCCAAAATCGCTCCTTGGAAACATTAATTCTTTGGTTGCATTGAAGTGAACAGACACCATTGAAAAACAACATGATTTCCATTGTTGTGCAACTCAAGTCGCATCTGAAATCGCACTAGTGTGAACCAGGGCTTAATGTAGCCCTGGGAGGTAAAGCTAGAATTTGTTTTCCTGAAAAAAATGCAGTAGCGTTCTAAATGAAGGCTTGCAGTTGGTAACTTTCTTATAAATAACGATGCCACACAATTAGTGTTTGTGTGAATTGAATGTTTCAGTGCAAATATTTCTTTAGCCAAAATAAAGAACAATGTGCTTTGTGAATTGATTTAATTGAGGGACTGCTTGAAGGATTTTACATCTACGTAGTTCAGAACTAGTAAATTAAGATTTTCTACTTGCAATTATGCACTTGTGTATTTGACTGCATGGGTACATCAACAGATGTCTAGTACAGCCATTCTCCTGTGGAGGTTGCTAGGGGTTCCTTGAGCTGTGGCTGATTGACCTCCCATTTGATGGTGCCTGCATAGTTCTGGGGCCAACGCCACATGGCAGAGTTAGTGGCATGATACCAGTGATTTTTAGCTGTCTGTAAGGTTGGCATTCTGGCCATTACTGTAAAGGGGGTCTTCTTTCTACTGGCTACCAGTGTAAGGCGCATGTTTCCCAATGTCCCAATGAATTGGTTTTAGCAAGGATTCCCCAAGACCTGAAAATCATTTTAAGGGTTCCTCAGGGTAAAAAGATTGAAGGCTCATCTAGTATATTAACATTTTTCCTGTATATTTTAAAGACCAACCCTTTCATTTCATTTCAGTTTTCCTTGGTTGTCGGCAAGCTAAATCACACACTGGCCACTTTTTATCTCTCAAGGAGTACAGTTAGAAGATATCCTCACTAGAAATCCCAGTTCTGCCCAGCAGCTGTGGACAATGCAAAGCCAAATAATGGTGTCACACGTCTATAATGTCCAACACACAAATAATTGGGTAGCCCAGCTGTAAGCAAGTGACACCTTATGGTCTTGGAAGAGGGGGGTGGTCAATCACAATCTACTACAAGGTTACAAAAAACTGTAGCCTTCAAGAGATAGAAGAAGCTGGAGATTATATATAACAGACATTAGGTTCTTTACATACTAAATAGTAGTAACATTAACACTGCATTCTTTTTAATCTTACATCATTTCTCACATGTAATAGATCTGGCTGAATTTCGAGAAGTATTTGCTAAGGCAAAACATATAGCAGTTATTACAGGAGCTGGAGTTAGTGCAGAGAGTGGAGTTCCTACTTTCAGGGGTGCTGGAGGATTCTGGAGAAAATGGCAAGCTCAGGTAAGCGTTGGTATCAACTGTATAGCATTTCATGTTATATTTATGGACTTTCAGAGGGATAGATCTGTTTAACGCATAGGCTGTAAATCCGTTATGATCTGTAAGCTTGTTTTTATGGAAGGTTCATATAATCTGAAGTGTCTTAAACTAGTTTTAGAAGCAAAGGAACCCAAATTATGTGCAAAAAGCAGAGATGACGTTAGCCATCACAATAAATCAAATTACATGTTTTATCAGTTTGATTAGGAAAGGGATCTTATTATTGTGGTTCATCATACCTTTTTTGCTTTTCATGAATCTGCTTTACCATGTTATAAATGATATAGTGCTAAAATGACCCCTTTTTTTAATATGTGCATTTTAATGTAAATGAAGCTTTAAGATAAAAGATAAAATACACATCTAGGATGCTGCAAATTGTTGTCTGCTACATCCAGGTTTGTTGTTTTTGTCTGTCTGCTTCTAAAGCAATAAAAGTAGCTCACTGAAACATTTAGGGTGCATTCACAGGAATGCACTTGCACTCCGATTAGATGACAGAACCTCAGCAGCGCCTTCCTACCACTAGTCTGAGGGAAGCGGCCCCATTGAAAGTAATAAAAGGCTGCCAACTTCCAAAGCTAATCACGGCCACTTGGATGTAATCTCTCATGCAGCTATCACATGCGAGTGATCAGCCTTGGATGCAGACTGGTTGCAGCCACGGCTGATCATTCTCATATGATCATTACATGAAAGATTGAATGCTAGTGACCACGATTAGCTACAGGAGTCGGCAGACTCCCATTGCTTTTAGAGGGGTGGCCTCCTGAAACTAATCACAGGAACTTTTTTCTGGGGTTCTCGCATCTTATTGGAGTGCAGGTGCATTTGCCAGTGTGAATGCACCCTTTACCTTTTTTTATGTCAACGGTCAAGACACAGGGGGGTTGATCTGCTAAATCTGGATTGTGTAAAATCTGGTGCAGCTTTGCATAGAAACCAATCCGCTTCCAGATTTTTTTTTTCCTCAAAGCTTAACTACTTCTCGTCCAGCAACGTAGGAAGGCTGATATCTCGGTCATTGCTGCAGCAATGTCAAAATTGGCCTGGACTGGAAGTGGTTAATTGAAAAAGTTAAAGTTGGAAGATGATTGGCTACCAGGCAGAGCTTCACCAGATTTTTAGTAAATCAACCCTAAAGTGTAAATTGCATGTGTGTTACATTGTTGAAACCTTTAGAATGAATGCAGAAAAGATGATGAAATGGTTGAGATGTCTGTCCAGTTACATACAGAAAGGATATAAACAGTCCAGTGCATTGGGAATATAGGTGTGTGGTTTTTTTTTTTTTGTTCGTTTTTGTTTTTTTTGTAATCCATTTAAAAATGCATAGTGTTCCCCTTTAAAGCAGAGCTACACCCAAAAGGGAAAGTTCCACTTGAAGTACTGGTCCCTGTGAGGAATTGGCACCTTTTTTTTGGGGGGGGGGGAAGCAGGTACCCACTTCTGGTGCGATCACCGAGGTGATTGGAAGTTATTCTACCCCCTCCCTCTCCATAATCTTCTGGGACAAGTGACCGGTCCCAGAAAACGATGGGACCATTCACAAGGTGCAGCGCTACTCGCACATGTGAAGTTGGCGCCCGGCTGTGAAGCTGCAAATTAAGATGCCAGAGCTGGGGAGCAAGGATGGCTAGTGAACCCAGCTGCAAGTGAATACATCGCTGAATCGTGGGACACTCGGGTGTCTTTTTTTTTTTTTAAACCAGTTCCCTACCGCACTGTAGCTGAAAGACGGCGACAGCGTAGTTGTTTGATTCTGGGACGATGTCCATGGACATCATTCCAGAACACGACGCCGGTAATCGTTGTGTCCTATGACTACGGGATACGGTAAACGGCCAATCACAGCGGCTTTTTACCACGTGTCCAATGACACAGCAGATTACCGGGTAAATACAGTTGCTGGTTATCGGCTGCACTTTCCTCACGCTGTACTGCCGGCAATTGTCAGATGTGATCGGCACTGATCATCAGGGCACTGATGATCAGTGCCAACCACCTGTGCCCTGCAGTGCCACCCACCTGTGCCCATCAATGCAGCCTCATGAACGCATATCAGTGAAGTAGGAAACTTACCTGTTTGCAAAATTTTATAATCGAAACAAAGAAACTTTTTTTTTTTTTCCTTAGCGCAAAAAATGAAACACCCAGCAGCGATTAAATACCACCAAAATAAATCTCTATTTGTGTGGAAAAAAAATGATAAAAATTTCATATGGGTACAGTGTCATTTGACCACGCAATTGTCATTTAAAGTGCGACAGCGCTGAAAGATGCAAATTGGCCTGGGCAGGAAGGGGGTATAAGTGCTTGGTAGACAAGTGGTTAATAAAGTTTTTGTAGTTGCTGACATTTATTTATTTGTTTTTTGTTTGACTGGTACTTATTGCGCTTCTATAATTTTTGTTGCCACTGCCATGGCACAAGTATAAGTATATAAGCAAATTGTTAAAGTGTAAATATCTACATTTTTAAACATTGTTTAATTCTCCTTCTACAAAAAACATCTCCGTACAGTTGGACACATGTTGCTCACATCATCTATGTAATATTAAAGCAACTTTCATTATTTCATCCCAGAATTTGGCAACACCCGAGGCCTTTGTCAGGAATCCCTCACGTGTTTGGGAATTTTATCATTACCGCAGAGAAGTGATGCTGACGAAAAGTCCAAACCCAGCACATCTCGCCATTGCAGAGTGTGAATCTCGGCTCAGCAAGCAAGGCAGGAAGGTGGTGGTGATAACACAGAATATTGATGAGCTGCATCACAAAGCTGGGACACGCAATCTCTTTGAAATTCATGGTAGGCTGGAGGCATGGTTTGTGATTGTCTCTTAATAACCAGAGAAGCACTACTGAAAAATGTATTTTATGAATTCCTCTACAGTAACCCCCATTCATAATTGAGTGAGTGTTTTCATGCAATGTTGAAGCTTTTTTTTTTTGTGTGTGATTTTTGAATTGCTTTTCATGTTTCCAAGCTTCAGGCATTTTTATTTTGGCCAATGTGTCATCTATGATACTGGAGTTAATTTACTAAAACCGGAGAGTGCAAAATCTGATGCAGCTCTGCATAGAAACCAACCAACTTCCAGGTTTTATTGCCAAAGCTTAATTGAACAAGCTGAAGTTAGAAGCTGATTGACTACCATGCATTGCTGCATCAGAGTTTGCACTCTCCAATTTTGATAACTCAATCCCCATACATCAGCTTTGTCCTTGTGCCTGCCTCCTGGTTTTTCTGTGTGGTTTCATGTACTGTCAGAGCTTTTGACTGATGCTAATTTCTTCCCAGGCCTTTCTGCTGCATGCCACGGTTGTTGTAATAGGCATCACTGGGATTGTAGAGATTCTTGTGGGCCCACATACAGCATAGACACTCGTAAATTTTCTATTTTGTTCACCAGCATGAGATTGCTAGGAGATGGAAACCAGGTGCCAAATGTGTGAAAAATGCTTTAGATCGCTTATGTCATGTGCTCCAATTTAAGTCTATGGAGCCGAAAATGCGCAATTCCACCCGAGAAAATCTCCTGTGTGTTTCATGTGACAACTGGCAGCACAATGCTCAGGTGTAAGTGGATATAACGGGAATCTTTACATTGAGTGTTGTCCTGCTTCATGAACCACGCAACACACTCCGGTGTGAATGGGGGCTAAGATTGTTTGTTTGTTTTTTTTTCTTCAACTGTTAAAAAAAAAAAAAAAAAATTGTTTTTTCTTTTATTTAGACTAAAATAGTATAGATCATTCACGTAATGCTTGTAATAAAAACAATCGCTTAGAGTTTTATTTATGATCTGCATTTCATTTTCAATTAGGTAGCTTATTTAAGACCCGATGTAACACTTGTGGCAGTGTGAAGGAAAATTATAAGAGCCCTATATGTCCTGCTCTTGAAGGAAAAGGGTAAGATTTTCACTTGACTTTTATGTTTGCATCTAGTTTCTCAGGTTGGGTTAGAGCAAGGCCCTAACATGGGCAAGCCCCTCTTTTGAGCTAGTAGCTTGTAGTGGGTCATTGGTACATGTCAAAGCCTAACCATCCAGAAAAAGTTTGTGAGCAATATTGTTAAAGGTAAAAAAGCATAGAGTGCCATGCTTCCTTTAAATGGTACTTAAAACACGTGAATGCAAACAAAATTATATTAAAATTAGTGAACATGAATAGTTGCAAAGTCTCTTCATATTGTGATTTCTTTAACTTCAACAAACTTCATAACTCCATATCTTCATAAAACGTAATCCTCCACCTCAAACACCAGATGTGCCCTCACCTGGAGTTTTTGACCTCACATATAGTTAGGTCAAAAAAAGCATGTGTCCCTTGAGGTGGACATAAACTGGCAGGTGTATCTTGTATTTGCACTCTTCGTCCAAAGATAACCAATCCCTTTAATCTTTCCTCCTCCACTCAGCATACATGTCAGAAAAAATGAGTAAAACACAATAGTGCTTTATCCTTTAAATTGCACCACTGTATTAAAAACATGACCACTCCCATTGTGCAGGTGCTCAGTCGCACCAGATATTCGCATATGAATCCAAAAATGACGTTTATAAGCATACAAAGAGAGCCTTCACTCCTCTGATGTGATAGTGTAAGTATATCGGCAAATTGCGAGCACCATGACGTCATCAAGCCCCTCACTTGGTGACTTCACGACGCTCGCAATTTGCTGATACACTTACACTGTTACATCAGAGGAGGGGAGGTTTTCTTTGCATGCTTATAAAGGGCATTGTTCTTAGTATCCTCATCTTCTGCGTGCTGCTAAATCTGGGCCTGTAAAGGTGCAAGCCATAATGTTAGTTAGCAAGACCACTGCAGCCTTGTCCATCACATTTGAGAAACAGTGAAAGGTTACACAGTGCAGATTTTGTGAAAAGAGGATGCAGAACCATTTGGAAGTCCAGGGGGAATCCTGATAAAGGTAGCAAGATTGGATTTTTATAGAATGATTAAAGTAAATTATTCAGACTTGCTAGCATTAGTACAGCTATAAGGTTACCTAGAGCAGAAAATTGCTGTTTGCTGGAACATGCACCCCAAATGTGATCAGTTGAAGTCTAATGCAGGCCGCAATATTGTGATTTGAGAGTGGTGGTTCTCAGCTAAGTATCTGCTTTAATTATGCATAGAGGAGATAGGCCTGAGAATTTATAACATTTTAAAGACGTTCCTTGCTCTAGAAGAAGAAAAAAAAATACAGTCTGCAGCTACAAATCCTGTAGCTGCTGACTTTTAATAAAAGGACAGTTACCTGTTCAAAAATCCAGCTCCGTCCTCAGCTGGCCAGTTCTTCACCAGTCTTCTGGTTCCAGGCATGTTTAGCTGGCTGTGATTCTTTGTGGATTCACAGCCAAAACAATTTCTCAGCACACTTTCCAGCTAGCCCGCAAAAAAAAACCAAATTGACCCTGTCTAACAATTCACGTTAAAACAGGGATTCGTTGCACACATATGCAAATATATGTGGAAACTGCCCACATCAAGGCTCCTCCTGTATACTGCAGTCCTAACTATAGTGTCGCCAAGTTGGAGCATTTACAGATAAATTAACGGTAGGTTTGCCTGGAGGTAGCCCTCTCCTCCCTAAAGGCAATGGAGCACATTGGACACTCAAGAGCGCAATGGCAGCTGAAAGCATCAAATGTGCCCCCACACCAATTCAGCAAACAAGCTATACAAAAGGTAACCACCACAATGTATGGCTAGCCTTTGCAGTAGGCTGTACATGGAAGGGGAACATACATCACAAACTATTTTCCCAGGCTAGCTGGTAAGTGTGGTGGGAAATTACAGCCGGCTTACCACCGCGCATGTGCAAGTGGCGCTGCGCTTTGTGAATGGACCCACAGCCTTCTGGGACCTGTAACGTGTTCCAGAAGGCTGCAAGCGAAGAGAGGGGGGGTCCTAGCAGAAGTGTGAGCAGGTACCTATTAAAACTAGGTACTCCCCAAAAAAAAAAAAAGTATTATGTATCACTCCTTTTTAGCATGAAGTTCTGCTTTATGGTCTAGAAGCAACCAAGTAATGCACCACAAAGTTCTCAGGAGGCTTGAAGGATTTTAAGGATTTGTCTTGAGCAAAGTTCTTGACTGTTGAGTTTTTTTTTTTTTTTTCTTCCTTTAAATATTGTCTTATGTAATGGTGTTGTTTCTTTGTTTCTGTTAGTGCTCCTGAACCTGATGCTACTGATGCTGCAATTCCAGTAGACGAATTACCAAGGTGAATATTTGTAGACAAACCTGTTGTCCTCCTTCCCTTTTTTTTTTTTTTTTTTTTTTTTTTAATACAACTGAAGAAAGTATTTTATAAACATTTATATATAAGCCACTTCCCATTAATGTTGGGAGAAGTAAAATCAGATTCTTGAAGTAACCCATGATGTCTTTTGTATCTGCTGACAGGTGTGAAGAAAGTGGCTGCCGTGGTCTTCTCCGACCTAATGTTGTATGGTTTGGTGAGACTCTGGATTCCAGTCTTCTTGGAGAAGTGGAGAAAGAATTAGAAACATGTGACTTGTGTTTGGTGGTAAGTGGTAATGGAGATAAGAAAATAAAGATTGACTGTGTTTATCCACTTCAGAGCCAAAATGTGCCCAACACATCTTAGATCTGTATTAGTATATGTATCTCATTTCAGAAAATCCATCATACAGTGCAACATAGTGATGCGGTGATCCTATTTGTTCTAATCATGCTGTCATGTTGATTCCTTTTGCAGGTTGGAACTTCATCAGTTGTCTATCCTGCTGCCATGTTTGCACCACAAGTGGCTGCTCGAGGAGTGCCTGTTGCCGAGTTCAACATGGAAAGTACACCTGCAACTTTGGGCTTTACGTAAGAAGCGTCTTGAGCTAAAATTTCTGTTGTGTTCCTGCTAGATTGGTATTGAAGACAGTAATTTTCACAAATCAGAATGTAAATATACTTTACATTCTGCAATTTGTATGTTTAACCTTTTTTATGACTTAGCTGTTGCTGCACCTCTTGTGATTAGTCCAAAGTAGAATTACTTGCAGTCACTGTGAAGAATATTAGGCCATGCCTTAATTCACACAGCTAAAATATCAGAATAAGAGGTCCATTCACTAAAGGTTACCGCATACTATATGAACACGACCCATTTTTCAGAAATCTCACATGAGATAATAAGAGTCAATTCATCAAAGTAAAATCTTGAATTTAAATAAGGTTGAAAACTCTGGGATAGAGGCTGTATTCACACTAGAGCGGACAGATTCTAGAGCTCTTTACTTGTCTGGCAGCTGTCCACTCCTGGCTGCAGCCGGGGCAGTGTGGTGTGCAATTCAGTGCATCAGACAGCTTCCTTTTTTTTTGTTGTGTATATATTTGTAAACTTCAAATACTGTTTATCCAAAACAATTCTTTCACGCGGCTATACAGCAGTGTAGGGAGGGGCTGTACAGTGCCTTGCAATTCTGTACAGCGTGCTACAACATGTCTGCATTTTATTGCAGTAGTCTGCAGCACAGCTCCAGGCTGTGTTGCATTGTGAATGGGAAACACAGGAAACAGTTTTCTATGTGTGCTTGCAGTTGTCTGATGCAGTAAAACATCTGTCACCAACACAATGTGTGAATTGGTCTTTACACTGTCACCGAGGAATAGCGCTTGCCACATCAATCTGCGTAGGTGATTCATTAAACTCGGAGGGCCCGTGCCGGGATCTGCTTACAAGTATTCAAAATAATTGAAGAGGTATGTGAAAATGTGGACAGTTTCTTCAAAATCTTTTGAATTACCCTCTCAATATGTAAATAGAGATCTGAAATAATGTGGAGTATCTTGGCATGCGTGTGGGAGTATCTTGGCATGCGTGTGGGAGTATCTTGGCACTCGCTAGAAGTGTCAGGTGGTAGTGAGGGACCCCAAGTTACCTTTTGCATCGGGGCTTACAAGCTTCAAGTTATGCCTCTGGGTCAAATTGAATTCTTCCAGGACTGCTCAGTTTAAAATTCAGTAAAAGAAATCGTGCCTGAAAGGAGATGATTGCCGCCATGCTACTGTTTAGTCATCCCATACTGTTTGTGAAGCCTTCATACCTCTTCACGGTAGTGCTTTGTATAACATGTCCCAGGTTGTTACTTCTCTGTATCCTTGTTGGTGAGATTTATCTTTACATTTACTACCTGAACTGTTCTCAGGTCAGGGGGTCAGAAAGCAATGGGAAATCTGGCCACCAGAGATAAATCCACATTTTAGGGAGGATTTCGGTTCTCTTGCAGGCACTGTAACTCTCCACTTTAAGGCCTCATTCACACCATATGTGCAGAAAAACTGATGGAAACTGACACACAGATTTCACTTGCAGAGATATCAGTTTTCATGTGCGTTTTCAATGAGTTTTATACACCTTGCAGATTTCTGCGCAGATAAAATATGCAGCTGACACTAGTGTTGTGGTGTGAACAATTGATTTGGTTGTGCCTTTGAAGAACTTGTGCAGAAACTCCCGTCTTTGCACCATGGTGTGAATGAGCCCTCAAGGTTTTAAAGGATGCCTCTAGGACAGAATGTGAGGGGAAATCTCTATGATGGGGGAGACAAATATTAATAGTAACTGTCAAGGTTTTTAAGCCTTACCTGCTTTTTTCCAACACAAACATTAGTTGTGTTTCTAAAGCATCATGTATATAAAAGAGATGCTATTTGATAGGAATGATTTTACCTTGAGTGCCCAACAATTTTGTTATATGTTGCTTAAAATCAATCCTGTAATTTGGATCATTTTACCCAATTCCCGTTACTCTTAGGCAGCCCATAGAAGAGTTGAAGACTGAACGTTCTGTCGAACAAAAAACAAAAAATGGCGTTCATTTTATCATACAATTGTGCCATCCTTGTTTTGAAATTTACACTGCTAAAAAATTTTTTTTTTCCCCTTCACTTTGCCTAGTCTGCTTAGTGCAATCATGTGTTGACATTTTTACATTTTAACCACTTGACCTCCAGAGATTTATCCCCCCTTTCTGACCAGGCCATTTTTTGCGATACGGCGCTGCATTGCTTTAACTGACAATTGTACGGTCATGCGGTGCTGCACCCAAATGAAATTTTATGTCTTTTTTTTTTTTTTTTATACTCACAAATAGAGCTTTCTTTCAGTGGTATTTGACTTCCTGTGCATTTTTTTTATTTTTTGCTCTATAAACTAAAAAAAAAAAGACTGACAATTTTGAGAAAAAATAAAATTATTTTACTTTTTGCTATCAAACCTGTGCACTAAAAATCATTTTAAAAATCACATTTTGTCATAATTTAGGCCAAAATGTATTGTGCTACATGTCTTTGCTAAAAAAAAAAACCAAATATGTGCAAATTAATTGGTTTACATGAAAGTAATCGCTCTTACAAATGGCGGTTATATATACTGGATTTTTATTTATTTATTTATTTTTACTAGTAATGGCAGCGATCAGTGACTTATAGCGGGACTACGACGAGCATTCTGACACTAGGGGGGAACTGGCTTGGTGTCGATGACATCCCCAGTGACACCAATACAGTGATTGCTAATAAAAAGCACTGACTCTGTACTAATGGCACTGGGCAGGAAGGGGTTAACATCTGGGGTGATCAAAGGGTTAGTTTTGTGCGTGCTTTACACTGTAAGCACACTGCTTTGTATGGCTATGCGGAGCCATACAAAGCAGTTTGCTTGGGCTGACAAGGGAGAGATCTGTGTTTTTATACACAGGTCTTTTCCCCGTCGGAAATACTCGGTGATCACTGTGTGCCGGCGAGGAATCACCAGCCGGGACCCGGTGATTGACAGCCGAGGCCTTGAATGGTGGTGCTGGTAGGGCGCACACGCACCCCCTACCCGTAACTGCAAAATCATGTGTGTGATAGATATACGTACGTACATACATACTATTTTGTCCATCCGTGCCTCCCTGTAGCAGTATTTCTGCTATAGGGTGGCTCGGAAGCAGCTAATACAAACACATTTAGGTATTCCACTCTTAGAAGACACAGTATGTACTGCTGATGTTTCCTGGTGCTGGGAGTGCTTTAGTACATGAGGTCAAATTTAGCTCATTCTCATTGCCTGCTAGTTGAATGTATGAAAGAACTTTCTTGCCTGTAAACATTCTTTTCCTTCCGAGTCATACTTTCCTAGTTCATTCGCAGTTAATTTTTTATTTTACTTTTCTGTACAGTTTCCCTATCAACAATTAGGAATTTGTTGGATCAGGCATTGCGGCACAAACTGCATGTGTTACAACGGGCACACTGATGCAAAAAATGAAAGAATTGTCAATAGCAGATCAATATTTAATTTTTGTTCGGTTTTTGACTCGTCTATGGGCTGCTTTAGACATTAAGACAGAGATAATTATAGGGAGTCATTAAGCGCTTCAGTTCCAGCGAAGTACCAGTACATCGCTGGAGTTTGAGTGTTTATACGGGAATGATACCTGCAGCTGCAAGCATCACCCCGTTGTTGTTTTTTAGAGCTTTCTTGTAAGAGCAGTCCAAGTGGGTAAATAGTCCCTGGATTGCTTTTACCAGCAGCGGGAGGGGGCATTCTCCCCTCTCCCTCCCCACCTTCCACGGCTTTCTCAGGCTGTCATGTCCCACCATCACAAATGTCTTAAATTTCCAATAAATGCATCCTGTTTAACTTTCTTTTTGTCTTTTTTTTTTTTTTGTTTTGTTTTTTCTCTAGGTTCCACTTCCAAGGTCCTTGTGGAACAACATTGCCTCCAGCAATTGCCCGACATGAAACTGAGCTAATCTCTTGAACTTCATTTGCACACTGTCATCTAAGCAACTAATGGACTGTTTTGGTACATGAGCAAAAAGGATTGTTTCATCAGAATGGACGGATTTTCTAGGAACCAGACATTTTTACCTCTTTTTTGGCCCTCTGGATGTCCTCAGAACATTGTTCTCTTGCACTATTAACATTATTTTGCACCAGATACAACTTTGCCAGGATTAAGCTTACAAAGGATAAATCACCAAAAAATGATTTACCAAAAATCTAGACAATTCAAACTGAAAATAGAGTGGGAAAAAATACATAAGTAGTGAAAACTGTCAAAACAATCAGCAGACCCGACAATGTAATATGCAATGCTCACCCTTTTCTTCACCTGCCGTCTAGCTGTTGTTCATTGAGGCCAAAGGAGGAGTAGGGCAAAACTCAGCATTTGGAGGAAAAGTGAAAATTTGCATAGAACTTCAGATACCTCAATCTGTGGATCTGCTAATCGCTTTGACATAACATTTCACTTAATGAAACCTCTGCTGATGCATTATTTAATAACATGCAAAGTTTGAATTGCCTAGGTTTATGGCATTTACTGTAATCCTTCTTAGAAGTAGCTTTCCAGTTTGTATAGAGCCAGCCTGACACAGCTGTTCAGTGAGTGTTTCTTTATCAATAGTGTTCTGCAGTTACCAATAATAATCATTAAAGATTAGCTATACTTTTGTATATTTATCCTTTAAGTTACCCCATAATGGCTTGTACGCAACTGCCTACTCTCTTGCAAGAGACACACTGGTCACAGAGAGCCACATATACACTGCTGAAAATTTCCCTGTACCTGTGCTGAAAAATGTCATGGATCACTATGCAGAGGCCATATTTTTGCATCCCAGCAATAGACAGCTTCTCCATAGGAATGAATAGGCTTTTCTAAGGCGATGTGCACCACATGCAGAAATCATGGTGTCAGCTGTGTGGCGTCTTGTGGTCCTTACAACATTAATCTCCATAACGGAAAGCAATCTACAACAGTATGGTCATCTTTTAAACAAAACGCCTTAATGTGCATAACCTGCTGGAAGAGGATATCTGGTTGCTATGGATTACTGCACACCACTGCTTTTTGCATCATATTAAATAGACTTTTCTGCTAGCTCCAATTGTTCTTGTAAATTTAAAATTTGTAATGTAGGTCATCTAGATGAATGTAAAAATGGTAATTTTTGGGGGGTTAGTAAGGTTCCGTGGGGGGAAAAAAAAAATAAAAAGACTGCATCATTTTTATGTAGCAGAACAGTTAAATTATGCAGAAAACCTCTGTAGGGCCCATGTTTTATATTTATACCCTGAAAAAAAATTAATCTAGGCCAAGAATTGCCATGCACACTACTTGTATGTTACAGGTTCCATGAAAACCTCTCGGGTACATCCTTAACTTTGGTTTGTCAAGTGCCATTGTTAGGATATGTTGATTTGCACCTACAGACCATTTTATGTACACAAAACATTGCTGCTAAATTATCACTTTTGCAGCATAGGAGTTTGCGTCCTAAAATGTCAGCATCAGGGACATCAGTTAGACTTCAAATGTGTTTGTTTAAATCAATTGCAAAGTCTTGATTTGTGTTTTTTAGGCTTGTAAAAATCATTTGTAAAGTTAATAAACTTGGGGAAAAAAGCAGATTTCATGATTGTCAGTTAATCTATATTGAGCTCTTACTGAAGGGCAGATCTATATGAACTGTGGGAAAAGGAATATTTTACTCTTATTAATGAAGACAAATTCTCTCTAGGCCTGTCATAAGTATAGCACAGATTCTAACAGACTTTATTTCAGATTCTTTCCCGCTTTTGCTCTGTAGATACTGAGGCAAGAAATTTCAATAATTCCTCATTAGGAGTGTCTGCCAGCTATAATCACATAATCTACTCCTAGTGATGATAATACGCATAGTTGAATTCCTGGAATACGGCCAAAGGTGAAAGGGACAATGCTGTTAACTAAAAGTGGTATTAAACCCAAAACCAAATTTTTTATATATTACAGCTTACAAACCATTAGATGTGGTGGCTGCATTAGTTTTCTTTTTTAACCCCCCCCCCGTTTTCACCTGATCTGGCCCGTAACACACCATCTGTACTGGAGTGCCTCCGTTTAGGATGAATGAGCACAAAGGGCATGTTTGGACAGCAGCTTTGTCAGTCTGGGAGGAGGAGCGTGTTAGATGTACTAGCATATTTAAATACACTAACAAATTGAAGCTGAACTTCAGCTAGTACTTTAGAAGTAGATACAACAAATAATTTTTTTTTCCTTTTGGGGTAAAGGTTTTACATAAGTAAATAAAAGCTGGCCGTTGTAAGTACCCCTGTCAGTGTTAAATGATTTGTCTCATCCCTGTAACAGCAAGAGAGCTTGTTCTTTTGACTAACAGACTTACTGGCTGGATAACCAGATGAAATTAGAAGAAAAATCTTAAAAAAAAATCTCATGCAACCATCACATCTAAGAATTGGTAAGCTGCAATACAGTAAATGTTTGCTTTTAGGTTTCATACTGCTATAAATTCTACCACAGGCTTGAGGGAAAATTGTGAGCTAATTATATGAGTAGGGGAAGAGATTGTGGGGTGTTCTGTATACAGAGTACTCTTGGCTTGGTTGTCAGAAAGGTAAAGAAATAATCGGCTACAGGCTGAAACCTAAAAGTTGCCATTACAAAATGGCTTGCAGCATGTATAAAGGTGGAGTTTTACTTTAAAATCACATCAAATGGATGTATAACATAACTCTGCCAATGCAGAGTCTTATGACAATTGGCTGTTCAGCAGTCCTCTTTAGCAACTTGCTCTTTAAAGAATATGTAAACCCAACAAATGCTTGGTGTTTCTGCCAGCCGATCTGCTTTCAGATTAAAAACTAACCACACTAAGCAGGAGAACACACCATGGTCAGTTTATTTTTTATTTATTTCAGGTACTTATATAGCACTGTCAATTTACACAGCGCTTTACATATATATTGTACATTCACACCAGTTCTTAACCCTCAAGGGGCATACAATCTAAGGTCCCTAAGTTACATTCATACATACACATACTAGGGCCAATTTAGACAGGATCCAATTAACCTGCCAGCATGTCTTTGGAGTGTGGGAGGAAACCCACGCAGGCAAAGGGAGAACATGCAAACTCCAGCCAGGTGGTACCGTGGTTTGGATCCTAACCAATGACTTTAGTACTGCCAGGCGGAAGTGTTAACCATTTAGCCACTGTGCTGCCCAGTCAGTTCTTTAGCTGTTCTGGAAACTCAGTGTGCTCTCCTCCAATGACCTAACTTAACCCCCCCCTATACACACAGGCTTTCACTGGGAAGATTAGTGTTCTGCTGTTTCTCCTCTCCCAGCTATATTTTTTCTTTTTTTAATTTTAAAGGGTTTTTTTTATTTCCCTCCTTTAGCACAATACATGTTACAACATAAAAGAAAAATCCACCCAACATGTTGGGTCATCAACATACTTTATAAACACAACATGTGCACATTAGTTATACCCATGTTGTACAAAAAACAGTGCCGTGCTGCAACGCACACAAAGCAGCATGTAGACAGATAAAATGTCAGTACGACCAGAGGACTGTTACCAAGTAAGAGAGATTGTATAACCTTGCTATCTCTTTGAAACGGTAAACAGTATCCTGGATCCCAACCATACAGGTTTAAGCCTCTAGAAAACTTTTTCCATAAAAGATAGGTAGGCAAGGTAGTGAAGGGGGGGGGGGGGGTGAAGGGAATATGGAGGGAGGGGAAGGATGGGGAATGGGAAAGAAGGTTGGAGGGAGCTGGAGTCTTGTTTAAAGCATGCTGAGGACAACTGAGGCCACTTGCTCTGGGTCTAAATTCATGTAACCTGTGAAGAAAGAAGCGAAGCATAATCTTGTGTACATTACAAGTCATGCCAATAAAACCATATTTTACTAAATGGCTGCCTTCAAATGTTCCATATCATTGATCTCATTTACAACTGCTATCCATTGACCGATCATCTAAGGGGCAGTTTGTATACACACTCTTGCTCCATTGAGTAAGTGGTTCAGGAGGTACTTTCTGTGTCTCCATCTGGACAGAGGAGTAAGGTTCAGGAGGAAAATTTCTGGTTGCATGTCTAGAGTGAAATTGGTACAGTTCTTTCATTCTAAAAGAACTGTAAAGCTGGGCATGACCAAAAGATGTGTAACAGTGTTCCAGTTTCTTGCTGGAAATGCCAACACATGGAGAACCCGGGCCTTCTGAGCTGGAGACAGGGATTTATCTATGTCCCTTACCCATCGCTGAAGAAAAGGGGGAACGTAGTCCTACGGAGGTGTGGAAATCCAAGCATGGGACATAAAGAGGTATCCGTACAGAGTCGCTAAAAAATTGCGAGATCTTACCCGAATGCACCTTGTTCAGTTTAATGGTAGAAAGAAAGTTGCGTTTTTGCATAACACTCCATGACTCTAAAGGGGGAGAAAGCATCCCTTAGATCTCAGCAATGGAGTGCCATCTGTTGCCTGTCAGAAAGTCCCGAATGTGGAATTGATTGGTGGATAGAAACGCCTGAAATCTTGTGTCCTCTAATCCTGGGATGAACGCCTGAGCCCCTATGATCGGGGACATTAGGGAGAAAGGATGTGGAGCGGAGCTTAAATAGCCCGTTTTGGCTAGGGTCGTAACCGTGGTCCCTATGGTGGGATGCATTTTAACCTCTAAGGGGAGAGGTGATTTACAGTCGCTCGTACAGTCGCTGTTGGGTGCAAGTAAATTGCGTCCACCCATTTGCACATATAATCTCTCAAACCGATATGTCTCAAGGTACGTAGAAGAAAAAGCCAGTTGATCCAATCAAATGCCTTCTCTGCATCAGCTGACAACAATAGGGTGGGGATGTCCCTAGATCTGACTAAATTAATCCGGTTAGGGGGTCTGGTGGTGTCATCCCTCGCCTCTCTGTTCGGAATAAAGCCCACTTGGTCATTATGGACCAAGGTTGGCAAGTACATAATGAGCCTGTTGGCTAAGATCTTCGTAATGATCTTGAGGCCTACGTTTAACAAGGAGATGGGACGATAATTGGCACAGTCCAAACCATCCCTGCCCTCTTTAGGAATCAGGACAATATTTGCGGCAAGAGTGGATATGGGCAAAACCTCCCCGTCCAACAGGGAGTTACATGAAGGCCTGATAGTAGAACAAGGAAAGCCATCTGGGCTGGGGGAATGGTTTGTCTCCATCCCCTGCATCGCCTTAAGAACTTCTTGTTCTGTAATGGGACTCTCCAGTTCTTCCCTCTCCACTAAAGATAGTTGAAGACAGGCATCTATAGTTAACAACTGAGACGGGCTCGGCTGGAACACCATTACTAGGTAGATTATAAAGATTCTGGTAATAGTCCCTAAAACAGTTTGCAACATCTTGAGATATTTTGCAATTTGTCACCCTGTGGGGATCTCAACATTGGTATATGAGATTTGTTTTTGGTATATCAAAGAGCTCAGGCTAATGGCCTCCTAGGTTTACTGCCAAATTCATAGCAGTGTCTCCGGGAATACATCAATTTAGTTTTGCCTTCATAAGAAGGATAGAGTTTATTTTATATCTTAGGAGTTTAAGATCAGCCGCCGTATCTGAAGCTAGGGAACATTTATGAGATTGTTCCAGCACCCTGATACGATCCAGCAGAAAGTCAATGTCCTTCTGATGTTCCCTCTTAACTCTAGCTCCTAGCTTGATAAGGGAATCCCGCATGACACATTTCAGTGCCTCCCACACCACCCATGGGGAGAGCTCTTAGGTCTCGTTAGTGGCGAAATACTCTCGAATGTCCTTCTCAAGGTCCTCTTCATAATGTGGTTGTTGAAGCAAGCTTTCATTCAGTCTCCGCTGTTTAGAACGTCTCACGTCCTCCTCCACCATCAGGGTCAGAATGACTGGTGCATGGTCAGAAATCTGCTGGAGGCAAATCTCCCCCCGCTGTCAGCAGCTTGGCATAAGAAGAAATAATCCAGGCGTGAATACGAATCATGTAAGGCAGAACAAAACATATAATCCTGTGATTCAGGATGCAGGAGACTCCATACATTCACCAAGGATTCCCCTGAGAAGGACTTTTAATTCTCTGTAGAGACGTATAAGAGATATTGGATGACCCTCTAGACACATTGAAAGGGGGGTCCAAGGCTACATTCAGGCCCCCCCCCCACTATCCAAACTTCCTCAGCAAAGGCTGACAATTTCTCAAGACAAGATTCAAGGAAGTTCACCTGATCCACCTTGGGTGCGTAAAAATTTGCCACAGCTACTGGATGACCATAAATATTGCCCGTTAGGAAGAGGTATCTAGCTCGGTCGTCCCGCAGCGAGTTGGTGCAATTCCAGGGCACTGTCTTGGAAAGCAATATACTGTCCCCCTTGACTTGGAGTCTGGAAAACAGCTGTGGTAGGCAAAAGGATCCCGGGCATTCCCAAATTTGGGCAACTTGGTTTCCTTAAAGTGGGTCTTTTGAAAAAAGGCCACATTGGCACAAGCTCACCAAAGCTCACTCAACATTTGAGACCTCTTCTCAGGGATATTCAGGCCCTTGGGTCTCTTGAAAAAAGGCCACATTGGCACAAGCCCATAAAAGCTCTCTCAACATTTGAGATCTCTTCTCAGGGATATTTGGGCCCCCAGACTTTAACATTCGATGTGTCTACGGGTTGAAACCAAATGTCCACTAGAAAAAAAAAAAAGAAAAAAAAGAGAGAGGTGGGGAGGGAAGAACAGAGAGCGAGGAAGAAAAAAAAAAGAATAAAGGAAGAAAAAGGGAAACCAGAAGTAAAGTAGGAAAGGAGGGTATGTGTGGTTTTCGACAAAGATCCAGAGAGAAAAACACCAGGGCAGGTGTCAGACCACCCCACTAACAATGTACAGTTGTGTTCAAAATAATAGCAGTGTGTTGAAAAAAGTGAATAAAGCTCAAAATCCTTCTAATAGCTTTTATTTGCATACACACAAATGCATTGGGAACGCTACACATTCTATTCCAAATCAAAACATGAAGAAAAATATATCAAATTTGTGTTGTTCCTCTAAAAAAAATTGAAGAAAAGTGAATATTAGGCTGTTCAAAAAAATAGCAGTGTTTTTGTATTCTTTACGAACTCAAACATTCACTATATAAACTGAAAATTGTTTGAAGATTTAGCTTTCCTTTGAAACAATTAATATTTGGTTGTATAAGCACTGTTTCTGAGAACTGCTATACATCTGTGTTGCATGGAGTCAACCAACTTCTGGCACCTGTGAACAGGTATTCCAGCCAGGATGATTGGACTACATTCCACAGTTCTTCTCTATTTCTTGGTTTTGCCTCAGAAACTGCATTTTTGATGTCACCCCAGAAGTTTTTTATTGGATTAAAATCCGGGGATTGGGCTGGCCACTCCATAACGTCAATCTTGTTGGTCTGGAACCAAGATGTTGCACGTTTAATGGTGTGTTTGGGGTCGTTGTCTTGTTGGAACACCCATTTCAAGGGCATTTCCTCTTCAGCATAAGGCAGCATGACCTCTTCCAGTATTCTGATGTATTCAAACTGATCCCTGATCCCTGGTATGCGATAAATAGGCCCAACACTGTAGTATGAGAAACATCCCCATATCATGATGCTTGCACAACCATGCTTCACTGTCTTCACAGTGTACTGTGGCTTGAATTCAGTGTTTGGGGGTCGTCTGACAAACTATCTCCGGCCACTAGACCCAAAAAGAACAATCTTACTTTCATCAGTCCACAAAATGTTGCGCCATTTCTCTTTAGGCCAGTCAATGCGTTCTTTGGCAAATTGTAACCTCTTCAGCACGTCTTTTTTTCAACAGTGGGACTTTGCGGGGGCTTCTTGCAGATAGCTTGGCTTCACATAGGCGTCTTCTAATTGTAACAGTACTCACAGGTATATATATCAATATTGTACCGCGCTCCAATATATACAACTGTGAGTGATATTATAATTTTAAAGTGATATTATAAATAACTAAGTGTATCACCAATAATTCAGTAATAATCTAAATCTATTATATTTAAATCCATAATTAATATAAATATATAAATAAATTATAATGAATTGTAAAGGAATCGATTAATATTTTTGAATAAAAAATTTTGGTGCAGAGAATTAATAAAAAATTATGGTGAAATGTAAAGGAATCAATTAATATTTTTGAATAAAAAAATTATGGTGAAATGTAAAGGAATCAATTAATATTTTTGAATAAAAAATATGGTGCAAAAAATTAATAAAAAATGTAAATATATAAGTGGAAAAATAAAAATAAAATAAAAATGGGAATGACAGTTCAGTTCATACGAATTGAGATGTTGTTGTAGTTCAGTCTAATCTGTGTGATAGATCAGTGTTCACGGCGTGAGCCTTTCTCTCCTTTCTCCTCTCTTCTCTCCTCAACACAGCCTTCTCAATAGGACTTTCTCCACTGGCTGCTTGGCTTATTCCTCCATATACGATACATACAGAGAAGGGAAAAGAAACATAGTGTCTTATCCGGGATAACAGTTGTTTATTAAGCTTCTGATCTCCCACTCACATGGTATAATTAAAAGTAGCGCTTTGTATAAAATGTGTCCAGATCCTACTACAAACAGCCTTGCAGGTGTGTTTGTCTTCACTGAATATACTCGCCGTTCCTAATGCAGTCAGCAAGCTACAACCATCTTCAAAAACCGCTCGTCACCGGCGTCCATATAGATGCGACTGTCACATGTAAACCCATCACTTCCGCCTCCCGAAGTCTCCTAGCTATCGGAAGTGATGGGTTTACATGTGACAGTCGCATCTATGTGGACGCCGGTGACGAGCGGTTTTTGAAGATGGTTGTAGCTTGCTGATTGCAGATTAGACTGAACTACAACACCATCTCAATTCGTATGAACTGAACTGTCATTCCCATTTTTATTTTATTTTTATTTTTCCACTTATATATTTACATTTTTTATTAATTTTTTGCACCATATTTTTTATTCAAAAATATTAATTGATTCCTTTACATTTCACCATAATTTTTTTATTCAAAAATATTAATTGATTCCTTTACATTTCACCATAATTTTTTATTAATTCTCTGCACCAAAATTTTTTATTCAAAAATATTAATCGATTCCTTTACAATTCATTATAATTTATTTATATATTTATATTAATTATGGATTTAAATATAATAGATTTAGATTATTACTGAATTATTGGTGATACACTTAGTTATTTATAATATCACTTTAAAATTATAATATCACTCACAGTTGTATATATTGGAGCGCGGTACAATATTGATATATATAGCTAACATCCATACACCTGGAGAGGGTGTAATAAGTACCTGGCGATCTAATATTTTATATAATTGAGTTAAGCACGTAATGAATTAATTAGTATTTCACATATTATTTATAGCACTTTTTATGCACGCAATCAATTGCCTTAAGAGTAAGAAAACTTCTAGTGGCTCACAAGTATTTACTTAATTAGTACTCACAGGTAACTTTAGACCTTCTTTGATCTTCCTGGAGCTGATTGTTGGCTGAGTCCTTGCCATTTTGGCTATTCTTCTATCCATTCGAATGGTAGTTTTTCGCTTTCTTCCACGTCTTTCAGGTTTTGGTTGCCATTTTAAAGCATTTGCAACCATTTTAGCTGAGCAGCCTATCATTTTCTGAACTTCTTTATATGTTTTCCCCTCTCCAATCAACTTTTTAATCAAGGTACGCTGTTCTTCTGAACAATATCTGGAACGACCCATTTTCCTCAGAATTTCCGAGAGAAATGCACTGTAACCAGCATGTACAACATTTGCTGCCTTCCTTCCTTAAATAAGGGCAATAATTGACACCTGTTTTTCAAAGAATGAATGACCTCACTAATAGAACTCCACACTGCTATTATTTTGAACATGCCCCTTTCAATTAGTGATTCAATTACACAGAATCAGCAGCATGCATGTCATGACTGTTGAATCTGTTGGATTTCTATTATTCTACTACACCTGCTAGTAAATTATTTGCCATGTAGAAATATAATTTCTACCAGAAACAGTGATTGATCAGGTTAGTGATGTCTGACTGCTATTATTTTGAACACAACTGTACAATGAATCAACACTTACTTGACTGCCTCTCGAGTGAGAGCAAGGCCTACTTGGGGGAAAGATTAGTAGAGGCCATGGTGATTCTGGAGCAACACCGAGACCTTCTTAACTGAAAAGGTTCCAGTCCTGCCCTGTGCAACCTCAGTGAATTCCCCCTCTTCTGCAACAACACATAATTACTGCTCATTTACCACCATTTTTCGGAACAATGTTCCCCTCCCTCTAAATAAACAATAAACAGAGAACATCAAGAAAAATTATCAACAAGACTCATGATGCTGGGTTCCCCACAGCACCCTCACCGAACCCCAGAAAGAGGCAAGGGTCCCCTCCTGCGATCCAGTTCCGGCGGTGCCCCGGAGAGCCCACCACCATTAACTAGTATACAGAAAACGAAAGGCCACCCATTTGTCAGAACTATAGTGATCCAGTGGAATAAATGGGGTATGAGGCCCACCCTCCTGCTCCGTTCCGCTACACCACTGTTCTTAAGTTTATAAATGATCTAAATACTGTGTAGTCTCTGAGTCTCTCGCCAATCCTCAGTATTTCTGCAATGTGCTGTGGGACTTGTTCAGACCATGTGGGCAGTTTCCTCACCCTCATATAAGGTGTGGGAGAAAGTGTTGGTTGCTTCCAAGGTATAGCCCCCCATACCAATGTCCATGCTCGTGGCATAAGGACACAAGGGTGACATAGAAATACAGGGGATCCTCCAGTCACTGGAATAGGCACTAGAGATCAACTGTCACCTGAACAGCAGGACTTTGGAGATGGAGGGATCAAACCCAGGTCTTGGAGCTATCCATTAGGGTTCGGGTCCGCAGGATGGTCCTGGGGCCTCCGTACGCTGGCACTTCTGGAACGCTGCCCTCTTCTCCTTTGAGGTAAGGGGTTCGAGGTAGGGATCGGTGGAAGGGAGTCTGGAAAGTTATCAAGCCAGTCAGGAACTGTTATTGGAGCGATCCCCAGGAACTGAAACAAGGCTGACAGGTGGGCTGGGGAGTGCACGGCAAATTGGTGATTCTCCTTCGTGACAATGATGTGGAAGGGGTATCCCCATTAGTACGTGGCCCCCTGCAGTTAGCAAGACATCCAGAAAGGGTTTCACTTTCCGGCGCATTGCCAGTGTAGGCCTAGACAAGTCTGGTGGGAGGTGGATTGTAGCACCATTGAACTCCATAGGGCCCTGACTCCAGACCCGTTGTAAAATCTGGTCCTTCTCCCGGAAGAAATGGACCCTGCAGAGCACGTCCCTGGGTTGGTCACGGGTCGCTACTCTAGGGGCCGGTACCCTGTGTACCCTGTCTAGTTCGATCACTGAAGCAGGGTCTTGATCCATATATCTGTTAAAGATTGCCATCGCAGTAGATGCCAGGACCGCAGTCGCCTCCAGTATCCCTTTCTAATATTTGTTCCTCCGACTGTGGTTCTCTATGTCATCTGCCCACAGGTGCAACTGGGCACGTTGCTGTAGGAGGGCAGTCTCCAAGGCCGCAATGCGAGCCTCATGAGCGGATTGGGTAATTTCCAGTCCCAATGATCTGGGCTCTCACCTCATCTACTTCCTGTTTCAGGGAGGATTCAATAGGTGTAGGGCCCATTGTTCCAGCTCGGTTTTGGTAGGGAGTCCAGACTAAGCTGTATGTGCTTGAGGGTATCCATGTGACCTGACTCGAAATGAATGGAGCCCGAGTCCTCCGACCTCGCTGGGGAGTATGGGGTACCGAGTCAGGGTGTAGCAATCGGGGAGACAGTCCTCACCTCAGAGGAGCAGCTAGGTGCGTTGGATGTGCAGCTCCCTAGCCTGGGAGAAATGGAGCACTCCTCCTGGTGGGCCTTGGCGGTCCGGGGCGCCATGTTGAACTCCTGTGCGCCGAGAAGGTCCAAAGCCTGGGGGATGAAAAAACATTTCAAGCCCAATGTCGAGCGGTCCCTGGAGGTGCTTTTGGATTTGCACTGCTTTGACATCCAGAGAAGGGGATGGAACGGGTGTGGAACAAGTAAAGTTTGCTGTCAGAAGGTCTCCTGTACCGGGAGCTGAAGTTATCTGCATCCACTCACCACCATGGCTAGCCACGCCCCTCCAGCTGAGATTTTGTGATCACAGGACAGTTTTCTATCCTTGCTGTAGGTTGCATAAACTGGAGAAAATAGGCTATTTGTAACAATGATAAAAAAAAAATCTAAAAGATGTGGACATTATGATTAGGTGTTGAATACTCCTATTGTAGGGGTGACAGACAATGGAAGCAATATGAGCCTCACCAGAAAACAGTGCAGCAGATAATTGTGATAGTATCATGTTTAAACCATTTGCATTTCACAATATGGCTTATAGTAGAGCTCAGGGGCGGACTGACCATTTGGAAACTCGGGCACTGCCTGAGGGCCTGGGGTCAGTAGGGGGCCCCATGAGATGCCCCTGGTACCTTTTTCATAGGCTTTTTTGAGTCTGGGCAAGGACACAGGGGCCCCATGATCCCCTATTGCCCGGGGGCCCCATGAGTTGTCAGTCCACCCCTGGTAGAGCTAAACCCAATCAGTGATAGTGTCTCATCTGCCTTGGCCTGGGCCGCTTTCTTAGGGGTCCACCTATGTGCTGTAGTAAGAAAATCGGAGGCTGACTTCTGAAGATCATACATGGTAGAGCCAACGACATTAAAGAGGGCAGTGATTTACAGCAAAACCAATCTTCGCTATGCACTGCTTTTATTTGGCCGTTCTCCGTTTCTCCATCCACGTCTATAAAAATGTATATAACAGCACTCCTCCACTCTGCACATTTTACACTGGCATCTACTTTTACAGGTATTCATTCATGGCAAAAAGGCTGAGGTAGCAGTAGGAGGGAGAGGTGATGGGAAATACTTAATAGAACATTAATAAAATGACTGCTCTAAGTCTGCTAGGGTGGCTGATATCCAGTGGCGTCCCGAGGTGGGTGCGGTCCGCATCGGGTGACACTGACCGCACGGGGTGACACCGGACCCGCTCCACAAAAAGGTAAGTTGTAAAGCAAGCCGATGATCCCCGCAGGATAGATACAATCCATCCTGCGGGGATCGTCGGCTTTCTTTACAACTTACCTTTTCTTGGAGCGGGTCTGGTGTAACCCCATATAGGTTGCATGCGGATGATCCTGCAGGGTGACACCGGTGTATCGGCAAGATGTGTCTCCCATGTAGATATGTCCCCCTGAAGCAACTGCGCATGTCCCGGTTTCAGGCAGGATCAATCGATGATAGAACTACTGCTATCATTGATTGATCGTGCCTGAAACCAGTAAATGCACAGTTGTCCCGGACCGATAGCACATTCCAAGAAAAGGTAAGTTGTAAAGAAAGCCGACGTTGCCCGCAGGTCCGATCCATTATGCTCAATCCGCGGATCCGATCCATTCTGCGGGGATCGTCAGAGGGGGTGTCACCAAGTGTTACCGCACCGGGTGACACCAACCCTAGGGACGCCTCTGCTGATATCACAACAATGATGATGGCAACCAGCAGCAGTCTTGAGCCTTTTGTATGCCTATACAAGGGAGGCATCTACAGGCAGGTTACATGCAAGAAAAAGTTTTAATTGCACATATAACCTTATAGGAAGGTTGTTGTTTAAAGCAGAATTAATCCCAAAACCACAAATGTATTACATTTCAGTTTACAATTCATTAAATGTGATGGCTGCACTAATTTTTCTTTTCTTTCTTTTTCCCCCTCTGATTTCACCTGGTGATCTGTCCAGCATCATACCTCCTGTATTGGTGAGACACCACTCTGGATGAATGAGTTCATGAGGCACAGCAGACAGCAGCATTGTCAGTTGGGGGGGAGGGGGGGGGGGCTGTGGAGTGTTAAATGTGTTAGCAGATTTGAATACCATAACAAACTGAAGCCAAACTCCAGCTCACACTTTATAATCAGTTACAACAGGTTTTTTTTTTCCTTTTGGGATAAAAGTTTTAAATGAATAAATAAAAGCCAGTAATTTTAATCACCCCTGTCAGTGGTATATGGATTGTCTTACCCATGATCCCACTGATACATTCTGCTGGAGAGCTTGAGCTTCAGAAAAAAAACTTACTGGCTGGATCACCAGATGGAAATAGAAGAAAGAGAGCCTAAAAAAGGAAACTTGTTGGTAAGTTGCAATATAATCAATGTTGTTTGCTTTTCGGTTTAATACTGCTTTGAGTTAAATTTTTAGTGACTAGGTTCCTTTAAAGTGACATTAAAGGTTTGCTTCTTTTCATTTAAAATAGCAAACATGTCATGCTTAACTGCTCTGTGCAAAAGCTTTGCGCAGAGCAGGCCCAGTCCTCCTCTTCTTTTGGGGTCCCATGCTGACGCTCTTGGCTCCTCCTTTTCAGCGGAAGCATCTTCCTATGGGGGCACTTGAGCGGGCTTTCTCCTGAGCCACCTTGTCTCCTTGTCTGCATCCATTGACACAGACAGGGCAACTCGGCCCTGCCCCCCCCCCCCAGTTCCTCGTCACATAATTTGGTTGACAACAGCGGGAGACAAGGCTAAGCCGCAGCCTCAAAGTTAGCAGCAGCATGTATGTAAACTGATGAAAAATGGATGTAAACATACGAAATACAGATGTAAATGGATGAAAAACTGATGTAAACTGATCCGTTTTTTTCTTGAACTGATGAAAAAAAGGGAACGCACGTGTGAAAGGGGCCTAAAGGAAGAGGCTAAGAGTTGGGGCTCATTTTGGGGTTATATTAAAGTGGATCACACACAAAAATGCAAGGTTTGCATATGGTGCAGCCACCCAAATAAAAATGTGAGGTGAAAGCTATTTAAAAGGGGATGGTTATAACCTGTTACTTTTTTTTTTTTTTGCCATCTGTGTCCCAGTGGGGAGATTTCCTTTCATATTCTTTCCCATAGCCAAAGTGAAGTGAGAGGAAACCCCTTCAAATTAGGGGAATCTCCTGGGGCCCCCTAGGTCACCAAAACTAGCATCCCCATTGAAAGTTGTCCCCTCTATTACTGCTCTTGGCACAACCTTAAATTTGGGATTTTCTTTTGCTTTCCCTGATAATGCAAACAGGACAAATAGAGAGGGTGAATCTCCCCAACAAAGAGAAAGACGTAGCAATAAAAACCTGACAGGTGATCTAATCCCTCTCTACTCTATCCAAAATAACAGAATACGTTTTGCCTTTGGGTATACTTCAGCGGAAAAAAAAAGTAATAAAAATACTTTCCTCACACCGTGACTTTCAGAGCGCTTGCTTAGATGAGGGTTTCTTGAGGGAACCAGGGAACGCAAAGGACCCTAAATCCCTTTAAAGTGCCAGAGTATTTTCCCTGAATAAAAGGATCTTGAGTAGTTTCAGGAACTAAGTGCTGAGGGCCAGTAATGTCACCAGCATCTGCCGAAACCGTCCAGAAGCTGGGGGTGTATGGTAAACATATTTTTACAGTTTTCCTCAAATGATTTTATTTTTTATAGCTTTCATTGAATTATATTCTAATGGGAGTATATTGGCTGCAACATAAGAAAACTTTGAAATTTCATACAAGGTTTTAAAGTATAACTAAGACAATTTTCAGGACTCCATATTCTTACCAACCAGGGCTCAGTGGACGAAGGATTTGGGTCCTATATCTGATGGCCAGTGGGAGGTAGCCCTTAGTCTCCTTATCCCCCACCCACAAACTAACTCAACAATTCCTTCTGCATAGGACTTGTCATATTCCCGATAAATTATTTATGTGGCACCACTGAGATATTCCTCTTTGTCCCAAATGCAATGGAGGCCCAGCCAATCTAATTCACATGTTATGGAGTTGCCCAAAACTACATTGCTATTGGAAAGGTGTTTATACTAGTCATGTATTTAGTTAATGTGCTGCCCTACGCAAAACTAAAATTGGGCGCCCCCCACTAGCACCACCACCACCCTCTGCCACCACATTTCATCATAGCAATCCCTCCCCCATCCCCCCACTGCCACCGCTGACCAACACACGTCCCCCACCTCGCCACCCCCCCTCGTCATGACCACCCAATTCATGCACCAACCTTCACCTCTAGAATAAAAGATGCAGCCGGCCATCCCCGCATCCTCCAGCAGTGCACCGCCTCCTTGGATCTCATGACGACCCCCAAAACAGGAATGGTTTTACAGGTGGAGGCCACTGACATTTTTTTCCCTAATCATCTTTTCTGACTGTTTTTCACTAGTTTTGCATTTGGCTAGGGTCAGTGTTACTACTGGTAGCATAAGGCAATACCTGGACCTTACAGAGGTTGCACAGGCTGTCCAACTCCTCCAGTATGGCAAATCACTACGTGCCATTGCCAGAAGGTTTGCTGTGTCTCCCAGCACAATCTCAAGAGCATGGAGGAGATTCCAGGAGTCAGGCAGTTACTCTAAGAGAGCTGGACAGGGCCGTAGAAGGTCCTTAACTCATCAGCAGGACCGGTAACAGGATGAGCACTGCCAGAGCCCTACAAAATGACCTCCAGCAGCCAACTGGTGCGAATGTCTCTGACTAAACAATCAGAAGCAGACTTCATGAGGGTGGCCTGAGGGCCCGACGTCCTCTAGTGGGCTCTGTGCTCACTGCCTGGCACCATAGAGCTTGCTTGGCATTTGCCATTAAACACCAGAATTGGCAGGTCCGCCACTGGCACCCTGTATTTTTCACAGATGAGAGCAGGTTCACCCTGAACACATGTGACAGACATGAAAGGGTCTGGAGAAGCTGTGGAGAACGTTATGCTGTCTGTAAAATCGTTCAGCATGACCGTTTTGGTGATGGGTCAGTGATGGTCTGGGGAGGCATCTCCATGGAGGGACGCACAGCTCTTCAAGCTAGACAATGGCACCCTGACTGCCATTAGGTATCGGGATGAAATCCTTTCACCCATTCTCAGACTGTGCGCTGGTGCAGTGGTTCCTTCTGGTGCTTGACAATGCCCGGCCTCATGTAGCGAGAGTAAACAGGCAGTTCTTGGAGGATGAAGGAATTGATACCAATGAATGGCCCCCAACCTCGCCTGACCTAAATCCAATAGAACACCTCTGGGATATCATGTTTTGGTCCATCCAACGCCGCCAGGTTGCACCTCAGACTGTCCAGGAGCTCAGTGATGCCCTGGTCCAGATCTGGGAGGAAATACCCCAGGACACCATCCATTGTGTCATTAGGAGTATGCTCTGATGTTGTCAGGCATGCATACAAGCAAATGGGGGGGCCATACAAACTACTGAGTACCATTTTGAGTTGCTGCAATTAAATTTAAGCGAAATGGACTAGCCTGCTGCATCATTTTTTCACTGATTTTCGGAGTGTCTTTGATTCAGTCCTCTGTAGGTTGATAATTTTCATTTCCATCAAACGATGGGGCATCCTTACATTCTTAACACATTGCCCAGTCCATATCAGTATAGATATCCAGCATGATATTTTTCCCCATTGAGATCTGATGTGTTTTCAAAGTGTTCCTTTAATTTTTTTGAGCAGTGTACTTAACTTTGGTAGGGAGGGTGAGTATTAGAGTGTGCTTTACAGTTAGGAATAATTTTATTTAATTATAATTACCTTTCCAGAGAAAGTTACTTTATTCTGCCACTAGAGGCCAACCTTATCCAGATATACAAATCCATTTGTTTCCCTTCTGCTTTTAGTGAACTAAAATGAACTCCTTTTTCTATTTCTTAACAGTTACCTTACCGCCATTGTTTTTAATCTAAAGCATATCTGCAAGTTGGAAAATGTATTTGTGGATATATTTTTATTTAAGGTGCTTTCAATTAAAAAATCCAGGCAGTTAATATAATTGTAAAGAATGTGTGTTATGCGCCCCTTCTCTTATCCTCAGCCTATAGCTGAAGTTGATATCATCTAGCATGCTGCATTTTATGGTCCTCCACATATCTCCCATTTGATACTGCAAAGTAAAGAGAAGCAATTTATAGAGCTTCTTTCTGCCAATTCTGATGGTGTATTCTGTATAATGATGAATAAAGTTAAGCTATGCATAAATCTGAGTACTTAGAATTTTAACTTATTCCAAAAAATACCACTCCTAATATTAGTGATAATTAGCGGTGCATTATATATATGTGTCACACTAATTCCTTTTGATGGTCTCTATGTGCAAACTCATTTACACAAATATTAAGGGACATAAATTATATGTGACATAAAATTATATGTGACAAAAAATAAACAAATTATATATGTTACAATAGTGCCCACAAAACACCGTAAAATATAAGTCCAGTGTAATCAATTAATTCATTATTGATTACACTGGACTTATATTTTACGGTGTTTTGTGGGCACTATTATAACATATATAATTTGTTTCTTTTTTGTCACGTATAATTTATGTCCCTTAATATTTGTGTAAATGAGTTTGCACATAGAGACCATCAAAAGGAATTAGTGTGACAAATATATATAATGCGCCGCTAATTATCACTAATATTAGGAGTGGTATTTTTTGGAATACATTTTACGTAGTAATTTAAAGTGGCAGCTGATTAGATATAATATTGAATATTTAAAAGCATCAATTGGCACGGTTTAGTGATTAACATACTTTAAGAATCACTCTATAAAATAATTTGAATTTTAACTACTTCTTTCTTTAAATGTGTAGTAAGCATTGTACAGTATTTACAATAAACTGGGTTTGCAGGGTTTTAACTATTTATTGGCTATAACACTGGCACCTTTGTTCAGGCAGGATCCCTGCTTTCCAGAACAGGTAAAGCAAATCTGTCAAGTACGATACATGGAGCAAGATTACCTTGTTATAAGGAAGAGTAAAACAGCATTGAAATTGTACATTACTTTGCTGCTGAACTCCAGGCAAACAGCTAAATATACTTTTGAAATACATTCATGGGACTTGCTTTACTTGCCAGATGATGTGTAATTTTCTCCAACAGTTCTGCTAGACAGCACAGCTAGGTTGGTGACCTTATTTTCATTTACTGCAGTTAAGTGTTATAACTTGGTCATCATTCACCTCCCCAAATGAGTAGCAGTACACTGATGAGGTTATCTCTCTTCTCACTCCTTCGTTCAGCATGTTACTCGTCAGGCACATGTTCTAATCTACAAGGGGTTACAAAAGGCTGATATCAGTATAGACTAAGTTACTTATATTAGTTGCATTTAAAAAGCACTGAATTCCTTTTGATAGATGGATAATTGCATTAAACAACAGTGCTATATTTTATATAGCTGCTTATAGTTTACCTTTAAAGTCACTGATGAGTAAGCTGGAATAGAAGATAAAAAGTGGTTCCTTTATTTAAAGTATACATTTTGTGTTATAGTTTTGGATAGAGTGGAGAGGGCTTAGAACACCAGTTCATCAGTTTCTATTGCCATCCCTATTCCCTATTACCCTAGGTTCTGCAGCCTACCCTAGGTACCCTAAGCATGTTCCGCAGCGTGTTGCAGAAAAGGCACTACAGACCATTTAACATGATTTCCTACGGGACAGGTTCACATCTCTGCATTTTTACCCAGTGTGTTTTTTGTTAAGGGTCAGGGACTTTTTTAACTACTTCAATACCGGGCACTTATACCCCCTTTCTGCCCAGGCCAATTTTCAGCTTTCAGCACTCTCTCACTTTGAATGACAAATGTGCGGTCATGCAACACTGTACCCATATTAAATTTTTATCATTTTTTTCACACAAATAGGGCTTTATTTTGGTGGTATTTAATCACCACTGAGGGTTTTTTTTATTTTTTGCTAAATAAAACAAAAAAAAACACTTTTCTTCATTTCTGTTAAACAATTTTGCAAATAAATAACATTTCTTCATAAATTCAAGGTCAAAATGTATTATGCTGCATTTCTTTGGTGAAAATAATAATAATAATTGAATTTGTATTTTTTTTTTCAAATGTTTCTATTTTTTTCTTTTTTTATAAAATTTTTTTTTTCAGCACACTGTGACCAAAACAATACAATGTTACCATAGTAACATTGAACTACTCTGGGCAAGAGATCAGGATTTTTTTTTTTCTTTAACACATTATGATTGCTAATACCAATGTATTTCATTGATATTTGCAATCATTGTTACTGAATGAAACTGATTTATTCAATCATTTGTTATGATTAGCTGTGATTGGGCAAAGCTGATCACATGATACAGATGGACTGTGATTGGCCCTGTTTGTATCATGTGACTGCCTTAACCAGTCACAGTTAACAACATAATTGTATACAGGGGCGGACTGACCATTTGGAAACTCGGGCAATGCCCGAGGGCCCGGGGTCAGTAGGGGGCCCCATGAGATGCCCCTGGTACCTTTTTAATAGGCTTTTTTGAGTTTGGGCAAGGACACAGGGGCCCCATGATCCCCTATTACCCGGGGGCCCCATGAGTTGTCAGTCCGCCCCTGATTGTATACAATGGATGGCATGACAAGAAGCTATCCATTGTATACAATTGACATGTGATCTGCTGTGACTGGTCACAGTGGTCACATGACACTGGCAACAGGCCTATGTAGTGATATCTCATCGACTGTGTCCCGTGGACACAGCCGGTGACAGATCGCACCACCGCACAGCCGCGTGAGTGGCGCATTTTAACAGGACGTCATATGACACCCAGTCACAACGGCGAGTGGCCCGCCTGGCCGTCAATCTGCTATAGGCCGGGCGGGAAGGTGTTAAACACAAAAGTTTGCATTTCTGCAAAACACTGCAGAAAACTCTTAGGTGAGAATCTAGGGAAAGTCTAAAATACAGCTACTGGAGGCTGCTCACATGCCATGGTTGCAATGGTTTGTGTCACGGCTGTGCCAAATTTGTCCATTCAGATCAGTGGAGCCACACCACAAACATGAGCCAAACACATGGCTAGCGGTTGAGGCTCATGCCAATTGTCAAAAAAAAGTTATTCAGGAGGTTTGAGGATCATCTCTTGGGCGCCTCACAGCAGCTGCTTAGATGCTCTCTCCAGAACAGTCCATCGCGGCTTATCCCTCATTACTCCCTCCCTCCTGACCTCACTCGGGAGTCCTGGCCTGCTAGTGTACTATGTGGACTTTTCAGAACTATTTTCAGACTATTGTAATAAACAGGCGTATGCCGAAAAATTCCTAAACTTGAAATGCGGTTTCCCATAGGAATGCATTGAAAACTAATTAATCCATTCCGGAGGTCAGAAAAAGTAAAAAAAAGTCTTTTATCTGTTCAAAACTCTTTATAAAGTGCACTTTAAAGGCATAAAGGGACATGATTAAAAAAAATCGTAAATGCATTGGAAACCAATTAATCCATTCTGGAGACCAGAAAAAAGTAAAAAAAAGTCTTATCTGTTCAAAACTCTTTATGAAGTGAACTTTAAAGGCATAGTACTGTACAGGGACATGACTAAAAAACAATTCATAAATGCATTGAAAACCAATTAAGACATTTGTATTGCAAACAAAAATTCGTAAACTGAGGCATTATTTTCAATGGATTTTCATTCGTAAACCGAAAATTACGTTAACCGAGTCGTTTGTAAACCGAAGTACGCCTGTATTAGTAATTGACAATTACTATTAAAGGGGGCAAAATCATTGATGGAGAGCATAGGCTGCACAATAACAGGCACATCTAGCAGCTCCCCAGTTTGCCTTTATTACTAATGGGGCAAAACTCTTCCTCACTTCAATCATTGCAGGTTGCTCAGAAACTCCATTCAGTGCTGCTCCATCTTTTGCATGCACCAAAACAGGAAGACTACGGATGAAGATTTAATAAATGTGATGGACAGGTATTATTGGCTGAGGAAGAAGCAAAGGGTATCTCAAGTTCCCTCATAAGTCCCTCCCTCCTGACATCACTCAAGTGTCATAGCCTGCTAGTGTACTATTTGGGCAGGCTAGAAGGAAGTGTATTACAACACGGGATGATCTTCTATTAAAGGGGATAGCACCAACCCTCATGTACAGTCTCCCTGCCAGGCCCCTCTGCTGCCCCTATGGGGCCCGGTACAAGAGGGCTTCCTGTACCCTCTTAACAGAGGCTCTGGTTCCCACTATAGATCACTGAGGTCTGAGGGCAACAAACGCATGTGGCCCTTGGACCACAGGTTGGGCATCAGGGCTTTACAGCCTCAAAGCAAAATTAGCCTAGTACTGTGATTTGTACAGTGGGCAATAACATCTGGCAAATATGTTTGGGGAACAATAATGTGCATATACAGTTTGGGAACCTCCATGAAATTGATATCAATCAATTGCCATGAAGTGGAGATTAAAGAGGCAAAAGGACCCTTTTAGCTGTTTTGTTGCTGAATCACACATAATTATTGCCCTGTTTACTTTGAATCTATAAGACTCCAGTGGTGAAATGTCCTCATAAAATGTCTGCCCAACTGCCTCAGCCATTAAAAACAACTGATGCTTCACACTCCAATGTAATATTTGCCAGGATTTGATTCACTGAGAATTTGGTGAACCCTGTTTAGAATGTTTTGAACCCAAATTTACAGCCAATCTCATTAAAGTCTAAGGAGGAACTGCTCACTACCAAAACATCTCTTAGTCCTCAAATGACATATTATACCACAAATGTTGACAGAAGAATGGGAAGATGTTGAGTAAACCTATATGTCTTCAATTATCTCCTCCAAAGATAAACTCATCCAACTCAAGTTCTACCATTAGACATACTACGTACCCATGCAGTTGTATAATTAAAAAATTAGGCATTCTTGGCTCTGTTTCTGCAGATTTTCTTCATGATATATGGTCTTTCACCAAAATACAATTATTCTGGATGCAGGCATGCAGATTTGTTGAAACTGTCTTTGGCCTACCTAATTTAAAATGTCCCAAGGCATGCATCTTAGTGGAGGAGCTAGTGGAGGATCTTCCCATGTAGTCTTCGGTCACACCGAATCCGACTTTGTAATCATGCGACTTCAACGTCGGATGTCAGTGTGACTTCAGGTGCGACTTGCAAGACATCTGTGCGACTACATGCACAGGTGTCTATGCAAGTTGTACCTGAACTTGCATAAAATAGTGCATGTACTACTTCCAAAATCGGTGTGACTCCGACAATGACTGCTTCAGTTGCGAAGAAAAGGGTGCGATTTGTCATGCAATTTGAATTTGCATGACAAGTGGCACCGGTATGACCCGGATCTAATTCTCACACCAAAAAATGATTAAGGGAGCTGAACTTTTATGCCAACAAAATAATTTCAATCACCTGGAAGCGACCCTTCCTTCAACTTTATCAGTGTGTAAAAAGGTAATTCATTCTGTTCTCCTCCTTTACGAACTCACCCATACTACTAAGAGTTTTGACAAGGTCTGGAGCCTTTGGTCCCATTCCCCTGCCACAATCTAACCCCAACATGGTTCTCAGGAGACGATAATTTTCAATGTTTTCTCTTCATGTGCATTTTATATTTGAATGTATCTAGATGTCCTGTCATTGCTGTAATTGTGGTGTATACCATTGACACATACGTAAGGACATAAGACTGTATTCCTCTATGTTTTATAAGAATATCTTTTTATTCTTTATTGCAATTATATTGTATTACATATTTAAAAAGCAGTAAATGGTATATTTAAAAAAAAAGTCTATGGGGGCAAATCCTGTTAGTAAATTCTTGCCATTTTTAGGGCTAATAGGCAGTCTGTTGTTAAAAATTGAAGTTTGCATGTTCTCCCTGTGCCTGCGTGGGTTTCCTCCAGGTACTCCGGTTTCCTCCCACACTCCAAAGACATGCTGATAGGTTAATTGGATCCTGTCTAAATTGTCCTAGTATGTGTACGTATGAATGTGAGTTAGGGACCTTAGATTGTACGCCCCTTGAGGGTTAGGGACTGATGTGAATGTACAATATATATATGTAAAAGCGCTGCGTAAATTGGCGGCGCTATATAAGCACCGGAAACAAATTAATAAATAAATAAAAACAAACAGGCACAGTGGAAAGGGATTTTCTTCATGCAGCTTCAAGGGCAACACTGAAAATATGCAAATCCTATAAATGACAAGTCTGGTTGGGGAATGCCTTAAACCTGTATGCGGTGTTTTGGAACACTACAATTTTCACTTGTGATAGCGTACACTGGCAGAATATACCGGTGAAATTGTTTTTTCCTTTTTACAATTAGCTTGGCTTACATACATCAGCAAACTAAATCATTTCAGTTTGAAGAGAAAAAATATTATTCAGGAAGCTTAAAGGGTAACTCCACTTTCATGGGGAAAAAAATGGCAAATGAAAAAAGATAGTATATAAAATTGCGACACAAGTCATACTGTCATTGAATGTTATTAAAATGACCTTTCCTTTTCAATCTGCAGCTCTATAGTCATCTGTAAAGTGCTATGTAATATGGCTACCTGGAGGTGTTCTATACACAGAATATGTACAGAAAGTCCCCCAGAAACATCATTTCCTGACTGTGTGATTGGCTCACTGATTTTCCCAGAAGTCTGCACTAAGATATAAGTCAGATTTCAGACATCCCCTGCAACAAAAATGTAATTCTTGGTGAGATACTCCCAATCACACTTAAAAGGATGCAGACCATGTGATTTTTCTCATTAGAGCCCTGAAAGTGCAGCAGCTGACTGATAATTAAAAAAACACTCCCATTCACATTCACATTCGCTCTGCACATGGACACAGATAAACAAACAGCTCTTTCTTTAGAATTACAAAAGGTAAGAATCTGCAACAAAGTTGGTAAAATCCCTGCAATGTATATAGATCACCCAGAGGGGAATGTTTGTTTCTCAACAAAAGTGGAGCTACTCTTTAAGCAGTGCTATTTTTTCAACTAGACCCCTTTAGAATTGGACAGTAGTTCGCTCTGGTTGTCCCTGTTTTTGTTGATGCAAAACTACACTGCCTCTCGTCAGTCTCTATCAAACTCTCATTATGTGGTATTTAACCCAAAAGCAAATATTTAATATACTCTGGCTATTGTGCACAGCCCTAGAACCTGACCAGAGTGCTTACATTCCCTGAACATACCCTGGTAATCATCTGCCCACTGGTATTCTGGAACACATTACAGGCAAGGGCAACTTTTATCTGTAAAGGGCCCCAGGATTTCAAATGCTCCTGTTCACTTAAATGTCCACCACCACCTATCGGCTGAATTCAACATGTTTCAGTACAATAGAGGCACAACAGTCCATTTCCTGTGTTCTCATTTATTTGAACCACTACCACTTCCTGACCCAATGCTGGTGAACATATGTGCAATATAGTGGGTTCTTGTTGGCTTTCTTGTCCATTTGTAAAAGAAAAAAAAAATTATTCATGCTAGCAAAATGTGACAAAAAAAATCTTGGTAATAGCATCTTGGTGGTGGTCTGGGGGAAGAGGGGCATCATTTGGTTGGGATTTGAAAAAATACACTTTTTAGATAAGTAGATCTGACCAACAATTAAAATCATGTTCACTTTGTGGTTTTGTGCCCATTTGAGTGTTTTTGAGTTTCTTCTGGATACCCATTGAGGTAGGCCTGTGTGTTTAAGGGCTTCCCCACCAGTGAGCTTGTTTGATTTTCTTGCATTTGTACCATTGAAATAAGCATTGAAATCTCACTTCCTCTTAAATATGTTTTTCTGCAGATGAAATGCTACTCATGGGTATTTTCAGTAGTTGCCAAGGCCACCTGGGAACCTGTGGGATTTTTGCAGCCTATTACAGGTTACAAACACATCTTCTTGGAGACAGAAGATTTCTCTGGGGAACCCAGCTGTCTAAACTCAATACCATATTAAGGTCTATATACTATAATAATGTCCAAGGTACTTGACTTCTTCAAAATTATACATTATGTAATCGGAGAATGCTATCACACCGATCTCAACCTACCTTGAGAACAGCTGAAAATACTTGTAGGAATGAGCCTCGACTCATACAATTTTGTAATACTTAGGAATGGTCTTTCCTCTTGTATTTGCTATGTAGGCCTGTGCTATACAGAAAAATCTAACATAACCATTCTCAACCAGGGTTCCTTCAGAAGTTGCAAGGGGTTCCTTAAATTGTTGTTGATTATCCTCCCATCTGACAGTGCCTGTATAATGCTGGGGTCAATGCCATTTGTCAGAGCCAGCTACATGACACCAATTATCTTTTTTTAAATATTAGAATTTTTATTGAGTGTTATAAGAGAAAGTTACAAACAAAAGACATTAGTTAAACACAGGAGATGTCACAAAAGAAATAAGCGCCCAGATTCAGTTCAGGGGGGATTGATTACAGAGCTTTTATAGAGTAAGCATAATGCAAAAGCTGAGGATATTAGGCTAAGTCAAGGTAAGAACCCAAACAATCCTGAAGGACAATTGAGACCTTCTACAATGTAACTTCTATAATGTGAGAGTAAAGATTACAAGTGGTACTGATGAGGGTCAAACAAAGAAACAACTCATAGGGAATGAGACAGACCACTAGAAAAACCATTGTTGGACTACCAGATAGACAGAGTAGGCACTGGCCTATGGGCCCTATGCTGTTTAAGGGCCCTGCGGCAACAGGTGAAAATAATATTGATTTGATCTTGAAAGAAAATAACAATGAAGCTTCCTTAACCAAAGATAGAAAACAGAAATCAACTCAAAGAAATGAAAACTTTACATTAAAGACTCCATAGAGTATAAAATACTGTATTAATGTAATGTATCCAATAACAACTTAAAGTATATAAACCATACACAGCAAGTTCACATTACAGGTCGTCTCTTAAAAGCTGTCAGTTTGTAAAAAATGTTGATGCAACCTATACAAGTGTAATATACAGTACAGTCTCCACAAAGTTTATTCTAGCACTGAAAATAAAAATGAAAGAAAGAAGAGAAAATACAGCAGGAGAAAAGGGATAAGAGAAAAGGAAAAAATGGTGAGAGACAAGAGAGGGGGAAATAGGGAGAGGTGCTGGTGGTGCTATAAGAGGTGCATATTAAGAGAACAGAAAACAAGGGAGAAATCCTCAGGGCGTCAATTGAGCTTGGAGATGCATTATACACTATATTGCCAAAAGTATTGGGACACCCCTCCAAATCATTGGATTCAGGTGTTCCAATCACCTCCATGGCCATAGGTGTATAAAATCAAGCACCTAGGCATGCAGACTGCTTCTACAAACATTTGTGAAAGAATAGGTTGCTCTCAGGAGCTCAGTGAATTCAAGCTTGGTACCGTGATAGGTTGCCACCTGTGCAATAAATCCATCCGTGAAATTTCCTTGCTACTAAATACTCCACAGTCAACTGTTAGTGGGATTATAACAAAGTGGAGGCAACTGGGACCAACAGCAACTTCACATAGGCCAAGTAAAATGGCAGAGCAGGGTCAGCACATGCTGAAGTGTACAGTGCGTAGAAGTCACCCAACTGTCTGCAGAGTCAATAGCTAAAGACCTTCACACATCATGTGGCTTTCAAATCAGCACAACAATGTGTAGAGAGCTTCATGGAGTGGGTTTCCATGGCCGAGCAGCTGCATCCAAGCCTTACATCACCAAGTGCAATGCAAAGTGGCAGATGCAGTGGTGCACTGAACGCTAGATTTGTGAAGATGTGTTCTCTGGAGTTACCAATCACGCTTTTCTGTCTGCCACTCCCATGGATGTGTCTGGGTTTGGTGGTTGCCAGGAGAACAGTACTTGCCTGACTGCATTGTGCCAAGTGTAAAGTTTGGTGGAGGGGGGAATATGATGTGGGGTTGTTTTTCAGGGGTTGGGCTTGGCCCCTTAGTTCCAGTGAAGGGAACTCTTAAGGCGTCAGCATACCAAGACATTTTAGACAATTTCATGCTCCCAACTTTGTGGGAACAGTTTGGGGATGGCCCCTTCCAGTTCCAACATGACTGCGCACCAGTGCACAAAGCAAGGTCGATAAAGACATGGATGAGCGAGTTTTGGATGGAGGAACTTGACTGGCCTGCACAGAGTCCTGACCTCAACCCAATAGAACACCTTTGGGATGAATTAGAGTGGAGACTGCAAGCCAGGCCTTCTCCTCTGACATCAGTTCCTGACCTCACAAATGCGCTTCTGGAAGAATGGTCAAACATTTCCATAGACACACTCCTAAACCTTGTGGACAGCCTTCCCAGAAGAGTTGAAGCTGTTATAGCTGCAAAGGGCGGGGCCAACTCAATATTGAACCCTACGGAATAAGACTGGGATGTCATTAAAGTTCATGTGCGTGTAAAGGCAGGCGTCCCAATACTTTTGGCAATATAGTGTATCTCGGAAGACAATAGGAGCCAAGTAACAGAGATCTATAATATGATTGCACCATGAGTTCCTCCATGTGCATCAGGGAATGAAGTCTATCTATCCATTCCTTCCTCAACAAGGAGTTGTTGACTTCCTGTGTCTGGGAATGATCACTGTCGCTGCGAGAAAATAAAAACAAAGCAGGCTTTTCTTTATATTGGGTACTGAAAGTTATCTTTTTACTGGTCTATAAGATTGTCAGTTCTGATCACTACTGCAAGGGGACATCAATCCCACAAGCCACCAATGTAAGGCTCCTTTTTCCTACTGAATGACCCCCAGAGATTTAATTTTTGCAGGGGTTCCCTGAGAACTGAAAATAATTTCCTCTGGGGTAAAAAGGCGGAGAAAATCTGATCTTATACTGGCCATACACGGTTTGATAAAAAAAAATGATTGGATTTACACTTACCGGCCACTTTATTAGGTACACCTCTTCAATTGCTTGGTAACACAAATTTCTGCCAATCACATGGCAGGAGCTAAATGCATTTAGGCATCTAGACATGGTAAAGATGACTTACTGAAGAATGGGGGAAAAAGGGGATTTAAGTGACTTTGAACATGGCATTGTTGTTGGTGCCAGATGAGCTGGTCTGAGTATTTAAAAAACTGCTGATCTACTAAGATTTTCACGCACAACCATCTCTAAGGTTTACAGAGAATAGTCTGAAAAAGAGAAAATATCCAGTGAGCAGCAGTTGTGTGGATGAAAATGCCTTGTTGATGTCAGAGATCACAAGAGAATGGACAGACTGGTTCAAGATGATAGAAAGCCAACAGTAACTCATGTCAATATGGGCCAAAATCTCTGAGGAATGTTTCCAATACCTTGTTGCATCTATGCCAAGAAGAATTAGGGCAGCTCTGAAGACAAAAGGGGTCCAACCCGGTACTAGCAAGGTGTACCTAATAAAGTTGCCAGTGAGTGTATAAAGATCTTTGCATGTGATAACGCCATCATTGTATCAATATTTGTTCCCCAATTTTTGACATATTATGGATAGATAATAACTTAAACGGTCCATTTTACATAGATTGATTACACTTACAGGGTTACATTCTTAACATGTGCACTTGCTGCCGATTTTTTTAACTGTTTTCAATTGATTCCACTACTGTTTAGAAAATATATCAATTAGGTTAAACAGTCCGACATGACGGTTCATTTTTTTTCCATTTCAATAATTGAAATTAGCCCACTAACGTTTCCAAAGTCAAATGATCAAGCGGATTGAGTGCTTTTTCGAACGATTTTCTAACCGTGTATGGCCAGCATAACCATTGGAAACCGAATAAAATCAGAACACGTGTTGTCGATTTTTTTAACTGTTTTCAATTGATTCCACTATTATTTAGAAAATATATCAGTTAGGCCAGGGCTTAAAATTTCGAGTCTAGACCTACTAGCCAGGCACAAACCTTACTCTCCACCAGTTGCCCCACTCAACCTTGCCCAGGTCTGCCTCCAACCCCACCCCTGTCCTGTTCCGTCCCCCAACCCCGCCCCAGCCCTGCCCCCAACTATGCCCCAGCCCTGCCCCCAACTACGCCCCCTTAAAGCTTATGAAATTACATTTTTCTTTAGAATAAAGAGTCCACAATATAAAAAACTGCAATTATAACACAGCTTTATTATCTCAATTTAAACATAACAGCAATAACTTAATAGCAATAGGGTGCCATCAAAATATCAAGGTTTACAGCTTTAAACCTGTAGTGAACATTTTGTATTTTTTTTGTTTATCTCCTGCGTCTTTAAAAAGAGACTTTTTAATATGACGATATGATTTTTGTTAGTGAGCACATATTTTCAGTTATTATTGCAGTTTTTCCTTAAACTGATTTTTGTATAATACTTTTATATTTTTATTATTCATTTATTAAAGTCCAGTTGTATTTTAGCAGAAAATTATACAAAGAAAATCAATGCGTTTTGGAACAGTAAAAACAAGTGTCTTACAGTTTATTTTGTAGCTCTATGCTCAGAGCAGGGGCGGACTGACCATTTGGAAATGCGGGCACTGCCCGAGGGCCTGGGGTCAGTAGGGGGCCCCATGAGATGCCCCTGGTACCTTTTTCATAGGCTTTTTTGAGTTTGGGCAAGGACACAGGGGCCCCATGATCCCCTATTGCCCGGGGGCCCCATGAGTTGTCAGTCCGCCCCTGGCTCAGAGGTATACTGCAGTATACTAAGGCCACTGAGCTCTGTGTGAGTGCAGTGCAGTGGTTTCTCTACAGTGATCCCCCGAGGCGGGGGAGAGCAGGCCTCTCCTCGTGTCCCCCGAGGCGGGGGAGAGCGGACCTCTCCTCGAGTTCCCTGAGGCGGTGAAGAGGGTGTCTCCTCTCAGCGGAGGAGAGCGGACCTCTCCTGCACCTGTCCCCTCAGTGTCGCTGCCAGTGTAATGGCGGTGCCAAAGAAGCCGGAAACCGGAAGTTGGAAACCGGAACTCGGCTTCACAATGAGGCTTGGAGCACAGGTGCAGCCGCTCCATCCATCACCTGTGCTCACCGCTCGCCACACAAGAATTTCTCCTCGCATTTGGCGAGCGGACGAGCGGCTTTTTCAAGCCCTGAATTAGGCTAAAATAATCCGACATGACGGTTTATTTTTTTCCATTTTGATCATTGAAATTAGCCCACTAACGTTTCCAAAGTCAAATGATCAATCGGATTGAATGCTTTTTCTAACGATTTTCTTACGATGTATGTCCAGCATAACCATTGGAAACTGATTAAAATCAGAACATGTGCTGTTGATTTTTTTAACTGTTTTCAATTGATTCCACTATTGTTTGAAAATATATCAATTAGGCTAAAAAATCCGACATGACGGTTCATTTTTTTGCATTTCGATCATTGAAATTAGCCCACTAACGTTTCCAAAGTCAAATGATCAAGTGGATTGAGCGCTTTTTCAAACGATTTTCTAACCGTGTATGGCCAGCATAACCATTGGAAACCGAATAAAACAGCAAAAAAAAAAATCGTAGGCAGTTTTACGTTTGCTGACATCTAATTAGTATCCGTATGTCAATCCCTCTCTTGTTTTCAGGTGTAACTGGTTCTTTGTAAATTTTCCCTTTACTAGCAGTAAATAGCAGTTGGGTGGGGGAAGCTCTGTTTACTCTGTCCTTATCATTTGTTTACAGACACGCCTAAGTCTGTTTAGTGATCTGACCCTTTGTCTTCAGAGGTGTCTTTGTATGCAAAGTGAAATGCTCAGTGATGTAAATGTGTGAACATTGGATGTGATGGTAGCTCCCAGAAGTATGATGTGCTGATGCTCCCTGTCTGTGTACACAATATCTGCATAGCACCTGCAATGAGCATCCTCTTGGACCAGTTCTGGATCCTGCATCCAGCACATGCCAAGTGTGGTCCTCCAGGGGGAAGCAATGGTTAAATCTCCCCTTGGCAGTAGCCAATAGGGGATGAGTGTTGGGAGAGGGCGTTCCAGGAAAAGACACACACACTAGGTGACAGCAGCTGCCTCCACCCACTCCTCTGTATCACAGCAATGAAGAGGGAAAGCCTGTGATCATGGCAGAAGAAGACTAAGGCTGCCAGATCTACACACTTCTGGATTGCAGGACATTGCGGCCAAGCCATCAGGACTGATCTCTATGATGATGATCTGCCTGCAGCCAGCTGCCTCTTGATGCCCTCTCCTGGGATCGCATTGTCCTTTGATCAGAAGAGTCGGGGGAAGCAGGCTGCCTGGAAGATCCTGACATGAGCTGGACATGGAGGGAAGAGCTTGGCCCCTCCAGCCTGAGAGGTGAGAGGGGCATCCGAGGCTAGAGCCCATGCCTTCCAGTGTGTCATTCTGCATGCACGCTTCCTGCTGCTGCACCTTGTCATTGTGCCTGCTGGAGGGGGAGGAGGAGGAGGGCCGCCTCGTCTGATCTCACCACCATGCTGCCCGGAGTCGGGGTGTTCGGCACCAGCCTCACCTCCAGGGTCATCATCCCTCTGCTGAAAGATGAGGGCTTCGCGGTGAAGGCTCTATGGGGTCGGACCCAGGAGGAAGCTGAAGAGCTGGCCAAGGAAATGAGTGTCCCCTTCTATACCAACCGCATCGACGACGTCTTGTTGCATCAAGATGTGGATCTGGTGTGCATCAACCTACCGCCTCCTCTCACCAAACAGATCGCTGTCAAAACCCTAGGTGAGTCCATTGTTAGGTCCACTTACCGCCATCAACAGGTCTGATTGTCCTGCCCTGCTCTCACTGGAGTATTACTGACAGGGAGGGGGAGGCTTCCTAGACATGCTTCCTCCCAGGATCCCATCTGGGATCTCATCAGGGTTGTGAGATCTGAGCAGAGATCTGGGGATCTAATCATGGAAGTTGATGTCAAGTCAGGGACATGGGATCTGATTAGTGATCTGATCATGGATGCAGTATGTGATCAGGAATATGGTATCAAGTCGGGGATGCGGGATCTGATTAGTGATCTGATCATGGATGCGGTATGGGATCGGGAATGTAGTATTAAGTCGGGGATGCGGGATCTGATCAGGGATGCGGTATGTGACCAGAGATCCAGGATCTAATCATGGATGCAGTATGTGATTGGGAATGTAGTATTAAGTTGGGGATGCGGGATCTGATTAGTGATCTGATCAGGGATGCGGTATGTGACCAGAGATCCAGGATCTGATCACGGATGCGCTATGTGATCGGGAATGTGGTATCAAGTTAGGGATGCAGGATCTGATTAGTGATCTAATCAGGGATGCAGTATATGAGCAGAGAAACAAGATCTGATCATGGATGCGGTATGTGATTGGGAATGTTGTATCAAGTTAGGGATGCGGGATCTGATTAGTGATATGATCAGGGATGCGGTATGTGACCAGAGATCCAGGATCTGATCATGGATGCGGTATGTAAACAGGAATATGGTTTCTGATAAGAGATCTGGGAACTAATGGATGTGGTATATGATCTAAGATCCAGGATCTGATTATAGCTGTGGTATCTGATCAGAGATTCGGGAACTGATCGTGGAGGTGGTATATAATCAGGGATGTGGTGTCTGATCAGAGATCCAGGATCTGATCATGAATGTGGTATCTGATGGGGGATCAGATCAAGGATCTTAACAGAGATCCAATCATGGATTTGGTATGTGATCTGGGATGTGGTATCTGATCAGAGATTCAGGCTCTGATCAAGGATGTTGTATATGATCAGGGATTTAATAGCTGATCAGAGATCCAATCATGGATTTGGTATGTGATCTGGGATGTGCTATCTGATCAGAGCTCCAGGATCTGATCATGGATGTGGTATCTGGTCAGAAATCAGGGATCTGATAAAGGATGTGATATCTGATCAGAGATCCAGAATCTTATGAATGAATCTGATCAGAGATCTGGGATCTGATCAAGGATGTGGTATATGATCATGGATGTGGTGTCTGATCAGAGATCCAGGATCTGATTATAAATGTGGTGTCTGATCAGAGATCTGGGATCTAATCAAGGATGTGGTATATGATCATGGATGTGGAGTCTGATCAGAGATCCAGGATCTGATTATAAATGTGGTGTCTGATCAGAGATCTGGGATCTAATCAAGGATGTGGTATATGATCATGGATGTGGTGTCTGATCAGAGATCCAGGATCTGAATATAAATGTGGTGTCTGATCAGAGATCTGGGATCTAATCAAGGATGTGGTATATGATCATGGATGTGGTGTCTGATCAGAGATCCAGGATCTGATTATAAATGTGGTGGCTGATCAGAGATCTGGGATCTAATCAAGGATGTGGTACATGATCATGGATGTGATAGCTTATCAGAGATCTGATCTTAGATTTAGTATCTGTTCAGAGATCTGGGATCTGATCCTTGATGTGCTTTGTGATTGGAGATGTGGTATCTGAGCAGAGATCTAGGATCTAATGAAGGATGTGCAGTGTGATCGAGGATGTAGGATCTGATCTGGGGTCAGATAAGGAATGCTGGCTTCCCTGCTCTCTACATATACCGTAGGTCTTTTGTGACCAGTTTACATGCTGACCTTGCCTTTCCCAACTTTCTCAATATGGAGAAACCCTTAAATAACTTTCAAGTCTCAGGGAACCCCTGATAATGATCACTATACAGGGGGACATTAGTGTGATGATCAGTGGGAAGAATGCTTCTTCTTCTGGTGGTCAGTAGGCAGAGTACCCTTGTTACATATAGGTACAAAGATCATTGGTAACAGAGCTCACTCCTCAGAAAGTCAGAAATTGGTCCTTACTTAAGGAACCCCTAGCAAGCTCTAAATGAACCCTGGTTGAGAAAGGGGATGCTAACCAGTCTGCAGTTATATACATATTAAAGTAGATTGAAACTAAAGCCGGCCATACATGGCTCGAATTCCGAAATAATTAAAAAAAAAAAATCTAAGAATTGTCGTTCAAATTTCACACCACTAGTGGGTCACAGAAACAGCCGATTTTCGTGTGACCATCGATTTTAAGTGATCAGACATGTTGGGAATTTTGTGAAAAACTAACGAATTTCAAATCAATGATGGAAGAATAGTGCAAGAAATATAAAGCTGTGACCTGGAAAGAAAAGAAAATTCTTGGCCACGAAAATGATTTTCTGTAGCAACATGAGGAGAAATTGAAGGCTTGGTTGAATTTCGAAATCAATTGTGGCACCATCGCATTACAAAACACGAAATTTCTGATTTTCTAAAGAAAATTTGTTCAGAATTTGACCCATGCCTGCATTAGTTATGTTAATGTCATTTCAAAAGCTGTGTTTATTTTTGTAAAAATATGTAGTATTTATAATACAGTTCCTGATGCTCTTGCCTTGAATGTTCTAGTTTAGGCACTTCCTGTTAGGGGTGGCAACTGTCTTCTAATTGTCCTATTGCGTTGTCACATGCACCCCTGGGGAAGTCTATCAGTGACAACTTGGTGTGATGGTCAGTGGGTTGAATGCTCTTCTTACAAAGATCATTAGTGTCAGTGATTACTTATCTGAGAGGCAGAAATTGCCTAAAATTGTCCAAAAAAGCTCAACTTTTGTACACACTATTCCCCATCCTGTACGCTGCAGGCTGGTGTGAACAAACACATAGGAAACCAGTCTAGATCAAAGATGTGCCATCGACACCAGAGCCAGTGCATACAGACAAGAAGTGGCTGAAAAAGGCTGGAGAAGATCAGCAGTCCAAGATCATAATAATAATAATGAAAGAAGAGATTAAAACAGTATTTTATATAAAAAGCAGGGCATTTGTTTATAATACACAGGGGGGAAATTTACTAAGACTGGAGCACCTGTTCATAGTAACCAATTAGCTACTAGCTTCCGCTTGTTCAATTAAACTATGAAAATAAAAGAAAGAAGCTGATTGGTTGCCGTGCACAGCTGCTCCAGATTCCGTCTGCTCCAGTTTTAGTAAATTCCCCTTTATGTGTTTTAGTCTAGGTTCACACCTATGTGTTTTCCGTTGCGTTTTGCGGAAACGCACAGCAGTCCATTTAACATGATTTCCTATGGGACAGGTTCACATCTCCACGTTGTCACCCGATGCGTTTTTTGGACAGGGTCAGGGCTAGTTCACACTAAATGCAGTTCAGTGCGCTTGTTTTCTGCATCAAAAATACATGCACAGTGTTTTCCATGTATTCCAATGGCCCTGGTTCACACCAGTGCAGTCAGTTTCCGGTGCAGAAAAAAAAGTAGAATATGCTGCATTTTTTCTGCACAGAACCAAACTGGAACATAGCAAACTGCATCAAAACTGCACCGGAACTGCGTGTGGTGTGAACTGTAAGGGAAAACTTATCCAGAATGCATCCGGAGTTCACTTTTGTAGCGTGAACTGGCCCTTAGGGCTTGTTCACACTAGATGCAGTCCAGTGCATTTTTTTCTGCACCAAAAATGCATGCACAGTGCAGGGGCGGACTGACAGCTCATGGGGCCCCCGGGCAATAGGGGATCATGGGGCCCCTGTGTGCTTGCCCAAACTCAAAAAAGCCTATGAAAAAGGTACCAGGGGCATCTCATGGGGCCCCCTACTGACCCCGGGCCCTCGGGCAGTGCCCGAGTTTCCAAATGGTCAGTCCGCCCCTGGCACAGTGTTTTCTATGTATTCCGAAGGCTCTAGTTCACACCAGTGCAGTCAGTTCCAGTCAATTTCTGGTGCAGAAAAGAAAAAGTAGAACGTGCTGCATTTTTTCTGCACAGAACAATACTGGAACATAGCAAACTGCATCAAAACTGCACCGGAACTGCATGTGGTGTGAACTGTAAGGAAAACGCATCCAGAATGCATTTTTTGTAGTGTGAACTGGCCTGCAGGGACTTTTTTAAATGCAAAACGTTGCGTTTTTGGTTCTATAGACCTTAATGGAAGTGCTGCAGAAAAGCATGTAGTGCGTTTTTGATGTATTTTTGACGTGTTTTTGATGCGTTTTAATCTTCCCAGCAACAAGTTGAAAAAACAGTGAAAAATGCATAAAAAATGCAGCAAAAACGCATGTGCAAAAAAACACAAAACACACTGCAGAAACGGATCAAATGCAAACTGCCTTAGCAAGTGTCATTGAGTTCTGGTTTAGATCTGCTTTAATCAAGGGGCTTACAGCAGTCTATAAAAAGTTTTCAGTAAGCAGCATGTGTCAGCATATGTTTCTGCCATTTACTTTGTCGTACTGTCGTTGCGGTTCAGAGGGGTTGCAGTTTACGGCAGCATCATTTCTTGGCATTAATTAATAGCTCCAATTTAGCTGCTGCATAATTTACTCTTCTTCCATTTGCAAAACAGACGCACAGCCATTAGATGATGAGAGGTGCCGGGCATTAATAACTGTGATCATATGAGCCAAGTGCAGTTTATATTCATAGTAATCCCGGTTTATGGGTGATCTCCATGCTGCATATGTCTAGCACAGTGTAATGTGGCTTTACAATCGCAGGGTGGGTACAAATAGCACTGTGTATGAACTGGCATCACGGCAGATTCGGAAAACACTGACAGCTAGTTATAGGATAAGGGATGTAGCTGATTGGACTGATGTGAACTGGCTGAGACTAATGCTGGCCATACATGGGTCGAAATTCGGCCGATTTTGCATCCGAAAATCAGACCTAAGAATAATTGGCCAATTTTGGCTCTGTTAGTGAGTCAATGGCTCAGGCCGATTTTCGATCTGTTAGTGAGTCAATGGCTCAGGCCGATTTTTGCTCTGTTAGTGAGTCAATGGCTCAGGCCGATTTTCGATCTGTTAGTGAGTCAATGGCTCAGGCCGATTTTTGCTCTGTTAGTGAGTCAATGGCTCAGGCCGATTTTTGCTCTGTTAGTGAGTCAATGGCTCAGGTCGATTTTCGCTCTGTTAGTGAGTCAATGGCTCAGGCCGATTTTTGCTCTGTTAGTGGGTCAATGGCTCAGGCCGATTTCTGCTCTGTTAGTGAGTCAATGGCTCAGGCCGATTTTTGCTCTGTTAGTGAGTCAATGGCTCAGGCCGATTTTTGCTCTGTTAGTGAGTCAATGGCTCAGGTCGATTTTCGCTCTGTTAGTGAGTCAATGGCTCAGGCTGATTTTTTCTCTGTTAGTGAGTTAATGGCACTGGACGATTTTCATGGTTCCTCCCCTTTTCGCTGATTGGGCATGTTGGAAAATTTGTGAAAAACGACTGATTTTCAACTCAATGATGGTCAAATCGTACGATCGTTTTTCCTAAAAGAATATGCGCATGAGCCGTGACCTGGAAGGAACAGAAGTTTCACCTGTTATATGGGGTGAACTTTATGACTTGGTCGGCCGATTTTCGGAATCATTGATGGCACCATCGGATTACCATTGGAGTGAACAACATTTTTGATTTTCGGACGAAAAATCATTCGGAACTCAAACCATGAAAGGAGCGATTCGTCATCTTTTGGTGTGACATGGTGCATTTTTGGCCCCACAGACTTCAGTGAGAATGGAGGAAAAATTAATGAAAAACGCATCAAAAATGCATAAATAGAAGCGCATGAAGATGCAGACATGTAAGTGTGAACATAACTGATGCACAACACTGCAGATTAATGTAAATGAAACACTGGGGTTGATTTACTAAAACTGGAGTGTGCAAAATCTGGTGCAGCTGTGCATGGTAGCCAATCAGCTTCTAACTTCAGCTTGTTCAATTAGGCTTTGACAATAAAACCTGGAAGCTGATTGGTTTCTTTGTAGAGCTGCACCAGAACGAAAAATTGTTCAGAATTCGAACCATGTATGACCTGCATTAGTCTCTGTTCACACCTGAGTGACAATGCATGATAAGGGGAATCTAATTATTGTCTATAGAGCCCATTTATGACTGTGCAACACACTTCCATGAAAGGAGAGATCTGTTATCTTTTGGTGTGATATGGCGCATTTTTGGCCTCACAGACTTCAGTGAGAACGCAGGAACAATTTTCGGACGAAAATTTGTTCGGAATTTGACCCATGTATGGCCTGCATAAGGATAGGTTCACATATGTGCGGGTGGTACATATGTGAACCTATCCTTATGCTCACGACGCAGCAACTAAAAAAATAGACGCAGCAACTAAAAACGCAGAAACTCAAGCAACTAAAAAAATATTTCCTGCGCTACTTTTCCACATCTTCCTTGCAACATGAGAGCCATAGACTGTGATTTTAAAATCACAAAAGTTGCAAGGAAGTTGTTTCAATGTCTTATCTTTGTGACTTTGGCTACAACTTCGGAGGGTTTTATAAGTTCAATAATATATATTACCCTCTTGTTATGATTGGCCAAAATAGCAAAACATCAAAGTCATATTGAAGTCGCAATGCAAAGTCACACAACTTTGAGGTCCCAGCAGTGTGAACCAAGCCTTCGTGACCCATAGAGGTTCACTGGTAAAATCAAAATAAGTTTTGCTCGGGCACGAGAGCCCATTCATTCGAATGGACTCCCCTGCCCCGGGACACGCAGGGAAGAAGTCCCTGCGCTTCTTTGGAAACTGCAGCCCGCATGGGAACTTCAGTTCCCAGTGCGTTTGCAATTTCCAGTGCGGGCAGCGTGCCATTAGAATTAATGGCACCGGCCCGCAGGTCTGCATTCCTCTGTGTGGGTGGTGCAGCTGCATGGATTTTTGTGCGGATCCGCAGCGGCACCACCCACACAGATGTGAACCTAGCCTTATGCACACTGGACGTTTTTACAGCGGCTGTTTTTGGCTTTTGACATTTTTTTTCTACAGCCAGTAAACCCCCCAGCATGTTATCCTATGTGTCCATGTACACACAGACTGTAATCAGCGTTTTTTGACAGGGGTGTTTTTTGGCTGGAAAAAAAAAACAAAACGAGTGGGTTTCTAGAGGAGTTTTTTAGCTGTAAAAATGCTCTAACGCTGAAAAACGCGATAAATCAGCGCTATTGACCTTTTTTTTACCAAAGAAATATATTTTTTTTGGGTCAAAAAAACCTCTAAAAAATGGAAACATGGAAAAACTTCCATGAAAGGAGAGATCTGTCATCTTTTGGTGTGATATGGCGCATTTTTGGCCCCACAGACTTCAGTGAGAACGCAGGAAAATGCAGACGTGTAAGTGCGAACCTAACTGATGCACAACACTGAAGATTAATAGAATGTAAATGAAACACTGGGGTTGATTTACTAAAACTGGAGAGTGCAAAACCTGGTGCAGCTGTTCATGGTAGCCAATCAGCTTCTAACTTCAGCTTGTTTAATTAAGCTTTGACAATAAAACCTGGAAGCTGATTGGTTTCTATGCACAGCTGCACCAGATTTTGCACTCTCCAGTTTTAGTAAATCAACCCAAATGTGTTTGAACTGAATACGGTTTCTTCCGGCGGACTCTTTCACAGGTTTTTGTTTCAACTAGTTGATATGATGAGAACATTCCAAAGCTAGTGTGCATGAAGCCTAAGGCAAAAGATGCTGCAAGACCCCTTTCACATGGGGAGGACCTGTCAGCGGATCCGCTTGCTCAGCACGGGAGCAACCTACGAAAATCGGCCGGTGCCATTGACCCACTAACAAAGCGAAAATCGGCCAATTATTCTTAGGTCCGGCAAAAAACAGTCGAATTTCGACCCATGTATGGCCGGCTTAATTTGGAATGGTAGTCTGTTCACATACTAAAGTGTTAGACCGGCCGTACATTGGTCGATTTTCGAACTATTTTTTTCTAAAAAATCAGACCTAAGAATGATCGGCTGATTTTCGCTCTGTTAATGGGGCAATGGCACCGGCCGATTATCATGGTTCCTCCCCATTTCGTTTATCAGGAATGTTGGAAAATTAGTGAAAAACGACTGATTTTCGAAGTCATTGGTGGCACCATCGGATTACAGAACGAAGGATGTTTTCAATCAAAAAATCGTTCGGAATTTGACCCATGTATGGCCTGCTTTATACATAGAAAAGGAAATTCCAGGATTAATAATAGACAGACATGCTGCTAATCCATTCTATGAATGGAGGGTGTAATCAAGTATGTCACAGACAGCAGTGAGTAATGTTATAGTCATTGGACATTGCAGTCTGACACACAGGAAATGCAAGCTGTTCAGTTAATGTTTAAAAGTCACCGATCGCACCCCTGTGATATAAAATCGCGCAATTTGTGTGCAATTTCCACACGATTTCAGGTGCAATTTGTGAAGACTTTATTGCTACTTGTGAAGATTTTCAACCATGTCTTGAAATTTGCTGTGCGATTTCCATTATATTCCATGTATGTAAAATTGTAACAAAACTGCAGAAAAAGTCATGCAAGAACTACTTTAGAAATCGTGCTGCAGCAAATTGCACATGTTGAGACACTGACATTCACATTCATTCGGTGTGATTTCAATTCGCAAATCGCACCTGAAATCGCATCGGTGTGACCGGGCACTTAATCTTTTTTTTTTTTTTTTTTTTTTTAGATAGAGTGAAGAAGGGTGAGAACATCTGGCAGTTTTTACAGCTGTCTTGAGTTGGGGAATCTCCCTACACTCCCCGTTGTGGTGACAACATTGAGATAATACACTGTACTTGTAGATATATAGGTCAATGCTGTGTGTATGTATATATATATTAAAATACATTATACTTGCTGATCCTGCAATAAATAAATCCAGTAAACTTGGTGGGAGAAACAGTGGGGTGCCATCCAACACATTTGGGCTTAAGGACTTGTTCACACCAGTGGCTTTGTTTTACTGGTGTGCACTGTAAGCCCCAGTTCACACTGATGCCGTGTGGAATTCGCACTGGTTTCCGCATCATGATCGCACCCCATTCATGAGAACTGCTGCGGTGTGTGTATGTTAAGTTAACGACACCCCAAAATTGGTTCACAAAATAATGTGCAGAATCGGATTCTGGTGCGGACAAAAAAAAAGGCCATCGACACATGCCCTATGCTTTTATGAATGGGGAATTTAACTGGTTCCCGCCCTGGCCGTCATATTACAATAGGTCTCTCATTCTGGGTGGACAACATATGACGTTCTCGAAGAACGGGACGCGCTGTGGCGCAATCTGTCATCCGCTGTGTCAACAGACAGACACAGCAGATGACAGATTACTGTACTGACTGCAGCTGAGACCTTGTGATCACTGTGACCAATCACAGCAGATTACATGGCAATTGTACACAATGGATGGCTTCCATTCATAGCCATTCTTTGTGTACTATTGTGTTGTGAGCTGCCATTGACCCTGTCTATACCATGTGATCACTGTGACCAATCACAGCTAATCACAACAATACACACTCGATGAATGGATTCATTCACAACAAATGGTTGCTTATAAGAGTGATTATTACTGTTATAAGTGATCATATGTTGTAAAACAAAAAATCCTCATCATCTCCCCAGAGTAGTACAGTGTTACTATGGTGTAACACTGTACTGCCTTGGTTACAGTATGTGCATGGATACATAGGGGTTGATTTACTAAAGGCAGTTAGGCTGTGCACTTTGAAAAGTGCAGTTACTTTCTGCAAGTGCAGTTGCTTCAGGGCTTAGTAAATGAGGTAAAGCTTTGCTTGGCAAAGAATATTCAATCACATGCAAGGAAAATAAAAACTGCCTTTTTGCTTGCATATGATTGGATTATGGATGGCAGCAGAGCTTCTGCTCATTTACTAAGTTCTGGAGCAACTGCACTTGCAGCATCTACCTGAGTGCACAAGTGCAAAATCCTGATCACCTCCCCAGAGTAGTACAGTGTTACTATGGTGTAACACTGTGCCGCCTTGGTTACGGTATGTAAAAAAATATAATCATTGACGGATGTATTTACCTGCATTTGACCTCCTTCTGACATGCATTTAACTTGCTTTTAAGCTGTGTTAGCATTCTCACAGACTTGTATGGGAATTAAAAAAAACTGATCTGCCGCAAACAAAAGGCCATCTACACATACGCTATGCTTTGATGAATGGGGAATCAAGTGACCTAAGAACACAATAACTAATGGCTTTGCTATGTTTTTCTATTAGATAAGAAGGCTTGGTTACACTGAGCGTTTGCATAGTACAAGATATACCTGCAGCCATCCCAGCTCCACCAGAATAGAAAACATCCATTTTAGCTAGGCCTCATGCACACGGGAACATGGGGCTGTACAGGCTAAATTGCAGATCTCTTTTCACGTCCGGGAGACACCTCTGCAGCGTACAGCTGCTCATGGTAATGAATGTATGCTAGATGTAGATGGGTATATGCTGTGCTTGCGTAAACTTGGACACGGGCACAAATTCCTGAATGACGCTAGTATGCGTGCAGGGGTTTATGACCATGTGTGAGTTTACACAAGTACAGCCATTCATTACTATGGACAGTTTATGTTGCAGTTATATCTCCTGGGCACACTGCTTTTTCTATTTTACAACCTAATAGGCCTGTGTACATGAGACCTTTAACCACTTGCCTTCCAGAGGATTTACCCCCCCTTCCTGACCAGACCGTTGCTTGCAATATGGTGCTGCGTTACTTTAACTGACAATTGCGCGGTCATGCAACGCTGCACCCAAATTAAGTTTACATCTTTTTTTCCCACAAATAGAGCTTTCTTTTGGTGGTATTTGATCACCTGTGTGTTTTTATTTTTTGTGCTATAAACTAAAAAAGACCGACAATTAAAAAAAAAAAAACAATATTTTTGACTTTTTGCTATAAAACATATCCAGTAAAAAAATTAAAAAATCAAATTTCGTCATAAATGTAGGCCAAAATGTATTCTGCTACATGTCTTTGCTAAAAAAAAAAAATCCAGATATGTGTAAATTAATTGGTTTATGTTAAAGTTATAGCATCTACGAATGGCGGTATATATACTGGAATTTTTATATACTAGTAATAGCAGCGATTAGCAACTTATAGCAGGACTGCGGCGGGCATTCTGGCACTGGTGGGAAACGGACTAACTGTATTATTGTCACTGGGGATGTCGGTGACCGTGATCAGTGCTAATAAAAAAACTCACACTGTACTAATGACACTGGGCAGGAAGGGGTTAACATGTGGGGCGATCAAAGGGTTAACTGTGTGCTGTTTACTGTGTGCTATGTCTGTGTTTTACAGTGTAAGCACACTGCTTTGTATTGCTCTGCTATGCAGAGCAATACAAAGCATACGCTTAGCTGACGGGAGAGATCTGTATTGTTTACGATACAGACCTCTCCCCTGTCAGTGATACTTGGCAATCTCCGGGTTCAGGCGGGGAATTTCTGGCCGGGACCCAGTGATCGACAGCTGTAGCTGCTAATGGCCCCCTACCCGGAAATACAAAATCACATACAGTCAGGTCCATAAATATTGGGACATGGACACAATTCTAACATTTCTGGCTCTATACACCACCACAATGGATTTGAAATGAAACAAACATGATGTGCTTTAACTGCAGACTGTCAGCTTTAATTTGAGGGTATTTACATTCAAATTAAAGCTGACAGTCTGCAGTTAAAGCACATCATGTTTGTTTCATTTCAAATCCATTGTGGTGGTGTATAGAGCCAGAAATGTTAGAATTGTGTCCATGTCCCAATATTTATGGACATGACTGTATATATGTGATTTTGCGCAGCCCTGCCACCCTGTTGCAGTATTTATGCTATAGGGCAGTGGGGAATCGGTTAAAGGACAAGTGCACTTTTATGTATTCTTTCATCCTTGGAGCAGTATGAACTGTCTATGTTGGTGACAAGTTTACTTGAAGCAATCCATTGCTCAGCCTATAAAAGTGCTCACCATCCATTTCCACATTTCCCCAGGAGAGTGATTAGATATGATACCAAACCTGCTCATGCATAGCAAGGACATTCATACAAGTTTACAAGGACATCCCCTTGACATTTGTGTAGGCTTGCCTTTGCTGATAATGAATACAAGTACATCAGACTAGCCCTACACTGTTCATTGAGATGTTTGAGACACAATGGAAACTAGAAATATTCTATCCCCTGAGAGAGAAAAAAAAAGTTCCCGTAGGACTAGTAGCTAAAGTGATAGGGGACAGATATAATAATATTAAGATATTAGATAATAAAATAATTAGATAATAGATAATAAGATATACAAAGAATATCCAATCACATGCAAGGAAAATAAAAAACAGCCTTTTTGCTTGCACATGATTGGATGATGCTCTTTTAGTTCTGGAGCAACTGCACTTGCAGCATGCAACTTTTCAAAGTGCACATTCTTTTTGCAGTTAGTAAATCAACCTCATAGGCTAACATACAAGGGAATTTAGAGGCAAAAAAAAAACGCCAGTTGCCACTAACAGCCAACATCCAATGTGCATAAGGCATGAACGTTGTGTGAATGGGGCCGTAATACAAAAACGGTTACCTATAGTTTGAATATGTTTTTTATGCAGAGCACAAAAAAAAGAGAACAATTATGTATTGTTATGAGATAGGTATTCCGAAATGTAGTAGAGGTGCAGTTTTCATGCTGTACAATTATGGAACCAAGTCCATTATAAACAACGCACCCACAGGAATGACACTTGGGTACTTGTCAATTTATTGTGTTGCTATTTCTAGTCATATATACAGTTACTAGTTGAGTTGGATAATGAACCTACAAATGTCAAACATAAATGGTGAAGGTCAGCTGTGACCTGCATCAGTTGTGATGACTATTGAGAAGCAATACTTTGACACAGCATCCTTAGTCTGCAGGATCACTTGCCGACGTGACTAAAATAGACAATTGGCAATGTCCTGGCTGTTGAAATTAGGTCATCCTCTGAAGAACTTGCAGAACGTTATACAATAGAGTTTTAGTCATCTGTAAAAACAGGAAAAAAGACAATAGGGAGTATACACAACGATATTGTCAACTTTAAAGGTCCTCCTTTAAATGTCTATTGCTTCTTAACCATATAACTAGGGCTGCCTATCGATTAGATATCTGTTATTGGGGCAGTAGGACCTCTGCAATTCTCAACCAATGGCTAGTTATGATTTTTTGTACCTTCTGTTAAAACATTTTTTTCTTTGCAAATTGTAACAAATATATAGTGGTGAAAATTAAAGCCGATAAGTTCAGTAAATGTCACATATTCAAAAGACGTGGAAAAGGGCACTAAACAATATCTTTACTCTCCAAAAATAATCCATACACATGGATTACATGGACATGGAGTGGAACTAAACTTTATATTTAAAGAGGAGCTTCAGCCTCCCCCCAGAAAAGTAAAAGTCAGCAGCTACCATTACTGTATTTGCTGACTTAATAAAAGGACTGGTTTATCACGGTTCTCTGATAGTTTAGGTTTTTGAGATTTTATTTGAGATGTGCAAAGAGAGATCACACAAACACTTTTATATGTATAACATTTAATGAAGTAATGACAGATCCAGATAAAGATAACAAATGTAATAATATTAGAGAATGTAACAAGAATACTTAACTATAAATGCCTTTTTTTGCCACAGAGTCCCCCATCTTATGCGGCGTGGCACACATGTTGAGATCAGATGCTTGCATAATAGCAGTTCTGAGACGAGGCTCCCTGTTACAGGTTTTGGCTGTGGTATATACAGGAGCAGTGGGTAGTATTTGGCCAATGGTGCCTTTTAAGGAGATAGCATACGTTCCTGAAAAGGCTTGACATTCCTTTAGTGTGAAGTCATCTAAGGTAACCAGGCTTAGAATTCTTTCTTAGATATTGTGAGCCAGTATTAACCTTCCTGGCGGTAATCCCGAGTGTGACGGGGTTAATTTCAGTACCAAAAGCGGTAACCCCGAGCAACACTCAGGATTACACTGCAGCGATCCCTCGAGCCTTACCTTGTCCCACGATCCTGCGAGGTCCTCCCGCCGTGTCCCCCAGCAATGTCTGCCGGCTGATGCCGGCATCCATCTTCCAGGTTCCGTTTCCTGCGAGCGTCGGGACATACGGGGGGTGGAACCGGCAGGAGATTAAAATAAAGTAAAAATTTGACATACACGCAATACATTGTAATCTCTTAGTATTACATTACTGTATCAAACCATTTCCCTTAAATTTTATCCCTAGTGCTTTGTCCTGTGCCCTGCCTGCACTTTTTCCATTCATTCTGCCTGGAAACTGAGAAATGTCCATGGCATCGAAAAAGTGTCCCTTTAGGTCAAAAGCGGTTTTAGACCAGCTACAGAACAGCGATAGTGAATTAGAATCACTTGCAGAATTGAGTGATAATGATTCGTGGGGAAATTCCTCATCAGACACTGAAAACGATTCTGCGACTAAGATCAGTGATGTGCGAACTTGGCGCTATATTTCAAATTTCAGTGTTTTTGGTTTCATTACCTTATTGAATTCAATTTATTATTATTTTTTATAATTATTTATTATATTATAATTTATGATTTTGTGTTTCAAACTTTATCATGCCCGGGATGTTTACTAGAGTCTTGTTTGGACAGATTTAAGCGAGTTATTCCTAAGAATTACAGGCCTACAATATAAAACAACAAATTTCCATGAAAAACAATGTACTGCTTTGACATTCAAAAACATTGATTAGTTAGACCGCCAGGGAGGTTAATAAGGAAATATGAAATTTCCCCATTACTGACACTTAACTGTTCAGGGATCCAGCACCCTCTTCACCCGGGCCGGTTCTTCACTGGTCTTGGGGTCCCTGGTACTGGGATATTTACTAAACCGGCTGTTAAGTCTTCCGGCTTCATAGTCGGGTTCCCACTGCGCATGCACAAACCTTACTGGGGGAGATTTGCTAAAGCTGGTTCAAACAGAAGCTGGTGCACCTGTTCATGGTAGCCAATCAGATTCTAACCTCAGCTTGTTCAGTTAAGCTTTGGAAATAAAACCTGGAAGCTGATTGGTTTTTATGCAGAAGCGCACCTGATTTTGCACTCTCCAACTGTAGTAAATAAACCCCACGTTGCTTTTTGAATGGTCCTGCAGTCATCTGGGACCTGTGATGTCTCCCAGAAGGCTTCGGGCAAAAAAGTGGGGCGGAGGGTTGACCTTATGCTCAGATCACCTAATCAATCCAGGCGGAAATTTTTTAAAAATGATAGAGGAGGAGGAGGAGGCAGAAAAGTGGATCTTCCGCTTTTGGGTGAAGTTCTTCGTTAAAAACTGGGAGCAGGAAGACTCTCTATTGTTGAAGAAACATGCAATATCTCTTTTAAAAGATTAAAATAAATCTGCCTGCCTGCTGTCAGTCTTTTGGAGAATGTACACTAAACTATCCCGTATTGTAATCAAATTTGGAACCACGGAAATCCTAAAAAAGCAGACAAGGCTACTCCCACTGGCTGTTAGAGCGGACTTGATGGGATATGTTGGTAGCAGAGCTAGAATAGTTTCACAGTGTTGCGTTCCCAATGAGGCCTTCTCCTGACTGATGGAGGGTGGAGCAAATTATGCTTATGATGAATTTGATTGGCCAAGCCAAACAAATTAAACACAAGCAGAAATGGCTGTTTTCACCAATCACAAGAGCGGATGGGGAACTGCCTGCGTGTTAGGCAGGATTGACCTTCGTCATTGCTAGGGTCCAGGAGCCACCTGTGTCTTATCATCTAGCTGAGCATTGGTGGTGGCCAGTAGAGGCCATTTATGCTGTATATATGCGTACAGACCACTGAAAAGCAGGATCATTCTGGCAGCTTCTGCCAGCAAGATCCATTGTAGAAAACTACAGTACGACATGAATGAGGAGGCTTTCTGCTTTCAAAACAAGAAGCAGTCCTTCTAGTTAATTTTTTAGTATATATGTGAGAACATTTAACCTGCCTTTCTCTTTTATATGCCTTACAGAGGCAGACCAATGGAATACTAAGTTTACACAGGCATTCCACAGAGGTTTTACACCAATCTCAATGACACCAAGCAAACACTTTTCGCTGGGTGCAGTGAATAATTCAAGAGCCTGTACATACATAATGTAATAATGAGAGTAATCAATGCTGTTTATAATTCTGACACAGGGAAACTGACCGTGTAAACTGAAAATAAAATGGCCAGGTCAAATCTAGGGTAACACAAAGAGAAACTGGTAGCATTAAACGTATGCATAATACAGTATGTCAGGCCAAAATCCTTTTTTGGGTTTTGGATAAAGTTGTGAAGGATTAGAACTCCTGCTGACAATGGTTTTGCCAGATGTAAGGGAACATCTACAACAGGAACACAGACAGAAATAACAATCTGGCAGGGCTTTTGGGCATCTCCTACTCCACCAAAGAGCATTTCTATTTTTGTCGGTGTTGCTGTTGGAGAGTTCCCCTCAGGTGTTGCTGTTGGAGAGTTCCCCTCAGGCGTTGCTGTCAGAGAGTTCCCCTCAGGCATTGCTGTTGGAGAGTTCCCCTCAGGTGTTGCTATCGGGAGAGTTCCCCTCAGGCGTTGCTGTCGTAGAGTTCCCCTCTGGCGTTGCTGTCGGAGAATTCCCCTCAGGCGTTGCTGTCGGAGAATTCCCCTCAGGCGTTGCTGTTGGAGAGTTCCCCTCAGGCATTGCTGTCGGAGAGTTCCCCTCAGGCATTGCTGTCGGAGAGTTCCCCTCAGGCGTTGCTGTCGGAGAGTTCCCCTCAGGCATTGCTGTCGGAGAGTTCCCCTCAGGCGTTGCTGTCGGAGAGTTCCCCACAGGTGTTGCTGTCGGAGAGTTCCCCTCAGGCGTTGCTGTCGGAGAGTTCCCCACAGGCGTTGCTGTCGGAGAGTTCCCCTCAGGCGTTGCTGTTGGAGAGTTCCCCTCAGGCGTTGCTGTCGGAGAGTTCCCCTCAGGCGTTGCTGTTGGAGAGTTCCCCTCAGGCGTTGCTGTTGGAGAGTTCCCCTCAGGCGTTGCTGTTGGAGAGTTCCCCTCAGGCATTGCTGTTGGAGAGTTCCCCTCAGGCGTTGCTGTCGGAGAGAGTTTCCCACAGGTGTTACTGTTGGAGAGTTCCCCTCAGGCGTTGCTGTTGGAGAGTTCCCCTCAGGCGTTGCTGTTGGAGAGTTCCCCTCGAGTGTTGCTGTCGGAGAGTTCCCCTTTAGGCGTTGTTGTCGGAGAGTTCCCCTCAGGCGTTGCTGTCGGAGAGTTCCCCTCAGGCGTTGCTGTTGGAGAGTTCCCCTCAGGTGTTGCTGTTAGAGAGTTCCCCTCAGGTGTTGCTGTTGGAGAGTTCCCCTCAGGTGTTGCTGTCGGAGAGTTCCCCTCAGGTGTTGCTGTTGGAGAGTTCCCCTCAGGTGTTGCTGTTGGAGAGTTCCCCTCAGGTGTTGCTGTCGGAGAGTTCCCCTCAGGTGTTGCTGTTGGAGAGTTCCCCTCAGGTGTTGCTGTTGGAGAAGTGTTCCCCTCACTTCCTGCTTAGTAAAATGTTCTGAATAGGACAAAAAATGAGGGGAAATCTCTGTAATGGAGCCCCAAAGTACAAAATATGGATTTTATCTCTTTCCTGCTCTACCACAAAAAAGTTTTGGCTGGCCATACACTTTAAATCTTCTTGCAAATTGGGTGTCTAGTCCCTGTGCGTCCAATCCCAGCTTTTTAGTGCACCCAGCAAGCACTGGTGCAGTGTCCAGCTATGACAGGCTAAAATACCAGGCAGCTGGACAGGACTAAAATCTGTAAGTGGTACTCGTGTTTAGGGCCCTTTGTGTTCAGGGGCATATGCCGGAACACAAAATACATTATGTTAATTGTGCCTAAGAATTTCCCTGAAAGGTTTTATCTGGATTTCCTCCTAAGAAATAGCAGTGCACTTCCTGTAATGCGTGTGTGCCTAGGCACTCCTGTGGCTATAGCCTTAGGCCCCATTCACAGCTGAGCATAGCCGCGTTCCTGCTTACGGTGTTTTGCACATTTTGTATGCGATAATGCTCGTCCTGCCTAGGGCTGCCTATTCACTTGAATGGGCTGCCATACATGTGACAAATGCCTTAAAGTACAGGCATACCTCGGTTTACGAATTTAATGCGTTCTCCGGGACTTTTCGTATTGCGAAATATTCGTAAACCGAAATGCGGTTTCCCATAGGAATGCATTGAAAACCAATTAATCCGTTCCGGAGGTCAGAAAAAAGTAAAAAGAAAATCTTTCATCTGTTCAAAACTCTTTATAAAGTGCACTTTAACAGCATAAATACTGTACAGGGACATGATTAAAAATTTGCAGAATGGCTCCAAAACTTGATGCAAAAACCGCTCCAACACCTCCACACTCGACGCCAGGTGCTACCCACAGACTCCAGCATGCACGGGGCTGGCGCTATAAACCTCCCAGATGCAATGGATCCTGGGGAAACTTGCTTCCTATTGCAAAAAAAATTTGTAAATGCATTGAAAACCAATTAATCCGTTCCAGAGGTCAGAAAATAGTCAAGAATAGTCTTATCTGTTTAAAACTCTTTATAAAGTGCACTTTAAAGGCACGGGGCTGGCGCTATAAACTTCCCAGGTGCAATTTATCCTGGGAAAACTTGCTTCGTATTGCGAAAAAAATTCGTAAATGCATTAAAAACCAATTAATCCGTTCCGGAGGTCAGAAAAAAGTAAAAAAAAAGTCTTATCTGTTCAAAACGCTTTATAAAGTGCACTTTAAAGGCACAGGGCTGGCGCTTTAAACCTCCCAGGCGCAATGCATCCTGGGAAAACTTGCTTCGCATTGTGAAAAAAATGTGTAAACCGAGGTATTATTTTCAATGGATTTTCATTCGTAAACCGAAAATTATGTTAATCGAGGCGTTCGTAAACCGAGGGACTCCTGTAGCTCTAGAACCTTTTCGTTGTGGAGTGTCGGACATTTTTTCAGTGAGTGTTTTGGTGCGTTTGTACCACGTTTTGGAATGCAGCAAAACATGTGTTTGCTACCCACGCTTGGAGTGCCATTAACAATAAATGGCACGGCAAGCGCGACACGCGATTGCAATGCGTTTCCGAAATGTGTGGCAAAACACACATTTTTAGGAAACACGTAGGTGTGCATGCAGCCTTATAGCTGTATCTCTGCAGTGTGATACTGCTAGTCCTAGGAGGAGATTTGGTGATGCCACTACTGTTCTGCTCACTGTTCATTTCTCTGACTTGAGGAAGCAATGCCCAGCCTTTACCAAGATGGCCACCTCCACACAGAGACAGTGCAGAACAAGACATGGCAAGTCAGTAATGGGGGAAGATTAGCTATAAGGAGACCACAGGCAATGTTGGTACTTTGCTCTCTGCCTGCTTTTTTGGGGTACAGCTTCCAGAGTTCAGTTCCTTTCCAACCCATATCAGTATTCTGAATTATAGGGTGGTGCTTATTCCTTTTTGTAGCTTCTATATAAATAAATTATTCTTATACTTCTTTTTAATTGTACTATTTATACTTAAAGTGTCATTGAATCCACAACATTAAAAACTATCAATAAATGCTGTATTCCATGCTTTTCATACTCACTCAATCACTATAGGATTTGTTTTCTGTAGTCTACAAAAAAAATGGTTGATTCTGTTGCTATCTTCCCCTCCTGTCCATGTCCCCACTGCAGTTGAGGATTTTGTAGATCATTGTTGGCAGCTAGTGCACATGCTCAGTTTTCAATGTATTTCTACCATAAGCATTTCCTCCCTTTCACATGTGAGCAGCCCATGTGAATCACACATGTGGGTGTATACACAGTGGTAAATGACAGCCCATCCCCTCCTTCCTCCACCATGCCCACTAACCAGCTAAACCCAATAAGGGGGGGGGGGGAATATTACATCCTGATTGATGGAGGTTGCACTTCACTGTTATTCTAAGACACAGGCTGGAGGGGCTTGACACAACCTGTGATTGACAGAAATGCACACACACACACCATGTTAATGCCAAAAAATAATAAAGATTTAATCAAACATATTTGTATGACAATTTAAAACAGTTTATAAATATTAACTATTTCTTTTTACTCTGTATCCCAAGGGCTGTTTTTTATATATATATATATATATATATATATATATATATATATATATATATACACATTTGAAGTTCTTCCTGCCACTGTTTCCCTGCAGACAGGCTGGGAAAGAGCTGGGCCATGTGACAGGAAAAACGGCACTTAGATTTTTTTTTTTTTAATTAAAATAATTACACTGCCATCATTCACATACAGAAAGAGAAGCGATAATGTAAATTAAGCAGTGTGTGTTTATTATCACTTTAAGTCCTCATGCACACTGGACATTTTTACAGTGGTTGTTTTTGGCGTTTGACGTTTTTTTCTACAGCTAGTAAACCCCCCAGCATGTTATCCTATGTGTCCATTCACACATAGACTGTAATCAACGGTTTTTGGCTGGAAAAAAAACCAGGACTAGTGCGTTTCTAGAGGAGTTTTTTAGCTGTAAAAACGTTTTAACGCTGAAAAACGTGGCAATACGCGGTAAAATTCTGCAAACCGGCTTTTTTGGACCAACAAAATATTTTTTTTTTGTTGGTTAAAAAAACGCTAAAAACCCAAATGCGGAAAAACGTGGGAAAATGTCGCTAAACGCAGCAAAACACAACAAAAAGCTGAAAAAAGTGACTTTACACAGCTAACTTTACCAGCGTTATCAAAACACCCAGTGTGCATGGGCCTAAAAGGGAATCAAGCACAATTAAATAAATAAGCATACCAGAAGTTGGCTGAACAATCTAATAAATATTCCTGATTTTCAATACTGCCGTCATATCACAAATATAATGTATAGGAACCACTAAATACACAGGAGCATTTACATTGTCGTTAGCCACTTTATTGCATTTGCTAGTGTTACCTTTGCTAGATGAGCTGTGATGAAAGTGAAGTGGCAGAATGCCTCAGATTGTTGAGCAAAGGCAGGAAGGAAACCTTGCGCTCAGTAACCGTCAATACAACATTTGTGTTTTCAACTATTAAAGGAAGACAACAATTAAAGCAACAAGTAGATCTGTGTGTGAACTCATAACGCATTTGGTTCAGGTTTTACACCTTGCATGGTACAGTATTTCCATTTCCTGACATTCATTTCTTTTTTTACTTTACTGCATGAAGTTGTGGTCATCTTGTCAGATGTGAACTTTGGTGGTATAGAGCATGCTCACTGTGCTTCAGAGAACATAAAACTGAAATATTTCCCGTTGTGCACCATATATTGGCTCTAAGTGGTCATATATGAAGTTGAATTAGGTCAAGCCACTGTGCAGAGAAATATAAAGAGATATAGAACTTATAACAACCTAAAGAAAATTATTTTTTTTTTGGATATACTGTAGTACAGGGACTGTACATGGCTTAGCATTTAGCACTTATGTATGCCTTATGATGACACTGGGGCCATCAAGCTGAATCCCAAACGGGATATTATCTACATGGGTTTCTTCTGGGTACTCCAGTTTCTTCCTACCCTTCAAAGTTATGCTGGTAGGTTCATGGAGGATGTTATCTAAATTGGTCTTAGTATGTGTAAGCAGGTCCAAAAATACCAATCCGATGACCCCGGTAACACCCACTCAAGTAGCTAATGTGGCTTTTGGTACACATTTCAGACATTGAGCCACAGAAGAAGTAAGATTCCAAGGCACACCAAAGATCACAATGCAGTTATGGTGGTAGAGATGGACATGGAAGGGTTTAAAATTTGGATGTGATAAGAAGTCTGTCCAACAAGGACACATGCAACCAAAAAATACCTTTTTTCAGCAGAATCGGAGATTATAATCTGTCTCAAATGTCTTAATTTCTTGCTATGGTTGTACAGAGACAGGAAGTAAAATCTCATACACATTAGTACTACTACAACTTTTTTCGTTCAATGCAACTGGCTGAACGGAAAAAAAACTGATAGCTCAGGAGGAGCCACTGTACTTATTATTCCATGTTAGTACACCGATCTCTCTCGCTGTGCTATTGTGTTCTGACAGGGGAGACAGCCCCCCCGCCAGAACACTTTGGTCAGTGCTCTCAGCCATGGGCTGATAGCGCTGATCGTGAGCCGATCGCCAGGCCTTTTTTGGCCATGTCCCTTCAATAGAAGCTGGCCATTCGGCTTGCTTCTGTCAGACCGGCTGCCGTACACACAGGCCAAATGTTGTCCGGTTTCTATTGAACGGGCCAATGCCACCCGACATTTGGCTCGTGTACTAGGCTTTTGGAATTCCCAAAGTGGTGCTTCTGCTTCGCTCCTGCTAAGGCCAAGCCATTGTAATGATGAACTAAAAGTATAATAATTACAATTATATAATGGGCTTAACAGCAATTGGCTGAACAAACAAAACGTCTTAAGGTGTTGTAATATCATAATTAGAAAAACTCCAAATTATATATAGAATACATCCCTTTTATTTTACAAAATGTAAAAACACATCCAAAATACGTATCTCAAACAAAGTGTAGAGCAGCCTTTCTCAACCTTTCCAATACAGAGGCACCCTTGAAACAACTTTCTGGTCTCAGGAACCCCTGCCAAAAATGACTATCTGGTCTCAGGAACCCCTGCCAAAAATGACTATATCTACAACTCATCATACTTTAGTGTGATGGTTAGTGGGAAGAATGCTCATTACACTTGTAGTCATTTGGAAGAATTACCCCCTTACAGATACCTAAAAAGATCTATGGTGTCAATGGGAACTTATCTGAGAGGCAGAAATTGCTCATTGCTCAAGGAACCCTAGTTGAGAAACCATGGTGTAGAGACATGGTACATGAAATCTTCATATTATATGCCCATACCAACTACCCTTAAACCTTCCACTGAAGATTTTTACAATATGCTGCTTCCATTATATAGAGATGGTCACAGGAGGCATGGCAGTAACTGTTTTGACGCATTTCTCAGATCATAGTCTGCTTTATGAGGAAAATTATGAGAACTTGTATATAGTAATGATTTGGGCGAGTAATGATCCTTCTTGATTTTTGGCCACAAAATCCGATTTCTCATGGGAATCTGAGCATACACAGACATGCCACAGGTCTCTGTAAGATTCCAAATATCTGACAGAAAGCTACCGGCATGTATACGCATTAATGGTATCCCATGAGGTACAGGATCTCGCAGCGCACATGCACAGGAAAATCAGGAAGAAACTGCCATCTCCCCAACTAAGATGGCGCATAGGGTGTTTGGATGTTGGGTCTTCTGGACGTGCAAGCTTCTATATTGCTGGGCTTGAAATACAAAGGACTTGGATATGCTCTAGCCATATATGGGGTGACTATATTATTCCATGTGTTCTGCTTCTCCTCTCATTTCGATGGTCCCATGTTTTTTCTTGGCTTTGTGGGTATTGTAGCAAAATCCTGTCTGGGTAGCTAGAAACTTTAATATCAATCCCGAGATGTCTGCATTATCTGTCTTTAGACTCTGTGTTTGATGTTAAAGCCCAACTCCAAGAAATCTAAAAATTTTCCTTTTCAGTGGGGCCATATCCACACTGCAAGAGTTAAGTGGTCGATTCGGTCTGGGGGTAGTAGAAGCATTTTTACTTACCTGAGCCTTTACTCCTCCGGCAGATGGCGCTCCCAGATGCTCTGGCGGTGTACTGTTCTTTGGTGTCCTCGCATCAAATGCAATAGCCTGTATCAGCCTGTATAAGTCTTGATGATGTCCAGACTGTAGACCTCTGTAGCATAGGGGAGAGGTGCTGCGGGGAGCAGGGTATATGGTAAGTAACAGTGCATTTAACCCTTGCAGTGCGGGGGCCCCACTAAAAGGGTGCATTTTTATTTTTTTTAACACCTGGAGTTGAGCTTTAGGTTATTTAGGAAGACCACTTTTATTAAATAGATGAGTTACCTAAAGATAGATCTAGTGAGTGTTTCTTATCGACTATGTTTATATTGTTGTCCGGATATTTCCTGCACACCAGTAACAATCTGAAATGGTAAATGTCAAAAATGTACATAATTTTTTTTAAAGGCAGTGAATAGAGGTAAGTGTTTTAGCAGGCAAGAATCTGGGATTAAACCTAAACTTGTGGTAGGTTCCCTGACTGATCTAAAGTGTAAATTCCCTTCAGTTTAGTGTGCAGTTACCACCAGTAATTCCAGCTTTTCCACATTGCTTCAAGGTAACTATGACTTATGACCTAGCTCAGACATTCTCTAGGTAAAATAACTATTTACCCTTACATATGACCTATTATGGGCTAGTAATGCCTACTAAAGGTTGATTTAGCCAGTCATTCATAAGTGAAATATTTCGAAGGTAGCTGCACCCAGATCTAAGCAGTCAATTTGATGGAGTTACATGACATAATATGAAACATAGTTATGCTCATTTAGGCTCTTCTGAATTCCAGTTTGAAAGAATAATATTTCATGCTGTTTCAGCTTATTTACTCTTATCTTACTACCTTTATAACTTTTGATGCTGTTTCCATTTCCTCACCATCATGAATACATAAAATATATAATACAAATGATACATGTTACCATAGGGGGCTATAAAGATTAATATAATTGATTTCCTTATTGAGTGGCAAGCTGCTTTTGTAACCATTTTTCTGAACTTTTACTTTGACTAGTTCAATAACCTATTAGTAAACCCAGTAACTGGAAGCAGACCTATGAGGACTGGTTCACACTAGAACGTGCACGTTAACATGCGTCACACACATTCTCGAGCGTTCCAGTTTTGACAGCCCATTCATTTCAGGGCTGCCAAATGTCCCCAAATGCAGAAAAAGTAGTGCAAGCACTACTATTTAAGACTGAGCCACATCAAACTGCATTTACAAGATGTGTTTGGGGTGCTATTACCAATTATTGGTAATTGCATGTATTTCGCAAAGGCAGTACGTTCACGTGCGGTGTAGGAAATGCACACAATATGCTCCTTTTCCGCATCACATTTCAGTGTGATCGGGCCCTGAATACACAAAGAAAGTTTCCCTGTGAATAACATCTATCACCAGCCAGATTGTACCTTTTTCTGCATTTTCATGCCCTGATGGAGGCAGTCCTTTTGTAATCCCTGAAACGTGTTAGTCTTTTATTGTATGCAAACAACAAAGAAAACTGATCTGGCTCAGTCTTCCTTCTTGCCTCAATCACGTTAATGCAAGAACCCGGATATGGCTCCTGTTCTCAGAGCAGCCTGTGAAAACAACATCACAAATCAACCCATTCAGGACTTTATTAGTATCAAGAGATACTTTGCTCCCTACTACTCTACCATTCTACCTACTCTCTCGCCCCTACCACTCTACCACTCTACCCACTCTCTTGTCTCTACCAATCTACCATTCTACTTACTCTCGTCTCTACTACTCTACCATTCTGCCTATTCTCTCATCCCTACCACTCTACTATTCTACCTACTCTCTTGTCCTTACCGCTCTACTATCTACCTACTCATTCATCCCTATTACTCTACCTTTCTACCTACTCTGTCATCCCTACTACCCTACCTAATCTCTCGTCTCTACTGCTCTACCATTTTATCTACTTTCTTGTCAATTGTATTCTACCATCCTACCTACTCTCTCCTCTCTACTGCTCTACCATTCTTCCTACTCTCTAGTCTCTACTACTCTACCATTCTACCTACTCTCTAGTCCCTACTACTCTACCATTCTACTTAATCTCTCGCCCCTACTACTCTACCATCCTACTTACTCTCTCGCCTCTACTACTATATAATCCTACCTACTCTCTCATCCCTACTACTCTAGCTGTCTTCCTACTCTCCAGTCCCTACTACTCTACCATTCTACCTACTCTCTCCCCTGCTATTCTACCTTTTTACCTATCCTGTCATCCCTACTACTCTACCATTCTACCTATTCTCTCTATGCATATGTCAGGCAAATAATGGCGTAGTTGGATTGTTTTGCTAGCTACAAACCACAACTGGACAGGTGAGTCCAGTTTATGGCCAATTCATGCCTGGGACCAGCATCTTCTATTATCATAAGAACATAACATCTATCAAATTTTCACATCTATGTAATAGCGAAACAATTGCAGCATCAATACAAGCTTCACTTATAACTAAAATGTTGGAATTTCAGTACTTCAATACTTATGAAGACAACTGATGTTGTTTAGCCCATAGATGAAGGTGAGAAAAAAAAGCTATTACTGCATATCCTTACTATATGTACTTACACCTCTTTTAAATGTATCTATTTGTTATTATATAGTTTCCTACTTGTTAATTTGTCAGTTTTCAAGTGTGTGTGTGGGTAACGAATGTCAACAGATTATGTACTGTAGCATTGCAATGACAGGTTGTCCTAGATTTGCCATGTTTTGCTATCTTCGTATGCCATCAGTACACAGTATTTTTTCCCCGATTTACTTGCTGCTGTCTCTGCTGTAAATGTTTAACTCTCTATGGCTATCTAGATAGGTGTTCCTACAATATATAAAGATAAGTATCATGTGTGATGCGTTTCAAGCATACACACAAAGCAGGTTTCCATTGTTCATCAATAAAGGCTTGGACTAATGACATAAAGCGGTGCTATCTCAAAGTACTTCGTATCTTACATGTTTGCTGGCCATATTCTACGTAAACATTACCTTTGACTTTGCTCAGTTTCTGTACTTTATAATTCAAGTTTTAACAATAGACTACAGACTTGGAACCATATACAGATGCATATGGATAAAAAGTAAGCCAAGGTGGAAGTCCTGCTCAAAATAGAGAAGGGGAGGTGCATAAAGTGGAACTATCCCTTTAGGGTGAAATTCTACTTTAACCACTGTAAGACCACTCTATAGCAGATGTACTGCTACAGGGCGGCCGTTTTGTGCAAAGTCACGTAAATATACGTGATTTTGCACTTCCTAGTTTTGGGGGTGTGCCTCTTCTGCTGTGATTCGTCACAGCAAAAGCCAATCAGCGTGTGCCGGCCAATGGATGAGCATTGGGAAACACTGATCGGTGAGGAGAGTGACAGGACACAGCTCTGCCTATGTGAACAAAGCAGAGCTGTGTCCTGGCAGCAGTGATCTGCTGGATTATCTTTCCCTGCAAAGCAGGGAATACAATCGAGCACATTGCCTTGTAAAAACAGCACATAGTATACACGAAAACACTGGTTAGGCACACAGCCAGTGTCATTAATACAGTGACAGTTTATATTTTTAGCACTGATCACTGTATTAGTGTCACTGGCTCCCACAAAGTGTCAGTTAGTGTCAGACTGTCCGCAGCATTATTGCAGTCCCGCTATATGTCGAAGATCACCACCATTACTAGTATTAAAAAAAAATAATTCCAGTATATACAGGTATATGATAGTTTGTAGACTCTATAACATTTGCGCTAACCCATCAATATATGTCAATTGTGATTTTTTTTCCCCAAAAATATGTAGCAGAATACATATTGACCTAAATTTATGAAGAAGTTTGATTTTTTACATTTTTATTGGAAATGTTCTATAGCAGAAAGTAAAAAATATTGTTTTTCTTTTTTTTTTTTTTTTTTAAATTGTTGGTCTTTTTTTGTTCATAGCCCCAAAAAATTAAAATTCCAGTGGTGATCAAATACCACCATAGAAAGCTCTATTTGTGTGAAAAGAAATGACATAAATTTAATTTCTGTACACCGTTGCATGACCGCACAGTTGTCAGTTAACAGTGCCGTATATCAAAAAATGGCCTTGTCATGAAGGGGGGTAAATCCTCAGGAGGGCAAGTGGTTAAGAAGGCTGTATTGCTGTAATCAAAAAAGATAACGTTCCACTTTAATGTGTACTATGGGTACATGTTCGTTATTGTGTTATATAATATATAACTTTCTGTAGATTTTAAATTTCACTGTTTAGAATATATTATCACAGCTTGCTCAACTTTTCTATACACTGCCATAGTGTATAACTGTCTATGTAAAGCTGTTGTAAAATACTTTAATAGATTTCTGCAGCACTTTTTGAGTCATTAGCTGCATTTCCTTAAAAGGAGAAAAGAACACGTAAAAGAGAAGAAATGTGCTTTTCAGTACTTATGGAGCATTTGTTGAGCTCCAACGTAAGTAAGTCATCTTCAAACCATGGGTAGCTTTCTCTCTAGCTTTTAGTCAGTTTTATGTATACCTCGTTAAAGAATGTGTGAACTTTTCTTATTTGCTAACGTTTGGTCTGTTAAATATACTATTGAAGGTTTTGTTATATCTGTTTGTTAAGTGAAAAAAAACCCCAAAAACAAGGAATTCGGAGTTGTCATTTATCCTGAGCACACTTCCTGTGTTATCTTATGAAGTCTAAATAGCCCTCTTCATTCTTATCTTGGGACTACAGAATGATTTAGCCAGCCATGCATGGATCAAAATTTGGCTGGTTCAGTAGGGACTGGCCAAGATTCAATCCATGTATGGGCAGGCTGGTGCAACCAGCCTGACGGATTTTTGACATTTGATTATTGCCAGTGGCTATAGCTGCTAGCTGTAACCATTGTGTTGTGCCCACTGGGAAGGCTCCCCACACCCATAGTGGAAAGAAAGAAAAATGAGGAATCTATGGGCTGCTTTAGTGTTGTTGGGCATGGGGAATGGTTGGGCTTAAGTAAATTAGCAAAAGACAAATGTGAAGGGCTGATAACACTCTTGTACACTGTCAGCACACAGCATTGGTTTTTTTGTACTTGTAGGTTCTTTAAAGGGCAAACACATTATTATTATTATTATTATTACATCGAGTTTACATAACGCCAAAGGGTTTGCTCAGCGCTGTACAATATAGGGAGGACAATACATGGCACAGTACCACAATAACAAGCAACGTACGAGGGGTAAGAGGGCCCTACTCTTTCGAGCTTACAATATAGGAGGGAGGGGGCAGTGGAACAATAGGAAGTGGCTGAAGGGAATGAAGTGGTGGGAGGAATGAGGGAGAATGGCCTTTAGGTGATGGTGGGGTAGGCTTCCCTGAAGAAATGGGTTTTGAGGGAGCGCCTGAATGTGAGGAGGGAAGGCGACAGTTTGATGGATTAAGGCAGTGAGTTCCAGAGGATGGGGGAGGACCTGGAGATGTCTTGCAGTCGTGCATGGGAGGAGGAGACCAGGGAGCAGGATAGAAGGAGAGGTGAACGTATTGCAGAGATTTGTGTGTTTTTTTTTATTCTTTTTCCCCTAACATTTAAGGATATTTTTTTGCCAAACTAGGACAGCTTTCTGTTGTGGGGTTTATAAGGAACAGTTGGGGGTTACTCAACTGATTAGTTGTTTCAATGATATATTGAACAGCTTAGAGCAGGGGTGTCAAACTGGTGGCCCTCCAGCTGTTGTGAAACTACAGGTCCCATCATGCCTCTGACTTTGGAAGTCATGCTTGTAACTGTCAGTCTTGCAATGCCTCATGGGAGTTGTAGTTTGGCAACAGCTGGAGGTCCGCCAGTTTGACACCCATGGCTTAGAGCACATGTGTCAAACACAAGACCCGCTGGCCGAATCTGGCCCTCAAGGCCATTTCATGTGGCCCTTGCACCTCTCCTGCAGGTACCACCTTGTCTCCGCATCTACCTTTTCTCAGCAGTTGGCAGCAGAGAGGAGAATGGAACTCCTCTGCCAAATCCTGCACCTCTCAGTGCATCTTCAGCACCCCGTCATCTCTGCCTACCCTGGGCTCAGAATTCAGCAGACTCTGGTAACTGACTCCACTCCTCCTCTGGTCCTCCTCCAGACCATGCACTTTCTGTTTCCCAGCTCTGCCCCCAAAGGGGATGCACGGTGATGTTAGGGAGCAAGTGGGATTCTTGACATCTGATGTAATGGAGGTTCTGGACATCTAGTCCTACAGATACAACCGGCAATCATAATGCTGATACAGCCCACGATTAAATGGCGTTTGACACCCCTGACTTAGAGGGTGCTGGAGCAAAGCTGCTCAGATCTTGCCAGCCGGAGACAGCTTCCAGGATGTTATTATTGGCAGACTGAAGCCGACTATACGCAGAGTTTTAAATCTTCCATCCACAATGTGGATAGATGAAACTCCCACTGTAGGCATTGTATTCTGATCTCCCAGGGTCTCTCAGAATATCCTGTCTGTTCAGGAGACAATTTTCAGTTCAGCTCCTTTGATTTTTCAGTCAAAAGATGTTGGGTCAGAAGGTGACGACGGGAAAGAAAGCCCATGGAACAAATCCCAGCCGGTTCATTAGGAACCAGTCAACATTTGCAAAGTGTATAGTCTGCTTCAGAGGTGGATTTACTAAAATGCCCTTTTTATTGTGAAAGTACATGTGAACAAAAGGCCACATTCTGAGAAATAAGGTATACATAAAGTTCAGCAGCTGTGCCTTGAGGTGGACATTCACAGTTGTAAATGTGCATCACCTTGCTTCTTGGTAACTACTGAGAAGTCTTCTAACTAGAATGCAACCTTCCAGTATCTGTGGTCACCAGACTGGCACGTTCACTATAATAAATTTATTTCATCTGAAAACAACCCTTAGATGTATACACATTCCTAGATTTTGTATGGAAAGTCCTGCAAAAAGTTAGTATTTCTAGTGAAGTCCTTAGTGGCAGCCACAGCCAAATAGCAACGCCCTGTCTGCAACCCTTGATGGGACCTCATGTTATTGTGGCCCCTTTATAATTGTAATAAGCGACCCTTACTGACTTATTATTATTATACAGGATTTCTATAGCGCCAACAGTTTGCTCAGCGCTTTACAATATAACGGGAGACAATACAGCAACAATACAGTTCAATACAAGAGGGTCAGGAGGGCCCTGCTCCTTGGAGCTTACAATCTAGGAGGGAGGGGCTAGTGGTACAAAAGGTAGTAACTGTGGGGGATGGACTGGTAGGAAGGGTAGAAGATTCCATTATTAGCTGAGGGCAGGATAGGCTTCCCTGAAGAGATAGGTTTTCAGAGATTGCCTAAAAGTGAGCAGAGTAGGCGATAGTCTGATAAATTGGGGTAGAGAGTTCCAGAGGATGGGGGGAGCTCCGGAGAAGTCCTGAAGACGAGCATGGGAGGAGGAGACAAGGGAGCTAGAGAGACTTCTTCTATATCTTAGCTCTGTAGTCCAGTAAGTTTCGGGAGTCCCATGAACTATTTTTCAGAATAAGATTCAAGGATGATCCCTTTACTTTCCTGAACCTGTCCCTTTAAATTTGCATTAAAAATTAACCAATGCCGTTAAACACTTCATATTCATTTTCTAAATAGACGCACTGTCTGACTAGCACAAAAAATGGAAAAATCTATTTTGGACAAAGTTCAGTTTGCTTTATTGATTCTTTGCATTCAAATGATGTTGATGTTATGAGTGGGCCCTTGAGTTCTTCCACCTATTAGTAAAATTGATAGGAGCAAAAGGATGTTTGCAGGCCAACGATTGTTCTGGATTGTTACACAAGGGCGGTAACTGTTACTTAAATAATATGTAAAACCAACATTTCATATTCCTGATATGTGTCTGTTGTAACATGTATTTGTGCTAAAAAGTAACCTGTTCTCTTTGTATTGCTTCCTTTGCGTGAAATCTGGTTTTCCTGTTAGTCCCCCTGCTAGGTAGTCCCTACCACGCTAGGTAGGAGAGCACAGTGTGGTCTGTTCTCTAGCTGTACTAAGAACTCAGCCTGCTTTCCTCCAGTGATCAGACTTGTCCTGACACACCCCCTTGCATAGCCATTCACTGGGAAGACCAGTGTGGTGCTGTTTCTTTTCCCCCAGCTCTCTAAGCTCCTTATGCATCTGAGAACAGAGGTTATATGCCTTTCATTTCTATTTTAAACTTAATGGGTTGTTTTACAAGGTGAGGGTTCACATATACTTTAAATGACCTGTTCACTTACATTGCAATTTGTTAGTTGTTTTTTTAGAGGATAACCCTGGATTTGATGGGGTTTTCAGATCTCAAATTATTTTGGGGTAACATTTTGATCCTGGGTGTGATATTGTCTATACAGCTGGCTTTCAGTCTTAGGCTAGATATAGATTTTAAGATTTTTCTTGTTACGTTCCATGGACTGAACAAGACAACTCACTTGATTTCCACATCCATACCTAACATTGAGAATGAAGTTGTATATCCCATGCCACCCAGGGGCGGACTGACCATTTGGAAACTCGGGCACTGCCCGAGGGCCCGGGGTCAGTAGGGGGCCCCATGAGATGCCCTTTGTACCTTTTTCATAGGCTTTTTTGAGTTTGGGCAAGGACACAAGGGCCCCATGATCCCCTATTGCCCGGGGGCCCCATGAGTTGTCAGTCCGCCCCTGATGCCACCCATTGTATTCTGACAATCTCTGCTTCCTCAGATGTAAGAATAATTGGAAAATGACTGCACGTGATTGGCTGCTGTCACCAAGAATTTTCTGCCTGACTGATTTGCATATTGAAGTTTGTTGAGCAGGTGACAGGGCCAACTATGGATCGAATGTGTCTGATTCAGCAGAAATCTGACAAAATTCCAGCAGTGTGTGGCCAGCATTAGGGTACCCATAAGATGATATTCAACCAGTTATATTCAATGGTGCCGTTGCTGGAACCATTGATTGCCATTGCTTCCCTTGTGATAGAGAGGTGCTAATGCCACCATTCAGCTCTTCCACCTCTCCTCCCCTTCGTGATGAACAAGAATATTCTGCCAGGCAGAACCTTGCTTTTTATGAAGCTGCTGGCCAATTCTTCTACCTGGTTGCTTGTGAAGAAGAGCCTTGCAAACATCCTTTCCATGTTTCCCAAAATGTTTTAAATGAAAAAAGCTTCAGTGTCTGCTTCCTTTTAGAAAAGGATGACAGAGTATTTCACCAAAAATATAGCTGCGATTGCAGCAGATACCTGAAATGTGTTTCATTGCCGACATTGCAGAAAACACAAGAGCCAATCACACAAGCAGGAAGCAACATTTCTAAAGGCATTCTGCAATACCTCCAAGTTGACATATTGCAAGAAAGTGACACAACATTTTTTGACAGTTTTAGAAAATTACAGCTTCTACAGAGTGAAACAGAAAAATATTTTTTTAAAAATGTAATTGAAATGAACCTGTACTGAGATAAATGCTGAGGTTATATAAATCGAAAGAAATGCAGCGCTAGATTCCAAAATTATAATAAAAAACCATAGATAATATGTCCATTTCATATGTCAGTTCTCATTATAGACTGGTATAACGAAAAGTCCTGTAAACATAGAAGGTTCCAAATTGTAAGATACACAATGTTGCAGACTCCTAGCTGTTCCGTGAGATAACTGTATAGTGATGCACTTACCAGAAGTACATACAAACTGAGCGTTGTATGTAAATACTCCACACAGACATCCAGATCTGGTCATTAGAATGGTGTCATCTAGGGCCGCGATCGACTCTCAGGGATGGTGTCACTCACTCATGGGGGTCATCATAGGCTCACCAGAAAAGTCCAATGCCGTCTAGAGTCCAGGGATTCCTCCACCTTAAATGGCTCAGAACAAAGCGAACCAGGAAGGCAAAAAATGGTACTAATAGTGTGATACCGTTTATTAGATCAAAAAATATATTTGGTAAACTGCAGAGCACTCACATGAAATACAGCATAGCAAAAGAGGCTATACGACTATAACCTCAATAATCAATATTCCGGATAAAAATAGAGTCAAATAGAGGGATTCCCCTAACATGTTTCGTGCAAAACGCACTTTCTTACCCCTTTGAGAAAGTGCGTTTTGCACGAAACATGTTAGGGGAATCCCTCTATTTGACGCTATTTTTATCCGGAATATTGATTATTGAGGTTATGGTCGTATAGCCTCTTTTGCTATGCTGTATTTCATGTGAGTGCTCTGCAGTTTACCAAATATATTTTTTGATCTAATAAACGGTATCACACTATTAGTACCATTTTTTGCCTTCCTGGTTCGCTTTGTTCTGAGCCATTTAAGGTGGAGGAATCCCTGGACTCTAGACGGCGTTGGACTTTTCTGGTGAGCCTATGATGACCCCCATGAGTGAGTGACACCATCCCTGAGAGTCGATCGCGGCCCTAGATGACGCCATTCTAATGACCAGATCTGGATGTCTGTGTGGAGTATTTACATACAACGCTCAGTTTGTATGTACTTCTGGTAAGTGCATCACTATACAGTTATCTCACGGAACAGCTAGGAGTCTGCAACATTGTGTATCTTACAATTTGGAACCTTCTATGTTTACAGGACTTTTCGTTATACCAGTCTATAATGAGAACTGACATATGAAATGGACATATTATCTATGGTTTTTTATTATAATTTTGGAATCTAGCGCTGCATTTCTTTCGATTTATATTTACTACTGAGGTGATGAGGTATACCTTTTATGCTAGCAGCTTCGCAACATCATATCTGGGTTGTAACACTGTATAAGGTTGGACCTGTATCTCTTTGCGATCGTTCATTTATATGTATTTTAAATGCTGAGGTTGTCACACCTGATCTAGTTTCTTGGCTATCTGTATCTTTAATTTTTTAAAGGATATCTATATTGAGAGTAGTAGTGTGTTGCAAAATCTGGTGCAGCTGTGCTTGGTAGCCAATCAGCTTCTAACTTTAATTTATTCAATCAGGTTTTGACAAACGAACCTGGAAGCTGATTGGTTTCTTTTCAGAGTTACTCCAGATTTTGCATTCTTATGTTTCCTAGATTTTGCAACCCCAATGTCTTTATTCGAAAAGTATGCTACATTTATTCATTTTGAATTGGCTGCCTAATGCAAATGCATGCATTGTGGCATAGTGCATCCTGGTGTAAACAGGCAAAAGGGCAGAAAATGCCATCCACTGTATTTTTTCACTGCAGGTGTCCTTTCAATTGGTGACCTGTAACAAGTAGTAGTAAAGTCAGAGCTCCTAATACTTGTTTAGAGTAAAGACAGAAGCTACTGGATCAACAAGACAGTTCGGAAATTAATATTTTCCAAATATTCTGGCTATGGTAGCCAGGACTGCTGTTAGAAACCATGGGGCCCCATACAGCCAATCCTACAGCCCCCAAGAGAAAAAGTTTACTATGCTACAGTTATGAATAAACACAGTGAGTGATCAGTACCAATCATTCATTGTGTTCATTCAGGAAGGAAAGGGGCTGGTAAATGTGACGTACGTACTGGACCCTTCCTCTACTCGCCATCCTGAAGGATAATATTGTGTGTTTGTAGCTGCCGGTGGGAAGGAGAGGAGGGGAGCACTGCGGAGGTTGGGGCACACGGGGGGGGCCTGGGCAGCAGAGGGAAACATATAGTGCACAGGGAGGGTAATGGGTGTGGCGGAGGGGCAATTACTTGAACTGATCCTCTGTATGGCTCCCTCTGCAGCAGTCGAAAGCCAGTGGGAGGGAGGGGAGAAGATGACAGCTTTCAGCTGCTGCAGAAAGAGCCATACAGGGGATTGGGTCCAGTAATTCCCCCCCGCCAGGCCAATCACCCTCCCTGCCCTCATCTGCTTCACCCAGCTGCCTGGGCCCCCCTGCTGGCCTGGGCCCTGTACAGGAGGACTGGTGGTACCCCCTTATCCACGGCCCTGATGGTAGCTATGAGAAGAAAAATGCAACCCCGATGGCAAAGTATATTTTGTTTTCATTCGATTTCAGCATTCAGCAATCGAGAACAGGAGAACAGTTTTTACTGATTCATTTGCATGTTTCCCTATTAAGACTCAAATCACATTATGAACCGCATGTGACTCACACAGGAATTGCACCACATTCCTCTGCAATTCACAAGCGATTCGGTGCGGTACAATTTGAGCCCATTCATTTTGTTTGGGCTCAAATCGCACCAAAGAAGTGCAAACACCTTTTTTTGGAGCCGCAACGCAACTGCATGGTTTTGTACCATTTGATCCAGTGCAGGCAGATCCATACTGCGATAGTGATGCCTTCTGGCTATCATTAACATTGTATTGAAAACCGCAGGGAATCACAAACACAGTGTGATCGCATTGGGGGGCAATTACTGGAACTGATCCCCTGTATGGCTCCCTCTGCCGCACCTCCCAATACGCCATACATTTCCCCATGCTGCCTAAGCCCCCCTCTCCCCCCCTCCTTTCTCTTCTCTCCTTCCCAGCTGCAAACACACTATAGGATCCTTAGGATGAAGAGTGGGGGAAGAGTCCGTAAATATGTCACATTTACCAGCCCCTTCCTTTCCTGAATGAACACAATGAGTGATTGATACCAATCAATTACTGTGTTTATTCATAACTGAAGCATAGTAAACTTTGTTGATTTGGGGGCCCTGTCATGTTGGCTGCACTGGGCCCCGTGGTTTCTGACAGCAGCCCTGCTTACACCAGCCATTTGATGGTATGACAGTTCAGTTGAGAGCAGAAGCTAACTCTGACAGCTCTCAGTCGTAGCATGCCTTGAATGTTGCTGTTTTGGGAAACTGTTCAATCAATGGTTTAGTTTCACTATAAACTCTGAGATACCAACAGTCATTGTTCAGCAGAGGTTTGAATTTGCCTTGTTGCTATTGGGCAGGTACAGTTTGCATTTGAGACATTGATAAATTGAGCTATGTGTATCTTTTTTTGCTGTGTAGGTGCTGTAAAAGAAGAGAACGGCCACATAATTCCAATTTGCTTAGCTGTACAGTGAATGTGAAAACATTGCTGTGTCAGATGAAATGGGCAGAAATCCATATAAATTTGTGCCAGACTGTACAGGACGCTGTGTGACTGTCCTAGTTCTGCAGCTGCATGGCAAGTCTTACTGTGCATTCTCTCTTCTAGAGCTTCATTTGTCAAAAGCTTCCTGCTCATTCTCAGCGCCGATCAACAAAGCAGTGCATGGGAAGTAGGACAATAGTAAGGATGGATTTATTGACATCCTTTCTCAGGACTTTTAAGCTGTTATAAGAGAATGGAACGGCCTCTTCACATAATGACATTTCTTGAAAAAAAAAAAAATCTGCTATGATTAACTCTGCAGGGAACATTTTGTGTTGAGGATATGTTTTTTTAATATTGTTTTATATTACAAACTGCATTCCTGTTTTATCTCTGATTTACCCACAGTCTAGAAGCCTTCGTGGACAGCAGTGCAAGAATGTGTATGAAAAAAACCCTCAGCGCAATGGACCTCCTACGAGACAAATATTGCAGCTAGCATGTAATGTGTTCCCACATGTAAACCATAAATCAAAAAAAAGCAGCGCAGTACTATAAACTCAAATACAGGGATACCAATATCCAACGTGTATAAATGAACAGTGAAACCAAAATTGTGCTAAGTGACAATAATGTGTGCTGCATCAAATATATATCAACACATACATATGAATACCCATAAAAAACTGCATATAACAGTGCAAAATGAATAGTGTACACAAATATCAAATGAACTGTTCTAACTAGTGAACTGTCCCTTTAATACTCCAATATCTTCACATGTGCTTGTGAGGTATATCTCTTGTGCATCATATATCAAATATACCATCAATTAGTGTCCCACAATTATAATTTTAAAATAATGGTGAGCTGTCCCTTTAAATCCACTGTACTCCAGGTGAGTCTGTGTGATCACGCTATTGTGTACACATGTACAGTGCTCCTGTGTCACCCTTTAGTGCTCATCCACCTCTGACACACTATTGCGCTCACCTTCAGGTTTGACCCGAAATACCAGGTCAAACTACGCTTTTCCCTTTAACCCAGAGGGTATAATGGTACCGAGGTCTTCACCACCGTCAGCAGTTAAAATCTCCAGAACGCTCTACAGACATATGAAAAAAAAACGCTCCATATAGTGAAGTATGGCCAAATAAAACTGAGTTTATTAAAATAATTCAATACACACTATTGTGCTCACCTTCAGGTTTGACCCCAAGTACTCCTGATGAAGTCACGTGACGTAACGCGTAGGGTACGCCAATGACGTCAAGCCGCAAACCAGAAGTGCACGTGCTGCCATTTTGGATAGGGGAATCCTGCACTTTACCCTACAGTTAACACAGTATAGTGAGTTTTTACTCTGTGGTGTCCCAGGTGGACACTTAAATGTGAGTGTATTGGATTATTAAAGTCACTTTTATTTGGCAATACTTCACTATATGGAGCGTTTTTTTCATATGTCTGTGGAGCGTTCTGGATATTTTAAGTGCTGACGGTGGTGAAGATCTTGGTACCATTATACCCTCCCGGGTTAAAGGGAAAAGCGTAGTTTGACCTGGTATTTCGTATCAAACCTGAAGGTGAATGCATTAGTGTGTCAGAGGTGGATGAGCACTAAAGGGTGACAGAGGAGCACTGTACATGTGTACACAATAGCGTGATCACACAGACTCACCTGGAGTACAGTGGATTTAAAGGGACAGTTCACCATTATTTTGAAATTATAATTGTTGGACACTTATTGATGGTATATTTGGTATACGATGCACAAGACATATACTGCACAAGCACATGTGAAGATATTGGAGTATTAAAGGGACAGTTCACTAGTTAGAACAGTTCATTTGATATTTGTGTACACTATTGATTTTGCACTGTTATATGCAGTTTTATGGGCATTCATATGTATGTGTTGAGATATATTTGATGCAGCACACATTATTGTCACTTAGCACAATTTTGGTTTCACTATTCGTTTATACACGTTGGATATTAGTATCACCATATTTGAGTTTATAGTATTGCGCTGCATTTTTTTGATTTAAAGCAGTGTAAGAATACTCCTGCTTGCTCTCTGGCTAGCCAGCACATAAAACCTAATGAAGCTCTTGTAGATAATGATAATAAATCACTTTGTGTCACGTTTAGGCCTCCCTCTATTACACCCTGGTCACATTAAACCCTACTTTGAAAACGTGCGACTTACAGTGAAGCCGCACGATTTCAAAGTCGGATGACATGACAATTTCAGGTGCGATTTGCAAGACATCTGATACAGATGTCTATGCAAATCTCACCAAGAGTAGTGCTCTAATTGTGGACAATAGGCTGCGATTTGGCATGCGATTTGCAAGTCACATGGCATGCAAATGGCATTGCCAATTCGCATCCAGCGTGACCGGGGTCTTAGGGCGTACTAAACTGTACACCCATGTAGGACTGTGTTTACCCATATGGGGATGCAAAGGTGTTCTGTGCATCCTATGCAGGCAGTCTCATTAATGTCAACTGGAATGCAGCAGGCTTGATTAGGGATGCACCGATACTGATATCGGTATCAGTGCTGATATGGAGTATTTTCATGAGTACTCGTGAAAATACTCCCGATACCTTAACTGATACTTTGCGTTAATGGACGCAAATTGCACCGCAAAGATTACCATGCGATTTTAACAGGAATGCGATTCCTGTCCAAATCGCATGCGATTTCCCCACTGCTCCTGTGTGAACCCAGGCCTGTTCAAATTGCATGCTATTCTTTGCGGTGCAATTTGCGTCCATTAATGAAAATTGCACCGCAAAGTATCAGGACTCGGTATCGGTGAGTACTTGACCAAAAGTATCTGTATTCATACTCACCGTAAACCGGTATCAGTGCATCCCTAAGGCTAGGTTCACACCTATGCAGTTTGCTTTTGATCTGTTTCTTCTTTGCTTTTTGTGTTTTTGCACATGCATTTCTGATTAATTTTTCTTTTTTTTTTTTCAACTTGTTGCTAGGCAGAATAAAACGCAAAGCACATCAAAAAATGCATAAAAAACACACTAAATACTTTTCTGCAACGTCTCCATTGAAGTCTATAGAACCGAAAACGCAACATTTTGTGTTTAAAAAAGTCCCTGACCCTTTCCTAAAAACGCACTGGGTGAAAACGCGGAGATGTGAACCTGTCCCTTAGGAAATCATGTTAATGGACTGCTCTATGTTTCTGCAAACCGCAAAACACAGTGAAAAACACATAGGTGTGAACCTAGACTTAGGCAGATCCTTCCACCTTAAAGCGGTTCTTCACCCCGTTTGGGAAAAATTAAAAGTCAGCAACTACAAATACTGTAGCTACTGACTTTTAATGAAGAGACACTTACCTGTCCGGTGGTCCGGCGCTGTCCTCACCCGAACCTGTTCTTCACCAGTCTTCAGGTCCCTGGCACCAACATATTTACTGTGGGCAGCCAGCTGTGATTCCTTGTGGCTACACAGAGCCACGTTGTGCTTTGTGAATGGTCTTGCAGCCTTCCGGGACCTGTGACAGCTCCCAGAAGGCTGCATCCTTGGGAGGGGAACTTCCAGTGGATTGCCCTGGCAATCCAGCAGGAAGTGGGAGCAGGTATCTGTCAAATATATTCTGGCCATTGCAATGAATAAACCCTCAAGCACTCTAGTGTCAACACGTGTTTAGGCACATTTGCGTGCGTTTAGGTGCATTGGATGTTTTTCTGCCCCTAAACGCCTCTGCCTCTACACTCCTCTAAACACGTATGTGTGCATGGACACATAGGTTAACATAGGGGGATATTTAGGGTCAAAAAAAAAATGTCAGATGGGCATTTCACAGCTGCAGTGTGCATGGGGCCTGAGTTTTCTGCCACAGTGGCGGATGGGACCTGTAGTATCTGCCATTGATGGATCCCTGTGAATGGATGAGTGGCTGTGTGGCTTTAACGAAATGATTTAGATGTTTTGAACCCTGTTCTCTTACATCCGCAGTATACCTGGCTATTATACACAAACTCCTATTTTCTTTGATCATCAAGACACAAAACATTACATAGTTTGCTTTCTTCTGTTTCTTTTAAAGTGTTACTAAACTCAAAAATGTTTTAAATTAAAATAACAAACATGTTATCCTCGCCTGCTCTGTGCAGTGGTATTGCAGAGAGCATCCCCGATCCTCTACCAGTGATCTTGGCTCATCCTTTTCTTTGTGTATCCCCACAGCAAGCCACTTGCTATGGAGGCACACAGTGTCTGCATGCTCCCGAGCTGTGTGTCTGTGGAGACACACACAACGGGGCTTAGCCCCGCCCTCCACTTCCTCCTCACTGCATTTGATTGACAGTGCTATGTGCTGAGGAAGAGAGGGGAGGAGAGATGCAGCTGTGCAGTGCTGGATCTATTCTCCCCTCTCTTCCCTTTCACACAGTAAAGGGGGTGGGGACCAAAACTGACCATACATGTATAGATTTTCCTTCAAGAAGTTTCATTTCAAAAATATTCCTTTGATTTTCTAATTGCTCGTGGGTTCAAATCGATGTTCGTTTTTGATGGGAAAATTCGAAGGGGCTGGAAGGAAAACATTTCTCGATCAAACAAATTTTTAGCCAGTTTCTGTGGTTATCGTTCAGAAATTACATTCATTTTAAAATCGAAAGTTAAAAGCAAAAGACTTTTTTCAAATGGCATTCATCCATTCATCGAATGTGCAAAGAATTTTCATACAACTTTTCTTATGAATATTCTTGTCCAAAAATCTACACGTGTATAGCCAGCTTAAGAATTCTGATGATAGAAGGGGGCTTTACAGAGAACTGTGATGTGGGAAATTGAGAGGGGACCTGAGGACTCAGATGTGAAGGGGAGGATGTGACTGAGGACTCTTAAGTGCAAGGGAGGGGGGAATAAAGTGAGGACCCTGATATGAAAGGGAAGGAAGGGGGACTGAGGACTCCAATGCAAAGGCGGGGGGGGGGGGTCTCTGATGTGGGAAAGGGAGAGGGGACCTGAGGACTCAGATGTGAAGGGGGGGGTGGGAATGAGGACCCTTAAGTGCAAGACGGGGGGGGGGGGAGTGAGGACCCTGACATAAAAGGAGTGAAGGGGGGAGAGATACTGAAGACTCTAATGGAAAGGGGGAGGGTGTGGACTGGGGACTCTGATGTGATGTGGGAAGGGGAGAGGGGACCCGAGGACTCTGATGTAGGGGGGGACTGAGGACCCTTAAGTGCAAGGAAGGGGAGAAGGGAGTGAGGACTCTGATATGAGAGGGGAGGCTGAGGACTCTAATACAAAGGGGGAAGGGGTGGACTGGGGACTCTGATGTGGGAAGGGGAGAGGGGACCCGAGGACTCTGATGTGTGTGTGTGGGGGGGGGGGAACAGGACTGAGGACCCTTAAGTGCAAGGGAGAGGGGAAGGGAGTCATGACCCTGATATGAAAATAGAGAGGGGGGACTGAGAGCTCTAATGCAAAATGGTGGTTGTATGGGGGATGGGGAATCCAATGCAAAGGGGGGAGTGGACTGGAGTCTCTGATGTGGGAAAGAAAGAGGGGACCTGAGAACTCAGATGTGAAGGAGTGGGGGGGACTGAGTACCCTTAAGTGCAAGAAAGGGGGAAGGGAGTGAGGACCTTGATATGAAAGTTGGGGGGGGGAGAGATACTGAGGACTCTAATGCAAAAGGGGATGGGGTTGACTGGGGACTCTGTGGGAAAGGGAGAGGAGACCTGAAGATTCTGATGTGAGGGGGGGGACGATGACAACTGAGGACTCTTAAGTTCAAGGGAGGGGGAAGGGAGTGAGGACCCTGATATGAAAGCAGGGTAAGGGTGGGGGACTGAGGAATCTAATGCAACGGGGGTGTGTGGACTGGGGACTCTGATATGGGAAAGGGAGACAGGACCCGAGGACTCTGATGTGTGTGTTTGTGTGTGGGGGGGGGGGGGGCTGAGGATCCTTAAGGACTCTGATGTGGGAGGGGGGGGGGGCTGGGACTGAGGACCCTTACGTGCAAGGGAGGGGGGAAGGAGTGAGGACTCTGATATGAAAGGGGGGGGAGACTGAGGACTCTAATGCAAAGTGGTGGTGGACTTGGGACACTGATGTCATAGGGGACCCCATTTTAAACTGGGGCACCTCAAATTGTTGCATACTTTCAAAGGGTGCCATGATGAAATGAAGAAGCACTGCATTAGTCAATACGAAGCTGTATTTATTTGTGTGTTTTTGGCTTTCAGATAGACTGCAAAAAAAAAGCTACTCTGTTACTATCTGAATTCATGACTTTGTATTGTTAGGTAACATATTATTCAGCCATACTGCAAGATCAGGTGGTCTTTTTGTATGCTGCTTGTTAGTCCCCTGACTGCAATGTGTGCCCCTTGCGGGATATGACGCAACATTCATCAGCGTTTGCTGTGAGCACTAAAGCCTTGGCCTTGCATCCCTATAAATAACAGGAGTGGTAGGAATGCACAAAGTGCAGGTTCTCAGTAAGTGGCCATTGATTCCACTGTGCGACCTTCAGTACAGGCCGATCAATCAGGGCTTGCTTGGATGGCTGGTCAATAATGGCGTTTTACTATGGGATAGAAGATAAATATTGTACATACAAGCCATTCTATGTGGACATCCTGCAGATCTCTCACCTCAGGCTGCCGACTTGTTCAGGACGTTTGCAGAGAATATACAAATGCAGCTACTGCTGTAAAGCTATATTGATGTCTCGCCAACATTATTCATTTCTGTTTTTATTTTCATGAATGTATTATATGTACAGATTTGGAATTTCCCTCCCCCCGCTGTGTAGGTAATCAGGTCCTTAATGAACTACTGCTGAGATAAGTCACTTCAGGGTTATTTCTAAGAAGCTGACTGCAGTCACATTAAGCCCTGGTTCACATATATGGGGCCGTGCGGGCCGCGTTTTGCGCAGGCACGAGAACCCATTCATTTCAATGGACTCCCATGCCCCGTGACACGCAGGGAAGAAGTTTCTGCACTTCTTCTGAAAATGCAGCCCACACGGGAACCTCGGCCCTCGGGAATCTGGGTCCGCATTTCTCTGTGCGGCTGCACGGATTTTCATGCGGATCCACAGCAGCACCACCTGCACATATGTGAACCTAGCATAAAGCCCAACTCCAGAAAAAATGTTTTTTTATATACTGGATAGAATGTGAAAGGGTTAGAGCCTCAGCTAAGTTTTTATTGTTGACCGCATCTCTAGTTGCCCAGCACTTCCTGTTTTGGCGAGTACGTGTTAGGCTACGTTCACACTAGCTTTGTCAGCAGGCGTTATACAGGCATTTGGGAAGCGTTATTAACGTTTCTCAAACACCTCTGAAAGTTTTGCAGATGGCAGCACACAGTGCTGTTCACAGGGAAGTGTTAGCGTCGCGTCGCGGCAAAACTGACGCCTCTGGTTGAGTCAGGAGAAGTTGAAGCCTCCCATTCAAGTCTATGGTGCTGCTCTGCAGATGCCTGGCTGGCGTTTGATGTGCAGTTGCGAGGCATTTGCGGAGCATCGATACCATTTAAACTTCATTATAGGAGTTTGTGGTGCGGTTTTAACGCTTGGCAAACGCCTATCAACTGCCTCAAAACCACGTATAGGGCGTTTTGGGAGCGTTTGAGGCGGATTAAAAATGCTTCACAAACGCCTGTCTAACACTTGTCAAACGCTATAGGGGCATTTGGCAGGAGTTAGAAATACAGGCAAGTGTGAGTGAGCCCTAAAGCCCAGGTTTATACTGATGCGGTGCAGAATTTGCACCGGTTTCCGTGTGAATTCCTCACCGAATCAAAGTCCCACCCCGTTCATGCGAACCGCTGCGGGTGCGTATGCTAAGTTAACAACACCCCAAAATCATGGTGCGATGTGCAGAATTGGATCGCATGGATGTGAATGCCCATGCGGTTTAATTCTAGTGCGGATGCGTTGCGATTTGAGCCATACAAAATGTAAGGCTCAAATCGCAAAATTCGCATGCGATTTGCACAGGAATGCAGTGCGGTTCCTTTGAAAATCACATGCGATATGCCGCACCGCAGAAGTATGAACCCAGGCTAGAAGGACAGGAGGTGATGAGACTAGGGTCGTTGGTTTGAGTCCCAACCACGGCACCTCCTGCCTGGAGTTTGCATGTTATCCCTGTGCCTGTGTGGGTTTCCTCCAGGTACTCTGGTTTCCTCCCACACTCCAATGACATGCTGGTAGGTTAATTGGCTTCTGTCTAAATTGGCCCTAATATGTGTATGTATGAATGTGAGTTAGGGACCTTAGATTGTACTCCCCTTGAGGGTTAGGGACTGATGTGAATGTACAATATATATGTAAAGCACTGCGTAAATTGACAGCACTATATAAGTACCTGTAATAAATAAAAAGTGATTATAAAGGTTAAACATTTTTTACCCTAACGCATTCCTTGCATTAGGGTAAAAAATGTTTAGGTTAAAGTTTCACCCCCCCCCCCCCCCCCAATACTTACGTCACTCAGTCCATTGCTCTGCCAGTCTGCAATGGCTTTCTCCTCACTCTCATAGGCTTGGCTGAGAGCAGCAGGAGCCATTGGTTCCCGCTGCTGTCAATCAAACCATGTGACGATGAACAGGGGACAGGGCCGAGCCACGCTGTCTGTGCCTATGGACACAGGCAGAGTGGCTCAGGATTGAGCATACAGGTGTGCTACAATAGAAAGCGGCTTCCTATGGTGGCACACCAAGAGGAGGAGGAGCCAGGAGCGCCGGCAAGAGACCAGAGAAGAAGAGGTTCGGGGCCACTGTGTGCAATTTCATCACGCCGAGAAGGTCAGTATAAATCTCTTTATTATTAAAAAAAAATTAAATGTAGGACTTTATAATCACTTTAAAAAAAGAGAAAAAAAAAATCACGCATCTAAATATGTGTGCACAGGGGACACCAGCATACTCGCCTTATGTGCACCATAACACACGCCTACTGGTGTGAACGAGCCCTGACAGTCAAAGCAGGAAACAAGTGCTTGGCTGTGGACAGACTGTGACCCTTACAGCCACCGGCTACCTAGCCTCGGGGTGAAAGTTGAACATCAACGATGAAGCTTGGCTGCTGTTCACTGGTGTTCCCCTGTGATAAGGCTGGTGCCAGGAGTGCCTGTTCACTGCAGACACATGAACGCCAGCTGCTGTGAGTACAGATTGTGTATTTTTGTCACAGTAGTTAAAATGAACAAATCAAATGATAAAAAATATAATAATAATTAGAAAATATAATAAATACATAGATTATTAAAAAGGGTGATGGGTTATTTTCACATATCTCTAGGTACCTTAGTATTTATGTAACTGGCAGTGATTTGATTACTAGTACACCATAATATAATTTTTCTGTCCCTGCTCCATCTGCTTTTTGGGCTCCGTCCTCTTTAGAGATGTATTATGGCAGTGCTGTACATTAACTGATCGGTGTTATCCTGCATTGCTGAATTGTAAAGTGCTGTTTTTTTTATTGCGGGGCTGTTGTGTAACTGCATGTTGCCTTGGTTGGTGTGCTTAGGAGAGAAGATGCTTTTGTAAAGATGCATTTTTACATTTGTGTTTACTGGCGCAAGAATCCCATTGTGCCTAGAGTGTAAAACCGGCCATACATGGATTGAAATCTGGCCAGTCCAGCAGGGACAGGCCGAATTTCAATCCATGTATGGGAAGGCTAGTCGTACACAAGTCAATCTATTGATCGACTTGTGTACAACCGGCCTGTTTGTTTTTTCCTAAGCGATCAGCGCCGCCTGTTTATAGCCAACAACACTGATCATTACAATCTAATGGCAAGGAAGGCTCCCTGCAAAGCAGGGAGTAAAAACAGACACATCGCTCAGTAACCCCTGGTTCACATATCTGCGGTCCGCGTTTTGCATTGGCACGAGAGCCCATTCATTTGAATGGTCTCCTGTGCCCTGGGACACGCAGGAAAGAAGTCCCTGCACTTCTTCTGAAAACGCACTTCGCACAGGAACCTCGGTTCCCAGTACAGTTGCGATTTCCAGTGCGGGCGTCGTGCCATTAGAATTAATGGCACCCACCCGCGGGTCCATATTCCTCTGTGTGGGTGGTGGTTTGTGTTGATCCGCAGTGGCACCACCCGCACATATTTCGCACATATTTCTAAAAGCAGAACACAGTAAACATTGTTAGACACACAGTTAACCCTTTGATGGCCCCTAGATGTTAACCCCTTCCCAACCAGTGTCATTAGTATAGTGACAGTGGATATTATTATGATCACTGTATTAGTGTCACTGGTGATGTCAGGGGCAGTTAGTCAGTTTCCACCAGGGTTGATAAAAATTGATGATTTTTTTTTAAACAACATTTTTATTTAAATTGGATTTTTTTTTATTTTTATCAAATTTATTTTAATAACATGCTTTTGGGGTAAAAATCTATCTAAAGATAGCTTTCTGTTTAAGATACATTAATAATGTAGTTTATTCAGCATGAAATGGAGCTTAGTTATGTAGCATGAGGCTGTATATTCTCCAAGATTTACATTTTTGGTAAACTCATTCAATGAATCCAAGCTCTGCAAGCTGAGATAACATGCACTGCATTGATGCATTCACACAATTACCATGAGAAAAAACATGAAATAAAAGAATTTGAGTAGTTCTCCAGCTATGTGTGATTAACCTAAAATCGGTTCTGATATCGCTGTTTTACTAACCTGACAGCTTATTATTCTAAAAAGGAAACCTTCGTTTGATTTGCAAAGATTAGAGATTCTACCTACCAGCAAGAATGAGTCGGATTCCTTACATTTAAAGAGCACCTGTCATTTTAGATCCATCATGGCAGCGTCTGTTAGCGGGCATCCACATACCTGCTGCCGACACATCCCTCACTTTGCGGTGTCACTGCCGCATCACCAGCCGTCCCATTAAAGTGAATGGCGATGTCGGTGAGTCAACAGCGGGTCACAGGAGGAGCCCCTGCGGGGCAGAGATGACAGTTGCTCTTTAAAAATGATGATTTAAATAGTGCCTTTTCACTAGTGATTTAAATCAAATCCGCCCTGGTTCCCACAAAGTGTAAGTTAGTGTCAGATTGCCACACTATCTCAGTCCCACTGTAAGCCTCTGATCGCCGCCATTACTAGCATAAAATAAATAAGAATTCCAGTATATATACCATCACTTGTAGACGCTATCACAGTTCCACTATAAGTTGCTTATCAACACCATTACCAGTATACCTTCATAGATGTATAAATTCCAGTATACATACCATCTTTTGTAAATGCTATAACTTTACACAAATCAATTAATATAGACTTATTGAGACTTTTTTAACCAAAGACATGTAGTAGAATACATTTTGGCCTAAATTTATGAAGAGAGTAGATTTTTTTTTATTGGATGTTTTTTTGTTTTTCAAAATTTTCATTTTTTTTATTTATATAATAGAAAATAACACAACAGTGTAAAGAGGCCCTTTTTTCTGCGCTGTAGAAAGTTGGATGGTCCATAGAAGTCAGTAGCAACGCATTAAAACACATCTAACATCTAAGCGGCACTGTGCTGCTTTAACTGGTAAATGCTCAGTCATGCAACACTGTACCCAAATCAAATTTATATTATGCTTTTCACACAAATAGAGCTTTCTCTTGGTGGTATTTGATGACCACTCGGTTTTATTTCTTATTTAAATGAAAAAAGACAGAAGAGTCTGAAAAAATTTTTTTTTCTACTTTCTGTTATAAAACATATCCATTAGAAAAAAAAAAAAATCAATTTCCTTCATAAATTTAGACCAAAATTTATTCTGCTACATGCCTTTGGGAAAAAAAAGCCCAATACGTGTATGTTAATTGATTTGTGTAAAGTTATAGTGTCTACAAAAGATGGTATTTACATAGCTATGACGCTAAACTGGTAATGGTGTTGATCAGCAACTTGTAGTGTGTTGGGTAGTTTGCCACTAGCTGATGCTGGCCGGGAAATACACTAACTGACACTGACATAAATAGTGACACTTATGCAGTCATCAGTGCTAATACTGTACACTGTACTAATGACACTGGCTGGGAAGTGGTTAATATCAAATTGCAATCAGAGGGTTAACTGTGTGCCTAACAAGTGTAATATGTGCTGCTTTTATTTACAGATCTGGCTGTTTTTTCTTCCTGTTTTGCAGGGAGAAGAAACAGCCAGATCACTGATCTGTGTACAGAGCTTTGAGTGTTTGTAAACACAGGGCTTTGTGTTGTGATTGGGTACAGCCGATCAGCAGGTCTCAGCCATAAATCATTTGCTAGGAATTGCTGGAAAAATCCTGCTGTAGCCAGTGGCAGCAAGAGGTTAGCAGCAGGCGCGAGCATGTGACCCTAACCTGGAACAGGTTAGGGGGTGCATGCTCGTGAACCAGCCTGCTCCTGCCGCCCGCCTGCAATATATGTACTGTTGCAGGAAGCAGTTGATTGGAGCTGCTTCCATTTTCACTGTTCATTTAATAGGAAGAGACTGATAAACAAGCTGTATTACTTTTTTTTTTAAATAAAAAAGAGGTAATGCTTACTTGTTCTGTCCAACGATATTTCAAAGATGTTTACCTCCTCTTCTGGTGGTCCGCTGCCAGTGCTGTCCTCTTCTTCTTCCTCAATATTTCAAAGATATTTACCTCCTCTTCTGGTGGTCTGCCACCAGTACTGTCCACTTCTCCTTCCTCAATATTTCAAAGATGTTTACCTCCTCTTCTGGTAGTCCTCCGCCAGTGCTGTCCACTTCTCCTTCCTCGATATTTCAAAGATGTTTACCTCCTCTTCTGGTAGTCCTCCGCCAGTGCTGTCCACTTCTCCCTCCTCGATATTTCAAAGATGTTTACCTCCTCTTCTGGTAGTCCTCCGCCAGTGCTGTCCACTTCTCCCTCCTCGATATTTCAAAGATGTTTACCTCCTCTTCTGGTAGTCCTCCGCCAGTGCTGTCCACTTCTCCCTCCTCGATATTTCAAAGATGTTTACCTCCTCTTCTGGTAGTCCTCCGCCAGTGCTGTCCACTTCTCCCTCCTCGATATTTCAAAGATGTTTACCTCCTCTTCTGGTAGTCCGCTGCCAGTGCTGTCCGCTTCTCCTTCCTCAATATTTCAAAGATGTTTACCTCCTCTTCTGGTAGTCCTCCGCCAGTACTGTCCGCTTCTCCTTCCTCAATTTTTCAAAGATGTTTACCTCCTCTTCTCGTGGTCCTCCGCCAGTGCTGTCCGCTTCTCCCTCCCCAATATTTCAAAGATGTTTACCTCCTCTTCTGGTGGTCCGCCTCCAGTACTGTCCGCTTCTCCTTCCTCAATATTTCAAAGATGTTTACCTCCTCTTCTGGTAGTCCTCCGCCAGTACTGTCCGCTTCTCCTTCCTCAATTTTTCAAAGATGTTTACCTCCTCTTCTCGTGGTCCTCCGCCAGTGCTGTCCGCTTCTCCCTCCCCAATATTTCAAAGATGTTTACCTCCTCTTCTGGTGGTCCTCCGCCAGTACTGTCTGCTTCTCCTTCCTCAATATTTTAAAGATGTTTACCTCCTCTTCTGGTAGTCCGCCGCCAGTACTGTCTGCTTCTCCCTCCTCGATATTTCAAAGATGTTTACCTCCTCTTCTGGTAGTCTGCTGCCAGTGCTGTCCGCTTCTCCCTCCTCGATATTTCAAAGATGTTTACCTCCTCTTCTGGAAGTCTGCCACCAGTGCTGTCCGCTTCTCCCTCCCCAATATTTCAAAGATATTTACCTTCTCTTCTCGTGGTTTGCCACCAGTACTGTCTGCTTCTCCCTCCTTGATATTTCAAAGATGTTTACCTCCTCTTCTGGTGGTCCGCCGCCAGTGCTGTCCGCTTCTCCCTGCTCTGGGTGCCTCCTGTAGTAAGTCAGGCGCTAAGGAGGCATCTGTGCGTGCGTGCATCCAAGCCAGGCGGTGTGCAACCGTAGACACACAGAGCACCGGTAAGCCACGCACTGCTCCCCCCCCCCCCCAGAGAAGCAGGATCATATGGCTCCAATGCACTCCATTTCTCCTGGGAAAGCAGAAAGTGAGGGGAGCAGTGCTGGAGCCAGAGACAGCGCTGGAATGGCGACATGGAGCCAGGTAAGTGTGTAGGGTTCGAGGTGGGTAGGACAGGTAGTGGAGTGTTTTTGAACCTAAATGCAGAGAACGCATTAACCACTTTAACTGCAGTAGGGGAAAGTGGGGACACAGATTTGGCTGCACTGTTTGGCAGAGGTGCCTGCATCACAAGACCTGCTGAGCACAGTTACTAATGCTTTGGCAGTTTGCCTGGAGTTTTATATATATAATTAAGGAAAGGCTTTGTTCTCCTGCATACAGCTCATGCCTGTTACTACAGTTTTCTGGGATATTTGGATATTTTTGTTTTTCAGACGGAAATTTTGAGCAAACAAAAAAAAAAAAAAAGTTATGTCGATAAACATAAAAACCTGTGATGTGTTTGTATACATGAACATAGCTGCTGGAAAGTCGGCCTAATTGTTCCTATAAATTGAAGCTGCTTACTAGTTTACCTCAGCTGCACTGTAGACTGTTTGCCTCCAGGGTGGTTACAGAAAATGGATTATAGAAGCCAGAAGTCCTTTGGGGTTCCCTCGTAGTGTATTTTAATGGGACAGCAGCTCTTTTCTTATTAACCATTTTGAATCCTGGCCTAGTCTTTTGTTCTTGTTCCCAATAACCCCTCTACGACCGGGAAAACACACGCCAGTCTATACATAACAATTCTTATTACGATAAGTGGAATTAAACACTATGCCACAACATAATTATAGCATATATTTGTGACCAGGTGAATTGTCTTGCATATTGTAATATATATGCAACACAGTACTAATTTTATTTTATTAGCAGAGGAATGTAAGTTTATATCACAATTATATTTGAGTTGTAAATTATTATTCTTATTCATTATTGAATTATAAATTATAACCATGGCATCAAGTCCAAAATCGTTGGAACACAATTTCCGCACATCGATTTTAGTACATATTGTCTGACTTTATTTTTCTAAATTCTTTATTTAGTGATTACAACAATGCAGACAAAGTGGTAACAATGCAAGCAAATACAAACATACAGTGGGGATCGAAAGTTTGGGCACCCCAGCTAAAAATTTGTATTAATGTGCATAAAGAAGCCAAGGAAAGATGGAAAAATCTCCAAAAGGCATCAAATTACAGATTAGACATTCTTATAATATGGCAACAAAAGTTAGATTTTATTTCCATCATTTACACTTTCAAAATAACAGAAAACTAAAAAATGGCGTCTGCAAAAGTTTGGGCACCCTGCAGAGTTAATATCTTGTACTGCCCCCTTTGGCAAGTATCACAGCTTGTAAACGCTTTTTGTAGCCAGCCAAGAGTCTTTCAATTCTTGTTTGAGGTATCTTTGCCCATTCTTCCTTACAAAAGTCTTCCAGTACTTTGAGATTTCTGGGCTGTCTGTCACGCACTGCTCTTTTAAGGTCTATCCATAGATTTTCAATTATGTTGAGGTCAGGAGATTGTGAAGGCCATGGCAAAACCTTCAGTTTACGCCTCTTGATGTAATCCCTCGTGGATTTCGAGGTGTGTTTAGGCTCATTATCCATTTGTAGAAGCCATCCTCTCTTTAACTTCAGATTTTTCACAGATGGCATCAAGTTACCATCCAAAATTTGCTGAAATTTTATTGAATCCATTTTTCCTTCTACTCGTGAGATGTTCCCTGTGCCACTGGCTGCAACACAACCCCAAAGCATGATTGATCCAACCCCATGCTTAACAGTTGGACAGAGGTTCTTTTCATTAAATTCTGTGCCCCTTCTTCTCCAAACGTACCTTTGCTCATTCCGGCCAAAAAGTTCAATTTTAACCTCATCGGTCCACAGAACTTGTTTCCAAAATGCATCAGGCTTGTCTATATGTTCATTTGCAAAGTTCAAACGATGATTTTTGTGGTGAGGACGTAGAAGAGGTTTTCTTCTGATGACTCTTCCATGAAGACCATATTTGTACAAGTATCTCTTTATAGTGGAATAGTGTACCACAACTCCAGTGTCTGCCAGATCTTTGTGGAGGATCGTGCAGTCAAACGTGGGTTTTGAATTGTTTTTCTCACAATCCTGCGAGCTGTTCTGTCTGATATTTTTCTTGGTCTTCCAGATCTTGCTTTAACTTCCACTGTTCCTGATGACTGCCATTTCTTAATTACATTCCGAACAGAGGATATTGACATCTGAAAACGCTTTGCTATCTTCTTATAGCCTTCTCCAGCTTTGTGAGCGTCAACTAGTTTCAGTTTCAGTTTTCTAGACAACTGCTTAGAAGAACCCATGGTGCTGATTGTTGGGGCAAGGTCAGATGAGTCTGGGCATTTAAAACCTTTGAGATTGACATCACCTGGTCTTCCCAGATGATGATTGAGAACAATCCATGACACTGGCAGGTCTCAGCTTTGCAAAGGGGGCAGTGCATGCTATAAATTCTGCAGGGTGCCCAAACTTTTGCAGATGCCATTTTTTTGTTTTCTGTTATTTTGAAAGTGTAAATGATGGAAATAAAATCTAACTTTTGTTGCCATATTATAAGAATGTCTAATCTGTAATTTGATGCCTTTTGGAGATTTTTCCATCTTTCCTTGGCTTCTTTATGCACATTAATACAAATTTTTAGCTGGGGTGCCCAAACTTTCGATCCCCACTGTATGTAATGAAAACAAATTCTGGATGGCCGGTCCATAGGTGATGCATGGAGGAGATATTATTATTATACAGGATTTATATAGGGCCAACAGTTTGCTCATCGTTTTACAATACAAGGGCAGACAATAGAGCAACAATACAGTTCCAAGGAGGGCCCTGCTCCTTGGAGCTTACAATCTAAGAGGAAGGGGCTGGTGGTACAAAAGGTAATAACTGTGGGGGATGGACTGGTGGGAGGAATAGAAGATTCCATTATTAGCTGAAGGCAGGATAGACTTCCCTGAAGAGATAGGTTTTCAGAGATCGCCTAAAATTGGGCAGAGTAGGCGATAGTCTGATAGGTTGGGGTAGAGAGTTCCACAGGATGGGGGAGGCTCTGGAGAAGTCCTGGAGACGAGCATGGGAGGAGGAGACAAGGGAGCTAGAGAGCAGGAGGTCGTGAGAGGAGCAGAGAGGACGGTTTGGGTGATATTTGGAGTCAAGATTGGTGATGTAATTTGGGGCAGAGTTATAAATGGCTTTATATGTTATTGTTAATGTTTTGAATTTTATTCGTTGGGCAATGGGAAGCCAGTGGAGGGATTGGCAGAGAGGGGTGGCAGATACAGAACGGTTAGTAAGGTGGATGAGTCTGGCAGCAGCATTCATGATAGACTGAAGAGGGGATAGCCTACAATTAGGTAGGCCAATGAGGGGGGAGTTACAATAGTCAAGGTGAGAGATAACCAGGGAGTGAATAAGTTGTTTAGTGGTTTCAGAGGCTAAGAACGGGCGTATCTTGGAGATGTTGCGGAGGTGAAGTCTACATGATTTGGACGGTGATTGGATGTGGGGCTGAGAGGACAGATGGGAGTCTAGGATTACTAGGAGATAGAAGTAGCACCAGAGTCGTAGAAAAAGAACCCTAGCGAGCAGCACGTATGACAGGCCTTTTGCTAGAATTCTTTTTCTATGACTCTGGCACTACTTCCATTTCCTCCGTACATCACCTATGGATCTACCACCCACCTGGTGGTAGGTTCTTAATTGTGGTACTGCAGGATATGTTTCATAGAGTATCATTTGATCACAATCTCCTCACCTTCACAGTGTCCTTGTCTTCAAACAGTTATCCCTCCAAGCAGCAAACAATTACCCGCAGAAACCTTCACAACTTTAACCCTTTCCACTCTGCAACTAACCACCTCTATGACAGAATCTCTCCCTTGTCCTACCCTGATCTGGCCACTGCTGTCTACAACAGTTCACTTTCATCCACACTAGACTCACTTGCTCCTCTAACTACACAAAGTATCAGGCCCTGACCATTACAACCGTGGCAGACTGACGACACCAGAAATCTTAAGAGACATAGTCGTGCACTGGGGAGAAGAGAAAGGTGGCATGGGAAAAGGGGAGGAGTAAAGGGGTATTTTGAGATTTGGAGGAGCATTGCAGGGGGACCCCAAAGCCAGAACACCCAACAGAGTTCTTGAGCAATTGTGAGGAATGTGTCAAGTCATAGTTATCAGTTGAGAGGATTGATAGGGTGAGTACTATCAACTCACTCCATAACGAGTGAGTGGTATTTGTCCAAAAATGTAAACTGGTGCCCTTAAAACCAGGCTTTCCAATAAAGACTACAGACCTGGAGCATGTTAAAGCGGAGTTCCACTCACCTGTCAAAAAATAAAAGTCAGCAGCTACAAAAACTTTTCAAAAAACAGCCACTTAACTGTCCCTCGGTCCTGCGGTGTGTCCCCCGCAGCCCGTTTCACTGGCTGTCCTGGGTTCCAGGAGGCTGGCATCTTCAGTGTGGACACCCAGCTGTGATAGCTTGCGGCTTCACAGCCGGGTACCCACTGCGCATGCGCTTCATGAATGGTCCTGTAGTCTTTTGGGACCTGTCACATGTTCCAAAAGACTACAGGGAGGGAGGGAGGGAGGACACCTTCCATTTCCGATCGCCTAGGGTGTGGGTACCTGTCAAATTCTGGTACCCGCTCTCCCGTCCCCCAAAGGTGCCAATCCTTAATGGGGAGCGGGGGAGCAGTCCTTAAAGCAGAACTTCCCCTTTTGGGTGGAGCTCTGCTTTAAATACAGTTGTGCAGAAAAGTTTACATACCCTGGCAGAAATTGTGAAATTTTGGCATTAATATTGAAAATATGTCTGAATATGCAAAAAAATGCTCTTTTATTGACGGATGATGATCATATAAAGCCATTTATTATCAAATAGTTGTTTGGCTCCTTTTTAAATCATAATGATAACAGAAATCACCTAAATGGCCATGATCAAATGTTTACATACCCTGGAATGTTTGGATTGGTACAGACACACAAGGTGACACACACGGGTTAAAATGCCAATCAGATGTTAATGTCCCACATCTGTGGCTTTTTAAATTGTAATTAGTGTCAGTATATAAATAGTCAATTACTTTGTTAGCTCTTACGTGGAGGCACTGACTAGGCTAGATACTGAGCCATGGGGATCAGATAAGAACTGTCAAAAGTCCTGCGTAACAAGGTAATGGAACTTTATAAAGATGGAAAAGGACATAAAAAGATGTCCAAAGCCTTGAATATGCCAGTCATCACTTCCACTAAGAAGCAGAAAATTCAGGGACTTCTTGATACCAAACCAAGGTCAGGTAGACCATGAAAGATTGCTTTTATATCACTTTCTTTATCAACAAGTAAAATGATCTTGGATTCTTTTTTTTCTGAGTTTGGTGTGGCACTCCTTTCTGTGTTTCTATGTTTCAGGAGAGTGACACAGAAAGGATTGAAGCTAGAGGGCCATTATAATAGTCAGACAACTAGCCTTTCCAGAAGAAAGGTCAGCAATGGCAGCACTCATGTTTCTGTCAGGAAAGGTTACTTTAAGAAAATCTCTTTCGGATCACTGGTGACATTTTTTCTTTACATTCTGTGTAATAATTAGTTTAACGGAAACCAACCTCATCTAATGGCTTCCGTATGTTGAAGCAGAGAAGAAAACAGGAGCCTAGAACTGTGGCCTTGCTGTGTTTGATTTGATACCTAAATGCTCTGCATAAAGCCTTATCTTTTTATTTTTCTTTCAGGAAAACAGGCTGACCCTCCAGGTCCTAAGATTTTTGTTTTCTCTAAGTATTCAGTACTGAGATGTACTGGGAGTAAAATGGCCGGGGTATGGAAAGCACAACAAAGCCCATTGTCTGCATCAGAATGTATTAGGGCTCATGTATACAAGTCAAATGCAGTATACTTTCAGGTACTCCTGAGCTTTTTAGTCCTCATGCACCCTGGACGTTTTGATAACGCTGGTAAGGTTAGCTGTGTAAAGTCATGTTAAAAATGTGAGTTTTTCAACTTTTTTTAGCGTTTTTGCATTAGCGTTTTGCCGTGTTTAGCGGCGTTTTCCTGTGTTTTTCTGCGTTTGCATTTTTAGCATTTTTTTTTACCAAAAAATTATTTTTTGGGGGGTCAAAAGAAATCCAAAAACACCGCTTTGCGGTGTGGTGCGCTTTGCAGTTTTTTTACCGCATTTTTCAGCGTTAAAGCATTTTTACAGCTAAAAAACTCCTCTAGAAATCCACTAGTCCTGGGTTTTTTTCCCAGCCAAAAAAACGTTGATTACAGTCTATGTGTGCATGGACACATAGGATAACATGCTGAGGATTTTCTTGCTGTAGAAAAGTCAAAAGCCAAAAACAGCAGCTGTAAAAACGTCAAGTGTGCATGAGGACTAAGGCTTAGTTCACACATGTGCGGGTGGTGCCGCTGCGGATCCGCACGAAAATCCATGCAGCTGCACCACCCGCACAGAGGAATGCGGATTTGCAGGCGGGTGCTGTTAGTTCTAATGGCACGCCGCCGGAACTGGAAAACGTAACCATACTGGGAACTAAGGTTCCCATGTGGGCTGTGTTTTCAGAAAAAGTTCAGGGACTTCTTATCTGCGTGTCACAGGTCACGGGAGACATTCAAATGAATGGGCTCTCATGCCGTGAAAAACGCAGCCCGCACTGCCGCATATATGTGAACCAGGGCTTAAGCTTGCCATACACTGTAAGATCTCTCTGGTTCAGCCCTGCAGGCTAAATGAGAAACTCTAAACAGCAGTGATGGAGGAATCTCCACTGCTGGCTATTGTATTCTCACAGCCAGCGCCAGTGGGCTGATTAGATGCAGCCGCTGTTCCGCCATCAGTTTACCACCTCTCTCCTTCCATCTTCATATTGTAGGATGTCAGGTGGGAGGATGCCAACATTTTATCAGAAATCAGCTGTAATTCACTCCAGCTTAAAGTGGTAGTAAAACTTAAGAAAAAAATTTCCCCCTGCAAGACAATATCATAATGTGCCAGTATACGTTACATACTAGCACAATATGAATAACCTAACGTAAATCTAAGCCCTCCAGCAGAGTGCTGTCACTGCTTACAGGGCTTTCAGCCGTCTGACTGGCCGAGCTTGATGACGTCACTCCCGCACATGCGTGTGGGAGCGCTGGACATGGCACAGAGCTCTGAAGGACTGGCACGGGTATGTCGCTTCTTCAGGGCTGCTGCTCGTTGGAATATATGCACGTTTTGGAGATATTCATTTTACTTACAGGTAAGCTTTTTTATAAGCTCACCTGTAGGAAAAAAAAATCACAAAAACGAGTTTATTACTACTTTAAGACTTGCTGCTGGGTTGATTTGATTTGCCACGGAGTTACTAAAAAAATTGCTTTAGGAACAGTTCACACTATTGCGATGCGACTATTATGTGATTTACAGCGCTTTTATGCGGTGTGACTTTGATGCGACTTTGCATATTCTATGGGCTGGGTTGCACCATAGGTCACACCAAAGTAGCGAAAAAAACAAAAATAATTCAGTGCTAGGGGTATCCCAGGGTAAAACCTGCTAACACACAATTTGTGAAACCACATTACCAGAACAATTAAACATACAGTGCAGCGCAAAATTCCTCACAACTAAATTATGCTGACCAAAAAAAAAAAAGTAAAACTATGAATGTAAATAAAAACAATATAATAATAATATATGAAGAACAATCATACAATTCATATCTTCAAAAAATTGATAAGTGCAATAATTCATAAAGTCCTATTAAAAAATGGAAAAAGTCCCATTTCATAACTAAAAAAATATTGTAAGAATTCCCAGAGAGTCTTCAAAAATGTAAAAATCACCATCCAATGCCAATAAACATAAGATTTTGTGCTTTGATATGTGAAATATTAGCCTCTGTGCAAGTAGCGTAGTCCATGTGCAAAAACACAAAGGTCAACAGCGCTTGTTAAATGCATTTAACATACAAGAGTGTCTTCACCATCCAGTGCATCTCCAACGTGTTAACACCTCATACCAAGTAAGACTATCATCCTCTTACCACACAATATGGACTACTAAGGGTTACATGGTCATAAGCTCTTTAGCTCTGCAAACCGGAGCTCATCCAACCATCCATGGCAGTGGACTATTACAGTGTTACTAAACCCACAACAGTAAAATCAATCTGTATATACAGTAAAGCATGCTTGTTGTACCTAAGAGGTTAATCCTCTGCAATGTATGTTTAAAAATACTGTTTGATCCTGACTTCTCTGTTTCTCCACTTCTTCCAGTGCCTCCCTCTTATCTCCTGATAAGACATATTGTGTGGAGACACTCTGCACATGCTCAGTTTGGTGTGCATTGCTAGAGAGGTTTTTTTTTTTTGCTTGGGAGAGTGCATGTGATCAGCACAGATCCAATCAGCGCTATCCAGACAGATGTCAGGGGTTCTACATCCTCCTAGAGAAAACTCCTCCTACAAGCTTTAACCAGTGCTCTGCTGGACACTGATAGAAGTCACAAGACTGCTCTAACTGCTGATGAGAGAAGGTATTTAGCAGTTTATATTTCTGAAATCATTGCATTTCCATGTAGTGTGCAATGTGAGAGACCAGTCCTGGGTTTAGTAACACTCTAAGGGTTAAATGGTCATAAGCGCTTTAGCTCCCCAAACCGCAGCTCATCCAGCCATCCACGGCAGTATTTAACAGCACCAGGAAGTAAAGCAATAAACACATACCATAGTATGTTCCAAACGTATCTTTTTTTTTTTTCAATAAACATGTACACTTACAAAATTAAAGTCCCACTGCCAATATAAGATACAATTCAAACCAGGCGGTCTCCAAAAGCCGAACTCCCAGCAGCGGACAGCATGATGATGTCACTACTAAGCCACATCTAATGCGTTTCGTCAGGAAATTATGTCATCAGGGGGACTGGCTAAAAAGTTTAGGCTGCTTCTTGGTGGCTTTGAACTGCTTCAAAGTTGCATAAGCTTGTATGGAGAAGAAATCACATATCAGAGGCAAATAAATACCCATATACTCAAGTCCATAGTACAGCTGTTTGCTCATTGTCATTAGTCCCTATACTTTACACTGACAGAATGGGATACCTGATGCATAAAAATAACACACTTGACAGACCTGTTCCAATTTTCCCCTTGGGGCATTTGAGTGTTCCTCCCTAAAAAAGTCAATACAACAAAGTAGATTTTTTGATTATCTGTGCAGAATGAGCGGCCAAAAGGAATGTACTTGTCACTGCCACTGATTGAGATGCAAGTCTACAAGGGAAATGCTACGAACCCTTCTCTGTTTACTCTCCAAAAGGTTAAACATATTCAAATGAAATAAATTCGGCATGGAGAGGAATAACTGCCTCCTAAAGCTGTGGGAGGAGGACAGAACCAGGAAATGGTGTAAATTCACAAGAGATATAAAAATGTTGGCTATGATCAAGTCCTCATGCACACTGGATATTTTGATAATGCTGGTAATGTTAGCTGTGTAAAGTCATGTTTAAAACATGAGGTTTTCAGCTTTTTTTAAGCGATTTTGCATTAGCGTTTTGTGACATTTTTCTGCGTTTGTGGTTTTTAGCGTTTTTTTTTACAAAAAAAAATATTTTTTGGGGTCAAAAAAATATCCAAAAACATTTGAGGAGTTTTACCATATTTTTCAGCATTAGAGCATTTTTACAGCTAAAAAACTCCTCTAGAAACCCACTAGTCCTGAGTTTTTTTTCCAGGCAAAAACGTGCCAGCCAAAAAACCTTGATTACAGTCTATGTGTGCATGGACACATAGGATAACATGGGGGGTTTACTAGCTGTAGAAAAAACATCAAAAGCCAAAAACAGCTGCAAGTGTGCATGAGGACTTAATGAGCTGGTGTCCACCCATATCTGAAATGTCTTAATTTGAAGTACAAGTGTGCTTTTACTAAAACCTATATTCCTGACCTAAGCTACAATAAACCCTCCTATTGTAGCTCAGGAGGACAGCCATGGCCTTCTCCTTGTTTTTACCATCTTTGGCCAAAATCCTCCTTACTGCTAGCTGCACCTATGCAGTGAGCCCCCATAGATTTGTAGAGAGCATCTCTAATCTATGGGGGCACATCGCATAGATGCAACCAGCGGTGAAGGGGAGAGGATGAAAACAGAGCCATATCGCAGAAGGCCGTGACTATCCAACTGAGAAAAATTAGCAGCCTGGGTGGGTTTAGTGTAGATTTGAAAGCAGGATTAGGGACAGTATCATTCATCTTTAGTAAAAGGACACCTGTACTTTAAAGAGAACCTTTCAGTTCTCTGATAGCCTTAAGTATACAAAGTGTGACCTTGTCCTCCCCTGTTCCTGGAAGAGGGCATTGTAGAGTCTGGATGAGCAGATAAGGCTGATTTCTAGGAAAATATTTTAATTTTTTTTAGTTATAATGCTTAGTTCCTCTTTTAGTTTTTAGGGCACTCTGCATCCCCGTTTGGAGAGTTCACCTACCTTCCTGTCCCAGTGGTAGTGGTTACTGGGTCCCAGAAATGATTAAGGCTGCAATAAATAAGGCATTGAGGATGACTTACTAAAAGTGGTGCACACAGAATCTGGTGCAGCTGTGCATAGTAACCATTCAGTTTCTAGGTTTTATTGTCAAAGCTTAACCACCTCCCGTCCGGCCGTTGTATATAAACGGCCAGACAGTGGCACTGCAGGGTCGGGTGGCCATTTATAAATGGCCTCAGCGCCCCCTGCTTGTGCGCATTCCCTGGGAGCTTGCAGCACCACGATCCGGTGCCCGCTGTGTCCCCCGGAGACACAATGGAACACCGATCGGCGTATGGGACCTCTGTGCGAGGTCCCGATCATGTGATCATTGATTAGCCAATCAGTGATCACATGCAGAGTAGTAAGCAAGATGTCACTTCTGATATCATTACTACGTGTGAAATCTGTGAATGATCACAGAGGTCACATGGGACAGGGCTTTTCACATCAGCCTTGTACCATGTGACAAGCTGTGACCAATCACCGCTCACACAGTATTTCTCAATGGCTTCAAGGGTGACCGTATGTAAAAAAAAAAAAAAATTAATAATATAAAAAATTAAAATAAAACTGTAAAAAAAATGTTTAAAAATTATAATTTTTGGTTATAAACTAATTTGGGTTATTTTTTGTTCACTGAAAAGATAACTGAATACATTTTGGCCAAGATTTATGATGAAATATTATTTATTTGCAAAATTGTATAAGAAAAACACTTTTTTTCAAAATTTTTGGACATTTTCATTTATATAACAAAAAAAATAAAAATCCCAGTGGTGAATAAATACCACCAAAATAAAGCTTTATCTGTCTCAAAAAAATGCTAAAAAATTCATATGGGTACAGTGTTGCATGACCGCGCAATTGTCATTCAAAGTGTGATAGCGCTGAAACCTGAAAATTGGCCTGGACAGGAAGGGGGTAAAAGTGTCCGGAATGGAAGTGGTTAAACTGATTCTAAAGCCGTAAGTTTTTTTACCTTAATGCATTCTATGCATTAAGGTAAAAAACCTTCTGTGCATCAGATTCCCCCCAGCATCCCTTATACTCACCTGAGCCCGATCTGGATTCAGCGATGTGCATGAGAGCAGAGGTTCTCCACCGCTCTCTCCCTCCTCTTTAGGCAAATTCTGTGATGTGGGGGGGGCGGGACTAAGCCAAACTGTGTCATTAGATGTAGACAGGGCCGCTTGGGAGCCAGCCTGCACAAGTGGGGGGCACTTGTGCAGGCTCGCTCTCGAGCTGCCTTGGCTGCGTTTATTGAAAAAGACAGTTTGGCTCAGTTCCACCTCCCGCACCCTTGTCACAGAACTTGATTGACCAATGCTCTGTGCACTGCTATCACACAGAGCAGCCCCGATCCTCCTCTTCTCAAGTCCCCCGCTGGCACTTCTGGCTCCTCCTCTTCAGCTTCCTATGGGGACACTCACTGAAGAGGAAAAGCCAGGAGCACTGGCTGGGGACCCGAGAAGAGGAGGATCAGGGCTGCTCTGTGCGATACCAGTGCACAGAGCACTGGTCAATCAAATTCTGTGATGTTGGGGGGGGGGGGGGACTGAGTCGATCTGTGTCAATAGATGCAGACAGGGCCGTTTGTGAGCCAGCCTGCACAAGTGGGGGGTACTTCTGCAGGCTCGCTCTCGAGCTGCCTTGGCCACCTTTATTGACAAAGACAGTTTGGCTCAGTTCCGTCTCCCACTCCCTTGTCACAGAATTTGATTGACCAATGCTCTGTGCACTGGTATCGCACAGAGCAGCCCCGATCCTCCTCTTCTCGAGTCCCCCGCTGGCACTTCTGGCTCCTCCTCTTCGGTTTCCTATGGGGACACTCACTGAAGTGGAGGAGCCAGGAGCACTTGCGGGGGACCCAAGAAGGGGAGGATTGGGGCTGCTCTGTGCGACACCAATGCACAGAGCAGGTAAGTATGACATGTTTATTATTTTAATAAAATGTAGAGCTTTACAACAACTGTAACTGAACAAGCTGAAGTTAGAAGCTGATTGGTCACTATGCACAGCTACACCAGATTCTGGGTGCACCAGTTTTAGTAAATCTCCCTCGTTCTGTTTGATGTGCTAGAGTTGACACGCTCTTTCTTAGACCTCTTCCGTTGATTACCACTTTTTTTCCCATAGCACGTACAGCATGTTCCATTTTCACCCACTACACAGGAGTGCAGTATGCTGGTGTGAACTGGGCTCATGGGAAACAGTAGATTTTAGCCTGTCATTGTGCTGGGCCTACATTGAGCAAAACCTTCAGTCCCAGAGGTTCTAAGCCTTCCATGGTCTTATCAAAATTTAAAAAGAAAAGTCTGGCCGCAGTTTCACTTTTATTTTTGTGTGTGCCACAAGATGGGTGTTGGATACGTGATTACACATGACTTTATTCTTACTTCTACATTAGTACTAATAATGTGTACTTTCAGTGACCTCTTGGTTGCTTCTTCCTCTTTTTGCAATAGAACCAAAACCACAGGCACAGAAGGGTGTGTCAAACATCGCTTCACTTACAACAGGCAGGAGCCATCTACATGATGAGAAATCCTCATCATCAAAATTGTAGCCGGACTCAATCTTTTTAATGAGGTTTAAGTGTTTCCTTCATCTTTCAGATATAAAGTATATCACAGTAAAATATGAGTAGTTAGTTAAGCAGCATCATATAAAAGTCTGTAGTAAAACAAGAGTAAAATCAAGTTGTACAAAATGCATTACAAGTGCTCAATGTACACATTAGTTGCCTGTGAAATGGTAATTGTGTGCTGTATTTTATGTAATTAGATGTGTTATTTTTATGAACTTAAGAGATGAGCTATAAACCTCAGACTTTTTCAAGTCAAGGACGATTTGGTTTTAAGGAATGCTTTCATTATAAGGGCCTGTTTAAGCCCCCATGCACACTTGATGTTTTTACAGCTGCTGTTTTTGGCTTTTGACGTTTTTTGGATACAGCCAGTAAACACCCCATCATGTTATCCTATGTGTCCATGTACACACAGACTGTAATCAACACTTTTTTGGCAGGGGCGTTTTTTGGCTGGAAATAACCCCAGAACTAGTGGGTTTCTAGAGGAGTGGGGTTGTTTCTCAGGGGTTGGGCTTGGCCCCTTAGTTCCAGTGAAGGAAACTGTTAAGGTGTCAGCATACCAAGACATTTTGGACAATTTCATGCTCCCAACTTTGTGGGAACAGTTTGGGGATGGCCCCTTCCTGTTCCAACATGACTGCACACCAGTGCACAAAGCAAGGTCCATAAAGACATGGATGAGCGAGTTTGGGGTGGAGGAACTTGGCCTGCACAGAGTCCTGACCTCAACCCGATAGAACACCTTTGGGATAAATTAGAGCGGAGACTGCAAGCCAGGCCTTCTCGTTCGACATCAGTGCCTGACCTCACAAATCCACTTCTAGAAGAATGGTTAATTATTCCCATAGACACTGCTAAGCCTTGTGGACAGCCTTCCCAGAAGAGTTGAAGCTGTTATAGCTGCCAACGGTGGGCCAACTCAATATTGAACCCTATGGACTATTGAACCCTAAGTTGGCTCTGAGGAAAAGGTTGTGTCCTCGAAACGCGTTAGCCAATTGGTCATCCAGGGTTCCATCGTATGGACTCAGATGTTGTTTGGATCATACACCTTGCTCAGTTTGACATGCCTGTGTTATTATGTCCATTGTGAGTATGATACCTACTTTTGTTTCTTTAATAAATTATTTTAAATGATAATGCACTAGGTCGGTGCGCCCTTTTTCTGTTTCTCCATTTGTTACCAGTGTACTCGGACCACCCCGGTCTGTTGAGGGCACCAAGCAGTGCATATTCCAGAAAATTCCAGAACATTCCTATTGGGTCTGCTGAGTCCTTTCCTAGCTCAGGTGTAAAGTGTTTGTTGTGTTACTATTGAACCCTAAGACTGGGATGCCATTAAAGTTCATGTGCGTGTAAAAGCAGTTGTCCCATTTCTTTTGGCAATGGCAATATAGTGTATTTGTTTATCTGGCTTTAGCATTATGTGCTTTGTTATCCTGGATCTCACATCCACATTGACGATACTGGAAGCAATGTTATTTCACATGTCACAGGGATTGGATGTGGTTCAAAGCACATCTAATCCGCATATATGTGAACCGGCTTTTAAGAATTCAGGGGGTTGCTACACACAAGGTGCAGAGTTTAGCCTTCTTTAATATTTTTCGGTATGCTTTGTAAATGGGAACACATAACAAACACATCAAGGGGGTTTCTCAAATTTGTCAATGTGGAAATATACCTGGATATCCCAAAAACTGAGTAGAAGATTGTTGTTTAGTTCCCACAATAAGGAATCATAACTAAAATGTAGTCATGATATAAAATGTAAATTGTTTCTCTCACAAACTTTCCGAGAAAACCAATTTTCTATGCCTATTCATGGATTGTTGGCGATCTCTCTGAGACATATTTAGTGCCAGCTCCACAGAGCATTGCCTAGCCTGAGCAGCTACGTGACCTTCAGGAGAGGGACATTTTGGTGATTTTTATTCTCACTACCAAAATATTACGCATTAAAAAAGGTGTATTTTTTTTTTTTTTTAGATAAAACAAGTTTTGCTGCAAGGTTGTAAAAGCTCCATTTATTTTTAATAAAGCCAGACTTTTCTCAGGAAATTAAATTTCTCTTGGACCTTAGTAAAGGAAATTAATCTTTTTTTCATAGCATGAGAGACATAAAAATGGTATCTAATTGTGCATGGGTTACATTTCATGATGTTCTTGTACCTGAAACAAGCAGAGAAATGTTTTGTTACAACAACTAGTTTGTTAGGCAGTGATCTGCAAAGGATATGAGTGTGATTGATAATTGCCTTCATAGATGACACATCCTGTCAGATGTAAAGTTTTCCTTAGTTGGTTTCCTTCGCTCCTTAGACTCACCTGAGTCCCCCCATCCAGGTCCCTCATGGATGATGTTTCCTGCTGAAGGCACTGCTAATCCAGCACTGCTTTGTAACCCTTGCCATCCATTTCCCTTCACTCCCGACGGCATCTCTCTTCAGGATCCTAAGAGGACTCCTTTGCTTGCCGGCCAGTGGGAACTGTCCACATCACATAGGGAGTGATGAAGACACCTGGCAGAAGGTCCCCACTGCATAATCACATGACTGCTGCTTAAAGCGGAGCTCCACCCAAAAGGGGAAGTTCCGCTTTAAGGACTGCTCCCCGCTCCCCATTAAGGATTGGCACCTTTGAGGAGCGGGTACCTGAATTTGACAGGTACCCGCTCCCACTTCCGGTCCAATCGCCTAGGTGTCCTCCCTCCCTCCCTGTAGTCTTTTGGGACACGTGACAGGTCCCAGAAGACTACAGGACCATTCATGAAGCGCAGTGCTACTCGCGCATGCTCAGTGGGTGCCCGGCTGTGAAGCCGCAAGCTATCACAGCTGGGTGCCCACACTGAAGATGCCAGCCTCCTAGAATCCAGGATGGCCGGTAAAACGGGCTGCGGAGGACACACCACGGGACCGAGGGACAGGGAAGTGGCTGTTTTTTTAAAAGTCAGCAGCTACAATTGTAGCTGCTGACTTTTATTTATTGATAGGTTGAGTGGAACTCCGCTTTGAGGTAAGTGAAAATGGGGATTTTGTTTTTATATTTTTTGCTTCTTAAAGTGGAATTTAGAGATAACCCTATCTACTCTTAAAACCACCCCCTCCTAACACATATGCTTGTAACCTGTGAAAGAAAGATGTAAATACTTATCTATGCTGCTGCAGTCGGGTCACTCAATCCTGCTCCCTGTGTCAGCCAGCGCCGCTGCCGGGGAGAGGAGGGAGCACGGACAACTGATAGGCCATTGAAGCTTATGAGTGAAATCAAGCTTCTAGGTATTACCAGCCCTTGTCAAAGTGCTCTCTCCTCTCCCCTGCAGCCAGCGCTGGCTTACACAGTGGAGATCACATAACTGGACCTGAAAATAGTTAAGCATACAGATCTTTCTTACACAGGTTAGTAAGCATAGGTGTTAGGAGGAGGAAAGGGAACAGTTTTAAGAGCAGTGAGGGTTATTTTGAAATTCCACATTAACTCAGCAATTACATAGGATGGGGTGGGAGGAAGGGGTGTTGGGGGGGGGCTACTTTTTTTTTTCCTGGAGCTAAGCTTTAAATAGAAGTTATACTAGGTTGTTCAAATAAATCCATACAATTATAGCTTTTAACATTTTCTTGATATTTCTGAGTTATACTTTTTTATATCACATTTTACACCGCATATTTTTCACTCATACACTATATTGCCAAAAGTATTGGGACACCCCTCCAAATCATTGGATTCAGGTGTTCCAATCACCTCCATGATCACAGGTGTATACAATCAAGCACCTGGGCATGCAGACGGCTTCTATAAACATTTGTGAAAGAAAGGGTCACTCTCAGGAGCTCAGTGAATTCAAGCGTGGTACCGTGATAGGTTGCCTCCTGTGCAATAAGTCCACCCCTGAAATTTCCTTGCTACTAAAGAGTCCACAGTGAACTGTTAGTGGTATTATAACAAAATGGAAGCAACTGGGAAAAACAGCAACTCAGCCATGAAGGAGTAAGCCACGTAAAATGACAATAAAATGTCAGTGCATGCTGAAGCTACAGTGCGCAGAAGTCGCCAACAGTCTGCATAGTCAGTATCTAAAGACCTCCAAACTCCATGTGGCATTCAGATTAGCACAATGGTGTGTAGAGAGCTTCATGGAATGGGTTTCCATGGCCAAGCAGCTGCATCCAGGCCTTACATCACCAAGTGCAATGCAAAGCTTTGGATGCATTGGTGTAAAGCACGCCACCACTGGACACTAGAGTAATGGAGACATGTTCTTTGGAGTGCCGAATCACACTTCTCTGTCTGGCAATTTGATGGACGTGTCTGGATTTGGCGGTTGCCAGGTGAACGGTACTTGCCTGACTGCATTTTTCCAAGTGTAAAGTTTGGTGGAGGGGGGATTATGGTGTGGGGTTTTCTTTCAGGGGTTGGGCTTGGTCCCTTAGTTTCAATGAAGGGAACTCTTTAGGCGTCAGCATAACAAGACATTTTGGACAATTTCATGCTCCCAACTTTGTGGGAACAGTTTGGGGATGGCCCCTCCCTGTTCCAACATGACTGCGCATCAGTGTACAAAGCAAGGTCCATAAAGACATGGATGAGCGAGTTTGGGGTGGAGGAACTTGACTGACCTGCACAGAGTTCTGACCTCAACCCAAGAGAACACCTTTGGGATGAATTAAGAGTAGAGACTGTGAGCCAGGCTTTCTCGTCTGACATCATTGCCTGACCTCACAAATGCGCTTCTGGAAGAATGGTCAAACATTCCCATAGACACACTCCTAAACCTTGTGGACAGCCTTCCCAGAAGAGTTGAAGCTGTTATAGCTGCAAAGGGTGGGCCAACTCAATATTGAACCCTACAGACTAAGACTGGGATGTCATTAAAGTTCATGTGTGTGTAAAGGCAGGCGTCCCAATACTTTTTGCAATATAGTGTTTCCCAGATCATTATACCAGATTATATTAATAGGGATTAACCATGATGGAAGTATGTTAGTGGAACAATACACAATCATAAGCAAGAAGAAAAAGGTATTTTTTCTTGCAAATGATTGGATGATGGAGGTGAGCAGAACTTCACATCATTTACTAAGCTCAGTGAGTCAACTCCTAAGTTTAGTAAATCAACTCCAGCGACTCAGAAACAATTAAAACAAGAGACAAATAGTTTACATTCTCAGAAGGACTTTTGAAAAGAATGGAACGTGCAAAATGGAATAAAATAAATGGTATCTCAAACTAATTTCTTTCTTTATAATCCTGTTAAAAGTCATTGAAAAGGGTGTGTGATACATATTGGTAATTGCTTGTCTGGAGTCCATTTATTTGGGTGTGTTAAACTATAATGCCTGGGGAAAGAACAACCTAAATACAGCCCATCCTATAGTTCCCAAATCCTGGAAGGATTCATTTGGCAATCACTTGGCTAATTTAGGATGTGTCACAATTGTCAGGGGCTGAAAGACCGTTTTAGCTATAGCCTTTTGTCCTTCAAACTACAGGAGAATCTTCATTGACGTGCAATATTTTTTAATCTCAGGGAGTGAAAAAAAAATATCCCAGTTCTAAAATAAGTCTTTAGTGTTACCGTAGAAATTTGTTGGGGGACTGTTAGGAAATTAAAGTGGAACTTCAAACTAAAAAGGAAGTTCCGCTTTAAGTCCTCCTTCTCCCATCTTTAACACTTGTGGATATTTTTTTTGGTGTGTGTGTGAGGTGGGGGGGAAATTTGGAAGGTACCCCCTCCCTCTTCTGGTCTAGGCAACTCCACTAGAAGTTCAGTCTCCCCCTCCCTGCCCACAACCTCTTGGGACGGGACATGTCCAGGTCCAGGAGGCTGCAGGGCCATTCACATAGTGCAGTGTGGCTCGCACATGAACAGTGTGAAGCAGGCTGTGGAACCGCAAGGAGTCACAGCTGGCTTCCCACACTAAACATGCGGGTGCTGGGGATCTGAAGACTGGCAAAGAACTGGCCTGGGTGAGGACGGTGCTGGATCTTTGGACAGGTATCCTTTTATTAAAAGTCAGCAGCTACGGTATTTGCATCTGTTGACTTTTATTTTTTTTCAAATAGGCTGAAGATCCTATTTAATGTCATTGGGGATACTTGAATGGAAAAAAAACAGCCCAAGAATAAATGAGTGATTGCTAAGTGATTAATTTCCTGCTCCTAATAAAGTCTGTAGAGCAGAACAGAACTGCTTTTTGGATACGCAATTACACTGTATTTCAGCATCATGCGATTATCTGAGCTAATATGTGCTGCGACATGTAACGTGTAGCGCAATCAACATTTTCATGCATAGGTGCCCCCAACGCATGCATTTACATTGAAATATGCATGTATGTGGGGTGGAGGGTCTAAAATTTCTTTGGGGAGGGATTTTAGGTGGTTGGGTGGAACTTAAATTTTTTTTTTTACAATTTCAAAAAAAAGTTTGTTTTACTTTTTCATCACATAGGGGAGAATAAGTCCCTATGTGGAAGCGATCATGCAGCTGCAGAGCCCCCAGTAGCTTCCACCTGACAGCTGGCAGTTGGCTTGTCAGTTCCTGAAGCTGCTGGGAGTGTGTGTAAAACCCCCTGCTGCCACCAGCGTAGTTTGTACGCCTGTGATGGCAAAAGGGTTAAAGCCTAAATTTTTTTTTTTTAATCAACACCAGGGAAGGTGCTTACATTCAATGAGAAGTGTCCCTTATGCTGTTGGCCAGTCTCTTAACTGAAATCTTCCTCCCTCAACAGTAACCTGCCATTGCTGCGGGGGTTACTATAGACACTGTACCTATCATAGGCACTTGTCAAGAGTACCTACTATGCCCACCCTTCCTGCGGCCCTCCTTCATTTATAGAAGCTGTACTATAGCTGCTATCAATGAAAAGTGCACTATGAATGAAGGAGGTGGACCTTTCATTCATTCACCTGTCCTTCATTCATAGATAAAAACTATAGTACAGCTTCTATAAATAGGAGAGGAAGCTGAAAGGGTGGGCCTGCCATCCCTCTAAACTTAGGCCAGCCATAGATGGTTAGAATCTCTGCTGAACCGGCCGAGATTCATGGGCAGGCTGATTGTACCCAAATCAATCCATCGATCGACTTGGATACAACAAGCATGTCGGATTTTTATTATGTGATTATTGCCAGCGGCTATAGCCGTCAGCAGTAATCACTGTGTTCTCCCGGCAGGGACAGCTCCCCCCGCCAAGAGAACACAATCAACACTGACGATGTTGATAGGGGAATTGAGCGATTTTCAGAGTTTGCAGAAAAGAAAATCATCATCTATGGCCTGCCTTAGGCTTTAAAAATAAGGTGATAAAAACCAAGTGATTAAATGCATGAGTTTGTAGTAGTGCAAATGAGCTCCTAAGATCATGGGAACACAAGTGTACCTGTGTTCACATTGCACACCTCATACTGCGCAGGGAAATGTAAAAAAAAAAAAAAAGCTTGATTTCGATTGCAGAATAAAATGATGACAATATCACCCAGCTAAGTGTGAACATTGTGCACTCCACTGTATTTTTTTAGAAGTTTGCCATTTACAAAAAATAACATTTGTAATATACATTTGTAAGCTAATGGAAGTAGAATCTACAGTGCTATGCCTACAATATTTTTATACTGTACAACTAACTGTTCTTTATAGAAATGTGCATACAATGTATTACATGCTATCGTACCTTAAACCCTAATGACTGTCAGCGGCCCTAGTTCGATTAAATGTTACATTATTTTTGAAAACCTCTTGTGGATGTATTATATATGACATATTTTAGATTTGTTTTAGTGATACTAAACGCACATGTCCATATTTTATTGTCCCCTGGTTACTGTGATTTCTGGGTAGGACAGACAAGTGTATATTAGGATTTGCGTCATTAGTTCTCACACTCTTTTGAAGAGTAAAAGCACAGTCACATTAATATTCATTGCAAGCTGCCTATTCAGGCCTCCTGTTTTCTTTTGCAGATACCAAAAGGTTGTTCTTTTTTATTAGCTGCAGTGACTGCATGTGCATACATGTATAGTGGGAATGAGTCACAATTCTTTAGATTACTGAGCTGATTTTCCTTTATGTCAGAGAAGCTCCTTTAAAGTGACCCTGTCATGAGAAACGTATGGAGGCTGCCATGGCTGGCCTCTCCTTTGAGAATGTTATTTTCCTGGCTGCCATTCTGATCCTTTGACTTTAATGCTTTCTGTGTCTCTGACTTGGAACTAAATATCGGTCACTTTTTTACACCATGAGTATTCTGGATCTGCAATTTTAAAAGTATTTAAAGGATATGTAAACCTAACATTTCAAATTCCTGATATGTGCCTGCTGTACTATGTATTTGTTTGAAAAAGCATCCTGTTTTTCTTTGTGTTGCTCCTTTTGTGTGTGGAATCCCTGGCGTTCCTGCCAGTCTCTCCGCTTCCTATTAAAAACTGACCACACTAAGCAGGAGAACACACAGTGGTCAGTTCTCTAGCTTTGCTGGGAACTCAGCCTGCTCTCCTCCAATGATCAGTCTTGTCCTGACACCCCCCTCCCCTGCACAGCATTTCAATGGGAAAGTCAGTGCATGTTGTTTCTCCTCCCCCAGCTCCTATGCAGTTGAGAACAGAGGGAATGTGATCACTTATAAAAATTGGGGAAAAAGTGTTTGTATTTTTTTTATATTGATACACAAATGTTATTCACTTAATTTCTATTTAAAACTGAATTGGGTTGTTTCACAAGGTGAGGGTTTAAGCCAGACACAGCCAGAGAACTAGAGGAGCAATTTCTAACTTTTCTTCCAGTTGTAGCACGCTTTAAAAACATGCAAAATCTCAAGCACCACAATTTAAAATGTAAAAAACATAAGCCAGGGACTATGCATATAACTGCCTTGATGAAGTGATCTTCACATCAGAAGCTCCCCTTCACAGCAGAGGTTCCCCCACCACGTCAGAGGTCCCCCCACCATCACATCAGATGCCTCCTTAACATAAGAGGCCCTCATCACATGAGAGCCCCACATCACATCAGAGTCAAACCTATACATTAAAGGCCCTTATGCATGAGTCCATTACATTAGAGTTCCCTCCACCACAGAGCCCCCCCAATCACATAGTACCCCATTGAGGAGCCATTGGTTGTTACGGTGCTGGTGGCCATGACACACTGGTTGAGAAACAATGAACGAGATTGAGGGTGCACATCACACCACTAGTCTAGTGTAAAAGTATTTAAATTGTAGATGTCTCAGGGCTTATGTGTTGCTGAGGTGGTCTACAAGGTATCTGACATTTTTAAGTGCTTACTATGAATGGCTTCTTGCAGTATAAGAAGGTTAATGTAAACACAAGTCCATTTTGAACACAACCAAACCTTGACAAATGAGTGTTGTGTGGATTCAGAAGTGTTACAGGATGTGCTGCTTGCCTACTTACAGTGGGGCAAAAAAGTATTTAGTCAGCCACCAATTGTGCAAGTTCTCCCACTTAAAAAGATGAGAGAGGCCTGTAATTGGCAAGATAGGTAGACCTCAACTATGAGAGACAAAATGAGAAAAAAAATCCAGACAATCACATTGGCTGATTTGGAAAGAATTTATTTGCAAATTATGGTGGAAAATAAGTATTTGGTCACCTACAAACAAGCAAGATTTCTTGCTCTCACAGACCTGTACCTTCTTCTTTAAGAGGCTACTCTGTCCTGCACTTATTACCTGTATCAATGGCACCTGTTTGAGGTTGTGGACAGGTGTCTTTTATACTGATAACAAGTTCAAACAGTCAAACTCCAAACTCCACTATGGTGAAGATCAAAGAGCTGTCAAAGGACACCAGAAACAAAATTGTAGACCTGCACCAGGCTGGGAAGACTGAATCTGCAATAGGCAAGCAGCTTGGTGTGAACAAATCAACTGTGGGAGCAATAATTAGAAAATGGAATACATACAAGACCACTGATAATCTCCCTCAATCTGGGGCTCCACGCGAGATCTCACCCCGTGGGGTCAAAATAATCACAAGAAAGGTGAGCAAAAATCGCAGGACCACAAGGGGGGACCTAGTGAATGACCTGCAGAGAGCTGGGACCAATGTAACAAAGGCTACCATCAGTAGCACACTACGCTGCCAGGGACTCAGATCCTGCAGTGCTAGACATGTCCCCCTGCTTAAGCCTGTACATGTCCGGGCCCGTCTGAAGTTTGCTAGAGAGCATTTGGATGATCCAGAAGAGGATTGGGAGAATGTCATAAGTTCAGATGAAACCAAAATAGAACTGTTTGGTAGAAACACAACTCGTCATGTTTGGAGGAGAGAGAATGCTGAGTTGCATCCAAAGAACACCATACCTACTGTGAAGCATGGGGGTGGCAACATCACTCTTTGGGGCTGTTTCTCTGCAAAAGGACCAGGACGACTGATCCATGTACAGGACAGAATGAATGGGGCCATGTATCGTGAGATTTTGAGTGCAAACCTCCTTCCATCAGCAAGGGCATTGAAGATGAAACGTGACTGGGTCTTCCAACATTACAATGATCCCAAACATACCGCCCGGGCAACAAAGGAGTGGCTTGGAAAGAAGCATTTCAAGGTCCTGGAGTGGCCTAGCCAGTCTCCAGATCTCAACCCCATAGGAAACCTTTGGAGGGAGTTGAAAGTCTGTGTTGCCCAGGGACAGCCCCAAAACATCACTGCTCTAGAGGAGATCTGCATGGAGGAATGGGCCAACATACCAGCAACAGTGTGTGCCAACCTTGTGAAGACTTACAGGAAACGTTTGACCTCTGTCATTGCCAACAAAGGATATATAACAAAGTATTGACATGAACTTTTGATATTGACCAAATACTTATTTTCCACCATAATTTGCAAATAAATTCTTTCCAAATCAGCCAATGTGATTGTCTGGATTTTTTTTTCTCATTTTGTCTCTCATAGTTGAGGTCTACCTATGATGCCAATTACAGGCCTCTCTCATCTTTGTAAGTGGGAGAACTTGCACAATTGGTGGCTGACTAAATACTTTTTTGCCCCACTGTACATACAAGGCTCTAGAGATGCTTTTCAGGTGCTGGCTTGCAGGCCTAGATTGGCTTATGCCACTTTCACATGGGTGTCATCTGGTCAATTAGCAGAAGATCCATAAACAGATCCTTTGCTGAATCGGAGCAGAATGTGATGGATGACACATTTGTGACATCTGTGCCTGTTCACTTTTTCTGCATTTACAAACTGGAGCTTTTCGGACCGATGTTGGATTTATGGATGGCTGGATGAAACTGTCCATTGCATTAGACTACCTCTGATCTGTTTAGGTCTGGAAAAAGGAAAAAGAACGCAGACTCCTTTCCATTCTTATTTTTTGGGCCTGCACTGACTAGGAAGCACCGGTAATTGGATGTAGGTCCCAAGTTGGCTTACATTCAGTTGCCCAAAAAACTAATTTAACAGATTTTTGAAATACGTACTAAATACCATATTTTTCGCTCCATAAGACGCACCTGACCATAAGACGCACCTAGGTTTTAGAGGAGAAAAACAATAAAAAAAATATTCTGAACCAATGGACTGCGGACACAGTACAGGAGATGATCAGAGACTGCGGACACAGTACAGGAGATGACCAGAGACTGCGGACACAGTACAGGAGATGACCAGAGACTGCAGACGTAGTACAGGAGATGACCAGACACTGCGGACACCGTACAGGAGATAACCAGAGACTGCGGACACAGTATAGGAGATGACCAGAGACTGCGGACACAGTACAGGAGATGACCAGAGACTGTGGACACAGTACAGGAGATGACCAGAGACTGTGGACATAGTACAGGGGATAACCAGAGACTGCAGACACAGTACAGGGAATGACCAGAGACTGCGGACACAGTAGAGGAGATGACCAGAGACTGCGGACATAGTACAGGAGATGACCAGAGACTGTGGACTTAGTACAGGGGATGACCAGAGACTGTGGACATAGTACAGGGGATGACCAGAGACTGCGGACACAGTACAGGGGATGACCAGAGACTGTGGACACAGTACAGGAGATGACCAGAGACTGCAGACACAGTACAGGAGATGACCAGAGACTGCGGACACAGTACAGGGGATGACCAGAGACTGCAGACAGTAAAAGAGATTACCAGAGACTGCGGACCTTTGGGGAGGGAGGGGGAGCAGGGACCTGAATTTGACAGGTGCCCGCTCCCACTTCCGCGGAGTTGTCTTTCCTTCTTCCCGCGGCGGCTTCTGTGACAGCCGGGTGCCCACTGCGCATGCCCGAGAAGCGCTGCGCTTTGTGAATGGCCCGGAGCCTTCTGGAACCTGTCATGTGTCCCAGAAGATACCGGACCATTCACAAAATGCAGCGCTTCTCGCGCATGCATAGTGGGCACCCGGCTGTCACAGAAGCCGCCGCGGGTAGACTGCAGCGCTGGAGCGAGGAACAGGTAAGGTCCTGCAGGAGAGAAGAGCTGAGTGGCCAGCCCGATATTCTGACATGGTGGCGGCAGAAATACCGGACCGGCCGCTTTACATTCGCTCCATAAGACGCACTGACATTTTCCCCCCTTTTTTTGGGGGGGAAAAGTGCGTCTTATGGAGCGAAAAATACGGTAGGTGATCCTGCTCTATTACCCCTGGTTCACATATATGTGGCCATGCGGGCCGCGTTTTGCGTGTGCACGAGAGCCCATTCATTTGAATAGACTCCCGTGCCCCGTGACACGCAGGGAAGAAGCACCTGCACTTCTTTGGAAAACGCAGCCCGCACGGGAACCTCAGTTCCCAGTACAGTTGCATCCAGTGCGGGCGGTGTGCCATTAGAGCTAATGGCACCCGCCCGCAGGTCCGCATTTCTTTGTGCAAGTGGTGCGGCTGCACGGATTTCACTTAGTGATAGGTGCAAGAACCTATATAGAGAAGAAATAATAGACAGCATGCTTATGTATCCAGTTACTGCCATTAGTCAAATATTATTATATTTTGCATTCTTTCATTGATGGAGTACCCATTTTCTTGGATCTCATGCATTGGCTTGGTGTATCAGACATAACAGATTGTAATCTTGATTGCAATGCTACATTCAAATTACATTTTTGAGAATTATTAAGAAAAATAAAATAGGTGATAGGTGACCCTGTTTTAATTTACGTATATGTTAATGAGAACAAAAAATCAGCATTGTCGCTTAAAAATGATCAGACCAGTACAACAAGACTGTACTGGAAGAAATACACTAGGACTTTTTTTTGCCTTGGTTGTATTTTAAATAGCCTGAAGGCAATGTGTTGTATGCCGTAGTTTATCAAGAGCAAGTGCCTGAAATGACTTGTGTAATTGCCTATGCAGACCCAGCAGTGCTCTTTGGATAGTTTAATCAGAGTAATGCACCCTCACTGTCTTCAAAGGCAAACACAAATCCACCCATTACAAGTGATAGGGTTTATTAACAGATATGACTGTAACTGGAAAATATTTTATAGTATTTGAGTCTTTGTAAGACGACACTGCATGCAAAGCTAAAACTCTTTTTGTTGTTTTTTCAGCACAAAGATTATTTAAAAACCGGCATCAGTTATCTAAGAGTACCTGTCATTCAAAGTATATCAATCACTGGAAGCAGCAGAGAATAGTATAGGTAATATTGACAGGGAAATGTGTTTTATTAATTTGTTTGGGTTTATTTACTAAAACTTCCAAGTTCAAAATCTGGTGCAGCTCTGCCTAGAAACCAATCAGCTTCCAGGTTTTATTGTCAAAGCTTAATTGAACAACCTGAACTTGGAAGCTGATAGGCTACCATGCACAGCTGCACTAGATTATGAGAGCAGCAGTTTTAGTAAATCAACCCCATAGGCCCCTTTCGCACTGACGGTTCAATCGGGTCCGGTTGTCAGATCGGACCATCCATAGCTTTCTATGGAGCGACTGTTGACAGCCGCCGGCACCCAATCTGATCCTATACGGTAAAACAGACACATAGGGATCCGATAGGATCAGATGACAGTCGAATAGAAATGGACAGGCGGTCCGTTTCCATCCGACCACCCCATATAAAACAGTGGGCTGTGCTGTGTCTGTGTCCGCTCTGCATAGCGGAGCGGACACAGATCTGTCATCCGCCTGCTCAGCAGGAATCTGCAGGGAGATCCCCTGCTGAGCAGGTGGATCCTCTTGACAGAGTCTGACCCGTCTGAAATGGGCCACAGTGTACATGTTGGAGACAATAATAACAGAACAGCTGCAGGATAAAAATTTTAATGTTCTAGAATTTTTGTGCGGTAAAATTGCAATTATCTTAGCAATTACAAATCAGCTTTTCAAAACGACAATAAATTCCCATTGTTGTATAAAATAAAATAAATCTAATATAATAAAATATGTACCTTTTATGTCTCTCTTCCTTGCTTTCATTTATCAAAAGCAATTATTTTTTCTGCTATTCTCAGACTAGACCTGTCCTATGGTGGCTACGTTTGTTCTCCATTCCCCCCATGTGTATGTGAACATAGCCACCCTTTCCTGCTTGCCTCCGATTTGGACTGCACATGTCCGTGCATGCGCATGCAGCTCTGTGGAAATGTAGTGTGCTAAGTGCAGGGCATGTTGCCAGAAATAATGGTATTGCTCACTGTACACTAGTAGTGGTGAGCTGCATCAGTGGACGGTAGGGAGCGAGCGCAGGACAAAAAGAAGCCTGAAAATGATACAAGACTTAAAGTGTTACTAAACCCAGGACCCTGCATTCACTATATCTGGTCTCCCACAGTAAACTGAACATGGAAGTGCAATTATTTTAGTAAATATAAACTGCTAAATACCTTTTCTCATCAGAAATTAGAGCAGTCTTCTGACTTTCTATCAGTGTCCAGCCCAGCCCTAGCTAAAGCTTGTAGGAGGAGTTTTCTTTCTGCTCTAGGAGGATGCAAAACCCGTGACCTCTGTCTGACCAGTGCTGATTGGCCCTGTGCTGATCACATGCACTCTCCCAAGCAAAAAAAAAAACCTCTCTAGCAATACACACCAAATTAAGCAATGTGCAAAATGCCTACGGTTCAGTTTGTCTTATCAGGAGATAAGAGGTGGTCACTTGAAAAAAGGGAGGAACAGAGAAGAAAGGATCAAACAGCCTTTTTTACATAATGCAGAGGGTTTACTGCATACACAGACTGATTTTACAGTTGTGGGTTTAGTAACACTTTGGCTCAGTTCACACTAGCTTTGTTAGCAGGTTTTTAACACTTCTCAAACACCTATGAAAATTCTGCACATGGTAGCACACAGTGCTGTTCACACTGAAGCGTTAGCGTTGCGTCGTGGCAAAACTGACGCCTCTTGTCCAGTGAGTAGTTGAAGCCTCCCATTAAAGTCTATGATGCCGCTCCCCAAACGCCTGACAGGCGTTTGCGACTCGGTTGCGGAGTGTTAATACCATTTAACTTCATTATAGGTGTTTGTGGTGCGGTTTTAACACTTGGCAAACACCTATCAACCACCTCAAAACCGCGCATAGGGCGTTTGAGGAGCATTAAAAACGCTTCCCAAACGCCTGTCTAACGCTTGTCAAACGCTATAGGGGCGTTTGGCAAGAGTTAGAAATAAAGTCAAGTGTGAACAAGCCCTTTAAAAAAAAATGTTCATGTTCACCTGCCTTAAAACAAGTAGACATGAAATAGTCAGCCAAATGATGGTTTCTGATTGGATGTTTGAGAGTTATTTCACCCTGAATTTTACTATATTATAGGCATTCTGGCTTTCTATAGAAGAAACTTGCTTCATACAGGAAAGTATTTGTATGTCCTTCAAATGATTTTTATCATAGTCAATGGGGTTGATTTACTAAAGGCGAATAGACTGTGCACTTTGCAAGTGCATTTGCTCCAGAGCTTAGTGAATGCGGTGACGCTTCACTTTGCAAAGAATACCCAATCACATGCAAAGATTATTAAAAAATAAAAACTGCATCTTTGCCTGTACATGATTGGATGAAAAATAAAATCAGCAGAGCTTCCCCTCATTTACTAAACTCTGGAGAAAATGTGCTTGGAGAGTGTAATTGCATGTGCAAAGTGCACAGTCTGTTTGCCTTTAGTAAATCAACCCAGTGTATTGGTTGGCTCTCCGTATGACCTGTTTGTAGCCACCTTTACATGACCTCTATAATGGCCTCTTCAGCCACCTTAAGGATTACATTAAACAGAATCATACAGCTCCCTACTGCAGTTTGTTGCTCGCCTAGCTCTATTTATATCCAGAGGTTTACCCAAACCTTTCTAAAAGGGTCATATGTCAGATTTATTACACATTAAGCAGTAAGGCAGTCACAGAAGTAAATACAGAGAGTGGATTAAGTGGGTCACTAACACTTAGAACCTCCAGAGCATTTTCCCGATTGTTAGGTAGCGATGAATTTGTGTTGTAATTAAGATATTGCTTTGATATTACTAATAATACTACAGGGGATTGTAGATGGCATTCAAACAACCCAAATCATTCATAAAAACAACATCAATCATTTTTATTTTGCAATATTTTATTTTGCTAATTTGCTTGCTTATTTTTTTTTTAAATATATTGAAATTTGTTAAAGAAGAACTCCAGGATAGGCAACTGAAATCACCCATTAGTACACCCCCTACACAAAACACTAAACAGTTAATACAATTTTGAAAATTTGGAAAATCCTTACAGTCCCTCCATTTAGGAGAAAGTCTAATTGAATTTTAATGACCTTATCTCTGTAAAAGATAACAGCATCTGCTCTGTCAAGGAGGAGGTGTAACAACAAGGAGTACATCATATCCTCTCCTCTCTCTGCAGTAAAAGGAAACTACAGTTCCCATCAGTCAAGGAATTGTAATGAATGTGGGTGGGTACACTAGGCCTGTACACGTTGAATGTGTCTGAGAGTCCCAGTCCACCCACCACTGCAAGTGGGGCTGAATTATATAACGGCTTTCTGGAGAAAGAACTACAGAAGGGATGTGCTAAGACCAGTGACTGTGGGAATAGGAGGCATAGCAGCCACCAGTCCTACAAACAGTAAACCAAAGAGAATTAACAGTTTGATTTGAAAATGAATAGACTATTTCAGAGTAAGGCTCCATGTACACTTCAGCTGATAAACTCAGGTTCAGGAGCTTTTCTGCATTTTTTTCAGCAGCCCCTGAACTCTCCCTAATGGTTTCCTATGTGTCCATGTACACATCTTCGTTTACAGGCAGTTGAGTTTACAGTCTTTTTTTTAATGCACCAAACTTGCGTTCAGGAATAGTATCAGCGTTTCAAATGTCAAACGCTTGTAAACGCAGTTAACCACGTTTATAAGCGTTTGCATTTGGAACATTTTTTTAACTCTTCCATTTCCAGATGCTGTCCAGAGCCTTTTTTCATCATTAAAAATGCATGCAAAGTGTTTCCCGGTACTCAAATGGACCTGGTACACCATACTTTGAGGTTTTGCATGAAGGAAAATATGTTAGACACTGCGGCAGAAATTTCTGCACAGAAATGAGCTGGAACACATCCAAACACCACAAAAAAATGAGAGCTAATCTCAACAAATACTGCTCTCTCTGCTTCTGCTCTCTCTATTTCTCTCAAAATGTCTGAAATAGTAAATTTTTTACTGTTTTTCAGTGCATTCTGGGCATTTTGGAAGGTCTCCTGAGGTTATCTTTAAAAAACACTGTAATTTCTATCTATTTTATTTTATACTAGTAATGGTGGCAAAAACGCAGTATGCAAACGCGGCTAAACAGACATTTTTTAACCTACATTTTCCAGCAGCCAGTTTCCATTGTTCAGAAGTGTCCCGTGTATTTGGAGCCCAAAACAGAGCAACTACTGACCAAAGCAGACAGATAGCAAGCAGCACATCCCCTAGTAAAACAGCACACAGTTAACCCTTTGATCGCCCCAAATGTTAACCCCTTCCTGCCCAGTGTCATTAGTACAGTGTCAGTGCTTTTTATTAGCACTGATCACTGTATTAATGTCACTGGAAATGTCAGTGGCAGTTAATTCCCACCCAGTGTCAGTTAATGTCAGAATGCCCTTCGCAGTCCTGCTATAAGTCGCCGATCACGGCCATTAGTAGTATAAAATAAAATAAATAAATAAATAGAAATTACTGTATATAAACCAACATTTGTATTCGCTATAACTTGCAAACCATTTAATATACACTTACTGGGATTTGTTTTGTTTTTTTTTTTGTACCAAAGACATGTAGCAGAATACATTTTGGCCTAAATTTATGAACTTTTTCTATAGGGGTATGTTTTATAGCAAAATGTAAAAAATATTGTTTTTTTGTTTTGTTTTTCATTTTATAGCGCAAAAAAATAAAAAACCCAGCATTGATCAAATACAACAAAAAGAAAGCTCTATATTTGTGATAAAAAAAAATCTATTTAATTTGTGTACAGTGTTGCATGACCACGCAATTGTAAGTTAAAATAGCTCAGCGCCGTATAGCAAAAAAATGACCTGGTCATGAGTGGGGGTTAATCTTCCGGAGGGCAAGTGGTTAAATCTGAAACATGCCTGAAGAACATGTGTACAAACGTGCATAAAAACTGCTTCAAAAATGCTTTAAGAAGCTCAAGCTGAAGTGTGGACCTATCACACCCTCTTTAAAACAAATGACATAAAGAAATAATATTGGTGTGCACTGTATTAGTACAGGATTATAAGGGGAAATTGGAAGCAAACTCACATCCCAAACAACCATTGATATTATTAAAGGGGCAGGACAAGAATTTGATTTTAATTCACGATGAGCATTTTGCAATCCCCACACAAAAGGGTGTGTACCCCATAGCATCGTGGAACAAGAATTTCTGGAATAGCAAGCCCTATAGGCTTTGTGTCAGTGCAGGTTACATTTAAAAAATGTTGTATAATTCGAATACAAGTAGTATAATAATTTCAGCTGTGTCATTTCTTATTTAAAACCCATTAACAATCTCTAATATTTTAGCTATTTTAGTTTGGTTTAATTGACAAAAGTGCAAAAGAACAGGTTTTGTCCACACATTTCCTAGAATTTTACCTTAGGAGCTTTATGTATACATAGAACAATGCAAACTACCATTGTAAATGGTCATAACAGCGTTTGTTTACTATGCAGTTTCAAGACCAAATAAAGTCACAATGCTGATGCCGACTCCCTGAGCTATAATGTGCTTACTATCTACAGTGAGACATATTTATAGAAACAGAGCAATTATCGTGGTGCTGCCCACAGCAAGCAATGACATTGGCTTGGTTCTCTAATATGTACTAGTGACAATGAGTGACATTTGTACCAGTTATAAAGTATATGTGAACCCTCACCTTGTAAAACAACCCATTCAGTTTAAAATAGAAATGAAGGCAAAGTACTTGTGTATAGATATAAAAAAAACATTATAAATACATTTTCTGCTTTTTATAAGTATTCACATACCCTCTGTTCTCAGCTGCATAATTAACTTAGGGAGCTGGTGGAGGAGAAATAGCAGTACACCGGTCTTCCCAGTGAAGCGCTGTGCAGGGGGGGGGGGGCGGTGTCAGGACAAGCCTGATCATTGGAGAACAGGCTTAGTGCTCAACATAGAAAGTGCTGCCCACTTAAAGTGTTACTAAACCCACAACAGTAAAATCAGTCTGTATAGCAGTAAAGCTTGCTTGTTATACTCACTGTGGAACCTAAGGGGTTAATCCTCTGCATTGTGTAAAAAGGCCTTTTTGATCCTTTCTTCTCTGTTCCTCCCCTTTTTCAAGTGACCACCTCATCATAGTGTTATAGATGATATTGCCGAGTTTCCTCTTTCTCTGCATAAAAAGGAGGTGGTGGCAGTGTGAAGGGTTAAATGTATAATTAACCTGACCCAGTAACAATCACTCAGGCTGCCGGTACATCGATCTGTGGTCCATTAGCTGGAAAATCGTTGTGCAGGGTGCAGCTCTGTGTGGCATTGTTACGCACATCACATCACGGTTTTAGATTGGCTAGTCCTTCGATCACGAGTTTGGTGAGAAGGTCTGGGGTCTGACGCCGCGATCGTGACAGCGACCGCCTCTTATCTCCTGATAAGACAGACTGAACCGTAGGCATTTTGCACATTGCTCAGTTTGATGTGTATTGCTAGAGAGGTTTTTCTTTTTTGCTTGGGAGAGTGCATGTGATCTGCACAGGGCCAATGAGCACTGGTCAGACAGAGGTCAGGGGTTTAGCATCCTCCTAGAGCAGAAAGAAAACTCCTCCTACAAGCTTTAGCTAGTGCTGGGCTGGACACAGATAGAAGTCAGAAGACTGCTCTAACTTCTGATGAGACTGAACCCGTGGTCACATGCACATGCTCAGTTTGGTGTGTATTGCTAGAGAGGTTTTTCTTTTTTGCTTGGGAGAGTGCATGTGATCTGCACAGGGCCAATGAGCACTGGTCAGACAGAGGTCAGGGGTTTAGCATCCTCCTAGAGCAGAAAGAAAACTCCTCCTACAAGCTTTAGCTAGTGCTGGGCTGGACACAGATAGAAGTCAGAAGACTGCTCTAACTTCTGATGAGACTGAACCCGTGGTCACATGCACATGCTCAGTTTGGTGTGTATTGCTAGAGAGGTTTTTTTTTTTTCTTGGGAGGGTGCATAAAATCAGCACAGGGTCAATCAGCACTGTCCAGACAGAGGGTCAGAGGTTTCACATCCTCCTAGATCAGAAAGAAAACTCCTACAAGCTTTAACCAGTGCTCTGCTGAAGTCACAAGACTGCTCTAACTGCTGATGAGAAAAGGTATTTAGCAGTTTATATTTACTAAAAATAATTGCATTTCCATGTTGTGTGTACTGTGGGAGACCAGATATAGTGAATGCAGGGTCCTGGGTTTATTAACACTTTAACCACTGTGCTGCCCACTTAGCTATTGTGCTGTCTGGTTGAATTGTCCTTACTTTACTATGGTGGAGCAAAAACATTTTTTAGCATATCAGTAATATTTCTAAAACATGCCCTGTGCCTATTTTTGTTTGCTGTAAATATGTTGTCCCAGTTGTTTCTTAGAGTGCACTCGTGTAGGTTTTTTAATTAGTCTCTACCTTGCTTTACTATCGCATTTATGCTGTTAGAGCCATGGGAATTTATAGCAATCTCATTTGACTTTGCCTTCTGACCTACACTGGTTAGCAAGCATAATGTTAGGAAAGACTTGAAGATTATATTCATTGATAGAGACTGGGGCATTTTTATTTGTTTAACTGCCACTTGTTCTTAGTGTTCTATAATCTTGACAGGGATTTGGAGAGGCCAGCAGAGCTTTCTACTGATATTTTATTTTTGCTGCAAAATAAGAACAAATTGATGGAAAGTAACCAGAAGAAAGTGGAAACAGTTTGGGCCTGAACAAAGCAACATCCTGAAAGTAATCAAGGCAGGAAGAATGTGCCTTTATGCTTTGTTTCCCAAGAATAATGGGTTTACAGCTCATACATTTTTTCTACATGACCCTGTTCTGATTAAAAGGAATGTATTATATTAAAGAAAAACTCTGCCATGGTGCACATGCCACATTCAGCACAATTCACAAAGGCTCCTTTCACACAAAGGATCCCGTCAGGTCTGCCTGGCAGTTTTTCAGGTGGACCTGATCGGACCTTCCATTCATCCCTATGGACCGGCAGGTTTAAACAGACTTGTGTCCATTTACACCAGCCTACCTCAAGTCTGATCCAGTCCAAATGGGGCTCAGGTACCCAACGTCTAGGCGGATTGGATCCGAAGGCAGTTAGGTGTAAGGGCTCATGTACACTGCAGCTGATAAACTCACGTTTAGGAGCTTTTCTGCATTTTTTTCAGCAGCCCCTGAACTCTCCCTAATGTTTTCCTACGTGTCCATCTACACATCTTCGTTTACAGTAGTTTACAGGCAGTTGAGTTTACAGTCGTTTTTTTGAACACAACAAACTTGCGTTCAGACGTCGAATTTATCAGCGTTTCAAACGCAAAACGCTTGTAAATGCGGCTAAACGTGTCAAATCGCGCTTATAAGCGTTTGTGTTTGAATTTTTTTTTTTTTAACTCTTCCAGTTCCCAATGCTGTCCAGAGCCTTTTTTCATCATGAAAAATGCATGCAATGAGTTTTCAAGGTGCTCAGATGGACAAAACACTTAATACAGGATGTTCCTACCAAGCTTGTCACACATTGTAATGACCAATTCACACCTCAGACCTGGAGCTGTTCATCGTGGGGCTGAATTATATAACTGCTTTCTGGAGAACTACAGAAGGGATATCCCAAGACCAGTGGCTGGGGAAATAGGAGGCATAGCAGCCACAGGTCTTACAAACAGGAAACAAAAGAAAATTAACAGTTTGATTTGAAAATTAATAGAACTTTTCAGAGTAAGGCTCCATGTACACTGCAACTGATAAACTCACGTTTAGGAGCTTTTCTGCGTTTTTTTCAGCAGCCCCTGAACTCACCCCAATGTCTTCCTAGGTGTCCATGTACACATCGTCATTTACAGGTAGTTGAGTTTACAGTCGCGTTTTTAACGCAGAAAATTTTATCAGCGTTTCAAACGCTTGTAAACGCGGCCAACCGCGTTTATAAGCATTTGAATTTTTTTTTAACTCTTCCATTTCCAGATGCTGTCCAGAGCCTTTTTTCATCATGAAAAATGCATGCAAACCGTTTTCCCGGTACTCAAATGGACCCGGTACACCATACTTTGAGGTTTTGCATGAAAGAAAATATGTTAGACACTGCTGCAATAATTTCTGCACAGAAATGAGCTGGAACACATCCAAACACCACAAAAAAAAGAGAGCTAATCTCAACAAATACTGCTCTCTCTGCTTCTGCTCTCTCTATTTCTCTCAAAATGTCTGAAATAGTTAATTTTTTACAGTTTTCAGTGCATTCTGGGCATTTTGGAAGGTCTCCTGAGCTTATCTTTAAAAAATGCTCCTAAACGCAAACGCTGTAATTTCTATCTATTTTATTTTATACTAGTAATGGTGGCAAAAACACGGTATGCAAACGCGGCTAAACACACGTTTGTTAATCTACGTTTTCCAGCAGTCAGTTTCCATCGTTCAGAAGTGTCCCGTGTACATGGGGCCTAAAACAGAGCAACTACTCTCAAAATGTCTGAAATAGTTAATTTTTTACTGTTTTTCAGTGCAATCTGGGTATTTTGGAAGGTCTCCTGAGGTTATTTTTAAAAAAATGCTTCTAAACGCAAACGCTCATAAACACGGTATGCAAACGCGGCTAAACAGACGTTTTTTAATCTACGTTTTCCAGCAGTCAGTTTCCACCGTTCAGAAGTGTCCCATGCACATAGGGCCTTGATGGACAGCGGAGTCCGTGTACACCCAGCCATCCATAGAGCAGAGTGGGCTCTGTCCGTGTCCGCTTTGCATAAACTGAGCGGACATTCATGTGATATCTGCCTGCTCTGCTCCAATCAGCAGGGACAGATGCTCTGCTGATCTAAACGGAGGCCGCCCTGTGTGAAAGGTGCCTAACGGAAACAACAAAAGTTGTTTGCAATACATTAATTTTAGCCTTGTAATCATTTTTTTTTCAGATATCCCTGGCTGACATTGCAGAAAGTACAATTATCTCTCAATTAATGATAATTATAACTTGGTGAATTTGTGCCTGTTGTAATTATTACCAAATCTGTAACCATCATATGTGATTTTCAAAAACTGAAAAAAAAATGCGAATGTTGCATGCTTGCAGTCATGTAAACACTAGCAGCATTCTGATCGGCTAACTGGTTTTCCTAGTAGTCTGCATTGTGGTTAAAGTCTTAGGAACAACTCACCCATATCAATAGATCTTATCTTCGTAATAATCAGCATTTAGTTGCCAGCTCACTGCCTTCCACACCTTTTTTGTGCAAAATCCCAATTACCAAGCCTGATTAATTTGTTGGGTTGAAAAATGATACCCGCCAGTATAAAGTATAGCAGCAGCTTGCTATTGTATAGCCTGGGATGCCAACAGGGACTGTCATTTTACACCATTTCAAGGTCCTGTTTTCTTTAGCATATACGCTGGAATCACTGCATTGGTTCATATGTCCTGTCTACATGTGTCAATATTTAGGGGCCCATTCTGATCCAAAACTTTTTAACATATGGATTGTGGTGGCCTGAGTCACCCTCTAGCTCCATACATCTCCCTTTCATAGTTCCGTTCCTTGCTGTTGTTCATTCTCGCAGATGTGCCTACTACTCATTGTGGAAAATGGTAAAAAAAAATGTGAGGGGTGTTCAAGCCAAAGCTGGACTTTTAATTTTACAGATATGAAAAAGATGCTAGCGTGGTGGTACTACACACAGTCGTAAGTGGCAAATGTGTCCTATTACTGATAGATGGTGCCCATATCGTGCGCCAGTCCACAGACCGTTAATCAAGATGGCAGACAACAGTGTTAGGGTTCATGTACACTGCAGCTGATAAACTCACGTTTAGGAGCTGTTCAGCGTTTTTTTCAGTAGCCCCTGAACTCATCCTAATGTTTTCCTATGTGTCCATGTACACATCTTCGTTTACAGTCGTTTACAGGCAGTTGAGTTTACAGTCGTTTTTTGAACGCACCAAACTTGCGTTCAGGAGTAGATTTTATCAGCGTTTCAAATGCCAAACGCTTGTAAATGCGGCTAACCGCGTTCATAAGCGTTTTAAAAAAAAATTTTAACTTCCATTTCCAGATGCTGTCCAGAGCCTTCTGTCATCATGAAAAATGCATCCAACGCGTTTTCCCGGTACTCAAATGGACCTGGTACATCATAATTTGAGGTTCAACATGAAAGAAAATATGTTAGACACTCTTGCAATAATTTCTGCACAGAAATGAGCTGGAACACATCCAAACACCACAAAAAAAAGACAGCTAATCTCAACAAATACTGCTCTCTCTGCTTCTGCTCTCTCTATTTCTCTCAAAATGTCTGAAATAGTACATTTTTTACTATTTTTCAGTGCATTCTGGGCATTTTGAAAGGTTATTTTTAAAAAAATGTCTAAATGCAAACGCTCATAAACGCGGTATGCTAACGCGGCTAAACAGACGTTTTTTAACCTACGTTTTCCAGCAGTCAGTTTCCATCATTCAGAAGTGTCCCGTGTACATGGAGCCTTAGTGTGTGCATGGAACAGCATGTGATGATTTCTTGTGAATGAAGGCATAAATACCCACAGATATGTACAGAAGACTTCAAGCACAGAACGGTGGTGAGATGCTCAGCCACAGTAAGACATTTGAATGGTGGAAACATTGCAAAGATTGCTGTACATCTGTTAGTGATGATCCAGGTCGTGGTGGTTCCCAGCCCACAACAGCCCTTCCTGTGAACATTCAGTGCGTGGATCACCTGTTCCTGGATAATTGACGCATAACCTGTCGTGAAATTGCTTAAGAGATCGTTCTGTGGGAACGGTGAACACAGTGATGACAAAGAGAAGCAGGTTGTCCTAGGATGCTTCAGGTGTAATGACAAATCTTTCTATGCCGAAGCTTTCCAGACATTATTTAAATGCTGGGAGAAGTGTATAAATTTAAAAGAAATGCAGTTTCTACCCCTAGAAATTTGTTACTTTATTATATAAACTCAAAAGTCCTGGTTTGACTTGAACATAAATAAAAAAATAAAAACCAGTGGAAAGAGAGGAATAATAACCCTCATAATGGCGTTTGTTGCAGTGTACATTTTTACAAGGGCAAGGTAAGCAAATAGGCTCTTACAGTTGTGCTTGTCCCCTGGGTTGAAAGCCGATCTTGTGACTGTACACTGGAGGCATTCTTCTCTTGAGCTTCCAATGGAGAGGCTCTTCTCCTTAAGATCGGTTAATCCCTACTCCATTTGGATGAAGGTGGTATGGTTATTTGAGCCTGTGCACTCAGGATCTCATTGTGTGCAATATGAGTGGGTTTATGTTTTTGTGCGACCTTTATGTTTTTGTGTGACCTTTATAATGGCCTAATATGAACTAATGGGAGATGTGAAGACCAGGGAAATCAGGAGTCCGGCATATAAAAATGCTGGGCGATTTATGAAGTTGTGGTCCAGTGCAATTAGTTTAACCTCCCTGGCGGTATTCCCAAGTGTAGCTCGGGGTTAACTTTCAGTACCAGAAGCGGTAACCGCGAGCTGCACTTGGGATTACCCTGCAGCGTTGCTCTGTGATCCCTCCAGCACTTACCTTGTCCTGGGCTCCCGCAATGTCCCTCCTGCAGCATCCCCGGCCATGTCCTCTAACCGATGCCGGCATCAGTTTTCCGGGTTCCGTTCCCTGTGAGCGTCGGGACGTACAGGGGACAGAACCGGCAGGAATTTCAAAAATATTAAAATTTGACAAATTTTACATTCACTCAATACACTAAAATCTGTTAGTATTACATTATTGTATCAAACCATTTCACATACATTTTGCCCCTAGTGCTTTGTCCTGTGCCCTGCCTGCATTTTTACTGTTCTTTCTGCCTGGAAACTGAGAAACGTCCATAGCGTCCAAAAAGCGTCCCTTTAGGTCAAAAGCGGTTTTAGACCGGCTAGAGAACAGTGATAGTGAATTAGAACCACTTGCAGAATTGAGTGATAATGATTCGTGGGGAAATTCGTCATCAGACACTGAAAATGATTTTGCAACTAAGCTCAGTCATGTGCAAACTTGGCGCTCTATTTCAAATTTCAGTGTTTTCGGTTTGATTACATTATTGAATTAAATTTATTATTATTCTATTATTATTTTTATGATTATTTATTATATTATAATTTATGATTTCGTGTTTCAAATTTGATCATAGCCAGAATGTTTACTAGACTCTTGTTCAGACAGATTTCAGTGAGTTATTCCTAAGAATTATAGCCTACAATAAAAAAACAACATATTTCCATGCAAAAAAATGTACCACTTTGAGCACAGAAATACAGACATAATCAGACCGCTAGGGAGATTAATGCCAACATATGAGGGGACTGATGTTCAGTGTGAACTGGAATATGTTGTCAGGAGGTTCATATTCTAAGTAGACTTGTTACCAGACCAGACAAGATCTTACAAGGAAGCTCAGAACAGGTTTGTAACCACTGATAACCTTACAACATTCCATGTTATTGTTCTTATGCCGCCTACACTATACTTTTTATTATATACCAAAGCTTTGATCTCTGATATTTATATTTTCAATGTATTTATTTAATGTGTCATGTTAATAAACTATTTAATATTTTACGAGATTAGCATGCATTATCAGCATCCCATACAAAACAACATAACCCACTGGCTTTGCTAACAATAGCTAAAGGAAAATCACTTGCAACAGCCTGTGTCTTCAAGATGAGGAACAGGGAGATTACTGGGTTTAAATTACATCTGTTTAAAACAAGATAGATATATTGGTGTCCGTTTATGACACAGAGAATAGCTGCGATTCAGAGGATCGCAGCTATTCTCTGCTCATTCACAGTTTATGACACTCAGGAGATCAGAGGAGAACATGTTCAGCCTTTCACTGGAGATCTGTGTTCTTCCTCCAGATTCTGCAGCCCAAGCTGGAGAATCGGTGGGACCGCAAACTAAGCAGCGATAATTTACCTCTGCTTAGTAAACTGGTCTTTTACTGTAATCTCGTGAGATTATAGTAAAATCAGCCGTTTTCCAGTGTTTGTAGACCGTTCTCCAGCGTTGGTAGACCGTTCTCCCTTCGTTTGGAGAACTGATCTACACTGCTTCATAAACTGCATTCACAGGAGAACTGTGTTCTCCGAGAATGCCGGAGAACTGAGCAGAGATCTTTTACCGCTGGTTCATAAACGGAAACCATTGTCCCTTGCCATATATTGAAGTCTTATGCTAGCCATGTTTGCTAATTTTGCTGGCAAGTTTTAGGCCTTTCAATCTCAGCAAGCCACCATCTACCGTTTAGAATGACTAAATAATCCAAAATCCAGAAATGTATTCATAATTACCTTGCAGCTGGCGCTGCAGGTTGTTAATTGATTTCCACGTTCATTTTGATATTGTTTGTTAGAAACTGGGAACTATATGAAATAGTGGGTGCCAGATTGCTGTGGTTGAATACAAAACATATACACAACATTTGTACTTTGGTTTTGTATGTTAACCATGAACTATTGTATTGTAATTCACTTTATCAAATCTATTGGTTCATTTTATTGCAATAATTTTTTTATAATAAACATTACTGTTTTATACTCTTGTATACTCACTGTGTTTTTTGCCATACAAAGTCCCAGGGGAATATTGCAATTTTTTCTTGATCTTTATATATTGGGATGTTGGCAAAAACAGTTCAAACGGTGGGACATTTTACCATTTTCTTCATTTTTGTATCACTCTGAAATATACTACCGTAATTTTGGAAAAAGGAACATGATATTTAGATTTTTTTTAGGTGAATAAACATTAGAATGGAATATTATAATTTTTTCTTGGTCTTCATATATTTCAGAATAATGTCTCTTACTACACAGCATATATAAAAAGGAACTGTAAATTGACAGAGCTGCTGTAAAATGATCTAGTGAAACAGCAATAGATCCAGTAAGGTGTTGAACAAGTATTGGTTCCAGTAATTTGGAAATGGCTATGTGTTCTTAGGGTACAATGAGTACTTTGTATTTGTATCAGATGTTTTCATAGATAATAGAAAGGAGTGCATTCAGACAAAAATATAGACAGTCATTGTGCCTAAATCTCGTCTTCATAAATAGTCTGGTTTATCGATAGAAGCAGGATGTAAATAGAAGACGTCATATTAAATATGCAGTGAGTGCCTTTAGGCAGTTTGGAGAGATTATGATGCTGAAGTTCTCTTGGAACGCAAACACAAACGGAACCTCATTCATCAGATTCTGCTAAACGATCATACTAATTGAATGCAGAAGAATTTACTGCCGTTGCTGGATTCTTTTTAGCAGGTCCCTAAGCAGCAGTTAACTTCCAAGTAACTATTCATAGTTCTGTGTAGCAGCACGGATGGTATTTTTATAAAACAGCACTCAAACCTTGTAACAGTCTTAAATACAAGTGTTTACCCAAACATTTGTCTTTTCAATTCATTTTTGTATTTTGAGGTAGTGCATCAGTGAAATGGTTGAACCAATAACTCTTGTGTTATGTAGTTGAGTTTCTGCACGCTAGACATCTTAGTATACTGCATCTATTCTGCATAACCAGAATACCATTCTAATCATTTTTAAGGATCAACTTAATAAAAAATGCGTTACAATTTTACAGTTGTTATAGATTGGGATAGAGTAAGGAAAGATTAGCACCTCTGTTTTTTTTTTTCTTAATCTGGGCCCCATGTGTAAATTACACTTCACTACCTAGACTACCCAGGTACCCTGGGTTTCCATTGCTCAACATTGGTGTTCATTGCGCAGGCATTATAACTAATTCGGTATCCATATAGAACCTCGGGTCAAGCTTCCTGCACCCATGCAGGACGGTCTTATATTGGCAATGTCTGCTAAAGGAAGACCTAGCCAAAATCAGAATTGTGACTAGTGCATAGTGAAGGGATGTCCTGTCCTCAGGCGTCCCCTCTACTCTGTGGCCATATGACCGAAGCAGGGAGGAATCCTTAGAGAACTTCCTCTCACTCTGTTCCAGGTGCCGCTCTGATGAGATGATATGATGGTACACAAAGACAGGAAGGGTGAGGTATGCCCACAGTTTATATGTGTTGTCGTATACATACAGTTGCAAGAAAAAGTATGTGAACCCTTGGGATTACGTGGAGTTTTGCATGAATTGGGCATAAAATGTGCTCTGAACGTCATCTAAGTCACAACAATAGAAGAACACAGTCTGCTGAACATAATACTACACAAACATTAGATGTTGCCATGGTTTAATTGCACATAACATGTAAACATTCACAGTGCAGGGAGGAAAAAGTATGTGAACCTTTGGACTTAATAACTGGTTGACCCTCCTTTGGCAGCAATAACCTCAACCAAACGTTTCCTGTAGTTGCAGATCAGACCTGCACAATGATCTGGAATAATTTTGGACCACTCCTCTTCACAAAACTGTTTCAGTGTAGCAATATTCTTGGGATGTCTGCTGTGAATCGCTCTCTTAAGGTCATGCCACAGCATTTCAATCGGGTTGAGGTCAGGACTCTGACTGGGTCACTCCAGAAGGCGTATTCTGTGCTGTTGCAGCCATTGTTTTGTTGAATTACTTGTATGCTTTGGGTCATTGTCCTGTTGCATCACCCATCCTCTGCGGAGCTTCAGTTGGCGGACAGATGGTCGTACGTTTTCCTGCAAAATGTCTTGATAAACTCTGGAATTCATTTTCCCATCAATGACAACAATCCGTCTAGGCCCTGAGGCAGCAAAGCAGCCCCAAACCATGATGCTCCCTCCGCCATGTTTTACAGTGGGGATGAGGTTTTGATGTTGGTGTGCTGTGCCTTTTTTTCTCCACACATAGTGTTGTGTGTTCTTCCCAAACAACTCAATCTTGGTTTCATCTGTCCACAGTATATTTTGCCAGTAGTGCTGTGGAACATCCAGGTGCTCTTTTGCAAACTTCAAACGTGCTGCAATATTCTTTTTGGACAGCAATGGCTTCCTCCGTGGTGTCCTCCCATATACTCCATTCTTGTTTAATGTTTTCCTTATTGTAGATGTGTCAACAAAAATGTTAGCATGTGCCAGAGATTTCTGTAGGTCTTTAGCTGACACTCTGGGATTCTTCTTTATCTCATGCAGCATTCTGCGCTGTGCTCTTGCAGTCATTTTTACAGGACGACCACGCCTAGGGAGAGTAGCAACAGTGCTAAACTTTCTGCATTTGTAGACAGTCTGTCTTACCATGGACACATGAACATCAAGGCTTTTGGAGATACTTTTGTAACCCTTTCCAGCTTCATGCAAGTCAACAATTCTTGATCATAGGTCTTCTGAGAGCTCTTTTCTGCGAGGCATGGTTCACATCAGACAGTGCTTCTTGAAACCAGTAAACCCAAAACAGGTGTGTGTTTTTTAAGGGCAGGACAGCTGTCAGCAACACATCCAATATCATCACACTGATTGGAGTCAAGGTTGGCTCACTCCTGGCTCCAATTAGCTCTGGGAGAAGTCATTAAGCTAGGGCCTCACATACTTTTTCCTCCCTGCACTGTGAATGTTTACATGTTATGTGCAATTAAACCATGGCAACATCTAATGTTTGTGTAGTATTATGTTCAGCAGACTGTGTTATTCTATTGTTGTGACTTAGATGACATTCAGAGCACATTTTATGCCCAATTCATGCAAAGCTCCACGTAATCCCAAGGGGTTCACATACTTTTTCTTGCAACTGTATACAATATATAGACTATATTTAATATTTTCAGCATGTCTTTGACATGTGGAAAACCAGAGTGCCTGGAGGAAACCCTCTCAAGCACCGGGAGAACATGCAAAAACACAGATAGTGTCTTGACCAAGACTCTCTTGTAGTTTAAATGAGCAATTATGTAATCTAGTTTACAGTCATGGCCGAAATTGTTGGCACCCTTGATATTTCTCCAGGAAATCATGTATTTCTCACGAAACGTATTGCATTAACACATGTTTTGCTATACACATGTTTATTCCCTTTGTGTGTATTGGGACAAAACAAAAAAAGGGAGGAAAGAAAGCAAATTCGACATAATGTCACACAAACCTCCAAAAATGGGCTGGACAAAAGTATTGGCACCCTTTCACAACTGCGGATAAATAAGAATGTTACAAGCATGTGATGCTCCTGTAAACTCACCTGGGGCAAGTAACAGGTGTGGGCAATATAGAAATCACACCTGAAAGCAGATAAAAAGGAGAGACGTTCACTTAACCTTTGCATTGTGTGTCTGTCTGTGCCACACTAAGCATGGACAACAGAAAGAGGAGACGAGAACTGTCTGAGGACCTGAGAACCAAAATTGTGGCAAAATATCAACAATCTCAAGGTTACAAGTCCATCTCCAGAGAACTAGATTTGCCTTTGTCCACAGTGCGCAACATTATCAAGAAGTTTGCAACCCATGGCACTGTAGCTAATCTCCCTGGTCGTGGACGGATGAGGAAAATTGATGAAAGATTGCAACGCAGAATAGTCCGGATGGTGGATAAGCAGCCCCAAACATGTTCCAAAGACATTCAAGCTGTCCTGCAGGCTCAGGGAGCATCAGTGTCAGCGCGAACTATCCGTCGACATTTAAATGAAATGAAACGCTATGGCAGGAGACCCAGGAGGACCCCACTGCTGACACAGAGACATAAAAAAGCAAGACTACAGTTTGCCAAAATGTACTTGAGTAAGCCAAAAGCCTTCTGGGAAAACGTCTTGTGGACAGATGAGACCAAGATAGAGCTTTTCGGTAAAGCACATCATTCTACTGTTTACCGAAAACGGAATGAGGCCTACAAAGAACAAAACACAGTACCTACGGTAAAATATGGTGGAGGTTCAATGATGTTTTGGGGTTGTTTTGCTGCCTCTGGCACTGGGTGCCTTGACTGTGTGCAAGGCATCATGAAATCTGAGGATTACCAAAGGATTTTGGGTCGCACTGTAGGGCCCAGTGTCAGAAAGCTGGGTTTGCGTCCAAGATCCTGGGTCTTCCAGCAGGACAATGACCCCAAACATACGTCAAAAAGCACTCAGAAATGGATGGCAAAGAAGCGCTGGAGAGTTCTGAAGTGGCCAGCAATGAGCCCAGATCTAAATCCCATTGAACACCTGTGGAGAGATCTTAAAATTGCTGTTGGGAAAAGGTGTCCTTCCAATAAGAGAGACCTGGAGCTGTTTGCAAAGGAAGAGTGGTCCAAAATTCCGGGTGAGAGGTGTCAGAAGCTTATTGATGGTTATAGGAAGCGACTGATTTCAGTTATGTTTTCCAAAGGGTGTGCAACCAAATATTAAGTTAAGGGTGCCAATACTTTTGTCCAGCCCATTTTTGGGGTTTTGTGTGACATTATGTCATATTTGCTTTTCTGCCTCTGTTTTATATTTGTTCCAATACATACAAAGGGAATAAACATGTGTATAGCAAAACATGTGTTAATGCAATACCTTTTTTGTGTGAAATACTTGATTTTCAGGAAAAATATCAAGGGTGCCAACAATTTCGGCCATGACTGTATATACAGGGATCCGGTTATAATATTTGAACTCATTTAATACATTTGGGGACTAAACTAAATTTTTCCATCACGGTCCACAAATTAGACCATTCAGTATTATCAAAACCACCAGCCTCGTACGTAGGAGATGGAAAGAAATTGAGCTAAAAAGATGCATTAATATTAACCAATAGTATGGCAAATCAATTTCTTTATAAGGCTCCATGTACACGGGACGTTTGGAAAACACTTCTGAACGATGGAAAGTGACTGCTGGAAAACGTAGGTTAAAAAAACATCTGTTTAGCCAAATTTGCATACCGCGTTTATGAGCATTTGCGTTTAGAAGCGTTTTTAAAAGATAACCTCAGGAGACCCTCCAAAATGCCCAGAATGCACTGCAAAACAGTAAAAAATTAACTATTTCAGACTTTTTGAGAGAAATAGAGAGAGCAGAAGCAGAGAGAGCAGTATTTGTTGAGATGACCTGTCTTTTCTGGTTGTATTCACTATGGATCCCATCATGAGCATAATGCAGCACGTTCTTCCATTTTTTCCTTCACGCAAAAATTGGAACTGACTGCGCTGGTGTATGGGAAACACTTTGCATGCATTTCTGATGATGAAAAAGGCTCTGAAAAGCATCTGGATATGGAACAGTTAAAAAATGCTTCTAAACGCAAACGCTTATAAACACGGTTAGACGCATTTACAAGCGTTTGGCGCTTGAAACGCTGATAAAATCTACTCCTGAACGCGAGTTTGGTGCATTCAAAAAAAACAACTGTAAACTTCACTGCCTGTAAACGACTGTAAATGATGATGTGTACATGGACACATAGGAAAACATTAGGGAGAGTTCAGGGGCTGCTAAAAAAACACAGGAAAGCTCCTGAATGTGAGTTTATCAGCTGCAGTGTACATGAACCCTAAGTCTCATATACCTCTACTGAGAGACTCTCCCCAGGGGCCTTATTATCTGGAAGTATGTCCTATGCTCATTCCAACTCTTCAAAAATAAAAGGAGAATCTAAGTAATCTATTTCCCCTAACTTCAAGTCTGTTCTAAATAATTATATAAGGCAGAGTTATGCGAGCGCTATTTTTAAAAATTAAAAAAATTCCAGCTGCTAGGACACAAAAAGGTACCATATACCCCCTAAAAACAAATGATCATAAAAGTAAGTGCAGTGCTGTTAAATGAATGTGCACCCTATGACTAAGTGCTTCGCACGAAACGTGTCAGGGTAGGGGCTACAGCATCCTGACGTCACGCTGCCGCTGGCGGCCATCCTGAATACATGGTCAGTCATTTTCTTTTTCTCCTCTGTTGTATGCACCTTATCTGGAATAAAACTCCTTGTTAAAACTCAGTATCACGCTATGTGGCATAATTCTTGGGCTCTCTGTGAGTCTCATTATTCACAGAGCCCATTTTAGAGGTGACCTGATGCAGTGATACCAATCGAGGGACCTTGAAGGGAACAGGAACCTGACCATACCTTGGACTGGATGATCTGGCTGACCTGATGAGACTAAAGTGATCTCAAATGCGTGTTTATAGCGCACATCTGGTGAGTGCGCGATTCGCTTATTACTAGTCACACCATCTATCATTCCTGATCTAGAGAAATTGAACACCTTTGCTGAGATCTGCTATGATCCTCAAGTTCATTGTTTGGACTTTCACATACTTACCACTTTAACCACCCATTTGTGGTCTTATATGTTCTTTTGCACTTTATATTTATTGCATCTATGGTGTAATGTTGTGATATTGTTTGCATGATTTACATTTCATGAGATTTATATGAAGTAAGGTATATTATCTTTATATATTAGCATCTTCTGCACATTCATTTAACAGCGCTGCACTTACTTTTATGATCATTTCTTCTAAATAATTACCTAGTTGTTTCTTCTGAATATGCCATTTTGGAGGCATATAAGTTATAAAACTGTAGACTGTATGTACTATATCTGGGGTAGAAGAGACTAGTATGCCTATTTCTTTTTCTGTTTCTGAGCCTGTGCTGTAGTTGCTGATAAATGTGCCACCATTTGCTAGATCCTATACCCAATTTTCCAAACAAATAGTAGAGGGATAAGTAATATATATCTCTTCTGCTCAATTAACTTTTACCATGAAATTCTTCTCCATCCATTCATGGTTGCTTTGACAAATAAAATTTGTTTCACAAGCAACACTCTGAGATATGATGTCAAGGCATGCCAGACTACCAATGGAGTAGCAATATAATTATTCCATCCCAAAAAAATCATTAGCATCAAAATGAATAGAGGAAGACTGGGAACATTTTTGAACAATAAAGATAATATATCCAATTTAGAGAAGTACGGTATCTGTGTTGTCACTTTTAAATTGTATTACCAATATATAATTATCAGAAATCCTATAGCCATATATTCATCTTTTGAATTAATCGTATAATGTTAGGAGAACCAAATACTATATCGATTCTGGACAAATTATACGTGTTCTAGAGAAACAAGAATATTTTTTCTGGAGTGACCTGTACACCATATACGTATTAATCCCAGGTGTTGTAGTAATTTACCAAAAGAAGGAAGACAGCTAGAAGACTGCACCCCAGGAAGAGGATGTCTACTCATTTCAGGGATTATATTGTTGAAATTTCCCTTTTACAATAAAAATTTTATATCACTTATCTGAAAAAGAAATTTGAAAAGGGATTTCATCATTTCACCAGAAATGTAAATATTTCCAATGATACACTTATTGCAATGCAGTGAACCATATATATATATATATATATATATATATATAGATAGATATATATGTATATATATATAGAGATATATATATATATATATATATATATATATATATAGATATATAGATATATATATATGTATACACACACACACACATATATTTAACTTTAGAATCCATTTCTTTATGACTGCAAGTGAATCATACCAGCCCATGTATAAATATACTAACACTATGTGAATACCACAATTGATATCACACAACATACGTAAACCATAACTTCTTTCCCAATTGACAATAAAGCTGACCATAAACTATTTTTTTTTATTCAGCCAGCTGCCTGAACAAGAAAAAAAAAAACTAACTGGTTCCTCCATCCACACAAATGAGGTGGATGGAGGAATCCCTCTGCTTCTGCCTTTGACAGAATACCTGGATTAGTGGCTGCAGCAGCTGATTGAGAGAAGTATTCTAGCATGTCCCTTTGACAGTAGTGTATCAAATGATTGACTTCTGTCAAGCACGGATGGCCACACACGGATTAAAATGTGTCCGGTTCCTGCTGAACTGGCCAAATTGATCAGTGTATGGCCAGCTTAGTAGATGCTTTAGCTAGGTATTAAAAGGATCAGGAGAGAGAAAAAAATAACATTTAAATCATAAGGAGAAAGATGGACCCTGATTAGCAACTTGAGTCCTTTAAGAAACAATAGGGTTGATTTAGTAAAACTGGAGAGTGCAAAATCTGGTGCAGCTGTGCATGGTAGCCAATCAGTTTCTAATATCAGTTTTTTCAGTTAAGCTTTGACAATAAAACCTGGAAGCTGATTGGTTTCTATGCACAGCTTCACCAGATTTTGCACTCTCTAGTTTTAGTAAATCAACCCCACTCTGTCTACCCTACACGACCCGAACTCCCAGGTCCCAGAAGAAAAAGAAATGAGGAAAAAAGGAAAAATTCAGCACCTTCCGTAACTATCAGGTTCAATATTTCATTCTTATCAATCCACGAAGCTGAATCAGCTGATGTATCAAAAAATGGGCTTCTCCCTTAAAGTGTTACTAAACCCAGGACCCTGCATTCACTATATCTGGTGTCTCACAGTACACACAGCATGGAAATGCAATTATTTTAGTAAATATAAACTGCAAAATAGCTTTTCTCATCAGCAGTTAGAGCAGTCTTGTGACTCCAGCAGTGCACTGGTTAAAGCTTGCAGGAGGAGTTTTCTTTCTGCTCTAGGAGGATGTGTAACTTCTATCAGTGTCCAGGTGAGCACTGGTTAATATTGTATGAGGAGTTTTCATTTTCCTCTGACTGTCCTGTGAGGCTGCATAACCCCTGACCCTCTGTCTGGACAACACTGATTGGCCCTTTCTTGATCACATGCACCCTCCCAAAAAATAATTTTCTAGCAATACACACCAAACTGAGCATGTGCAGAGTGCCCCCAAGGCTCTGTTCTATCAGGAGATGAACTTGGGAATGTGGAACAAAGGGAGGATCAGAGAAGACAGGTTCAAAAATCCTTTTTACCCAATGCAATACGCACCACACAGCATGTGCAGACTTACCACTGCTGCTCTAACTATGGCAGATGGGTTGGGGAAAGCAAAAGAAGGGGAGGATCAGAGAAGACAGGATCAAACAGCCTTTTTACACAATGCAGAGGATTAACACCTTAAGTTCCACAGTGAGTATAACAAGCATGCTTTACTGCACATACAGGCTGATTTTACTGTTGTGGGTTTAGTAACACTTAAATAACAATTGTTAGCCGTGCTGGATAGAATGTAGCACATGACACGTTGTCACACTGCTTTCAATGTATTCACTCCCATCAAAATCATCTGCAGATAATGAGGTGCTTTAATGGCATTTGTCTGCCTGGAGAGACAAGAGTCAGACTAAATCATGGGAAAGGCAGGTCACACTGAAATGTGTGATACAAGCAAGGCTTTCTGTCTGTAACCCAGCAAGCTATTTCAGGCTAATGCATTAGACCTCGTACATTAATCAGACCTAGCTGTTCTTACGTTTGTGTAAAACAATACATTACCAGTGGGGATGTTTACATGTTTTTGTCACATTTGTATCTGCTTACCATTTTCTGCAGACCATCTTGCACAGTACTTTGACTCATTTTCATGCAGAGGCGGCAATAGATCCATAACCCCCTAACCTAATCCATAGGAACTAAGAATAAAAAAAACACACATTCTGAAAATTGATTAGTTTTATGTTATAAGAAGTTAACTCTTTATTGCGTTTCAGGTTGGAATTTTGACAGATCATATTGGAACCTACCGGTATACATTTTAAAATAGAGACGGTGTGTCATTTATTTATTTCAGGTACTTATATAGCGCCGTCAATTTACGCTTTACATATATATTGTACATTCACATCAGCCCCTAACCCTCAAGGGGTGTACAATCTAAAGTCCCTAACTCACATTCATACATACACATACTAGGGCCAATTTAGACAGGATCCAATTAACCTACCAGCATGTCTTTGGAGTGTGGGAGGAAATCGGAGTACCCGAAGGAAACCCACACAGGCACAGGGAGAACATGGAAACTCTGGGCGGGTGGTGTCGTGGTTGGGATTTGAACTAATGACCCTAGTACTGCCAGGCTGAAGTGCTAACCATTTAGCCACTGTGCTACCCGTCATCGTGTGTGTATCTCTGCTGGAGACTTCTCCCCATGCGAGAGATTTCCCCTCACTCTCCTCACAATATCACTCACCAGGACAGGAAACAGGAGAATAATTATCCCCATAAGGCAAAGCAATTTGCTTCCTGTGTCCCACTGGAGAGATTTCCCTTTACTTCATGTCCCATAGACACAACAGGAAGTAAGATGAAGCCCCTCCAAAGTAATGCAGGCCATACATAGGTCGAATTCCAAACAATTTGTCGTCCGAAAATCAAAAACGTCGTTTGCTTGGTAATCCAATGGTGCCATCAATGATTTCAAAAATCGGTCGACCAAGTCATAAAGTTCACCCCATATAACAGGCGAAACTCCTGTTCCTTCCGGGTCACAGCTCATGCGCATATTCTTTTTGTACAGTTTGACCATCACTGAGTCAAAAATTGGTCGTTTTTCACAAATGTTCCAACATGTCCGATCACTGAAAAGAGGAGGAACCACCAAAATCGGCTGGTGCCATTGGCCCACTAACAGAGCGAAAATCGGCCGATTATTCTTAGATCCAATTTTCATCCGAAAAATCGGTCGAATTTCGACCCATGTATGGTCGGCATAAGTAGGAACCCTGGTGGTCACCAGAACTTGTGTCATGGTTGTAAGTTTTGCCGCTATTCCTGTTCTGATGACTACTCCAAATTTGGGATTTTCTCGTAGTTTCAGTGAAAACAATCAAAACAACAAATAGGGTGAATATCCCTAATGATAAACAGATTGCAAAAAAATTCAACAGGGGTCCTCACCTCTCTTTATTTATTTCTATTTCAATATTTTTATTAAGGAAGTTTTTGTTTTAATAATACAACAAGCTCAAGATACTCCCACGCAGGGGCAGAGCAGAACAATAACATACAAGTCCGGACACTTTTACCCCCTTCCTGTCCAGGCCAATTTTCAGCTTTCAGTGCTATCACAGTTTGAATGACAATTGCGTGGTCATGCAACACTGTACCCATATGAATTTTTTAGCATTTGTTTGAGACAGATAAAGCTTTATTTTGGTGGTATTTATTCACCACTGGGATTTTTATTTTTTTTGCTATGTAAATGAAAAAGTCCAGTAATTTTGAAAATTTTTTGTTTTTCTTATAAAATTTTGCAAATAAATAGTATTTCATCTTAAATCTTGGCCAAAATTTATTCCGTTAGATTTTTAGTAAAAAAAAAATAATAACCCAAATTAGTTTATAACCAAAAATTGTAATTTTTAAACATTTATTTTACATTTTTAATTTATTTTTTTATATTATTATTTATGTTTTTTTTTTTTTTTTTAACATACTGTCACCCTAGCAGTACAGTGTCACCATAGTGACACTGTGCTACTTGTGGGGGGTGATGAAGATTTTTTTTTTTTTTACACTGATTGCTTTTACACCCATAAAAGCTGTAAAAGCAATCATTTCTCCTCTCTAGCTGCATTCTTGTAGCCATTGAGAACTACTGTGTGTGCTGTGATTGGTCACAGCTTGTCACATGGTACAAGGCAGTTGTGAATAGCCCTGTACCATGTGACCTCTGTGATCATTCACAGATTTCACACGTAGTAAGCAATGATGTCAGAAATGACATCTTGCTTACTACTCTGCATATGATCACTGATTGGCCAATCAGTCATCACATGATCGGGACCTCATACAGAGGTCCCGTCCGACGATTGGTGTTCCACTGTGTCGGGAGTGCGCACAAGCAGGGTGCGGGGAGCCATTTATAAATGCCCACCCGACTCTGCACTGCCACCGTCCAGCCGTTTATATACAACGGCCGGACGGGAAGTGGTTAATGAGTGTTTTGATTTTATTTATGTATATGTATATTTTTTTGCGCTGTTTTTTATTTTTATTTATTTTGTTTGATGGATTGTCAACAAAGAGCAGCAGCATTGGTTTAGGAGTTGGATTTTTTTGGCACAGGTTTTTTTGATTGATATTCTGAAGAGGCAGAGACTGTGGGGGTTATTTACTAAAACTGGAGAGTGCAAAATCTGGTGCAGCTCTGCCTGGAAACCAATCAGCTTCCAGGTTTTATTGTCAAAGCTTAATCGAACAAGCTGAAGTTAGAAGTTAGAAGCTGATTGGCTACCATGCACAGCTACATCAGATTCTGAGTGCTCCAGTATTAGTAAACCCACCCCAGTGAATGTTCACATTCTGCAGATCTGCTTCTGCAAAGTATATCTTCCTGACCTGACATTTGTTTAGCTATGCTAGTTACTAGTTTATGGTGTCTGTGAGCTGAGTAGAAATGCTAGGAATGTTTATTATAACACTCACAAGTGTTGTATGAAGTGTATTATGACAGCAGCAGTCAGAGTTTATATGACACACTAAGAACTGAAGGATATTTTGGATTGCTGTAAAGCAGACAGCAAACTCTGAAGTGGTAAAGCAAGATAGTAAAATCATTTGATTTGTAAATATCATTAATATATTTGTACAGGGTAGGTGAGGGCAAAACTCTTCAACAAAGCTCTTGGATAGCAGTAAAAACCTGACAGAGGATCTACCTCTTGTAGCATATTGCTTAGGGTCACAAAGTACAAACAAGCTATGTGTATTTCAATGGCAGATCAGATGACAGTCAAATGGAAACAGGCGGTCCGTTTCTATCTGACAGCCCATAGAGGACAGCGGGCTGTGTCTGTATCCGCTCTGCATAAGTGGAGTGTACATGAACCTGTCATCTTCTTGCTCAGCAGGCAGATTCCCCCCGCTGGGCAATCGGATCCACTAATGGGTCCACCCCGTGTAAAACGGGCCTGAGCCTGCACCACTGCCCCGTAACTGTGGTTACTTAATTGGGTCTTGGAACTGTCTGATGAATGTGACTGGGGGATCATTTTTGCTGCAATGTGATTTGCGGTTGGGGCATGTGTATACTCCTGGACAGCCTTGCCTTTGCAGTTTACGTCGGCCATACATGGACTGATATTCAGCCTTTTAAGTAGGGGCTGGACACATTTTGTTCCATGCATGGGCATGGTAGTTGTACATAAGTCGATCTACCAATCAACTTCGGTACAACCACCCTGGCAAGTTTTTGCCACTCAGTCAGTGCCTCCATTAGCCAGCAGCGCTGATCAGTGTACTCAGATAGCAGGTAAGTCTCCCCACCGTCAGATTACAAAGCCTCAGTGGGGAAGATTACCCTGTACACATCGAATGTGTGGATGGATGCATTTTTTTTTTCATTCAACCTGCTGGGCTGCTTTAGGGGAAAACTGTAAAATCACAGCTCAACTGCCTGTTTTTCCCAACCCCTTCCCCATTTGCAAACTAGGAGTTAGCTGTTTTTACACGTTTACATGTGTTTAGCCATGTTTAGAGTTTCTAATTAGATCCTGGACTCACAGAAATCCATTTTCTCTTAATTGCAGCTAAACTGACTATACATAAATGCAGGTAAATGTTCCCAATGGCTCCTCTGAAAAATCATTAGCGCTATTGCTTGCATGTAAAAATATCTTCTAACAGCATATAAATGCAGGTTTAATAGTGCCATAGTGCCGGTGTGAACGAAGCCTAGCATGGGCTGTTAAAGATCTGTTGTTTGCTGATTCCAGAACCCATTGCTTCAGAGTTTAAAAAAAAAAAGGTGAGCAGCTCCATAAACACCAGCAGGTTCAGAACTGCTTTCTGGTAGCAGCTAAGAGAAATATAACATTAACACAACAGCTCTACCCTAATAAAACCAGTGATGTTGACAGTGGATGGAACCTGATGGGGAAGCTGAGACACTAGTTCCCCATCAGGTCCTCTCTCTACTTGTGATTAACAGCAGGCAATTGGCAGATTCCTTAGCCAAAAGCAGACTGTTTTCTATAGATCCATCTACTGCCTGCTGTCAGTCCCAGGGTGAGCGTACGTGATGGAGAACTAGTATCTCTGAATCTCCATCGGGCTCCGTCAACCCACCTACAGAACTCTTTGGCTACTGTGCTTTTTGTGTGAAGAAAGTAGAAGTGGAGAGAAAGCTTAGGATAAAGGGCAAATATTGACACTATGGTCCATGTGCACCTTTGCAAATGGTACTTACCCCAAATTCATGTACCTGTTTCCAACAGGTACATAAATATGTTGCCTGCACCAACATTTGTGGGGTGGTGGCAAGATAGAACTCTAAAGAGTGTCATAGACGCTATTTATAAATTCCCCTAAACATTTTTTTTTTCACAATGCATCTGCAAATGTTTCTCATGGTTTTCAGTGGAGCTCAATAAACCTTCATTTTATTGTGGCCATGGAGTTTGGAGTCCTGGATTACACTCTGTCTGGACAGACCATAACAGACCACAAATGGTAACAAGGGTACATTGGAGTCTTGGATTACGCTCTGTCTTGGCAGACCACAAATGGTAACAAGGGTACATTGGACTCTTGGATTACACTCTGTCTTGACAGACCATAACAGACCACAAATGGTAACAAGGGTACATTGGAGTCCTGGATTATGCTCTGTCTGGACAGACCAGAACAGACCACAAATGGTAACAAAAGTACATTGGAGTCTTGGATTACGCTCTGTCTGGACAGACCAGAACAGACCACAAATGGTAACAAGGGTACGGTCGTTCAACTTTTTGATGATTACAGAATAGTAAGGATGTTCAGTAATTGAGCTGGTAGGCTGTATTTTCTGTTTGTATCTCAATGCTTAATTTTCATTTTGACTGGAGTGTACCTTTAAATTACTTAACATTTACGTTGTGCATTACTCAACACTTGCTAACTAGTACTGTAGTCTAAAAGAAAATTAAGGCAAATTTTGGTATGGAAATGTTATTTCGTCTTAGCTGCATTGATAAATGATATAAAAACCTATTATTCTCTCTATAATATCAACAGTATCTAGAGAGACATACATTGCCCTTATATAGCAGAGCGGTTATATAAAGATTAGTTCATTTATATACATATGATGTGGGGTTGCGGGATTCTCCGGATGTGTCAGGTTCATCTCAGTTATCCAGGATGTACTGACTTCTACAATCCACTTATACTCTAAGATTGTGCGCTGGGATTTGGCAAAAATAACTTTATGTTCCCTCTGATGCTAGTTATCCTTTTAGAATCATCTTAGACTTAGATCTGTTCTCATAGTCAGCGATCTTTGCACTCGCTCTATTTAGTATTGAGAAAGGGAAGCTTTTATAGCTAATTTATGAAATTCCCAGGATGGCATTAAAATAAGAATAAACAAATAGCGATCTGTAAGAAGGTCTTTAGAAGGAATTTTAGTTATTGACTGTGATAGAGAAGTACTTTGCGTCCTTTCGCTGGAAGATTAAACTTCATTCACATGATCTGCTTTGCTGCCAAGAGCTTTGAGATTTGTGCTAAACATTTGTATTCCCACGCTGTGCTGTATTTGCCTAATTTTTGAAAGTTTATTTCAATCTAAAATTCAAATACAAAGTTTAAAATGATTCTTTTTGTTATCAATCAACTCATAACAGCATGCATAAATAATAAAACATAACCATTCAAAGGTATCAATGGGCATTTCATAATCAGTAACAGTTTCACTGTGAAGTTGGTCAACAGTAGGTAGAAGCAAAACATAAGGACAGCTTCATGCTGCCCCGCTTTGCTTAGGGCAAAGTGCAGCTAACCCATGGTTTTCATGTCGGTTAGCTGCACTTTCCCATAGATTTCCACTTTTAGAAAGCACACCAAATCTCCTGCATGCAGAACCGTAGAACATAATAAAAGTCCATGACAAAGTGCAGCTAACCCTCACTAAAACTACAGGTCAGCTGGGCTTTAGCCAAAGCAAAGTGGGGCAGCATGAAGCTGTCCTTAAGTAGGCGTATCCCATGATGGCGTGCAGGCGCACGAAACGCGTTGGGTGGGACCTTACGTGCTGATGTCACTCCGCTGGTTCCGGTATTTGGAGCGGCGGGCATATTTGTAAGTCCGGACAGTTTCATGCATCCACATGGTCGTTTTATGTCGTTATAAATAAACATAATTATAACAAAATTGGTGCTGCCACACTTATATAAATAAATAAAAAATGAGGTTTTGGGGTCACTTCATGAAGGTGAGGGGGCAATCTTACTGGTGAAGGATTACACTTTTGGTTCACCTGCCAGATTTATATTGATCGCTGGAGGTTTCTATGTATCCAGCCATATTGAAGATTACACACATGGACGATTTGTTTATTGTTTACTAATAATTGGTGGCACGTGTTTTTATGGACTTTGTTATAAATTTAAGTTATGTGTTTATCATAGAGTGTCACTGGATTTTCATTTGTGAATTCACTCAATATTTTATTTAATTATTTTTATTTATTTAATCTTTCTTTCTTTCTTTCTTTCTTTCTTTCTTTCTTTCTTTCTTTCTTTCTTTCTTTCTTTCGCTATTTATAAAGCAGTATAGTTCCAAGTTTAGCATGGTAATTTATACTTTGGTACATGTGGGCACTTGTTGAGTGGTGGTCGCACATTTATGTTGAAGGATTTGTTATAGTCCTTGTAGATTGTCTTATAGTCAGGGTCTATTTATCCTGACTGTCCTATTGTTTGTTTTATAGGAACAATAGTGCCATTTGTTAGTCTATTTCCACTGCACCTTTGGGCATTTATTTATGCCAAGTGTTTTAACACGTGTGGTTTAATACATGTTTGTAATTTCACCCTGTTTAGGGACATACGTGGGTTTATGTATTTTGTTTTTATGCACATTTATATTTTATTTCATATGGTTTATCAAACATCAGTGTATAAGATTGTATAATAATATGAAGAATTGAGTTTGGGATAATTACACACAGGAGGATTCACTAGGGGTGTAACTGAAACCTCATTTTTGATTAAATTATTTATATATGTATAAGTGTGGGAGCGCAGCACCAATTTTGTTATAATTTTGATCCCATTCTATCCAGGCGTATAGCCAGGTGTCAGCGGCAACCCATTCCTAGAATAATAGTGCATTCAGGGTAGTGCAGGTGGTTCTCCATTGTTTTTCATAAATAAACATACTACACTATATACCTCTGTCTCGGCTCTGTGGTGTGAGCTCTTTTCATCTAGGACTTTGTAAATGATGACCAGGAATTGAGATGCAGAGATGATCATGGAGAATATGTTCTATGCGGTTACCATTTAGCCTCTGGTGAGTGCATATAGGTGGAAGAATGCACATCGTTGGTGTTACTGGGAAGAAGATGGCCATTTCTTTTCCTTTGCACGATTGGGCCACCATTCAGTATTAGACCCGCACTTTATTATTTGGACTTTCTGCATTATATTGATTAATTTATTATTAGTGCATTGGTATATATGTTATATTGCTTGATACATGGATTGTTTTGCACATAATTTATACATTTAGTGCTGCACTACTTTTTTATTCATGTCCTTAAGTTTTGCATCTGCCTACTTATGACCAACTTCACAGTAAAACTGTTACTGACTATGAAATGCCTAATGATTCCTTTGAACAGTTATGTTTTATTATGTTATTATTATGTATGTTGTTATGAATTGCTATTGATTATGAACTGAATCATTTTAAACTTTTTATTTGAATTTAAGATTTAAATATACTTTAAAAAAGTAGGCAAATACAGCACAGCGTGGGAATACAAACGTTTAGCACAAATCTCAAAGCTCTTGGCAGCAAAGCAGATCATGTGAAATAACTTGGGTATGGGTGTAGGCCATTTACATACCTCATTTAGCCTGACCTAAAAACTCTGTCTCTGATCAAACCTCCTCATATGCATGTTCTCTCACCTAATGCAGTAGCTCAGAGCTTGAGACCTTGCTCCTGCAATGGTGAAGTTGAACAGTAATATCTTGGCCTCTCTTACCAACGTCCTAGCAACGTCTTGGGAGTTATCCGGTCAGCCTTCATGAGGTACAGAAATGGCCTACATCTATAGCAAGGGCTTTATTAAATTTTGGTCAGAGTTGCTGTACTCTATAGAGGGAGGGATCTCTATAGTGAAAGAGTTGTAAATGTACCTTTTTTAGGTCCTTCATGCCACTCTGACCCAGCACAGAAGAAAACTGAAACTGATTTACAAAGGCCTCTTGCTCACGTCAGCAAAGGGGCCATACAGCATACGTTGAGAAGTATTTCTCTGCCTGGGAGTGGCAGATAGATTGTATACAAATCAATGACAAGTATATATACAGATCCCATTGTTTACATATGTGTCGGAACTTATGTAGTGACCCAAACATAGGCCTCTGCCTTCTGGGCAATGTATAAGTCCAGTAGGCATGTAACCATTGAGATTTTCATATATATATATATATATATATATATATATATATATATATATGTTTGTACAGATTAACCCCCCTGCGGTATTCCCGAGTGTAGCTCGGGGTTAACTTTCAGTACCAAAAGCAGTAACCCCGAGCTACACTTGGAATTACCCTGCGGCGTTGCTCTGGGATCCCTCCAGCACTTACCTTGTCCTGCGCTCCCACGATGTCCCCCCTACAGCGTCCCCGGCCATGTCCTCCGCCTGATGCCGGCGTCCGTCTTCCGGGTTCCGTTCCCTGCGAGCGTCGGGACGTACGGGGGGACGGAACCGGCGGGAAATTCAAAAATGTTAAAATTTGACATTCACTTAATACACTAAAATCTGATAGTATTACATTATTGTATCAAAGCATTTCACATACATTTTGTCCCTAGTGCTTTGTCCTGTGCCCTGCCTGCATTTTTACCGTTCTTTCTGCCTGGAAACTGAGAAACATCCATGGCATCCAAAAAGTGTCCCTTTAGGTCAAAAGCGGTTTTAGACCAGCTAGATAACAGCGATAGTAAATTAGAACCACTTGCAGAATTGAGTGACAATGATTCGTGGGGAAATTCATCATCAGACACTGAAAACGATTTTGCAACTTTGCTCAGTGATGTGCGAACTTGGCGCTATATTTCAAATTTCAGTGTTTTTGGTTTGATTACATTATTAAATTACATTTTTTATTATTATTATATTATTTTTTATGATTATTTATTATATTATAATTTATGATTTTATCATACCCGGAATGTTTACTAGACTCTTGTTCGGACAGATTTCAGTGAGTTATTCCTAAGAATTACAGGCCTACAATAAAAAAACAACATATTTCCATTAAAAACAATGTACCGCTTTGAGCACAGAAATACTGACATAATCAGACCGCTAGGGAGGCTAGAATATATGCATATATCTCTGTAACGTTAAGGATCCAATGAGATCTCAATATGATTGAATAGGGAACCATTCAGGTGTTAACGAACATCTGCGATTGGTAAGCTACACCAATGCTGCCTTTTTCAAAATGGGGAATCCTGCACCATAAGCAAAAGGCAAAAAAGGCCTAGTGCATTACCAAATATTTACTGATAATAAAACCAATGAGTGCATACTCACTATAGCCTAAGGCAAAAACATTGGTAAAAGCACAATTCAAGTGACAGGGTGATCCTGTCACTCAGACTTTCTAGCTGACTTTTTTTTTAAGGGAAGTGCCCTCTTCTTCAGAACAAAGAAGTGGGCATGTTCCTTGACATCCTTCAGACTTGCTAGCTGATGCGTTTTACGGGCCTTGCCCTCTTCTTCTTTGTCCAGGCTGAGACACTTGTCAGCCTGGACACAAATAGGTATTTTCTTGGACACTTGCCAAGCAAACTGATATCTGAATGCTCCTCAGAAAATCATGTGACTTTTGGGCTTCCTAATTACCCATGTCATTGATATTATGCTGTATAGATAGAATAAGTGAGCGGTGGGAGGAACTTTAATGATGCGTTTTGGAGACCGTGCATTCACTTCCTCGGGATGCAGTTGGAGGTGATGGTTTTACCTGTGAATGTATCCCAACACTGATGAGTCAAAAGGTGAATGCTCCAGGCTTACTGTGGACGGTGATCCCTCTGTTTTGATACCAAGCACTATATAACTTACCTGTGGCAGGTGGTCCTATTCAGTAGGTGAGTACTCTGGTGTGGTGGTGGTGGAGCACTATAGCACTTTGTTGAAGAGCGTAGCTTAGCCACTTTATGCCGGTGCCTCCCGGCACTTTAAGAGTTTCAGAAGCCGGGAGGCAGGCAGGGTTTTAGGGTCATGTGATTGCCATGATTCACCGTCACATGATTGGAAAAGGTCCCGATCGAAAGGGGAGATCGGGACCTTTATGTGAGTCATGGACACATGTCCTGGGAGGGCGCAGGGCGCGCGCTCTCAGCACATATGTATTTTCTAATTGCACACAAATATGCGGCCACTCGGCGTCAAGGCCCAGACGCCGAGAGGCCGCATATTTGCGTGCGCTCAGCATCAAGGGGTTAAACAACACTTTGTTGAAGAGCACAGTTTAGAGCTGATTCACACAAATATGCGGTGCGGATTGAAGCTCAGGTTGTTCGGCGGTTCATGTCAGGTTTATATCAGGTTCAGGACAGGATTAGTTCAGAATTTTATCCTGTTCAGACATATGTGGTTTAGAAATGATTCCCATTGAAGTCAATAGCCTGTAATCCGCACCTGAACCTGAAAGCACTGCTTAGAAATCGTACATGACTCTTTTTCAAACCGCACTGAAACCGCACCACCAGTGCACCGGACATATGTGAACAGGCACCATAGGAAGCAATGTTATTTCCCATGTCATGCGGATTGGATGCGGTTCAAACAACATCCAGCTTGCGTACAGTGAAGGAAATATGTATTTGATCCCCTGCTGATTTTGAATGTTTGCCCACTCGCAAAGAAATTATCAGTCTAAACATTGAATGGTAGATGTATTGTAACACTGAGAGACATCAAATGATTACACCAACTGTTGTCACCTACTTACCAAGAAGCTTGGTGATAGTTTTGTAGCCCAGTCCAGCCTTGTGTAGGTCTACAATCTTGTCCCTGACATCCTTGGACAGCTCTTTGGTCTTTGCCATGGTGGAGAGTTTGGAATCTGATTGTTTGATTGCTCCTCTGGACAAGTGTCTTTTATACAGGCAACAAAATGATTAGATTAGCAGCACTCCCTTTAAGAGACTGCTTCTCATCTCAGCTTGTTACCTGTATGAAAGACACCTGGTAGCCAGAAATCCTGCTGAATGATAGGGGATCAAATACTTATTTCCCTCATGAACATGCAAAAAAGTGCATCATTTCTTTTGAATGTTTTGTTAATATTCTGTCTCTCAGTGTTACAATACACCTACCATTCGATTTTTAAACTGATCATTTCTTTGTTAGTGGGCAAACATTCAAAATCAGCAGGGGATCAAATACTTATTTCCTTCACTGTATATGTGAATCGACACTTAAATAGCATTTTTTTGCATAGTGCAACCCACTAAGGATCACTTCATTTGCAAATGGGCACTTTATTGGACTTTTAGATCATATAAGCACTAAATTGTGGAATGGTTATTTCATTTGTTTTTATTGGTTTAAACTCAACAGTTAAGCGCTATATAGTATGTGTATGTACATACATCCTAATGGGTGTTGATATTTAGCAACTTAGTGCTGGTGATATTATCTAATTTGGGTTTTTATTTCAGAAAATCAGCACAATTGATGGCACAATTATATTAGCTATTTTCGTTTTTCGATCGACAGAACTTTAGTTTTTCAAATTGTCTTTGGCCTGCCTAACAGAAGTGATACAATGTTTCTAATGTAAACACCTGTACCCTTTAGAAAACCTGCTTGTCATCAGACAATGGGCATGTAAATGTTTTGCGTACTGATAATAAAAGACCATAAGGCTATGAGTACAGCTGTTTGTAATTTGCATTACCGTTGATAGATGTTTCCTGTTGCTTCTTCTCCTCTAAACTTCATTTGTGAGGAACTGCAGTATCATTTAAAGTGTTATTAAACCCAGCACCATGTATCCACTCTTATCTGGTCTCCCACAGTACACAGAACATGGAAATACAATTATTTTAGTAAATATAAACTGCTAAATACCTTTTCTCATCAGCAGTTATAGCATTCTTGTGACTTCTATCAGTGTCCAGCGCAGCACTAGCTAAAGCTTGTAGGAGGAGTTTTCTTTCTGCTTTAGGAGGATACAAAACCCCTGACCTCTGTCTGGACAGTGCTGATTGGCCCTGTGCTGATCACATGCACTCTTCCAAGAAAAAATAAACTTTCTAGCAAAACACACCAAACTGGGCATGTGCATGCCTACGGTTCAGTCTGGAGATAAGTGGTGGTCACTTGAAAAAGGGGAGGAACAGAGAAAAAAGGATCAAACATCCTTTTTATACAATGCAGAGGATTAACCCCTTAGGTTCCACAGTGAGTATAACAAGCATGCTTTACTGCATCTACAGACTGATTTTACTATTGTGGGTTTAGTGGCACTTTAATATACAATGGAGATGGCTACGCTTACTACTGCAAATAGAAGAAATGGTAAAGATGATCAAATCTATTTGTCAGTTCTAGTGATATGTAAATGGCACTTTAATAAAAAAAAAAAAAGACATATAATACTGTAATGAAATCTGCATTTCTTGAGATGAAATAGTGACTGGCTCTTCACACTATGCAAGTAGTGACTTTTGTCCCAAAGTCAGAGCTCTGGCTCAGACCATGCAATGCAAGTATTTCTATTGGTTACAAAAGAGCATTGTATTTAGGGATTGGGGTGGGGGTAAAAGTGGGGGCATATGTTTTCAAGCGGTGAAAGCTAAACCAAGGTACATGTAGTACACTCCCAGTGTTTAATTTCAGTGTTAAACAGTTGACAGGCTGGTTTGCCTTTTCTGTTTCTGAAATTATATGATAACTAAAAAGCTATTTTGTAGTGATAAAATAATAAATTACACATTAAAAAACATCAGCAGGATGGCACAGCATGCTTTCTGTTTTTCACAAGCATGACTGGGTGTAATTGAAGTGTTTATACATTGTTGCTAAGAGCGGGGTAATGGGTAATGAAGCCGCATTTACACTTTCTAGCTGCAGAGGTCTGGTGGAAGTTGGGGACTGAGACTATCTATAATCAGTGTAAAAATAGAACTGTTTGATATGCACAAGGAACACATTCTAAAATGAGACGTGCAGAAATAGAAATATTGAACCCTAAAGCATAAAGTGCTATATCATTCATTACAGCTATTGGGGTTAGCTTCTAAAGGCAAATAGGCTTTTCACTTTTCAAGGGAATTGTCCCCAGAGCTTAGGTGAATGAAGTAAAGCCCTGGTGCCTTCCATCATCCAATCATGTGTAAGCAGACATGCTGTTTTTTTTATTTTCCTTGCACCTGATTGGGTCATTCTTTGCAAAGTGAAATTCCATTGCCATTGGGTAGCTCTGGGGCAAATGCCCTTGCAAAGTGAACAGGCTATTTGCTTTTTGTTAATTAACCCCATTGCATTTAGGCCTGTTTCATGAAGATGTGAACTTGAGATTTAGCAATAATTTGGCAAGTTATTACTGAACTTTGGTACATGCAAAGTGAAAAGTAGATTGCAAGTTTTAATAAATACAAAAGCTAAAGCAATATAAAGGATCCTTTTTTTAAAAATAAAATAATAAACATAATTATAATAGTCATAATTATTTGCTCGCACAAAGCAGCCTCGATCTTCTTCCTCTGAGGTCCCCTGACGGTGCTACAGCTCTGCAGAGCTGCAGCAGGTGTGACGCCATGCCGCCGGCGCCACGAGGGGCCCCGGCGGCCATCTGATTCACCTTCATGGTCAGTACTTTTGTTTTCATTCCTCACTGTATTCACACTCCATATATGGAATAAACTATCTTAAAGATACTGCACTATGTGGGCTCCTTTGTTTTTTTGAGCTCTCCTGGGAGCCAATCACACCCGCAGAACCAGCTGCATCCTTTGTGAGGAGACCCCCATGTGAGCAGGCTGTATCCATTGTGTGGTGACCCCTATGAGTGATAGCACCGCCAGGGAGTGAAGGATAACCTGACCAGACCCATTTTGATGACATCCTGAAGACCAGTGGCTTACTACTATTTATGCACATTTGATTTGCGTATCTGGTGAGTGCGCAATCTCATCATCATTTATCACCTGATCCACGGTCCGTATCACTGGATATCCTGAGATCATTTGAGATCTTATCAACACTTTTTCTTTGTGGACTTTTAACTGAGTCAACACCTTCTAGCACCTTTGGCCACCATCCAGTGGCTTATGTATTTGCACCTTGTCACTTTATATTTATATCTGTATTTATTTGATATTGTGTATTTTACTAGTGCTGCACCCCCTCTTTTATAGACATTGGTGACTGACAGTCTCTGCTCTGTGCTCACAGCGGCTGTGGGAACTCAGTGGTCATGTGATCACTGAGTTCTTACCCTTTGAGCCGGCGAGGGACAGATGCAGCATCGGACCAATGCTGCATCCACCTAGGTAAGTATGATTTTGAAAAAAAGGGGAAAAAATGCCATACTTCTCTTTTAGGGATTTAATTTTTTTTTTTAAAATTATAACTTGAGCTTTATTTTTGGGAAATGGTTAAATTAGTGTGTTGTGTTCCAATTTAATGAGCAATTATGAGACACCGTCCCTTTGTCCTTTTAGAGCAAAGTGTCAAAGTGTGCTGATAGTCCCTTCCACTCCCAGCAAATGATACTTATGCTGTTTGTACACCGGATTGCTGACTAACCGTTCACTTTAATGGTACCTATAAGCAGCTTGTGGAGGCTGAAGTGGGGCACTGGATATATGTTTACCTCTTTGGTGTTTGACTTAAAAAATATGTAAACCCAGTATTTCATATTCCTGATATGTGCTTGTATATAAAAGTATCCTTTTCTCTTTATATTGTTTCCTTTCCTGCCAGTCTTCCTATTAAAAACTGATCACAATAAGCATAAGAACACACCGTAGTCAGTTGTCTAGCTGTGGTGGGAACTCATTGTGCTCTCCTTCAATGATCAGATTTGTCCAGACACCCCCCCCCCCCTTACAACCTTTAATTGGGAAGGTCAGTGTGTCAGTGAGCTTAGAACAGAGATTATCTGATAATTTATAAAAAAAAAAGGTGTTTATAATGTTTTTTTTATTATATACAAATAATGTATTTTATTTAATTTCTATTTTAAACTGAATGGGCTATTTTACAAGCTAAGGGTTTACAATCTCTTTAACCACCTCCCGTCCGGCCGTTGTATATAAACGGCCGGAGGGTGGCAGTGCAGGGTCGGGTGGCTGTTTATAAATGGCCTCCCTGCCCCCTGCTTGTGCACACTCCGGGCACAGTGGAACACTGATCGTCGGACGGGACCTCTGTACGAGGTCCCCATCATGTGATCACTGATTGGCCAATCAGTGATCACATGCAAAGTAGTAAGCAAGATGTCACTTCTGACATCATTGCTTACTACGTGTGAAATCTGTGAATGATCATAGAGGTCACATGGTACAAGGCTATTCACAACAGCCTTGTACCATGTGACAAGCTGTGACCAATAACAGCTCACACAGTAGTTTTCAATGGCTGCAAGAATGCAGCCAGAGAGAATGAGAAATGATTGCTTTTACAGCCTTTATGGGTATAAAAGCAATCAGTGTAAAAAAAATCTTTATCACCCCCCACAAGTAGTACAGTGCTAGGGTTACAGTATGTTAAAAAAAAAAAACATAAATAATAATATAAAAAATAAAAATGTAAAAAAAATTTAAAAATTATAATTTTTGGTTATAAACTAATTTGGGTTATTTTTTTTTACTAAAAAGATAACGGAATAAATTTTGGCCAAGATTTATGATGAAATATTATTTATTTGCAAAATTTTATAAGAAAAACACTTTTTTCAAAATGTTTGGACTTTTTCATTTACATAGCAAAAAAAATAAAATCCCAGTGGTGATTAAATACCACCAAAATAAAGCTTTGACAATTAAATACGGTGTTCCCTTCCTTTATTCACAAACTTCCCCAAAACGCATATAAACACTTTAAACCCCAAAAAGTGTGATACATTTTGGGGTTTAAGTTTATATGCGTTTTGGGGAAGTTTGTTAATAAGGGAAGGGTACACTGTATTTGATTGTCATTATTTTGCACTAGGGGGGTTTATTTGTATTTATATACTTGGGATACTAAGCATACTTCATAAAAATAAAGCTTTATCTGTCTCAACAAAATGCTAAAAAATTCATTCAAAGTGTGATAGCGCTGAAAGCTGAAAATTGGACGGGACAGGAAGGGGGTGAAAGTGTCCGGACATGAAGTGGTTAAGGGTAGTAGCACCTAACATGTTGCATTGTTCTTTCACACTCAGCGTGGACTGCTGCAGGAGGGGTGCAGTAGACAAAGTGAAATTTCTGACCGTAGCACAGTCTTTTTCTTGTAAATATTAGAAGAGTCTATTGTTATTTTTGTATTGTTTGGAATACAGAATTCTGACCATTGGTGACCAATAATGAGTTTTGTGGACTTGTACCACAGTTCAGATCTCACCAGGAGTTGTTCGAGTTGAAATCCAAATGATAGCTTCTGTGCCTGGTAAATGTAAATCGGCATTTGATTTCCAGCAAGATACAGGGCACAATGAATGTATTTATTGCTGACAGCCAGTGTCTCAGTGTTATACTGGAGGTAAATGCAAATCTCTTGTATGTGTATGGCATCTAATCAGATGCAAGATCTCTATCTCCCTTTAAATCTACTTTAAGTGGCAAAATATTTCTTATGCTGTTTCCAGCATTGTGCATCAACAAGCCGTGCAGAGGAGTTAGAAGACTTGAAGCGTCTCTAATGACTCTATTACTTTTCTGTAGAATTGTTCCTCGAAGAACGGCATATTTAAAACATAGACGCTCCATTGACTAATGTTCTTTCAGAGGCACAGATTAATACTATTAAAAATTTTACATTGCTTTCCTGTGTATTTGTAAGCAGTTCTAAGGTAGAAAACACGTTCCGCTGTTGATATATAGTTAGTAAACTTTACGTCTATCTGTATCTTGTATTACATGAACTTGATGTATCACCCAATGGCTGAAGGGCAAACCATTTGTAAAGTGGCAAGTGTACAATAAGAGCTTGAACCAGTTGCTGAAGCTTGCTTTAACTCTCATACAAAGTATTCCTAAGCATTTCATTATGTTTGAGTCTACTTTTACTCCACTTATTGCCTTCCATGTACAGAAATTTTTTCCGTAGCCCTGATGAGCGGGGATCCTCTGGAGCACCCAAAATTACAAAAATAATGGTCCCCCTTTTAAATACCAGCATGACGATAGTTCTGAGGCCTTATACATCACTGTATCTATTAGATTGTAAGCTCTAAGGAGCAGGGCCCTCTGTTTCCTCTTGTACCAAATTGTATTGTAACTGGAATGTCTACCTTCATTTTGTAAAGAACTGTGCAAACTGTTGCACTATATAAACCCTGTATAATATGAATGTAAGGCCTAGTGAACAGAGGTAGTGCAGAAAGAGGGCCAGTTTTCTGCATACCTAGTCAGGTTGGCAAGGGCATCACACATCATGTTGCTGACTGTCAGTAACAATTCACTTTACACTGTACTACTTGTGGGGGGTGATGAAGATTTATTTTTTTTTTTACACTGATTGCTTTTACACCCATGAAAGCTGTAAAGGCAATCATTTCTCCTTCTCTCTAGCTGCATTCTTACAACCATTGAGAACTACTGAGTGAGCTGTGATTGGTCACAGCTTGTCACATGGTACAAGGCTGTTGTGAATAGCCTTGTACCATGTGACCTCTGTGATCATTCACAGATTTCACACATAGTAAGCAATGATGTCACAAGTGACATCTTGCTTACTACTCTGCATATGATCACTGATTGGCCAATCAGTGATCACATGATCGAGACCTCACACAGAGGTCCCGTCCATCCATCGATGTTCCACTGTGTCCGGAGGACACAGCGGGCACCGGATCGCAGTGCTGCACGCTCCGAGGGAGTGCGCACAACTAGAAAATGTGGGTGCCGTTTATGAACAGCAATCTGCCCCTAGAGTGACACCGTCCAGCCGTTTAAAAACAGTAGGCAGGTGGCAAGTGGTTAAAAAAGAATCCAGTTGCCTACCGGGCACTTATACCCCCTTCCTGCCCAGGCCAATTTTCAGCTTTCAGTGCTGTTGCACTTTGAATGACAACTGCACGATCATGCAACACTGTACCCTTATGACATTTTTATGATTTTTTCCACACAAATAGAGCTTTCTTTTGGTGGTAATTACTCGCTGCTGGGTGTTTTATTTTTTGCGCTATAAACAAAAAAAGAGCAAAAATTTAGAAGAAAAAAAATTTTTTCTTTGTTTCTATTATAAAATTTTGCAAACAGGTAATTTTTCTCCTTCACGGATGTGCTTTGATGAGACAGCACTGATGGGCACTGATAGGCAGCACTGATGGGCACTGATAGGCGGCACTGATGAGGTGGTACTGATAGGCGGCACTGATGAGCTGGCACTGATATGTAACAATGATGGGCACTGATAGGTGGCACTGATGGGTGGCATTGAGTGGTGGCACTGCTGGTCACTGACTGGTGGCACTGCTGGGCACATACTGGCGGCACTGATGGATGGCACTGCTGGGCTCTGGTGGGTGGCACTGCTGGGCATTTGTGGGCAGCACTGCTGGGCACAGATGGGCGCCACTGGTGGGTGGCACTGCTGGGCACTGATCATCAGTGCCCTGATGATCGGTGCCGATCCATCTTCTGACAATTGCCGGTTATCGGCAGTACTTTCCTCACACTGTGACAGCGTGAGGAAAGTGCAGCCGATAACTGGCAAGTGCATTTTCGGTGATCTGCTGTGTCATTGGACACGGCTGATCACGTGGTAAAAGGGCGCTGTGATTGGCCTTTTACCACATCACGTGATCAGCTGTGTCCTTAGGACACAGCGATCATGGGGATCGCTGGGTGAGCGTCCCAGGGGGCGTGCAGGAGGGCGTATTCTGGGAGGACGTCATATGACGTCCTCCCAGAACTGGCTGGCCGCAGTGTAGCTGTCATTCGGCTATCTGCGGTCGGCAAGTGGTTAATGCATTCTACTGAACTGGCCAGAACCAGCTCTTGAGGAAGTCTACTCCACATTTTTACAGTTTGTACTGTGAAAAAGCCTACCCGTATTTGGAGATTAACCTCCCTGGCGGTATTCCTGAGTGTAGCTCGGGGTAAAGTTTCAGTACCACAAGTGGTAACCCCGAGCTACACTCGGGCATACCATGCGGCGCTGCTCCGCGATCCCTCGATCACTTACCTTGTCCTGCGCTCCAGCGATGTCCCTTCTGCAGTGTCCCTGGCAATGTAATCCGGCGGATTCTGGCATCTGCCACCTGGGTTCCATCCCCTGCAAGCGTCGGGACGTACGGGGGATGGAACAGCGGGAAATTTGAAAATGAAAAAAAGTGACATTCACTAAAATCACTAAAATAACATAGTAAAACATTACTGTATCAAACCATTTCACATACATTTTGTCCCGAGTGCTTTGTCCTGTGCCCTGCCTGCATTTTTACTGTTCTTTCCTGGAAAATGAGAAATGTCCATGGCGTCCAAAAAGCGTCCCTTTAGGTCAAAAGCGATTTTAGACCAGCTAGAGAACAGCGATATTAAATCAGAGCCACTTGCAGAATTGAGTGATAATGATTTGTGGGGAAATTCATCATCAGACACTGAAAACGATTTTGTGACTTTGCTCAGCGATGTGCGAACTTGGCGCTATATTTCACATTTCAGTGTTTTTGGTTTGATTATATTATTGAATTAAATTTATTATTATTATATTATTATTTTTTATGATTATTTATTAAATTATACTTTATGATTTTGTGTTTCAAGTTTTATCATACCTGGGATGTTTACTAGACTCTTGTTCGGACAGATTTCAGTGAGTTATTCCTAAAAATTACAGGCCTACAATAAAAAAAATACATATTTCCATGCAAAAAAAGTACCGCTTTGAGCACAGAAATATGGACATAATCAGACCGCTAGGGAGGTTAAATCTCTATTCCTGCAGACGTAAAGAGTGCCCCCTTGTCCTCTGTGATTACCTTAAACTGAATAACACCAAGTTCACTATATGAACCACTGATGTACAGTGGGGATCGAAAGTTTGGGCACCCCAGCTAAAAATTTGTATTAATGTGCATAAAGAAGCCAAGGAAAGATGGAAAAATCTCCAAAAGGCATCAAATTACAGATTAGACATTCTTATAATATGTCAACAAAAGTTAGATTTTATTTCCATCATTTACACTTTCAAAATAACAGAAAACAAAAAAATTGGCGTCTGCAAAAGTTTGGGCACCCTGCAGAATTTATACCATGCACTGCCCCCTTTGCAAAGCTGAGACCTGCCAGTGTCATGGATTGTTCTCAATCATCATCTGGGAAGACCAGGTTATGTCAATCTCAAAGGTTTCAAATGCCCAGACTCATCTGACCTTGCCCCAACAATCAGCACCATGGGTTCTTCTAAGCAGTTGTCTAGAAAACTGAAACTGAAAATAGTTGACGCTCACAAAGCTGGAGAAGGCTATAAGAAGACAGCAAAGCGTTTTCAGATGTCAATATCCTCTGTTCGGAATGTAATTAAGAAATGGCAGTCATCAGGAACAGTGGAAGTTAAAGCAAGATCTGGAAGACCAAGAAAAATATCAGACAGAACAGCTCGCAGGACTGTGAGAAAAACAATTCAAAACCCACGTTTGACTGCACGATCCCTCCAGAAAGATCTGGCAGACACTGGAGTTGTGGTACACTATTCCACTATAAAGAGATACTTGTACAAATATGGTCTTCATGGAAGAGTCATCAGAAAAAAACCTCTTCTACGTCCTCACCACAAAAATCATCGTTTCAACTTTGCAAATGAACATATAGACAAACCTGATGCATTTTGGAAACAAGTTCTGTGGACCGATGAGGTTAAAATTTAACTTTTTGGCCGGAATGAGCAAAGGTACGTTTGGAGAAGAAGGGGCACAGAATTTAATGAAAAGAACCTCTGTCCAACTGTTAAACATGGGGTTGGATAAATCATGCATTGAGGTTGTGTTGCAGCCAGTGGCACAGGGAACATCTCACGAGTAGAAGGAAAAATGGATTCATTAAAATGTCAGCAAATTTTGGATGGTAACTTGATGCCATCTGTGAAAAAGCTGAAGTTAAAGAGAGGATGGCTTCTACAAATGGATAATGATCCTAAACACACCTCAATATCCACGGGGGATTACATCAAGAGGCGTAAACTGAAGGTTTTGCCATGGCCTTCACAATCTCCTGACCTCAACATAATTGAAAATCTCTGGATAGACCTTAAAAGAGCAGTGCATGACAGACAGCCCAGAAATCTCAAAGAACTGGAAGACTTTTGTAAGGAAGAATGGGCAAAGATACCTCAAACAAGAATTGAAAGACTCTTGGCTGGCTACAAAAAGAGTTTACAAGGTGTGATACTTGCCAAAGGGGGCAGTACAAGATATTAACTCTGCAGGGTGCCCAAACTTTTGCAGACGCCATTTTTTTGTTTTCTGTTATTTTGAAAGTGTAAATGATGGAAATAAAATCTAACTTTTGTTGACATATTATAAGAATGTCCAATCTGTAATTTGATGCCTTTTGGAGATTTTTCCATCTTTCCTTGGCTTCTTTATGCACATTAATACAAATTTTTAGCTGGGGTGCCCAAACTTTTGATCCCCACTGTATTTATACATGTTGATCATATCCCCCCTTAATCTCCTCTTCTCAAGAGAGAATACATTTAGTTCCAATAATCTTTCCTCATAGCTGAGCTCCTCCATGCCTCTTATCAGTTTGTTTGCCCTTCTCTGTACTTTCTCCAGTTCCCCAATGTTCTTTTTGTGAATTGGTGCCCAAAACTGAACTGCATATTCCAGATGAGATCTTACTAATGATTTGTACCGGGGTAATATGATCTCTCTCTCTGGAGTCTATACCTCTAATAATACAAGAGAGGATTTTGCTCGCTTTAGAAACCGCATTGTGGCATTGCATGCCATTATTAAGCTTATGATATACCAGAACACTCAGATCCTTCTCCACTATTGATTTCACCGTTGTACTTCCCCTAGTATGTATGATGCATAAACCACACTTTGAATAATATTTTAATTGCTCTTTGAAATGAGATTAACCCCAGCAGACAACTTGAAACTTGCTATGATGTCCACTGCAGTTAGCCATTAAAGATATAACCCTTAGCTACTTTTGCTTTTTGTGATTGCTATGCTTGGTTGAGTTGTGTTAATAAACTTTTTGGATTTTAACACATTTTATGTATGTTGATTCTTTGAGAGATGATGCACCTTAAAAATCCCATAAACCCTCTTTTCTGTCTTGAGGACAGATGTTGTTTAATAATGTCGGGATCTGGTGATTGCTAACTTCAATGGGACCCTAGGCATTGTCACATACTTTTGCTATTTGGCCAAAAAGTGCCTTTTCACAATCCCAGCTGACAAATGTCTCATTTGCTGTACATTGCGATCACTGTTGCAAATATTTTATAGCTGTTTACTACAGTTGCATTCATTAAATCCATACACATTGTTTATGTACATTGGAAACAACATGTCAATATATCAATGTAATTATGTTTGTTTATGTCTTATAGGGATTGGAAAGAATGTCATTTGTGACAGAACAGCAACACCTCTTGATGCTTTCCGCATGATGTCGGCAGCCCATTATTACCCGAAGTTGATGAGCATTATGGGAAATGTGTTACGATTTCTGCCTGCTTTTGTAAAGATGAAACAGCTGATTCAAGAGGGATATGTGGGGGAACTTCAAGTATGTGAAGTACAGGTTCACAGCGGAAGCCTCTTGGGAAAGAAGTATAACTGGAGCTGTGACGACCTCATGGGTGGAGGTGGACTGCATTCAGTGGGTAGCTACATAATTGATCTGCTGACTTTCTTGACCAGCCAGAAAGCAGTGAAGGTCCATGGGCTTCTGAAAACATTTGTGAAGCAAACAGACCATATAAAAGGAATACGCCAGATAACAAGTGATGACTTTTGTACATTTCAGATGGTTCTGGAAGGCGGTGTTTGCTGTACAGTTACTCTAAACTTCAATGTCCCTGGGGAATTTAAACAAGACATTATAGTTGTTGGATCAGCTGGTAGACTAATGGTATTGGGGACCGACCTCTACGGCCAAAGGAACACCTCATTGGAGAGAGAATTACTGTTAAAAGATTCTACACCTGTCAGCAACTCCCTCTTGCCTGAAAAGGCCTTTAGCGATATACCTTCCCCTTACCTGAGAGGGACTATTAAAATGGTACAGGCTGTGCGGCAAGCGTTTGAAGACCAGGAAGACAGGAGAACATGGGATGGCAGGCCGCTTACAATGGCAGCCACTTTTGATGACTGTCTGTATGCTCTGTGTGTAGTGGACACTATAAAAAAATCGAACCAGACTGGTGAATGGCAAAATATAGTAATAATGACAGAGGAGCCTGAGTTAAGCCCCGCTTACTTAATAAGTGAAGCTATGCGCCGAAGTCGTATGTCTTTGTACTGTTAGCAGCCATAGGTGACCAAATCTGGAACCATTTGTAGATGACTGCTGATTGACAGGCGTACATGTACCAGGCCTATGGTACAAGTTCGTGTTATAACTTATGCATCTCTGTATAACTGCTGTAGTTGGAAAGGAACTGAACTTTCCATTGCAGACAAGCTGTGAACATTTATGAGAATGTATTTTACCATGGGGTATTTAGCCACAAATGCATAACTTTATTTGCCTTTGAGCTTCAGAAATGGCTCACCACTGCAGATGTGTTCATTTTTAATAAGATAGTTTTTCTCTTAGAACATTTGAATGTCAGTCTTTTCCAAACTGCTCAATCATCCCTTGTGTCCTGTATTCAAAATTTCTTGACTCTTGTTTGCAGCATGAGTGGTGCGTATGTCCTAAACACATAGACTGCTATACCTACAAAGCACAATGCACACACATCTCACTTGAAGTTCCTTGTAAGTAGTATGCTGTTTAGGATGTATACTTCAATCTGAAATGTCCCATAATATGCATTACTGTTATTGTGTAATAATGGATGTTAAATTCAAGCCAAAAGCTTAAAATACACCCGGGCTAAGTATTTTAAGGACAAACTCATAGTGATAGTGTTTAGCATTTTGCCATTCAGGCTGGCACTACTAAATTAGAGCGTAAGTGGAAGACAGTTAGTTTGCAAAAACACTGCATATATGAAACCATTTTTTTTTCTTTTCCATAAAATATTGTATTTATAATAGTCTTTATAAAATTGTGTTTTTCTTTTCTTTTTTAATCATTTTTGCATCTCCTGTCTACATGCACATTCTCCAGCATCATTTCTCCGGATCTTCTTACTGATAGTAATAACAATGGACCATGCCCAATCAACTTCTAGGTTTTATTGTCAAAACTTAACTGAACAAGCTGCAGTAAGAAGCTGATTGGTTACTATGCACAGCTGCACCAGATTCTGTGTGCACCAGATTTAGTAAATCTCCCCTGTTGCCTCCATCAGGGTCGCATGTGACAGCGTGACAACAGAGGAGCATGATAGGGAGACAGTATCACCTCATAACCGGAAGTGCCTGAACCAGGACCTTCATGGCAGGATAACATAGTATTAGTTTAAAGGCATTGTACACTTTTAAATGTTTTTGTTGTTTTATAACTGTAGTTATATTCTCTATGCCTTATCTTGTAATGATGGGCTTGCATGTTGTGGCTGCAGTTTGTAGTGTCTTGGCTGAACGATCTTCCTATGTTCACAGTTTGCTACAAACCTATTCACCAAAAGAACAAACACCCTCTCGTTCTGGTCACATAGTATTTAGTGCATGGCTTGCCATTTCCTCTGTGTTCCTCTGGCTCTGTCAGATTAATTCTAACCTTAACCTGCAGGGCACTAGAAAAAGGGATGCAGTGGTTGTGGATTATGTAGTTTCTTAACCAGAAGTGTCAGTTTTTGAACTACAGACAGAGATCATGCATTAACCTGTGCAGTTCCATGCTGCATGCCTCATGTTTGAACACAAACTGAAATTCTGACACCGGAATATGAAGATTTACACTACTACAGGCTGTTTGTACAGGCCAACAAATGGCACAATGAAAAATCAACACCAAGACACATCTTATGCAGGTTAAAACTAAAAGCTGCAGGTATGAAGGTTTATAATGCCTTTAATAAAAAAATATAAAATAAAGAAAGAAAATAACTTTTGGATTTGCACTATCATATTAAATCTTTTATGAGATTGTAGTGATTGGGTGAACATAAAACTTAAGGTAAGGGCACCTTAGTGTGCCTGCTATACACTTTCATTGTGTTTGTCTTTGAAAAGCTTAGCATGGGTTCTCTTTAATTTCTCTACCCTTCAGCCATATACTGTATATGATTGTCAACTTCACTAGAAACCATGACAATCCTACTGGAGCATTGGCATCCTATTAGTACCATTGACATAAATTCACTTTTTTATTTGTCAGTCTATTAAAATACCAGCCATGTAGCTACATTTGTGTAAAGATTTCTAATATTTTTTTTTCCCTCTTAAGAACATACAGTTTATATGCTTCATTGACCCTAAACCTTTAGGACTGATTTGGTAGACAAAAAGGAACAATCTGAAGTAAGAATCAGCATCTTCAAAGTTGGTCCCATCTTATAAAAGTTTGTTTTTATCATTACAAAGTAGCATGACTTTAAAAAGCAATGTACCAATGCTAAAAGGATGCCTTAGAACAGATACATGGATTTGTTTGTCTTTTATAAACATTACTGACAACAAAAATGTCTTTAAGAAGCTCTCATAAATGTTGCTGATTTTATTTCAAGTAAATGTCCATAATAGAACAAAAATGCCCCTAGCCTCTCTTAACACACACACAAAAGTCTGGTGCGAAGCCTCCTGGGACTACCTACTAACACCTTAATGACCTGAATGGGACAAACAAGTATGGCACGAGCAATGTCCTATTGAAGTCTAGGGGATATCTGTGCCCAGGTGTGGGCAGTTCTCCTTTAGATTTTTATTGGCCAGGGAATAGACATTAAAGCTGAAGGCATCAGAATTTGTAAGAATGGATATGCATGGGCAGGGACCTAGCAGTGTGTCTTGAGAAGGGTTGGAAGGGGTACCAATAAACTAAGACACAAGTTAACATGAAAATCTAGACACAGAATAAGGACATATTTCAGTAGAGATTCCCCTTCTATATGTGCATTGAAAACATTCAGAAATAATAATAAATTGTGAAAGTACCAAAAGATCTAAAACAGTTCACGTAATCCTGCTGGTCTCTTTCCTATTTCATAACAGCCTAGGAGAAGGGATGTAGAGGGTCACGTGGTAATGTGATGTAGTGATATGACACAGGGAGATTTGTCCTGCAAATAAAATGGGCTTGAGACAGGACAGTGTTATGCTGTCATCAACGAAGTCAATGAATTGAGGTGCTGATATCAATGAAGTGTTCTTCACTCTTGACTGTGGTTTTAGAATCACCAAAATTTGATTGAGGTGTCGTAAATACAGCCAAATTGGACTCAAGATTCAGTGCTTTATATGTTAAGAATGCTGGCTGCCGAACAATATTGTAAAAGCTGAGATGAAAAATAATGTTAAAGGCACATCAATTAAAGTGCATCTACATATAAACCAACCATAACACCACTTTCAGATCTTTTTGTTTAGCTGTCTGTGTCCCTTTGGAGATATTTGCCTTCACTCTCTGCCCCAAAGACCTAATAGAAAATGGGAGATTATTTCTTTTCTCCCCTCACCTCCTATTCTGGTGACAACCATAAAACCTTGCATTTCCAATCATATATTGTCCCGGTATGGATGGTCTCCAAGACAAATAGATAGGGTGAATATTCCAGAAAGAAAACAGACCGTGATAAATTGATAGAGGTTCAAACCTTTCCCCATGTTATCCAAAACAAAAAATACTTTGGCTATGGATACATTTAGGCCCCATTCACACCTCAGTGATTTGTAGCTTGAAGTTCTAAAACGCTTGGGGAGATGGTTCACATCTCCACTCCAAGTCTCCTGAAGCCAAACGCCTGAAGCTCAAGCAAGTTCTGGAGCTTTTTTGTCCCTGAAGGGTACGGATTTGTACATATTGAAAAAAAAGGGTCTCCTTATGTGTGAGCTCTGCTAATACAGTTGACAAATACTGCATGTATTTAAACATACACATGGATATATTAAACAGCTGTTTGCAGGATCATTTGATAAAACTACTGAAAGGATGTGAGAACCCCTGAAGAACTTTCCTCATCTCTGACAAAATCATGAAACATATATATATAGGTCGGCCATAGATGCAAGTTTGTTGCCAAGAACTAATAACAGGGTGATTTTTGTCAGCATTCATCACACTGCTCATAACCAGGAACTCACTTATACTGTCTGTGGTGCATGCACAATCACTTTGGATCCTTCACTTTTCTACACAGAAGATAGAAGGATTGGACCTGGTTGCAAGTTAGAACATTTCCATGTGCAATAAATTGTGCCTCCTACCATCTAAGGTGTTCATTGTGTTCTTTTAGCCTGATAATTGCAATTAGTGTTAAGAACTGAAGATGCTCAAAGACTGAGGGATTGGACCTGCCCACAAGAAGATTTTCCAACAAGTTCAATCCCATGTAAACATTGTTTTCGGTTTTGGATAGACTAGGGGAGGGTTAGTACCTTTGAAGGTTCTTGCTGCTATCTGCTTCCTCATTGGGAAGCTTTCCCCTTATCTGCTGTTGCAGTGAATTATCACATGGACAGAATGTGATGGGAAGTCCGCTTCTCACTATCACTGTGGCAGGAGAATGGGTCTTAGAATGTTAGGACACAGTAGACACAGACAGCCAAATCTGACAGAAAATTCAACCATTCCTTAATCCAGCCTTTCTTAACTCTACAGGAACTCTAGTTTACAGGTCTCAGGGAACCCCCGCTAAAAATAATATACAGTCAGGTCAATAAATATTGGGAGATCAACACAATTCTAAAATTATTGGCTCTATACACCACCACAATGGATTTGAAATGAAATGAACAAGATGTGCTTTAATTGCAGACTGTCAGCTTTAATTTGAGGGTATTTTCATCCAAATCAGGTGAACGGTGTAGGAATTACAACAGTTTGCATATGTGCCTCCCACTTGTTAAGGGACCAAAAGTAATGGGACAGAATAATAATCATAAATCAAACTCACTTTTTAATACTTGGTTGCAAATCCTTTGCAGTCAATTACAGCCTGAAGTCTGGAACGCATAGACATCACCAGGCGCTGGGTTTCATCCCTGGTGATGCTCTGCCAGGCCTCTACTGCAACTGTCTTCAGTTCCTGCTTGTTCTTGGGGCATTTTCCCTTCAGTTTTGTGTTCAGCAAGTGAAATGCATGCTCAATCAGATTCAGGTCAGGTGATTAACTTGGCCATTGCATAACATTCCACTTCTTTCCCTTAAAAAACTCTTTGGTTGCTTTCGCAGTATGCTTTGGGTCATTGTCCATCTGCACTGTGAAGCGGCGTCCAATGAGTTCTGAAGCATTTGGCTGAATATGAGCAGATAATATTGCCCGAAACACTTCAGAATTCATCCTGCTGCTTTTGTCAGCAGTCACATCATCAATAAATACAAGAGAACCAGTTCCATTGGCAGCCATAAATGCCCACGCCATGACACTACCACCACCATGCTTCACTGATGAGGTGGTATGCTTAGGATCATGAGCAGTTCCTTTCCTTCTCCATACTCTTCTCTTCCCATCACTCTGGTACAAGTTGATCTTGGTCTCATCTGTCCATAGGATGTTGTTCCAGAACTGTGAAGGCTTTTTTAGATGTCGTTTGGCAAACTCTAATCTGGCCTTCCTGTTTTTGAGGCTCACCAATGGTTTACATCTCTTTACCAGGGAAAGAATCCTTCGGTCATCCACCACAGTTGTTTTCCGTGGTCTTCCGGGTCTTTTGGTGTTGCTGAGCTCACCGGTGCGTTCCTTCTTTTTAAGAATGTTCCAAACAGTTGTTTTGGCCACGCCTAATGTTTTTGCTATCTCTCTGATGGGCTTGTTTTGTTTTTTCAGCCTAATGATGGCGTGCTTCACTGATAGTGACAGCTCTTTGGATATCATCTTGAGAGTTGACAGCAACAGATTCCAAATGCAAATAGCACACTTGAAATTAACTCTGGACCTTTTATCTGCTCATTGTAATTGGGATAATGAGGGAATAACACAAACCTGGCCATGGAACAGCTGAGAAGCCAATTGTCCCATTACTTTTGGTCCCTTAACAAGTGGGAGGCACATATGCAAACTGTTGTAATTCCTACACCGTTCACCTGATTTGGATGAAAATACCCTCAAATTAAAGCTAACAGTCTGCAGATAAAGCACATCTTGTTCATTTCATTTCAAATCCATTGTGGTGGTGTATAAAGCCAAAAATGTTAGAATTGTGTCGATGTCCCAATATTTATGGACCTGACTGTACCTACAGTTTGCTGTACATTAGCATGATACCTAAATTGTAGAGCACTTTAATTATAAGAATAAATAATATTGCATAGCTAACATATTAGACATAATTTGTTTACACCCTCGTACCCTATGCAGCAATTGCAGTTGTTGAAATTACATAAATAATAATAACAGCAGGTCAATGATCAGTGTCAACATGCCCTTTTACATTGGTGAGCAGTGTAGGTAGGTGATAAATTCATCATTACCCACTGCTTAAAGTGTTTTGTTTGCACTATTGCAGTCAAATTTGAGAAATCCTCACTACATGTTTGTTTGTTTCCATACAGCGGGCCTAAAAAATGTTCAGAAATGTTTCTTACTTTTTAGATGTTTCTAAGGAAGGTATCATGACAGATTATAAGAAGAGTTCTGGACAGTGTCTTTGTCCCTACACAGACGGGAGATGCACTGAGCGATCCCTCATTTACATACAAAGTGGGAGGGAAATTTCTACATTTCTAATCCTTTGTTAGGACAGTGTTAAAATCTTGTTTAGAACTGATAATGAAGAACTTCCAGCACAGTACAGATATGGTTAATAAAGTTTAAGTTTGGATTTCCGATTGAAGCTAGAAATCCCTGCAACAGACAGTGATCGCTACTAACTTCTGGATCTTCAGGGGGTTGCTTGACACTGGCACCATTTCGAGAATGCTTTGCATTTTCTCAGTGCGTTGGGCAACTGCTTAGCACAGGACCCAGAAGCTAGAAAGGATCATTGCAGTAGCAGTGATTTTCAATTTCCACGAGGATAGGCCAGGTATGGGACATGCATACTCACATTGGTTCAAGCTGGGCCAATGTAACTATGCAAAAATATCTACCTAAACTTCAGATTTAAACATGACTTTACAGCCCCCCTCCTAAACGTTACAAAGCAGGGAGAACTTGTTAAGAATTTTAAGTAAATAGAAATTAAAAAGGTAACCAGCAATTTACTTTTTTTTACGTTAACCACTTTGACCCCTGGCCAATTCTTCACTTCTCAGATATATGTAAAAATCAATTTTTTTTGCTAGAAAATGACTTAGAACCCCCAAACATTATATATATACAGTGAAGGAAATAAGTATTTGATCCTCTGCTGATTTTGCATGTTTGCCCACTCACAAAGAAATGATCAGTCTACAAATTAAATGGTAGGTGTATTGTAACTCTGAGAGAGAGAATAGCAACAAAAAATTCAAAAGAAATGCATGTCTAACAAGTTATGCGCTGACAAATCCCTTGTTGGCAATCACAGAGGTCAGATGTTTCCTGTAGTTGGCCACCAGGTTTGCACACATCTCAGGAGGGATCTTGGCCCACTCCTCTTGGCAGATCCTCTCCAAGTCATTAAGATTTGGTGGCTGACATTTGGGAACTCGAACTTTCAGCTCCCTCCACAGATTTTCAATCGGATTAAGGTCGGAGATTAGCTAGGCCACTCCAGGACCTTAATTTGCTTCTTCAGAGACCCTAAAGAATAAAATGGTGGATGTTGCAACTTTTTATGTCACACAGTATGTGCACAGTCGTTTATCAAATACAATTTTTGGGGAAAAAATACACTTTAATGATTTTTATTGCACACAAACCCTATATAATACCCACTTGTTTGATAAAATATAAAGGATTATGTTAAGCCGAGTAAATAGATATCTAACATGTCATGTGTACATCTGTGAAATGGTGCTAAACTACCATACCTAAAAATCTCCTAGAGCAATTCTTTAAATTTCTTTACAAGTTACCAGTTTACAATTACACAGGAGGTCTGGAGCTAAAATGATTGCTCTATGACGTTCATGATGACCTCACATGTGTGGTGAGATCACTGTTTACATAAGCGTGTGGGACTTACGTATGCGTTCGCACTTGCACGGGAGGACGAGACGCTTTACATTTTTTAAATTATATTCATTTTATTTAAATCTTTTTTTACACTGTCTTTTAACTTTTTTTATCAACTTTATGCTATCAAAAGGGATTAACAATATCCCTTGTGATAGCATGGTCCTTCACAGGTCCTATCTATGGAGAGACCAGGGGTCTTTTAGACCCCAGATCTCTCCTCTGGCCTCCAGTGTAGCCAATCAGACACAGATAGGTCTGATTGACTTCTTCCCTGGCTGTTAACGGCCAGGTAAAGAAGGAGCCAAAACCAGAAGTGATTAAATCCTCATTGCTTCCAGTTTCTGCTGCCATACAAAGAGAGGAATAGCATCAGTTCCTTCCTCTCTGTATAGTGCAGCTGATTTCGCCAGTCAGAGCAGTCTTGGACTCCCCAATCGGACAGAAGAGTGGGGGAGGAGATCCCCTTCCACTGCCTGCAGAAGCGATTGAGTGGCTGTTCAGTCACGCAAATTACTTCTGCTATGCAGGTGCATCCCAGTATAACCCCTTCCCATGACGTCACAGGATGTCTACTTGGGTGAAGTGGCTATACTATATTAATAAGACCACATGGCATATATAAAGCAGGTCTTATCCCAATTTGAAAATACACTTTAAAGAACCCCTGGAAAGCTCAGGAGGAACCCTGGTTGAGAAAGGTTGGCCTAGTGTAGCTGAAGTGTAAAAGACATTTTAGCAAGATATGGGCTTTAATTGCTCTTTTATATTTATCATCTTTTATTTTTAGGATGAATACCAAGCACACATCGAAATACCTGTCAAACTATTTGTATTTTTTCCAGTGATAAGATTTACACAGCAACAATACAGCACATCAGGCAGACAATGCCACTTTTTCTGTTACAGCTATAGACTGCAGAAGGAATATACAATCTCAATTCCAAAAACTTGGGGTGCTGTGCAAAATCTACATAAATACAGAATGCAATGATTCGCAAATCTTGTAAATCTCACAATAGAAAACAGAAAACATATCTAATGTTTAAACTGAGAAAATGTACCATTTTCAGAAAAAAATAATGTAATTTTGAAACTTATGGCGTGAACACATGTCATAAAAGTTGGGACAGGGCAACAAAAAGCTGGCAAAGTAAGTGGTACTAACAAGGAAGAGCTGGAAGAACATTTTGCAACTAATTACGTTAATTGGCAACAGGTCAGTAACATAATTAGGTATAAAAAGGGCAGAGGTTCACCAATTATCACACAATTTCAGAATAATGTTCCTCAATGTAAAATTGCAAAGACTTTAAATATATCATCATCTATTGTGCTTAATATCATCAAAAGATTATGAGAATCTGGTAAAATCTCTGTGTGCAAGGGACAAGGCCAAAACACAATATGGGATGCCTGTGATCTTCTTCCATCAAAAGGCACTGGTTAAAAACAGGCATGAGTCTGTGATGGACATCACTACATGAACTCAGGAATATTTCCAAAAATCATTGTCTGTGAACACTGTTTACTGTGCCATCCAAAAATGCAAGATAAAGCTCTATCATGCAAAGAAGAAGCCATATCTGAACATGATTAAAAAATGCCGCCATTGTCTCTGGGCCAAAATTCATTTAAAATGGTCTGTTGCAAAGTGGAAAACTGTTCTGCAGTCAGACGGATCGAAATTTGACATTCGTCTTGGGTGCCATGTCCTTCAGACTAAAGAGGAGAGGGACCTTCTGGCTTGTTATCAGTGCTCAGGCCAAAAGCCAGTATCTCTGATGGTATTGGGGTGAATTAGTGTGTATGGAATGGGCAGCTTACACATCTGGAAAGGCATCATCAATGCTGCAAGATTTTAGAGAAGCATATGCTCCCATCCAGATAATGTCTTTTTCAAGGAAGGCCTTGCATATTTCAGCAGGACAATGCTAAACCGCATACTGCATCTATGACAACAGCGTGGCTTCATAGTAGAAGAGTCTGGGTGCTTAACTGGCCTGTCTGCAGTCCAGACCTTTCACTAATTGAAAATATTTGGCAGATTTTGAAACAAATACAAAAAAGAAGCCCCAGGACTGTTGAGCAGTTAGAATCCTAAATCAGGCAAGAATGGGACAACACCTGTCTCCCAAAACCCTTCTCAGTTCCAAGATGCCTACAGAGTGTTGTATAACCACTTGACCTCCGGAAGATTTATTCCCCTTAATGACCAGGCCATTTTTTGCTTATTGGCACTGCGTTATTTAAACTTGGTGTCATGCAGTGCTGTACCCAAACAAAATTTATGTCCTTTTTTTCACATAAATAGAGCTTTCTTTTGGTGGTATTTGATCACGAATGGGTTTTTCATTTTTTGTGATATAAACTAAAAAAACCTCGAAAACCCTATATTTTTAACTTTCAGTTATATAAAATTTATACTAAACTAAAAGTTAATCATAACTTTATGCCAAATTGTATTCTGCTACATGTCTTTGGTAAAAAAAAAAAAAAATCCCAATACCTGTATATTAATTGGTTTGTGTGAAAGTTATAGCTTCTACAAACTATGGTATATATATTGGAATTTATGCAGCTTTTACTTTCTGACAGCCTATAACATTTCTTGAGCTGCTAAAATTCCAGGGCAGTACAAAAAGTAGACACCCCAAGAAATGTGCTGAGAGGCCATGGAACATTTTATTTTTTGCCACAAATCTTTGGAAAATGACAAAAAAAAAATTTTTTTTACACAAAGTTGTCAATTAAATTATATATTTCTCACGCATGCCTTGGGTATATGTGGAATAACACCCCAAAACACATTCTGCTACTTCTCCTGAGTATGGGGATACCATATGTGAGAGACGTTTTGGCAGCCTAGCCACATACACTCCACCAAAATCCAATAACCACCTCCAGGCTTTCAAAGGGCATATTTCCTCATATCACTTTTTAACACAGTTTCGAAGGTCCTAAAATGCCAGAATAGTACAACTCCCCCCCTCAAATGACCCCTTTTTGGAAAGTAGACACCCCAATGAATTTTATAAGAGGTATGGTGAGTATTTTGCAGATATAATTTTTGTTGCAGGGTTTTGAAAAAGAATAAAAGAAAAGAAAAAGTACATCCTTGTTTTCTTTCTTCATTTTCCAGAAACTTGTGGAAACAAATGAAATCTGCAAAATACTCACCATGCCTCTTAGAAAATACCTTGGAGTGTCTACTTTACAAAAAGGGGTCTTTGGGGGGGGAAGCTTCTACTATCCTGGCATTTCAGGGCCAACATTAGAAGCTTATGCTAGACATCACCCACTTTTCTAACCACTTGAAGAACAAGCCTTTTGTGACACTTTTTGTTTACTTGAAAAAACAGTTTTTTTTGCTAGAAAATTATTTTGAACCCCCAAACATTATATTTATTTTTAAAGCAGAGCCCCTAGAGAATAAAACGGTGGATGTTTAAATTTTTTATGTCACAGTATTTGCACAGCGGTTTTTCAAATGAAACTTTTTTGGAAAAAATACACTTTTTAGGATTTTAATGCACAAAAACACAATATATTGCCAAATTGTTTGCTGCATTATAAAAGATGATGTTACACTGAGTAAATGGATACCAAGCATGACATGCTTTAAAATTGCGCACGCCCGTGCATTGGCGACAAATTACGTAATGTAATATCCAAAGGCAATGATTTAAAAGCCTTTACAGGTTACCAATTTAGATTTACACAGAAGGCCTAGTGCTAGAGTTACTGCCTTCGATCTGATGTTCACAGTGATACCTCACATGCATGGTGCAATCTCTGTTTACATACCCCCATGGGACCGGTGCTTGAGTTTGCCTTTGCGCGTGAGAACAGGGGTGGGGGTGAATTTTTTTTTTATTATTATTTATTTTGATTTTTTTAATTATTGTTACACTGTGCCTTTCTTTTATTTTTCTCCGATAATTTTTATTGGTATCACAGGGAATGAAAATATCCTGTGATGGCAATACGCAGTGACGGGTATTCTTTTTTGAGAAATCTGGGGTCTATTATACTCTAGATCTCTCCTCTGCCCTTAAAGCATCTGATCACAGCAAGATTGGTGTGATCAGATGCTTTCCCAATTTTAATATCCGGCGAAACGGAAATGATGCAATGCACGTAGCTTCTGGTCTCTTAGAGATGTTTGGAGGCATTCCAGTCTCCCATCAGCTCTATTGTCAGACAGCGGAACTGCTGGCTGCATTTTTGGGTTCCCTGGTGGGATAGGAGAGCCCAAGAAAATCTTGGAAGGCAACGGGAGGGGTGGGGGAGTCCTTTCCCGCTGCTTGTAAAAGCAATCCAGCAGCTAATTAGTGGCTAGGATTGTTTTTAAATGAAAGTCGACCACCAGCTGAAAAAACCAGAACCAGGATAATGTCTGTAGCTGCAGGCATCATCCCGGTATAACCACTCAAAGTCCAGTGATGTACCAGTACGTTGCTGGTCCATTTTGGGCATTAAATTCAGAATCAGTGATAGGTTTCCATATGAATTGTCTAGCAAGAACTGAATTTGGGTGGGTGGCGATGTATTGTGCATATAAATTGCTTTGGCCCACAATCAATTGATACAAATCTTATGTGAAAAACAGTGGAGGGGCTAAACACTAGTGCTGGCTGCGAATGGGGCTTATCCTGCCAACACTGCGTTTTTGGGGACACTATACAAAGGAGGCACTAGTATAGTTCTGTTCATGATCAATATATTGATCTGTACAAACACTATACTACAGTAGTAATGATAGCAATCTAATGGTAGCTGACCGTGGCTGGGAGGGGCGCTAACTGAGCCTGACGCTATCTGATGTCACTAGTGGCAGTAATACAGTGATCAGTGAAATATTCTATATACTGACACTGTACTAATGGAAATGGCTGGGTGATCAAAGGGTTAATAAGAGTTATATGTGCTAATCTAACGTGTGCGTGTAAAATTTAGTGTTTTTACTCAGTGCAGTGTTCCTTCTTATTTCCTTGGATGACATAGGGGGCAGTGGGGGGTCGCAAGCACACCCAGAAATTGAAAGCCACTTTGCCAAGAGCCGCCACTCGCCCGCACATTGTTGGTGGGCAGGCAAAAAGTTTTTTTTTTTTAAAAATCGATTTTTTTAAAACTTTTTTTTTAACATTTTTCTTTTCTTTTACAATTCAAAAAAAAAATACTTTCATCAGAGTAGTACAATGTTACATTTAACCATAGTAACATTGTACTACTCTTGGGGGGCGATCAGGGATTTTTTTGTTGTTGTTTGTTTACACTTTGCATTGCATGAGAAATGAAGATCAATGCAAAGCGTGTTTTGAACTGTCATGAATGTGTTAAGTTCATGACAGTGCAATATAATAGTGATCTGTGATTGGCTCCAGCTGGTCACATGGTACAGGGTGCTGTAATTGGCCCCATGTGTCATGTGAGAGCTGTGGACCAATCACAGCTCTCCAGGAACAGAAGCAAAGCTTTTATGAATCAGATGGATTCATAAAAGGTTTGTTGTCATTGTGATCATGTGATTGCATAGCGGTTACATGATCTCCGGGTCCCGATTACCGGGATTCTCATTCTGTTGTGTCCAGTGGACACAACAGATAGGCGGTAGTGCCACCCTGTGTTGACAAAAGAACGTCGCTGGTCCTGTAGCTTCCACCTATCCGCAGTACATTACAGGCGGCCCGAAAGTAGTTAAAGAAAAGAGGATGCTACACTGTGGCAAACATGGCCTTCCCAACTTTTTTGAGACGTGTTGCTGCCATTAATTTCAAAATTACCTTAAATGGTACATTTTTTTCAGTTTAAAAATTTGATGTTTTCTATTGTGAACAAAATATGGGTTTATGAGATTTGCAGATCATTGCATTCTGTTTATATGTAGATTTCACACAGTGTCCTACCATTTTTTGGAATTGGGGTTGTGGTAATAACTTCTTCCTATACCTCAGCCTGATTGGACAGTGAAGGAGCAGCAGTAGACCAATTATGTCATCCCCCTAATGACTTTATATCCTTCTATCAACATATTCCTAATCAGAACATTCTTACACTGGTTTCTTTAAAAAAAATATATATATATAGTACATTACATGATTTAATAATGAATACCTAGCTGCATTAATTTGTGTCTTTTATGTCTGCCTGTAGCTTTAAGGTCACAATCAATAATTATTTAACTTATGTAGCTAAAACTAACAAAAGGTTCTTAAGAACATTCAGGACAAAACCTTAAAGTGGTAGTAAACGTGTGTCTTACAGTTTTACCTACAGGTAAGCTTACAATAAAACTCACCTGTAAGTAAAATGAATATCTCAATATATCATTGAGCAATAGCCAGAGATGTCACTGGCGCATGCATACCCATGCCGCTTCTTCAGAGCTCTGTGCTGTAAACCATGACTCCTGTGTGCATACGTGGGAGTGACGTCATCATGGCCCAGCTCGTGGCTGGAGGGCTTAGTTTTAAGGAAAGTCTTTCATAATGTGCTGGTATGCAATGCATACTAGCACATTTTAACAGTGACTTGCAGGGGGAAATTTTTTTTCTTTCTTACTAACTTTACTGCCGCTATAAAAGAATAGTTACAAAATACATATGAATGCACAGAATGTTTCATTGTTTGGGATAAATATTGCATTGGATCAATTATAGTGTTCCAAGATGGCCACAAGGCCATTGAAGGTTTTGCTTTCCTAAAGCAAGGAAGATTAAAGTGTTCTGAGAAGGAATTAGCTGCAGTAATTAGCCTGATTGAGTGGAAAAATACAAAAATGAGGTTTGAGCATGAGATACTTAAATGAGACTGAGTGGTTGAAGGCCATGCATCTAGGGAATGCTTACACTTTAGCTTGTAAAAAATGTGTGTCAAACATTTCTTTAAATAGCACATTCGAAAAAGGAAAGTATGCTTATAGGCATAAAGACATGAATGCAATTAGATTAACCAGGCAGGTTCAACCCCTATTTGTTGACTACTGTCTCATGTAGTGTGTGAAATGACATGATGACTTTGACCAGATATTAGGAAAATAGGATGATGGATGAGTTATGATGACATTATGTCTATATATAAGAACTTAAAGCAGAGTTCCACTTACACTGGAAAAAAATAAAAGTCAGCAGCTACAAAAACTAGCTGCTGACGTTTAAAAAATAGCAACTCACCTGTCCCACGATCCCGCGGTGTCCTCCCTACAGCCCGCTTCACCAGCCGTCCTGTGTTCCAAGCACCGGCATCTTCAGTGTGCGCACCCAGCTGTGACAGCTTGCGGCTTCACAGCCGGGTGCCCACTACGCATGCGCGAGTAGCGCTGCGCTTCCTGAATGGCCCCGTAGTCTTCTGGGACCTGTCACGCGTCCCAGAAGACTACAGGGAGGGTAGGAGGACAAATTCACAGTGGAAGTGGGAGCGGGTACTTGTCAATTTCCGGTACCCACTCCCCAAAAGGTGCCAATCCTTAATGGGGAGTGGGGGACCAGTCTTTAAAGCGGAACTTCCCCTTTTGGGTGGAGCTCTGCTGTAAGTCTTGGTCATATCATTTGAGACACTGAACGTTTCGATTTTCTTTCAGATTTGGCTATAATCATATGTAGTTCCATCTCATGAAGATTTTAGTTGTTACCCTGTCACGGGGTGGGCATTTGACTCTTTAACCCCTTTGCGCCGGCTCTTCTTGGCCTTTTAAGAGTTTCAGAAGCCGCGAGGGGGATTTTAGGGTCATGTGACCACCATGAGTCATTGTCACAGCGGGCACATGATCGTAAAAAGTCCCGATCGCAAGGGGAGATCGGGACCTGTCCGTGAGTCACGGACATATGTGCTGGGAGTGCGCAGGGTGCGCCCTGTCAGCACATACTTATTTTCTAAGTGCACGCAAATATGCGGCCGCTCGGTGTCAAGGCCCAGATGCCGAGAGGCTGCATATTTGTGTGCGCTCGCCGTCTAGGGATTAAAGAGACCCTGTTGCTAGCGTAAACAACTTGGAATCAAATTAAGAAGATTATTAATACTTACCTATAACAGGGCACAGGGGACAAGCACGTTATCCAATGCACCAGGAAGTGTTTGATAGCAGAAATGGTTGTAACTTTGCAAAAGAGTAAATATTGGAATCACTGCCACCCGGACATAGAAGTATTATGAATTTTCTTTTTTATGGTGCTTCAATTTCAGTTTGGTTAATTAAATTCATTAAATATATAGCTAAAGAAACTGAAAATAATATAGTTTCCACTTAATTCCAAGACTGTGTGAGCTCTGGGATCCCCTTGGCATAGCCATCTAAAAATCTTAAAAGGTGTCTGATTTATGGGATTTTGTAGCAACCAACCTGCACAGGTCTATGGGAAGAGGGTGTAGTAATACTAAACAAGGGTGACTGCAACAACTAATGGAAACTGTCTTATGGTGGCCTGACCTAGTACTAACTTATGGTCCTTATGCAAGTCTTAAAGTGGAGTTCCACCTAAAAAAAAATAAAAGCAGCTACAAAAACTGTAGCTGTTATATTTTAAAATACAGCCACTTACCTATCCCTCGGTCCAGCGGTGTCCTCACCATGGCTGGTTTCACTTGCCGTCTTCTCTCCCTGGCGCTGGCATCTTCAGTGTGGGCACCCGGCTGTGGCTTCACAGCCTGGTGCCCACTGCGCATGTGCGAGAAGCACATGGCCCTGTAGTGTTCTGGGACCTGTCATGTGTCCCAGAACACTACAGGGAGGGAGGGGGGGAGGGCAACTTCCGCTTCCAATTGCCTAGGCGATCGAAGTGGGAGTGGGTATCTGTCAAATTAGGGTACCCACTCCCCCCCTGCTCCCCAAAGGTGCCAATCCTTAATGGGGAGCAGGGGACAAAGGCTCCCCTTTTGGGTGGAGCTCTGCTTTAAGTCATGAAGGTTTTCACAAGGAGAAAAGTGGCAACTATGCAACATGGTCACCGAGAATATGGAAGGAAATGTGCTGCTTGCACTTGGTAAGAACTCTTATCTGTCTTGGCTATCCTGCTATTACATCAAACTGCATTCTAAGTCATGTTTACAGTGCTGCTTCCATAAAGCATGCACATAGCAGAAAACAATGTGGTAAATGTGTTCATATCAGTTTATCTGAATTTATTTTTTACTTGGTTAAACAATTTGGCAAGGTCTTGGAGATAAGCAGATTTTTCTTCTCGTATTGACTTTTATCTTCTGAGCCTGTAGGTACATACAGTAACCTTTTGTACACTAAATAACACTGCTATATTAGGATCACCTCTTTAATAGAAGACATTACCCTGTTTTTTGGTCTTGGCATAGAACATTATGATCTTGTGTAAATAACATCATATGAGATGACTTTTCATTGTAAGGACTGAAAAAAATGTCCAGCCAATAACGATACTTTGCCTGTGCCTCCTATAGGCATGTGCTCACAGTGCCTAATAGTACATGAGGGCCTGCCCTTCTTAATTCCTTTTCTTTATTTTAATTCAAATATGATTTGCATAAGCAGACACCAATTAATTTGGGACATGTGAGTTATTTGCTCAGCTTTTTAAATGTATTTGCTCTTTATGATTGACTTTTGTATGGGGAACCTGTAGACAAAGCTTTCAGATAACAAGTGGACTAGAAATTAATTAAATTGATACAGTGCCTAAAATTACATTTAGTATGTTACTGTAATCATTTATTCTCTGTAGAGATATTTTATTATTTTTTTTGTTTAAAGTAAACTGCCTGCTGCAGTTTATGCTCCAAGAGTGGTCATGTATGAGAAATCTGATTGTGGGTTTGCCAAAAACTAGTTCATTTGGACATTCTTTCATCAAACAAAATGGGGAAATGATTGAGAAGCCATTTTTTTTCATTTAATTTAGCAGACGACTACTAACCATACTGACCAACATTTTCTGATCGACTGTATCTCCTAAATCAACAATGCTGCTTGTTTGAGCATAACTTCCCACTGTCTTACAGTTTGTATAGTTTCAAGATTTTATGATCTAGAAAAGGGCTGGGTTTGTCAAGCCTAATAGTGATACACACAAAGATGGTCAAATTCCATATAGAAACTTGGCACTAGGGTGGAATTTAATGCCTTTTTTTATTTTGAACACTGGGCACAATTCACTAAAGCTTATTGCATGGGTTATGTCAGGCACATGACCACATATCGCATGCGATACTGAAAATGTCAATTCACTATTGCTAGTATGCGGTATTTACCGAAAATAGCAAAAACACTCAGTAAATGCCACATAAAAAGACCTTAAAGTCAATTCACAAAAGGAAATAAATAATTAAATGCATGCGGTAATTGAGTACTAGTCCAGGCATGCGGTATGTACTGTATCTGTCAGTACTGTCCTAGGTTGTTAAGGAATGGGTGGCTGCGGAGTCCTTAATAACCTATGAGTCATCAGCTGTCAGCGGGGTTCCCCACTGATAGCTGAATGTAAAAAAAAAAATGCTGGCAATTAAAACATAATAAAAAATTGATGTGGGGTCCCCCCTCCATCCATACCAAACCCTTCGGGTCTGGTTTGGATTTTGAGGGGAACCCCTCACACCCACATTTTTTTAAAAATGGCTTGGGAGTCCCCCCCAAAATCCATACCAGACCCTTATCCAAACATGCAGCCCTGCAGAGAGCGAACACCCCCCCAACCATACCAGGCCACATGCCCTCAACATGGGGGGATGCTTTGGGGCAAAGCCCCTTCCCCCGTGTTGATGGGGACAAGAGACTCTTCCCCACAACCCTGAGCTGTGGTTGTGGGGGTCTGCGGGCGGGGGGCTTATCGGAATCTGGAAGCCCCCTTTAGCAAGGGAGCCCCCATATCCCGCCTCCTATATGAATGAGTATGGGGTACATGGTACCGCTACCCATTGACAAAAAAAAAACTGTAGTGTGAAAAAAGACAGGAGACAGTCTTTGACAAGTCCTTTATTAAAAGAAGGAAAATAAAAGAATGTCCCCCGAAGTAGATCCAACGTCAATCACAATGCCCGCCTCCCCAAGAAAAAAAAAGAAGGTTCCGCTCCGGACACTGTCTCCCGGGCCGTCAGACTGCTCTGCTGGCTTGACAGTTCTTAAATATGTAAGGGGTGGGGCCACCTAGTGACATCATGTATGTGACCCTGCCCCCGTGTGGCATCATTGACCCAGCATGCCCCGGTCGATGATGTCACACGGGGCAGGGTCATATGGGTGATGTCACTGGGTGGCCCCACCCCTTACATATTTAAGAACTGTCAAGCCAGCGGAGCAGTCAGACATCGGGAGACAACTTCGGGAGTGGAGCCATTTATTTTTCTTTTTTCAGCGGGCATCGTGATTGACGTTGGATCTACTTTGGGGGACTTTCTTTTATTTTCCTTCTTTTAATGACTTAAGGACTTGTCAAAGACTGTCGCCTGTCTTTTTTCACACTACTCTTTTTTTTTGTGAATGGGTAGCAGTACCATGTACCCATACTTATTCACATGGGGGGGGGGTGGGATCCGGGGGCCTCTTGCCAAAGGGGGCTTTCAGATTCTGATAAGCCCCCCGCCCGCAGACCCCCACAACCACAGCCCAGGGTTGTGGGGAAGAGGCCCTTGTCCCCATCAACATGGGGACAAGGTGCTTTAAGGAAGGGAGCCCCCTGCCCCAAAGCACCACCCCCATATTGAGGGCATGCGGCCTGGTATGGTTCAGGGGGGGGGCACTCGCTTGTCCCCCCCCTTTCCTGACCTGCTGGGTTGCATGCTCGGATAAGGGTCTGGTATGGATTCTGGGGGGGACCCCCATGCAATTTTTTTTTACATTTTGGTGTGGGAGTTCCCCTCAAAATCCAAACCAGACCCAAAGGACTTGGTTTGGATGGACGGGGGGACCCCATGCTGTCTTTTTAATTATTTTTTTAATTGCCTGCAATTCTTTCTTTTACTGTTACTAGCTGTCAGTGGGGAACTCCGCTGACAGCTGAAACGTTAACGTATGGTTTTCACTACTAAAATACCTCATGACTTGATAAAATAACTCATGTGGTATTTTAGTAGCGTTTTTGTGTGAATTCAAACATTTTTTAAAAAAATGCTATGTGATATAGTACCGCATACTCAGATGCGGTAACATACCACTTAGTGAATTGTGCCCAATGTGAGGTCATTGGGGGGGGGGGGTTCATTGCACATATACAGTATGTAGTGAGTGCCGAACATGCAAATTTTATTTATTTAAATGTTGTGAGATCCTAGTTTCAGACCAAGCATTAGTGACCAATTATCAGATTCTTGTAGTGTACAGCTGTTCATAGGAAAATTGCATGAGCATGGAATTGATTCTTTTAATGTCTAGATGATGTAATTCGCTAAAAATATAATCGTAGTTATACTAGGGAATTAAATCCACATGGAAGAAAATCTGATATAGTCTGCAAACGACAGATTAAGGAGATCTTTTATGCAACTAGTGCCCATGTAGAGGAACTAGAATAATGATGGGGTAAAAAGGGTTACTTATCTTTTGACTTGCACCATGGCATTGTTCCCAACCAATTTACTGTGATTTGTGGGACATATAACAGTTCTGTATGCCATTCCTTTGAGGTATATCTGTATCATTACAGGTATTAGAGAATACAATTTCAGTATGATTTTTTAGGGAACTTGAAATGGCTATTGGTCATTCTCATATTAAATGAATGAAATATAAGGAAGGACATCTTAATATGAGGAAACAAATACTGGTGACCAGTGTCTTCATATGTGCCTTGCTTCGCCTACTGCAGCTCGGTAATATAGGGGTGAGCTGAAGATGTGGAAATGGCATATATTCCCAAGCATTCAAAACCGAATGAGGCCTGGTGTGAGGGAACCCCTGTAGCAACCTTGGGTAAATCAAAAGCAGACATTTGATGTTTTTTATATATTATACAAAAGTATACATTTGCAAACATTTAATATGGTAGTGCAATGTGCATTAAAACATAACAACCAATCAGCCTGATTCTTTTAGCTATTTTAATTTCAGTAATTTGAAATGCGATTGGTTGCTGTGGGTTAATTTGCTTTGCATGTAGAAGGCGCTCTTTGCTTTTCCTATTTAAATAAGTCTCTGTATATTACATAAAGCTGTCTTAAATCCAAAAGCAAACTTTTATTATGTTGCAACATCTTGGATTCCTGGATGTGGTACCTGCTTTAGTTAGCTTCCATTTTTCAGTCTTTCTTTCACTTATTTTCATTTGGTGATCTGACTAGTAAGTCTGTTGTTTTTCAACAGAACAAGCTGTCGTTCAGGTGTAGCAGTTAGAAGGTTGAGACAAACCAGTTAACAGTAGCAGGGATCATTTTTGTTTATTTATGTAATATCATTATCTAAAAGGAACAAACTGTTTGTTGTAACTGCTTAAAAAGCGTTAACTGGAGTTTCGCTTCAATTTGTTAGTGCATCTAAAGCTAGCTACACACCGGAAGTTTAGTTCGTTCAACCCATTGGGCTGAATGAAAAAAAACCTCGCTGTACAAAAACATCCAAGGTTCATGCTGCAATCTCTCCCACTGTGCTATTGTGTTCTCACAACAGGACTGTCCCTCCCCATTCCTGGCAGAACCAACTGATCAGAGCACGCAGCAGTTGGCTGCGAGAGTCAATCAGATGCTCGTTTTCCAGTATGCTTCTTCGACAAAAGCCAGCAAGTGAGAACGGCTTCTGGAGCTGTATACACAGGCTGAATGTCAGCCGGTTTCTTTTGAACCGGCCGATATCAGCCAATATTCAACCCATATGTACCAGCCTAGTCTATTTAACACTCCCCACATCCCAGATTGACAATGTTGCTGTCCAAAGGTGCCCCTGTGCTCCTTCAACCAGAGTGTAGGCACTCTAATACAGGAGGTCTGCTACTGGTCAGACCACCAGGTGAAAAAAGAGGGAAAAAAGACTTAAAAAACAAAACAAGACAAAATGCAGTCACACATCTAATGATTTGTAAGCTATAATATATTACATTTTTGGTTTTGGGATGAATACCGCTTTAAATATTTGCAAGCAGATGTGCTTAAAACGGTCATATAAAATAGAAGTATCATTTGTAACTTTAAAAACTGAACCTTAAACAAATACATTCAATTGTTACAAAAACCTACTCTTTTCAAGGGAAAAGAGATGTACATGTTCCACGTGTAGACAAATAATTCTACTTGCAAAGGAAATTACACCTTTGCTCTAAGTTCTCTTAAAAAAATGTGTGTCTTGGACAGGTCAAACCAAATGTAATATTATTTTGTGATGGCAATCAAGCCTTTGCAGAACAAACAGAAAAGAATATTTACACCACTTATCTACCAATTGTAATTTTGTTCTGCTTGTAACATATTGCTGGAAGGTGTCAGTGACCTTACACAGGTATATTTCGAATGATTGTTCTGTGAGTGTCTGTTTAAGGCCATGTGTGTGGTTGATAATTCATTGAATGGACACAATAAATTCTGTGCTTATCTGGTGTTGAAGTCCAAGGCTTCTGGTTGTTTATATTTCATAAAGGAGCTACTTTAGAGATCCATTGTGAATGGTTTTACACAACTATCTGAAATAAGGAAGCAGGATAAAGGTAAAAAGATAATAAAAGATGATTAATACAATAAAGGTATTATATCACTGCTGCTCTGAAACTATTGTGTGTATAAATATAATATTTGAAAATTAGTAGTCAGAAATGGCTCGTAGATTTTGGGGGTTATTTACTAAAACTAGGCAGCACATTGGCTAAGTGGTTAGCACTTCCACCTGGCAGCACTAGGGTCATTGGTTCGAATCCTAACCACGGCACTTCCTGTACAGAGTTTGAACGTTCTCACTGTGCCTGTGTGGGTTTCCTCCAGATACTCCGGTTTCTTTCAAAGCTCCAAAGACATGCTGGTAGACTAATTGGCTCATGTCTAAATTGACTCTAGTATATGTATGTATGAATGTGAGTCAGGGACCTTAGATTGTACGCTCCTTGAGGGTTGAGGACTGATGTGAATGTTCAATATACTGTATATGTAAACTGCCGCATAAATTGATTGCACTATTTAAGTAATAATAAATAATAATACAACTGGTGCAGCTTTGCATAGAAACAAATCAGCTTCCAGATTTTTTATTGTCAAAGCTTAACTGGACAAGCTGAAGTAAGGCTGGCTATACATTATACAATTTTCTTGAGATTTTTGGTTCAGATTTACCAAAAAACATATACTATGAGGTCAAACCTAACAACACTTTCATTTGTATCCAATTAGACAGGCCCTTGCACTACATAGTTGAAGGTAAATCTATAGGAAATTGGGCAGAATTTGGACAGAAAATTGTATAGTGTATGGCCAGCCTTAGAAACTGATTGGCTACCGTGCACAGCTGCATCAGATTCTGTGTGCACCAGTTTTAGTAAACCTCCCCCAATTTTGCCATGCAAGGTGACGATTTATAAATGTATACCACAGGTTCATCTGATTCCTTAGGACTAACAGCAATGTATCAATGTGAGCCAAACTTCATTTGCAAGTATAATATTAGAGAAGTTTCCATTTATACCATGTTGATTTCAAGGTAGGATGTTGAAGCGATCCATCTGTCTTTCTCCTTCACTTTCCATACAGGGCAAAGCAATAGGTTCACCTAGAGCTGTATTAAACCCCCCAAAAAACAAAAATGCAATGTATTGCAGCTTACCAATGGTGGCTGCATTTGTTTTATTTTTTTTAGGCTTTTTTTCCCTTTATTTCTCCTTGTGGTCCTGAAAGTAACACACTTCCTCTCTTAGGGTGTCTGCATTCTGGATGAAATAGTAAAGCAGACACCTTCGGACAACAGCATTGTCAGTCTGGTGAGAGGGTATTGTTAGCAGATTTAGCAGGACTCAAGTAACAAATTGAAGATGAACTCCAGCTAACATTATATAGGCAATTACCACAAACAGTTTTTTTTCCCTTTTGGGATAAATATTTTACATGAATAAAAGCTGACCATTGTAAGCATCTCGGTCAGTGTTAAATGGTTTGTCTCAACCCTCTAACTGCTACTTTTTCTGGACAACTTGGTCTGTTAAACTAAGTTGAAAAACAACATATTTACTGGCTTGATCAACAGGTGAAAATAAAGGAAAACAAGGCTAAAAAAGGAAAACCAGTGCAGCCATCACATCTAAGAATTGATGAGCTGCAGTTCAATACATTTTTGCTTTTGGGTTTAATACTGCTTTAATGCGACTCTGTGCTAGATTAAAAATAGAACTCCAGGTAAAACAAAATCAACAGCCCTGTAAAGGTCCTTTTACATAGTTCAGCCATTCAGGCAGATCAAACAAAAGCTCAATTATAGTCTATGGAAGGGCAGATGTAAACGGATGTGCGTCCATTCACATCTGATTGCCTGAAAGTCTGTCTAGGTCCAAAAGAAAAAATGGAAAAGGTTAGAGTTATTTTATATTCTATTAGATCTAAACATGAGGAATAGGATGTAAAAGATGTAAACAAACTGACATCTGTTTACATCCAGCTGCCCATAAAACTAACGTGGTTCCGGTATCTTACATAGTTACATAGTTAGCCTGGCTGAAAAAAGACAAAAGTCCATCCAGTTCAACCACAGAAAAAAAAATTATAATCCTATACCAACAGTTGATCCAGGGGAAGGAAAAAAAAAACCCCAGCAAAGCACGATCCAATTTGCTCCTGCTGGGAAAATTCCTTTGTGATCCCCCGAGACTCAATCGGATATTCCCTGGATCAACTTTACCTATAAATGTTAGTATCCGGTTATATTCTGTGTATCTAAGAAACAATACAGGCCATTTATTGAAGCTGGAGGAAAAAACTTGAACGGACACATATCCAAAAGTGTTCTGTTTTGCTCTGATTCAGCAGGGTATTTATTTGGAAACGTGAAGGCTTAGCGAGCGCTTACTAAATAGCAGCAAATGCACAAAAAAAGGAACCACAAACCTTCTCAATTAATATATAAAATAAAAATAGTGCAGCGCTAAAACATGGTGAAATGTGTATGCATAAAATATAGACTGTGATGCTAATAGAGGATAGCTCATTAACTAGCAGTCCACATAAAATATAATTATTAATAACGTGAATAGTATATCTGTCCCATATAGGGTGTAGAGATATAGATTCCCAACATTAGATAGATTGGACAGTTCAGCAATAAATCTGTGTGGCCCCGGTGTGACAATAATAATACTCCGGTGGTATGCGGTAAAATAGTAAGATTGCAAACTCAGCAGAAGCGCAAACTTAATGCACATTAATCATATCAATTAGCCAGAGGTTCTCCCATCTAAAGAGGTACAGCCTGGTGTAGAAATCACATCCTCTGTTGGTCTGGGCACTTAAGATGTCAATAGGAGGTCCCTCAAGGCGTGTGCTGTATAAGGGTCTGGTCACATATAGGATCCCTCCTCTGGACTGGGAAAACCACACCTGGGGTCCTGGGGGTTTAAGCACTCATCGTGGAGCAAAAAATATAGGAACTCATAGTGTAGTATGTTTTGAAATTTTAATTTGGAAATTATCCAGAAAAATAATATAATAAATACACACATGTGCAATAATGCAGAGTATCCAAAACAGTAAACTGCAGAGTATCCAGGAAGCTACTTAATGCACTGACTGCTAAGTACACACGTGCAATAATGCAGAATTTTCAACCAGTAAAACTGTAGGGTATCCAGGTAAAAAAGAAAGCAGCTAGGAAGCTGCTTAATGCACTGACCAGTGAGAAAGAAAGATGACCGCCGGACCTCCGTGATCCGGCGGCGTGACGTCACAGCGTGGCTAAGCTCTTCCTTAATGCGTTTCGTATACCAATACATTTTCAAAAGGGGTGTTGCCATAGCCAATTGACGTCCTGTACTTCTTAAATAGCTGTAGAGCGCGAGCGAATTAGCGGGTATCTATTTCCATGTTTAATTTGGTGGCAGGATCACTTGCTGCCCTCCCCAGATGCAAATGCTCAACTTACCTTACCGGTCCTCCACTGTTCTGTAACATCCCCAGAAATAAAGAGCCCACAGGACCAAGGATACGGATCAGACCGCGTAACGGTGGAGCACTAAAAGTTGTAAGGAAATACACATATCCAAAGTTACCCACTCGTAGCTTCCACCATGTAGCTTTTTGCCACCATCTAAAAAGCCACCCTAAGGATATTTTATCACTAGAAGCTGCTTGGCCTAATGTAGATACAACCCAGCATAGTTTTAGAGGCTGATTTCAATGTGGGTTACAAGCAGGAGACTTCCAAGCAGGGTTTTTTTTTCAATAGATTATATTATTTTACAATTACTTTTCCATGTAAGGAGAAAACAGAGTCCAAAAACAGATACAGAAAGAAAGAGCTGAACAGATTATATTGGGTGGCAGTGTCACTCAGATATTTTTAACTTGGCAAGACATACCCTGGCAATGCTTTTAGAAAGTATTAATATGAATCATTGAAAACACTTTGCTCTGAGAATCAGTGTGCAAAGACAGTTTGCTTAAAACCATACATGCACAAAACCTGTTCACTATGAAGCTAAAGAGACTATGGCAACAGATCTGAATTATATGTGAATTTACCATATTTTATTTGTTATTTATCTGTAAAAACCTTCTTGTGTAGAAATCCAAAAAGTCCAGAGACTGCAGCAGGATGCCACAGTTTTAGATATAATGTCAACAGCCTTACGAACTCAGAGCTGTCACTAAACTGATATTCTATACCAGACTTTCTCAACCAGGTTTCCATTGAACCTTAGGGTTCCTCGAGAGGTTGCTAGGGGTTCATTGAGCAATGAGCAATTCCTGCCTCTCAGGTAAGTCCCCACCATTGATCTTTTTAGCTATCTAAAAGGGGGTGACCACAAGTGTAAGGAGCATTATTCCCACTGACCATCACACAATGTATCATGCGTTGTAGGTATAGTAATTTTTAGCAGGACACTGGGTTCCTCTCTTTCAAGGTTTCCTCTGTTGAAGAGGTTGAGAAAGGCTGTGCTATACTATTCCCCTTAAATCCTTTCCTAAATGCTACATAAAATGACATTCAAGGCAGGGCCCTGTGCTTGGGAATTGACTTTTCTGAAATAGTCATATTTCTGCAAGTTCAGAGGCACATTAGGTGTGAATAAAAAACATTTACAGGAATACTGCAAATAGCTATTTAATACGCTAGATTTTCTGTGCTGAGTTACTGACAGGGCTTCTTTATTGGCTATGCTAGATAAAATCTCAGCTTGCCAAATATAAATCAAAGTAGACTCTTCAACAATCTCAGATAAATACTGCCTGCAGGTTGTTACCTGGGTTTGAAGTGCTGGGACAAGACTTAAAGGCCTCAGCCCCCTGGGCCTACCATGTGTTACTGGTTATGTAGGCACTGTTGAAGAATGGACCTCACCCATATTGATCTGGCTACTAAAAGGAGTTCACTGGGGACACTGGATCACCACATGAACCTCCACTGTCCTGCTTCCTTATCACAGTAGTTTAAATAGATATCACTGGGGTAAATGGAATGACAAGTGAACTTCCACCAGTCTCTGGCTGCAGTCATACCTAGTACAATGGAAACACAACAAACTCTGTTGTAATGCAGATGAAGCTTGGGCTCCATGAACAGACTGCTAGCTGTGAGAAGAATGTACTATTGCTGTTTTCTAACCCTACCCCCTTTGTGTCTACAATAAACCTTTAAAGTGATATTCAAGGACTTTGGACTGCCATTCCTGCAGGAAATATAAGTATGCCTTGGAACAAAGTATTCTCAATTGTGTGTCCCACTTGCACTACATGAGGCCCAGTGAGGTGGAGGTACTGCCAGAGAGACTTACTAGGGTCCTATTCTCCCACCTTGCAGAGGCTCAGCTTTCAGTTTCCACACAGATGCAAGTTATTTTAGTAGTCTGAAAAGGGACACATCCAAAGTGTTTATATATAAATTACCGTAATAACATTGTGGGGATTTAGTAATCCAAAATTGCTGTGTGACAATGTATCAATAGACTGACCCTCTAAAGCTTAGTTGGGACCTGGGATTATAGATTTATAGGACCCTGGATAATTTTGCCATTTGGGCCCTAGATACAGAATGTAAAACAGAATTAGCATCACATATATTTTCTCATCTTATACATTCTGCCTAAGTAATGTGCAAGTGTAATATTGGCAGGTATGTATTGCCTATCACAGAGATCACAGCTTTCTCTGCAGATAGTGAAAATTAAAGGGACTTTGTCTTGAGAGCATCATGGAGGCTGCCATTGCTGAACTCTCCTTTTGCCCTCTCCTGTAGCATTTATTTTTCTGTCCTCTGCAGGTTTTTCCTAGCTCTATGTTTTGATTGCTTCTGCCTGCCAATGTTAAGAAGGTTTCATCAGACAGAATGGGAAGAAACAATATTTGAATATGAATATTTATCTAGCCCAGCTAACACAGGTCTGCAAAAAAAATTTAGCCTTTAGTTTTTTTCTTGTGTCCTTGGATGGAATGATGGGGATGGAAGAGAAGATTTTCTTACTTGTTTCAAGAAAACTCTTTACCTGATACTACTATCAATATCTGAAAGCTTATTGCCTTTCAGGTTCATTAGCAGTTTCCTGATCAGTAATCCTCACATACACCTTTGTACCAGAAACCTGCAGCAACTGGCTTATGTTTGCTTTGTGCACTGGATCTTGCATTTGACATTCACTTTGGCACATAGTGCAATGAGTGTGTTAGCCATAGGGTGCTTTACAAGTTTAGGGGCCTGGTCCACTTCTATGGCAGCAAGACCCTGAAGACCCCTCTTAGGCTCTGGCAGGCTAAGCCTGGACAATATGTGGGACAAGCAATGTGGACAAGGTAACCCAGGATGTCCCTGTACCTTTATGCGTAACGGTTCCTGGCTAAACAAGTCTTGAGGGCACGTTAGTGTACACTACTTCCTTATCTTTCAAGACATACTGCAGTGCCATAGACACAAGTGGTTTACAAGGTACAGGTTGACACTCTTTTTGTTTTTTTATTTTTTATAATCAATCTTTGTTAACATTTTCTGATGACATAGAATAAACAGTAAGTCAGCAGATATACCTCAATCAGACAAGGAAGCAGTAATAAGACACTCTTTATGTTTTACCTAATTTTATTGTTTCAGTTTTGGCCATATAGAAAATGTTATAGCGTTTACCTATTCAATTTGATGGTGTTTTTCTACCTCCTTTTTCAGGTACTGATGTAGTGCTTGAAATACTCATAGCTGAACACTTTTTATGACAACGTAAGCTCATTGTTTGCCATACTATCTGTGGCTGGATTCATCAAAAACAAAGTCATAAGAACTCAGACAATGCCTGGGTTGCCAAGATTCCATTATGCAGAACATGCTGAACCCCCCTGATCCACATCCATTCTGTGAGTACCCCTCAGGGAAAACTTGCCTCTTGCAATGGAAGATTGCAGGACTTGGGATTGGGAATACAGGGCACAGACAATGGCAGTCCATTGCAGCCCATGAGGAAACTCACAGTTCCTCTCGTATTGTTCCCTTGTTCTGGAACAAATTCTTCCACCAACACTGCTCTAGCACCCTGAAATAAGCTCCTTGTTTCACAAAACCTGTCTGACTATGGCTGAATTTAATGCCACTACATGTTTCCTTTTTCAGAAGCTTTCACCACTTCTGGAATCTGAGGGGGCTACCAGACGCAAATTCTGTTCTGCTTCTTCCTCCCAAACTACATTCATAGGGTAAAACCATAATTCCTGGGCACATTGATTGGCTGGGGCAGGAACTAAAGGGGAAGAGAACATTCTGGCAGAGGCAAGTCAAAATTGTTCACCACTGTCATTTTTGGAACTACCTTACACAGAATTAGTTACTGTGGACGCAATCATTGAGGCAGTATGTAATATTCTGAGGATGGCCAGATATGCCTCAGCACCCTCGTACTCAAATATGTATGAAAAAGTGGACCTTTTGTAGAAAATCCCTTCCTATCCTGGATCAGGCGAATTGGGCCTTATATGATAGTTGGCGATACTAAGAGAAGTTTTTTTCCCCTCCTGACAACTTTAAAGCCTTGTATCCTACGTAACCAAAATGAATCAAAAGATGGGCTATCTTTTAAAGATTCAGTAGAAAGGGGCTTGGAAACACTTTTGAAAACTTCCTTTGCACTAGCAGGCCCTACCCTACAACCAACCATAGCCACCTTAGCTTTTAGCAAAACTATGGCTAAATGGGCTGAAAAAATCTATACTGAACTTCTTTTTTATAGATGATTCTCATCTTTCTTCAAACATACACATCTTGCCCTCAGCTCTACTATACTGTATAGATGCCATGGAAAATAGTATCTGTCAGATATGCAGATTATCTTTACTTTCTGTGCATATGCAAACAATTGTATAGCCCAAAGCCTTGGAAACTGATCTGGTTCGAGAAAAATGGACAGAAAGATTTGTTAGCCACCCCTCCTTAGGCACCATTGGCTACTGTAGGTCCTCCTGGTTGTAGCAACCCTTAGTCCCTTACTACGTTTTGGCAGGCCATAGATTATGCAATTTTCTTTTCTTCTACCATGCTGCTATTGTGTTCTGCCGGAAGGGCAGCCTGCAGGGTGCTCATAAATGAATTAAAATTTGTCCAGTCCCTGCTAAACTGGCCAAAATTTCAATCTTTGTATAGCCGGCTTTAAACTCAGAGCAACCAAAAAGCCTTACTTCCATTAGTCTTAACCTTTTTCTTTAACTAAAGGAGATGCACAATAAAATTACATTGCTGTCCCCTCTGCTCTTTCTTTGCCTTATCTCTCTTATACTTTTACTACTCGCTTCTAGATAAGAAAAATATTTCCCTAACCCCACTTGACCTCATAGGCACAAGGGGTATTTGTCTCCTTTCTTCTTGAAAAGAGTTCAAGGGTTTTGCCTCCTACATAAAAAACCTTTCTCTTGAAAGATGCACATACCAAACCTAGGTAATCATGTTGTACCTCAGAATTTTGTCTCACAGGAGGCCACCTTTGACCTAACCCTTGATATCTCTATAATCAGTCCTTGCCTTCCAGGCCTACGATTCTTTCTCTTGTGTTTCCTATGAAGTAGGTGTAGTGGGGTATACTTCTCCCCTGTTCTCATATCCATGTCAATCGTAAAATCATAATTTTCCTTTCACCTTGTCAATTGAAGTGATGAAATTTCAGTTTTTTGTTTTTTATTTTTTATCTAAACCCCTGAAAATGAGGAAAAAACCTCAGAAACCTTGTCCATTGGCCTTCTGCATCTGTGGCTTGACAGCTACTGTTCTTCATACGCCCCCTACAGCAGAGTCTATCCCCTTCTGATTTTTTTCCCGCTATCCACTCTTACTCAGGTGTCATGGTACATTGGTAACACCTTTCTTCACCATGTTATAGAATTTTATGGTTTCTGCAGGTGCTATTCATCTGCTCCTCCTCTGATTTTTTCTCTCTGCCTTTGAGACAGCCAGGGTGCAGTCACTGCAAATAGATCCCTGGTTAATATTTCTCCCTATTAAGGAAGTTAGTTCTATTACCTGGAGCCCCTACTGCTCTGTTGCGTCATAAAAAAATTTTCATGGTTTCAGCCCTCAGGTTCAGTCCCTTGCCTTATCCCAAGGACTTGCTTTGAGAATGGAATCCCCCAGGAGAGTAAGTACTGGGGCATTTGGAGATGTCATTACGCACACCAGTAGTGCTACACGCACACCATATATTTTATATCAGTTTTCTTTTTGACTCCCTTATCCTAGAATAATGAGGATTGGTATAGCCGGCACTCATCTTCCTGAATAGTAAACTTTATTGAACGAGTAAAATATGCATATAAATGGCTTACGGGTTTCGGCAATAAGCCTTAGTCATAGCCATTGGCTAGCTATGACTAACTAGCACTGTAACTAGCCCATAACTAACCTTCAATGCACCGGTACAAGAAAACATAAAGGGCCTCCCTGACCCTCGGCCAGGGCCCACACACGGTGGTGGAACGCCAGGGCCCCAACGCAGGTGCGACATTTGTGACCCTGGTAGCTGCATCACTGGAGTCAGTAGTTTTTTATTATTATTTTTTTTTTGTTTACATTTTTATTTATTTATTTTTTTAGAGTTTGATTTTTTACAATTTTTTAGGAGCAGCATTGGGGGTCTAAACAGACCTCTAATGTTTCATCTTTGAGACAGACAAAGGAGATTAAGGACATAGCCTTCTGCAGCCTCAGCAGCACAGAATGAATGGACAGGAATAGCTCTGTACAGAGCTTCCCGTTTATTCACAAACTGAAGCATAGTAAACACAGTTTACTATGCCTCTGTTACGAATTTAGAAAGTCACTGATTGGTAGGGATCACTGACTCTATTCTTCAAGAAAAGGAAGGGGCCGGTATATTACAGATTTACTGGCCCCTTCTATGCTCTCCATCCTGACAGAGTGGGGGGGGGGGACCTGGCAGTGCTGCAGGGGATGAGGTGGGCTGGGGGAGTACACATGAGCCCAATCATAGCAGGAAGTGGAAAGGAGAGATGGGGGGTTGTCATATGTAGAGGAACCAATCCCCTCCATTTTCCTCCTGCAGTCACTGAAAGGCTGCAGGAGGAAATGGAAAGGAACAGTTCCTCTCCATGCCGCCTCCTACCCAGGTGTACAGTGGGCCATATGGGCCCCCTGAAGCATGGGGCTGGTACGCTCCTGAATTTAGCATGGCTATTCATAGATCCACCTGCACAGTCACATCATTAAGGTCTGGGAATGGTCAATGGAAAATACTACAGTCCAGGGGCGGACTGACCATTTGGAAACTCGGGCACTGCCCAAGGGCCCAGGGTCAGTAGGGGGCCCCCTGAGATGCCCCTGGTACCTTTTTCATAGGCTTTTTTGAGTTTGGGCAAGGACACAGGGGCCCCATGATCCCCTATTGCCCGGGGCCTCATGAGTTGTCAGTCTGCCCCTGCTACAGCCCCATATGCCACTGTGGAAGAGGGACTATTACAGAATGTACCAGGAATCCCTCCTCCCTCTTCAAGGTGTTGTTAAGCCATACTCCCTCCAGCCTCCTAATTACTAGGTCTGCATCATCGCATATTTTGTATGGATGAAGGGTAACATTGCAGGAGCCTGTGCATTGCACCCACAATGCACTGATTGTGAATGCAGAGTTGTGTAAAAAAGCTAAATACACATTTACCATGAGATAAATGTTGCTTAATTTACAACTTTTTTGCAAAACATGGTCCAAACCTTTGAAGTGTATATGGGACTTTAGTGAATAGGTTTATTTTATATTTAGCTAAATTATTTAATTAATAAAGTCTTCCAGGATGAAGTTTACACAGTTTGAGATTGTCCCTGGAGCAGAAAGAACCTTGAATCTGCCGCATCTCTAATTTATGTTTTCATCTAGCTCTTACAGTATATAACAGTATATAAGTATGTACAATAAGCTCCCTCTAGTGTAAGAAGACTAGATTTTCAGTTTCTTTTGGTCACCCAAGATGTGTGGCATTTAATGATGTCATTTGCAAGATGTTTATATTACCATATTTAATTCTGCTCTTACTGATCATATAGTCCTTAGCAAACAGGTTGGCTTTACCAACAGAATACTAAAAAATGCCAATGCAAAATAACATAAAAGACCAAGGTAGCATACAGTGTGGTAAGATAGTGTTAGAGTATAACTAAAAGCAAAACTTTATTTTTAGTTTTGGATAAAATGTAGAGGAATTAGAACACCTGTTGGATTATCATTGTTGTCTGTGTCCCCATTGGGGTGATACACTCTCTCTATTGGCAATGGTGGTCATTTTCAGCAAAAGTGAAAACAAACTTCAAATTTCGGGTTTTCACCAGAACAAGTATAACTGGTATCTTCCAATGGGAACACTATTTATGGTTACAACCAGGGATTCCCTTATTTTGGAGTGATTTTGTTTAACTTTCTGGTTTGGTTATTGAAGCACGGACTCCAGTAGATCTCTAAAGGTATGTTGTGGTATATGGCACCAAGCCATCAGTACCATCTCCTTTAAGTACTGTAAGCTGTGAGGAGGGGCCTCCGTGGGTCAAAATTGGTTTTCCAAAACATTCCACAGATGCTTGATTGGATTGAGATCTGAAGAATTTGGAGGCAAAGTCAGCACCTCAAACTCATCATTGTATTCCTCAAACCACTCTTGAATTCATCAGAGCAGTCCATCTTCTTCCATTGCTTCGTGCCCCAGTTCTGATCATCACGTGTCCATTGCAGGTGCTTTTGGCTGTGGACACGGGTCAGCATGGGCACCCTGAGAACATTTATGCTGAAACATCAACCTGTAGTCTCCTTCAGAAACCTGTATAACAGGGTAACAATAAAGGCGTGCAATTGGGAGGCCTATGTCACTTTATGACAGGAAGGATCTTCATTTCAGTATCACTAAGTGTTGTTAAAAAGCTAAAGTTTTAAAATTATTACATTTTAAACAACCAGGTGAGTCCAAAGGGACTGTTCCAGATGTAAAATTGTTCTTATCTGCTTACAGTATTCACTCAAAAAGGAAAAATAGTTATGTGTCAGGATGAACTCAATACTGTTCAAAACTAACATTGCCTGTGTATAATGGATATTGAAATTTCTAGCCAGGAAATACTGAACAGCCTGTAATCCAAATTCATGCTTAAAGAATATGTTCACCTTTGGAACATGTCACATGTTCCATCTGTATTTGGGGTGGAACATGTAACATGTACAGTATCAGCTACTGCCTCCTCTTCCCCTGATCACCCCCTTCCTGTGACAACGGGAGTAGCCAGAGAAGTACTGTATATAGGAATGAGTCACTCATTTGTATTCCAGCTTCTATGTGCAGTTGGACAAGATCTTGAAGCATAAGCTTTTATACCCTACATTGTTTGTTGGACTGTCTATACCTACTGTTATGGGCCTTCCTGAGGGATTCTCACAGTTTAGGAATGTGCTAAACATAAGGAGTCTGGGAAAGGGTCTTAAACTTTTGTTTATTTATCAGCTAAGTTTGATGTGCTAGATCTAATGCAGGCCATAGATCATCCGAATCTTCGGCCGATAAACGAAAAATCGGTCAGCCTCATTGCCGATGCTGCCACCAATGTCCATGAAAAATGCCCGTTTTTCATGGATTTTCCAGCATGACCGATAAAAATAAATGAGAAGATCCGTGAAAAACGGCCGATGGGATGGCCCCACTAACGGAGTAAATATCGGCCGATTTTTCGTGCGGATGAAAATTCGGCCAATAAACGACCCGTCTATGGCCTGCATAAGAGGGACTTAAAGTATAACTAAAGGCAAAACTTTTTTCTATCGTTTTGGATAGAGTGGAGAAGGGCTAGAACACCTGTTAGTTTTTATTGATGTCTGTATCTCCGTTAGGGAGATTCACCTTCCTTATTTGTCCTATTTACCATTATCATTGAAAGTGAAAGTAAAAGAAAATCCCAAATGTTGGGTTGTCCCTAGAAAAGTAACAGAGGGGAAATCATCCAATGGGGACACTGGTTCTGGTAACTTGGGTGGCCCCAAGGAATTCCCTTAACTTGCAGGGATTTCCTCTCACTTACTGATTGGCTATGGGTCAGGAAGATAATTTCCCAATAGGGACAAAGATGGAAAAAATAAATCTTACAGGTGTGTATAGCACCTTCCTAGGTAGGATGCTAGGATGTATATAGTCTAGTTTAGTATAGTGTGGTCTCCTGCTTTACAGGAGACTGATATGTAAAACATATCAACTTTCTGCTTAACAAAAAGCTACAATTGTTTACTGAGAATAGTCTGTGTGGTTCACAGTGCTGCTGCTGAGATTGGCTCCTCTATATCCAGGACACCTTGAAAGGTTCTGGGTGACGAGGAGTGACCCATGCAAATCAGCAGCATGAATATGGATGCTGTTCCAGCCAATTATAGGGAGTGGTGCCCCTGAGCATGCTGGGTACTAGTATTTATATTCAGTGAGCACATGTAATTTGGGTTTTTCTTCCTCCTCCTCCTCTGAGAAGGGAAATCCAGCCAAGGAAGCAGCTGCCTTCCTGGCATGTGCTGCCAGGTGACCTCAGGTGGGCGACCTGAGGGCCAGTATGCTGAAACCAAGGGTCCTTCTGAGAGCTGACTGAGGGGGGATGTCTACAGATCCTGTCTGGTATCACGGTGATCTGCAGCAAGATCCTTGTGAGTACAGACTGTTCTACATGGATGCTGGGACTTGGACTAAACGTGGTGTAACTAACTGCACCCCTAAATCCACCTCCATGGAGTTCCTCAGGCAGTTCCATTCCTTCTTGATAATCTTCTTCCCAAAGATTTTCCAAAATATCCAGAACGAACATATCATCCATCTCTGTGTCCTTCCCCTACAACTTTCTATGATGTCGCTATCATGTTTCATGGTATGATATCTCTGTACAGTAAGATTCCTTGTTAATTTATTTAAATATACAAATACTCCATACTGATGTGGAGGACAAGAGGGAGCATAATTTAGGCCATTGTGTGAAAGGCTTAATTCTACCTCCATGAACACTGAACTGGACAGGTTAAAAATCTTGATAGTAGAGTGGCCATTAACTAAATTCTTCCATTTTTGAATTCTCTCTTCTGCCCTCTCCCCTCTTCTGGTTCTTTTCCTTTTTTTCTTGTTCACGCCCCAATGGAGGTGAGTCCCCTGTAAAAAAGGTAGTGAGTTTTTTATGTCTTGCTCCCAAAAGGGAACAGATGAGAGAAGTTGTTGTTAAGGTTACATACACTCAGAGCTATGAAGGATGATGTAACAGATACTCTTCCTGGAAAAAAACACAGTTTCCAATACCATTTGTTAACAGGAATGGAAAGGTTCTTCATAAAGCTTTCCATCAGCTTGTGAAGAAAGAAGCAGGAGGGAATCCTGAGGCCGACATAGAGGCTGTGACAACTACCTCAGGCTCTGATGCTGTCTTTCTGGAACTCTCCTATTTGCTTGTTGAAGGGTTCAGGTGTATTAGCCATGCCTCAACATCACCTGTAAGGTGCACACTCTCATCCTCAAAGTAGGCCGGAATTTGTTTCCTCCACTCTATTAGCTCGTAGTTGTGAAAGGTGGCTCAATCCATCTACATGTCTAATATAAACACTTGCTGGTCGAGAGATAATGTCATCACTGCTTGGCGGTTCTGCTCCTCCAATCAGTCGTCTCTGAGAATGGCGGCCACTACACACAACTACAACTGGCTCTTTTGCTTCTTACACCACTGGTGGTGACCACTGCATCCATGCTGACACTCTGGCTCGTTGTCTCCGTTACATAGAAGAGGGAAATCCCTGACGAGAACACCTATGAAGGAGCTGCTGTTTTCTCTGATCCCCTGCTCCCAGTGCCCACAACTCTGCAAGCAGCACCATACTCTCTGACATACCCGGGCTGAAGAGTGGATATTTTATTTGGGTGACAATCCCAAGAAAGGCAAGAATTAAAAGCAGTAATAATGAGCAACTCTGAATGTGAAACAGTACAAAACATTACAGTACAATTAGCAAACAGCATAACAAAAAGTTACAACATCTTAAATTGTGGGACAGACCTCACACCCCAGTATCTCTGGACTAAGAAGGGCCCTAAATGATAGGAAACACGCTTCAAAGTCTGACACGGGTGATGTCTTTCCCTAGCCCACTGGCCAGTGGTCTCATAATTTTCATTGACCGGCATTGGAGGTGAAGTCCTGACTTGGAGCTCTCACCCCTTCTTGTTGGATAGGGGTACTTGGAATGACATAAAGTCAGTTACTTCAACAACAAATGGCAGATGCTTCTCAGGAGAGCAGCAGGTCTATGTGTCTCACAGGGTACTAATGCACAGACACCTCACACCTGTACAGGTGGTCTTTTCAGCAGCACTGTGAACTGAAGCTTCTACCTGGGATCAGCAAACCTGGAACCACAGATCTAGAACTACAGTCTGCACTGTCCACGTTTAAAGTGTTACTGAACCCAGGACCCTGCATTTACCATGTCTGGTCTCCCACAGTACATATAACATGGAAATGCCAGTATTTTATAAACTGATAAATACCTTTTCTCATGAGCAGTTAGAGCAGTCTTGTGACGTCTATCAGTGTCCAACAGAGCACTGGTTAAAGCTTGTAGGAGGAGTTTTCATTCTCCCCTGATTGTCCTATGAGGCTGCAGGACCCCTGACCTTTTGTCTGGACAGCGCTGATTGACCCTTTGCTGATCACATGCACTCTCCTAGGAAAAAAAATCTCTAGGAATACACACCAAACTAAATATGTGCAGCTTGCCCCCAAGGCTCTGTTCTGTCAGCTGATAGATTGGGGACTATGGAAGAAGTGGAGGATCAGAGAAGACAGGATCAAACACACTTTTTACACAATGTAGATGATTAACCCCTTACATTCCACAGTGAGCATAACAAGCATGCTTTACTGCATATACAGACTGATTTTGATTTTACTGTTGTGGGTTTAGTAACACTTTAAGTGGTCATGCTGAGCTTGGTAGTCCAAAAGTAGCACAGTTCATATCACAGCAGCTTCAGCAAGTATCCCACACAGACAGGAATGCAAGGAACTATCTCCCACCAGAATCCACAGCAATGGCCACAGCACTGGCAGAGTCCATACGCAGCAGACCAGGGTCAGTCTCTCACTAGATCACTGAAGCAGTGACCACGGCCCCAGCAGGTCAGTCCTCACAGGTAGCGGTCTCCAGGTAGCTCTCTTCCTTTAGATAGCACAGAACAGTTCTGGTCAGATTGCCCAAGTACTGTTTGGCAACCACAGAGCCTGGAACCAAGTGCATAGGCAACACTCTCCCTTACAGGAACTGGAAAGGGATCATCTATCTCTCAGCTGCAGCAAACAGCAGCAATGTGCCTCTAGCTACTGGCTCCCCACTGTCTGTTTCTCCTTATGTCCTTATTTCCTTCTCTGCCTGCTCTCCCTTGGCATCCTGGGAATTGTAGTTCCCCATTTCCTGCTCCTCCTTTCCACAGCTTTATGTCACGGTGTAGAGACTACATCTCCCATGAGCCCCAGCTCCTCCCAGTAGGTGTTGTCACTCCCAGGATGCCCAGCTGTCCACATTCCCCTTCCTCTGTGTCCCCTGGGGAGTGGGTGGGGTTTCCTCAGGCTGCGCACAACTCTAAAAATGGTTAGTGTTCTGTCTCTCTCTCCACAACTGCCAATCTGGCTCTGCAGCAGCTCAGAGAGAGAAATTGTGGAGGCAGTGTATGATGATACTACCATCTCCATAGGTTGGCAATGAGCATATCCAAAGCCAAAGAAAACTAATGCAGCCACCACAACTGGAGGATTGGTAAACTGCAATATATTACACTTTAGTCTTGGGTTTATACAGTATATGCTTTAAATACAGTAATCTCCAGTTGAAAAACAAAAATAACCCTGGAAATAAAATATTCTGCCTTAAACTGATGTTAACCACTTGCCCTCCAGAATATTTACCCCCCTTCATGACCAGGCCATTTTTTGCGATGCAACACTGCGTCGCTTTAACTGAAAGTTGTGAAATTGTGTGGTTGTGCAACACTGTACATAAATAAAATAAATGTAATTTGTCCCCACAAATAGAACATTTTTTGGTGGCATTTGATCACCTATGTGTTTTTTATTTTTGAACAAAAAAAGACCAACAATTTTGAAAAAAAAACAATATTTTTCCTGTGTAATAATAATAATAATTTTTGACTTTGCTATTGCTATATAACATATCCAATAAAAAAATAATATTTCTTAGTAAATTTAGGCCAAAATGTATTCTGCTACAGGTAAAAAAAAAGTCCTAATAAGTGTATATTAATTGACTTACATGAAAGTTATAGCGTCTGCAAATATCAGTATATATACTGGAATTTTTAGTTATTTACTTTTATACCAGTAATTTATGACTTATAGCGGAACTGCGGCGGGCATTCTGACACTAACTGCCACTGACATCTCCAGTGACACTAATACAGTGATCAGTGCTAATAAAAAGCAAGCACTGATCACTGTACTAATGACACTGGGCAGGAAGGGGTTAACATCTGGGGCGATCAAAGGGTTAATTGTGTGCTGTTTTGTGCTTACTGTGTAGTGTTTTACTAGGGAATGTGCTTCTTTCTATCTCTTCACTTTGCAGAGAGATAGAAAGCAGCATGTTTCCCACTGACAGGAAAGAGATCTGTGTTGTTTACCCACAGATCTTTCCCCTGTCAGCTGCTCTGCTGATCATGAGTCCTGGTCATGACTCGCTGGCTGGGAGGCAGTGATTGACATCTCCAGGAGCCAACGACAGTGCGGGTAGGATGGCACGCGCGTACGTGCTCCCCCTATCAGGGAAATGTAAATCACATATATATACGTGATTTGGAACAGTGTGGTTGCCCTGTAGAAGTACATCTGCTATGGGGCGGTCAGCAAGTGGTTAAAGAAGGACCAAAGCCATCAGTTTAACAGTTTAAAAAAAACAGCTACATTCCGCTGTCACATTTGCTGGTGTTCTCAACCAAACTGTCAAACCATCAAATGGTTGATGTCATAACTGATCACATGTGCAGCACCATGGCAGTTGCAGATCAAACAGAGGCTGAGATAACATCTTCCTTGCCTTAAAGAAATAGGAGAGTTTAAAGAATACCTAAAGGCAAAACGATTTTTTTTTGTTGAGGGATAGAACACTTGGCATATTTTTATTGCTGTCTGTATCCCTATTATGAGGATTCATCTTGCCTATTTGTCATGTTTACCGTTTTCACCAAAAGTGAAGAAAATCCCAATTTTTTTTTGTTGTCCTCAGATTAGCAATAGAAGGAAAATATTTCAGTGGGGGTTCTGGTGACCCAGGTGACAACCCTCATTTTGCGGGGATTTTCTCTCACTTCCTGTTTAGGCTATGGGACAGGAAGTGAAGGGAAATCTCCCCTACGAGACACAGGGGTTTATTTACTAAAGCTGGTTCACTCAGAATCTTGTGCACTTTTGCATAGAAACCAATCAGCTTCCAGATTTTATTGCTAAAGCTTAATTGAACAACTGAGGCTAGAAGCTTATTGGTTACCATGTACAGGTGCAAGAACCAGCTTTAGGCTAGGTTCACATATGTGTATGTGGCGCGGCTGCGGAACCTGCACAAAAATACCTGCAGCCGCACCACCCGCACAGAGCAATGCGGGACCCACGGGCGGGTGCCATTAATTCTAATGGCATACCACCTGCACTGGAAATTGCAATCATACTGAGAACCTCGGTTCCCGTGCGGGCTGCATTTTCCGAAGAAGTGCAAGGACTTCTTTCCTGTGTGTCCCAGGGCACGGGAGTCCATTATAATGAACGGGCTCTAGTGCCCACGCAAAGCGCGGCCCGCACGGCTGCAGATATGTGAACCAAGGGTAAGTAAATCTCCCCCACAGATGGCAAACAATCTGACAAGGTTTATAACTCTCCATTACTCTATCCAAAATATAACCTCTTCCCCGCCACCCTATAGCAGAAATACTGCTACAGGATGGCAAGGTTGCACAAAATCACACACACATATATATACATACATATATATGTGTGTGTGATTTTGCACTCCCAGGTAGGGGACGCACGACACCCTACCCGCGCATCATTGGCTGCTACAGATGTCGATCACTGGGTCCCAGTGACAGGGGAGAGACCTGTGCAGGGGCGGACTGACAACTCATGGGGCCCCCGGGCAATAGGGGATCATGGGGCCCCTGTGTCCTTGCCCAAACTCAAAAAAGCCTATGAAAACGGTACCAGGGGCATCTCATGGGGCCCCCTACTGACCCCAGGCCCTCGGGCAGTGCCCGAGTTTCCAAATGGTCAGTCCGCCCCTGGACCTGTGTAAACAACACAGGTCTCTCTCCTGCCAGCAGTAACATGATGCTGTGTACAACACAGAAATACACAGCAGCATGTTTCCCTAGTAAACACACACAGCGCATAGTTAACCCTTTGATCGCCCCAGATGTTTGTTTTTTTTTTTACTGGATGTTTTATAGCAAAAAGTAAAAAATATTTTTTTTTCAAAATTGTCAGTCTTTTTTTGTTTATGGTGCAAAAAATTACAACCACACAGGTGATCAAATACCACCAAAAGAAAGCTCTATTTGTGGGGAAAATAGGACATAAATTTATGTACAGCGTTGCATGGCTGTGCAATTGTCAGCTAAATTAACGCAGCACCGTATCACAAAAAGCCTGGTCAGGAAGGGGGGTAAATCCTTTGGAGGGCAAGTGATTAAAAAAGGTAATTTGCTGCATTTCATATTCATTTTTTACAATATTTAGTATGTCCCCCAGCGCTATGCACAGCACTCACTGCACACAGCTCACTAAACACAGTAGAATATGTAAAAGCACGTGTGTTGCACTAATTTTGACCCTTCCAGGCCGTTGTTCGGCACATGTTTATGATGTCACGAGCAGGAAGTAATCTTCCACCGGAAGTAAACCAGGGTGGTTAATAGCAGCTGTCAGTGATTACAAGCTGTTCTCATTCTTTGTCTTCTCCAGTTTGATACCCAGAACAGGTTTGCTGTAATGATTGTATGTCTGTCTCCATTGTCTGCCTTACATTGTGCTGTGCAGCCATTATATCTAGAGATGTTGTTTACATGAGGCTTCTGCTTTCCCAGCCTGTAACAAAATTCACATTTACAAGGTCCTACAGGGATCTGTTCACATTGTAGGCAGTACAGGTCAGCCTTTGCACTATGTTTGTGCTGAGATGCATGTTTTATTGTCACTACATTTCAATGCATAGGGCTGCCTTTGTTAAAGTGGAACTGCATCCTTGTTATTTACTCTCCCCCTTGCTGCTGTTTTTTTTTCAAATCCAATGTGTGCAAAGATCTCTTCTAGGTATTTGGGACCTCGCTGAGACCTGCGACATGCCTGTGCATGCAGGGGGTACACATATAGCTAGGTTCTGGTATCAGGGACAAGGCAGACAACTGCAGCATGCGTGCAAATTCTGTAAATTCGGTGCGTGTGCAGCAATGTGGTGGGTCCCTGCCAAGCCGTGAATACCTGGCAGAGCCATGTCTGCGCATGCATAGAATCTTGTGGTGTGCATGTGCCCTCAGTAAAGGTGGGACCGATTGGTCATCCGACGATCGAGAGGCGTTCGTTCGTTGGTTGAAATCGTGGCCCACAATAACCAATCTAAAAAAATTGTTTGTTGGGCAATACGTAGTGTTGACATCTTCCGTACAAGTGGAAGTGATGCAGTGTGCATGTGACCTTGTAGCCACGCCCTTCCGGCCAGAACGAGCGATATACACAACAATTAACAGTAATGAGTATAATATAGTTTATATACATAAACAGTGATACATAAAATATGCATAATTCTGGTTTCATTATCTCATTAGGCCAATCTACTTTTAACATTTTGGATTTTCCGTTCGTGTTTACGAAGATTCCGTGGACATAAACATCCGGGTCATCTTCTGTTTCCGCTCATGAGTGATAGCGCTTGATAGTATTTTTTTCTTACGACCGTCATGCCACCGCATAGAAAATCGGTCGTTCGTATGCGAAACAACATTTTTCACTGTTGTTCAACCGGATATTTTCGTTCACAATATCGTTATCGGTTAAAACATCCTGCTCATCAACCAAGAGAAAATCTTTTGATCAGTGGTTCCGCAAAATTTTTCATACGATTTTCTTATTGTGTGTACAGGGCATAAGATTGCCCAATGGGAATGTGTGATGTGGCAATACCAGGATGCAGTAGGGGTGCGTATGTAATTTTTGTGAGAAAGCAGGAAGCTGTGCCTTGCAGCTCAGGAACTGTAAGAAAAAACAAAAAAAAAACAGCAATTTGCAGTTTTGTAATAGGGAGTAAGGAGGTACAAAAGAGAATAGGTTCATGTAATTGGTGAAGGTTTGCTTTTATTAGAAAATTGGCATAGATTCAGCCAGCTCAGACTTTAGAAAAACAAATGTCAAGTTTATTATGCGTAAGTAAGAAAAAAAAAATCAGCAAAAGTGTATGTGAACCCTCAACTTGTAAAACAAATCATTAAGAAATGATAGGCAAAACATTTGTGTATACATATAAAAAATATACATATATACGCTCACCGGCCACTTTATTTTGTACACCTGTTCAATTGCTTGGTAACACATATTGCTTATCAGCCAATCACATGGCAGCAGCTCAGTGCATTTAGGCATCTAGATGTGGTGAAGATGACATGCTGATGTTCAAACTGAGCATCAGAATGGGGAAGAAAAGGGATTTAAAGTGGAGTTCCACCCAAAAGGGGAACTTCAGCTTTAATACTTTTGTCCCCGGCTCCCCATTAGGGATTGGCGCCTTTGGGGAGTGGGTACCCGAGTTTGACAGGTACCCACTCCCGCTGCGATTGTCTAGGCAATCAGAAGCAGAAGTTGTCCTCCCTCCCCGTAGTCATCTGGGATACATGACAGGTACCAGAAGACTACGGGGCTATTCACAAAGCACAGCGCTTCTCCCGCATGCACAGTGGGCACCCGGCTGTGAAGCTGCAAGCTTTTACAGCCAGGTGCCCTCACTGAAGATACCAGCTCCAGGGAGAGAAGATGGATGGTGAAACCAGCAGTGGTGAGGACACCGCTGGACCAAGGGACAGGTAATTGGCTGTATTTTAAAAGTCAGCAGCTACAGTTTTTGTAGCTGCTGACTTTTTTTTTTTTTTTTTTCAGCTGGAATTCCGCTTTAGGTGACGTTGAACATGGAATGGTTGTTGATGCCAGATGGACTGGTCTGAGTATTTAAAAAAACTGCTGATCTACAAGGATTTTCACACACAACCATCTCGGGTTTACAGAGACTGGTCCGAAAAAGAGAAAATATCCAGTGAGTGGCAGTTGTGTGGGCAAAAATGCCTTGTTGATGTCAGAGGTCAAAGGAGAATGAGCAGACTGAGATGGTAGAAAGGCAACAGTAACTCATGTCAATATGGACTAAGATCTCAGAAGAATGTTTCCAACACCTTGTTGAATCTATGCCATGAAGAATTAAGGCAGTTCTGAAGGCAAAAGGGGGTCCAACCTGGTAATCGTAAAGTGTACCTAATAATAAAGTGGCCGGTGAGTGTATATAAATCCTTTTTTCTTTTGAAAATCTTTTGTGATTACATAATCTACAGTATGTTCTCAGCTGTATGAAGGGCTTAGAGAGTTGGAGTATAGCGATCTTCCCAGTGAAGGGTTGTGCAGGGGGGCATGTCAATCCTGGCCATTGGAGGTCAAGCAGGCTGTTCTCCCGGTACAGCCAGAAAGCTGAGCAACCTCACTGTGATGGATGTGCTTCTATGCCGTGTGGTCAGTTTGAAACAGGAAAGCAGAGGGACTGGCAAGATCACCAGGTTTTTCATGCAAGGGAACAAATACAAAGAGAATAGTGGCTCAATTCACTAAAAGATAAATACTGCATACATTTTATAGCTAAATTAACTCATGCAGTATTTATTTAAAAAGTAGTCAATTCACTTAAAAACATGCCTTATTTACTAAATGCGTTGTTTTGCGATATTTAACACTTACATTTTGCGCTATTTTTGGTGTTTGTTTTTCACTCCCTCTGATAAAATGTTACAATTTATTTTCATACCTGAGCTCAGAGGAGAACATTTTCACATTGATACATTGTATACTTTTCAGTTTCTGGCCAGTGCAGTGTTCCTCTAATTGTTATTTTGTACAATTCTAAATATCGCCAGCAAACAACAGGTGATAAATAACGAATGTGTGTGTTTTTTAACCACTTGCCCTCCAGAGGACTTGCCCCCCTTCCTGACTAGGCCATTTTTTTTTCTATATGGCGCTGCGTTGCTTTAACTAACAATTGCGCGGTCATACAACGCTGCACCCAAATAAAATGTATGTCCCTTTTTTCCACACAAATAGAGATTTCTTTCGATGGTATTTGATTGCCCCTGCTTTTTTTATTTTTTGCTCTATAAAAAAAAAAAAGACACCAATTTTGAGAAAAAAAACAATATTTTTGACTTTTTGCTAGTAAACATGTCCAGTAAAAAAAATAGAAATCAAATTTCGTCATAAATTTAGGCCAAAATGTATTCTGCTACATATCTTTGCTAAAAAAAAAAAAAAAATCCTAATATGTATAAATTAATTGGTTTACGTGAAAGTTAGGGCTCATTCACACTAGGCTGTTTTGCCAACGCTTGCCAAACGCCCCTATAGCGTTTGGCAAGCGTTGGTCCGGTGTTTGCGGAGCGTTTTTAACGCTCGGCAAACGCTCGGCAAACGCCGCATGCACGGTTTAGCGGCGGTTGCTAGGCGTTTGCCGAGCGTTAATAATGCCCCACAAATGCCTATAATGCATTTGAGTGGTGTTACCGCTCCGCAAACACCCCGCAACCGCGTCGGAACCGCACCGCAAACGCCGGCCGGGCGTTTGCGGAGCGGCACCATAGACGAGAATAGGAGGCTTCAAAGTCTCCTGACTCGACCAGAGGCGTCCGTTTTGCCGCGACGCAACGCAAACGCTCCTGTTAGAACAGCACCATGTGCTGTAATGTGCAGAATTGGCAGAGGCGTTTGGGAAGCGGTAAAAACGCTTCTCAAACGCTTCTCTGCCGCCTGCACACAAGGCTAGTGTGAACGTAGCCTTATAGTGTCTACAAATGGCGGTATAGATACTGGAAATTTTTTTTTTTATATATACTAATGGCAGTGTTCAGCGACTTATAGTGGACTACAGCGGGGGAACTGACTAACTGCCACTGACATCCCCAGTGACACCAATGCAGTGATCAGTGCTAATAAAAAGCAGTGACACTATTAACCACTTCAATACTGGGCACTTTTACCCCCTTCCTGCCCAGGCCAATTTTCAGGTTTCAGCGCTCTCACACTTTGAATGACAATTGCATGGTCATGCAACACTGTACCCAAACTAATATTTTATAATTTTGTTCACACAACTAGAGCTTTCTTTTGGTGGTATTTAATCACCACTGGGGTTTTTATTTTTTGCTAAATTTAAAAAAAAAAAAGAAAATTTAGAAAAAAAAAAAAATTTTTCTTTGTTTCTGTTATAAAAGTTTGTAAATAAATAATTGTTCTTCATAAAGTTAGGCCAAGATGTATTCTGCTCAGGGGCGGACTGACCATTCGAGCACTCGGGCACTGCCCGAGGGCCCTGGGTCAGTAGGGGGCCCCATGAGATGCCCCTGGTACTTTTCATTGGCTATTTCATAAGCTTTTTTGGGTGTGGGCGAGGACACAGGGGCCCCATGATCCCCTATTGCCCGGGGGCCCCATGAGTTGTCAGTCCACCCCTGATTCTGCTACATTTCTTTGGTGAAATAACCCAAATCGGTATTTATTATTTAGTCTCTAGGAAAGTTTTAGAGTTCACAAACTATGGGATATATCTGAAAATTGATCAATCCTGAAGTACTGACAGCCAATCTAATTTCTTGAGGCCCAAAAATGTCAGAACAGTACAGATATCCCCCAAATGACCCCTTTTTGCAAAGTAGACAGTCCGACGTATTTTATAAGAGCCATGGCAAGTTTTTTTTAAATTTTTTTTTTTTTTCAGAAAATGAAGTTAAAAAAATTGATGTTACGCTAATCACAGTAATGCCACAGACATTCCAAAACAAATAATAAGATGAGAAGAATATAGATAATACACCATAACATAATCCAGTGAATGGAAGTAATATGGGAGTGAAGGGAAAGGTAAAATAATAAAGGTCCAAAATGAGCACCAAAAGGTGTAACCGACAATAAACCGTGGGCTAAACGCACGGAAATGATCAGGGAAAAATAAGATAACTAAATCACAGTAATAGTGGGACATATGAGTCCGTCATAACATAAATGAAATAACATGAATGCAACTAATGAGAAAGTGGAGCAAAATGTGAAAAATACAAAATGAAGTGCTTAAATATTAAAAGTGGACAAACCACTTATCACAGAAGAATGACAACAACGCACAGTGAGGCCAAAAAAAGTGACCATGCGACAAAAGGGTCATAACACAATGTGCATCAAAAGGCCAGGTCACGTTTTTTGGCCTCACTGTGCTTTGTTATTGTCATTCTTCTGTGATAAGTGGTTTGTCCACTTTTAATATTTAAGCACTTCATTTTGTATTTTTCACATTTTGCTCTACTTTCTCATCAGTTGTATTCACGTTATTTCATTTATGTTAAGACGGACGCATATGTCCCACTATTACTGTGATTTAGTTATTATTTTATTTTTCCCTGATTTTGCCCACGGTCACGATTTATTGTCTGTTACACCTTTTGGTCCTCATTTTGGACCTTTTATTATTTCACCTTTCCCTTCACTCCCATATTCCTTCCATTCACTGATTATGTTATGGTGTGTTATCTATTGTCTTCTCATCTTATTTGTTTTGGAATGTCTGTGGCATTATTGTAATTAGGACAACATAAATTTTCTGCTTGGTTTTTTTTTTTTTTGCTAGTGGTACAGCCAGGTGTGCGCTGCTGTCCCATTAGTCCCATTTCTAGTAGCGGCGCGAAAATCTTTTTTTTTTTTTACATAAATTAAAAAAATTATTTTCACTTTATTTTTTTTTTTCTTTTTACATTCTGTCTTCAGTGCAGTACAGTTTCAGCATATAACTGGTGTGGCGGTGATCAGGGACACTGACTGGTGACAGAACGAAAAAAAAAAAAAAAAAGATTTTTTTTTTATTACAATTTTGTTCTCTTGTTTTTAAGATTTATTTTTTTTTCATATTGCACTATGACCAGAGTAGTATAATGATACCATAGTAATATTGTACTACTTTGCGGAAGTGATCAGTATTTTTTTTTTTTTTTTTTTACACAATTTGATTGCTTGTAGCAAATAATTTTTTGCTATAAGCAAGCATTTAACTGAATGAAATCAGGTTTTTTTTGTTGTGATTAGCTGTGATTGACCACGGTTAATCACATGACACAGATGGGCTGTGATTGGCCCAGCCTGTGCATGTGATCGCTGTGACCATTCACAGCTAGACACAGTTGTATACAATGGATGGCATGAAAGGAAGCCATCCACTGTATACAACTGTCATGTAATCTGCTGTGATTGGTCACAACAGGCCACATGGTACTGGCAACGGGGCCAGTGCACAGATATGTCATCAGCCGTGCAAAACGCGATTTGGGAAGGACGTCATATGACGCCCTCCCGGAGGGACGAAGTGGTCACTCGGCTGTCATTTGACCGTAGGCCGGGCGGCAAGTGGTTAATGACACTGGGCAGGAAGGTGTTAACATCTTAGGCAATCAAAGGATTAACTGTGTGCTGTGTGTGTGCTTTGCACTGTAAGCACACTGCTTTGTAAGGCTCTGCTATGCAGAGCCATACAAAGCAGTGTGCAGAGCTGATGGAAGAGATTTGTATTGTTTACATACAGGTCTATTCCCTCGTCGGTGACACACGGCGATCGCTGGGTGCCGGCGGGTAAACGCCGGCCGGGACCCGATGATTGAAAAGTGAGGCCGCCAATGGCAGGGCGGGTAGGGCACTCATGCGCACTCCCTACCTGGAAATGCGAAATCACATTTATATACATGATTTTGCACAACCCCTGTTGTCCTGTAGCAGTATTTCTGCTTTAGGGCGACAGGAAAGTGGTTAATGAATTGACTTTCCTGATTGATTTCATTCTTTTTTTTTTATCTCACTATTTTAACAAATGTGCAATATGTACCTCACATTCAATGTTTTATTTTGATGAATTGACTCTTTTATTATCTCGTGATATTTTTGGAAAGATTAGTCACGTGACCTTCATATCGCATGCGATAACCTTTAGTGAATTGACCCCAGTATACTTTTCAACACAACTACATGGTACAACAGACTTTGGTAAATATTCAGGAATATGAAATGTTGGGTTAACACATTCTCTAAAGCTGAACTCCAGGATCCTGTCCACTTTGGAGTCCTAGCTCCTTTTCCCCATGCACAAAAACTAAAACTGCTGTAAAATGTACAAATTTACAATTATTTTATTTTGTATAATTTTATATTTTTAGCCCTTGTGATATTGGTGGCTTCTTGCTAAATATCTACATTTCCCAGGAGCTGGGGGAAGGGGGGATCTAAGTATGTGCTGCATCATACATGTGCTCTCATGTGGTGGGTCAGCATGGGCTGTTCCCTGCTGACTGGTGAACACCCATACAGCCAGTCACATCGATGTAGGCGTGTCCTGACTGCGTGCAGTCATACCCACCCATAGTGATACACCACTATTCTTCTGTACCATACACAGGTGAGGATACAGAACCAGGAGCCATTTCTCCTTAAGGCTCATGTACACTGCAGCTGCTAAACTGATGTTCAGGATCTGTTCAGCGGTTTTTTCAGCAGCCCATGAACTTAATGTTTTCCTATGTGTCCATGTACACATCGTCGTTTACAGGCAGTTGAGTTTACGGTCATTTTTTGAACGCACCAAACTTGTGTTCAGGAGTAGATTTTACCGGCGTTTCAAACGCTAGTAAGTGCGGTTAACCACGTTTATAAGCTTTTGCATTTAGAAACATTTTTTGACTGTTCCATGTCCAGATGCTATACAGAGCATTTTTTCATCATCAGAAATGCATGCAAAGCATTTTACATGTGTTCAAATGGACCTAGTACACCAGCGCAGTCAGTTCCAGGTTTTGCGTGAAGGAACAAATGGTAGAACATTCTGCATTATGCTCATGATGGGATCCATAGTGAATACAACCAGAAAAGACAGGTCATCTCAACACATACTGCTCTCTCTGCTTCTGCTCTCTCTATTCCTCTCAAAATGTCTGAAATAGTTAATTTTTTTACAATTTTTCAGTGCATTCTGGGCATTTGGGAAGGTCTCTTGAGGTTATCTTTTAAAAACGCTTCTAAATGCAAACGCACATAAACGGTATGCAGATGCGTCTAAACAGACTTTTTTTTAACCTACGTTCTCCAGCAGTCAGTTTCCATTGTTCAGAAGAGTTTTCCATACTCCCCGTGTACATGAGCCCTTGGGACACATTCACAACTATGGTGTCAGGTCACACAAACTGGAAGGGATAAGATACATGAGGCATTAGGGGCATGTTTGCAAGATAAGAGAGTAGAAAATGCACTGTTAAAACAACTGGGAAGAATTTTTAAACAAGGGAAGGCAGCATCTTCATAATAAGGAATTTTTTCTGGCTGGAGGTCCGCTATAACACAAGACAAACCCCACAAACAGATAAAGGAGGGTCGCACTCCAGCAGCCTCACTGGTATGTCTGTTTATTGAAGGCAGTTGACATGCAGCATAGCCCTGCCTAAAGCAGCTCCTCTCTAACATGTTTCACCCAGAAGGGTTTATTCATAGAAGACAAAAATATCTGTTTAATTATTGCATCATTATCCTGATGGCAAAAAACTCACTTGTAAGAGGAATGTTACTACCCTTCAGGGTAAGATTCAGCTCTTGTGAAAATGATCCAATGTTCTAATAAAATATCACATCAAAATATGTACCATTAATATACTGAAGAAACCACTTGTAAACCAACTCTCTGGTTGCTTGTAATTCATCAATAAAGAAAGCAGTAGCAGTCAATTTTTCGATTTGGTTAATTGAAGGTGGATTGAATAATTAAAAAAAAAAAAAAAAAAAAAAAAAAAAGATTACAGAAATCGCTCGTCCAGTGGTGTACTTGATTACGTACTTTTACCTCCCAGGAATGTTTCTGTATTTAAAGTAGAACTTTACTTGTTGCCCCCCCCCCCCCAAGCTCTTTTTTTTCATGATGTGCAAGTATGCTCTTCAAATGCCAAATCCTACTTTTTCCTAGGCCTAGTTGTAATATGCTACCTTTTCCATACCTCTATTACCTCTAAATTACTACATATTGAAAAAAAATGTTTGTTTTCAGCATAAAATATGTCAGAAGATTCCCAGAGAAATTTCCGATCTGTGTATTATGAGAAAGTTGGATTTCGTGGTGTGGAGGAGAAGAAATCCCTGGAGATATTGTTGAAAGATGATCGGTTAGGTGGGTACGATGAAACAAAAATTGATAAAAATGATAATATACTTTCACAAGCGGCTACAGCAGCACAATCGTGTCTTGGACATTACTCTGTGATAATCAAATACCAGTTTTAAAAATTGTAAGCAAAATGAGTAGAACAAACATATAAGTGATAACTTTTTAGGAAATGCACATCACAATCAATTACAGTACCCAGCTCTAAATTCAAATATATATTTAGTCTTTAAAAAATTGTAAATTGGACATAAAATATTTGATATTTTGAAATATTCAAAATGATTGAAATGTGATGATGGAAAATAAATTTAATAAATAAAACAATTCGGGACAGCGGGACGACTGTAGTGTGGTATGAAACAGAATCAGACTGTGGCCAATTCCCGAAGAGTTTTAAGATGTCAGCAGGTATCTCCGTCCACAAGTTTCCACCAGGGATGTAAATATAAGTTTGGACCAGATACACCCTTTAAAGTGTTACTAAACCTAACCGCAAAATTAGTCTGTATAGTAAAGCATGCTTGTTAATCTCCCTGTGGAACCAAAGGGGTTAATCCTCTGCATTGTGTAAAAACTCTGTTTGATCATGACTTCTCTGATTCTCCCCTTCTTCCAGTGTCCCCCTCTTATCTCCTGATAAGACATATGGTGTGGAGTCACTCGGCACATGCTCAGTTTAATGTGTATTGCTAGAGAGGTGTGTTTTTTTTTTTTTCTTGGGAGAGTGCATGTGATGAGCACAGGGCCTATCAGCACTGTCCAGACAGAAGTCAGGCATTCTGCATCCTCCTGGACTAAAATGAAAACTCCTCCTACATACTTTAAGCAGTGTTCGGCTGGACACTGATAGAAGTCACAAGACTGCTCTAACTGCTAATGAGAAATTGTATTTAGCAGTTTGTATACTAAAATAATTGCATTTCTATGTTGTGTGTACTGTGGGAGACCAGATATAGGGAATGCAGGGTCCTGGGTTTAGTAACACTTTAAAGGCTTGTTAATCGTCATAGCATAGTTCAGTGTAATAACGTTTTTTTGGCCTATAAGAATCTGCTAGGAGCTCATCTGTTGAAATGGTACAGGACAGACATTTTATATTTCCAGGATGTAAATGAGGCTTTGTGGGTCTTCTTGAGGGGTAATAATTGCTGTCATGTGAATGAATACTAGTTGGATAATTGATATTACCCTTTCTGTCCACAGATATTGAGAAGCTGTGTACCTTCAGTCAGAGATTTCCTCTTCCATCCATGTACCGAATTCTTGTATGGAAAGTACTTCTTGGTATGGATAACCTTCTCAGTTTCTTTCACAGCATTACACATCGGTCATGTGAACAATAACTATGATAAGAGTATAATAATGGTTTAAAAATAAAGTAAACAGCCATGTTCTTTTATTTTGGAACCATCATTGACAGCTGAATTGTTAAGGGCAATACAGAAACATTTTCCTTCAGACACTTTTGATGCACATGGCCCTGGTTAACAATCAAACACTTGTACGTTCCTGGACTTCAAGTGGTTATACCGGGAAGATGCCTGCACCTGCAGGCATAATCCCAGTATTGTTTTTTAGAGCCATCGGTCGGCTTTCTTGTAAAGGCAATCCTAGTGGCAAATTAGCCACTGGATTGCTTTTACTAGCAGTGGGAGGAGACGTTTACACCCTAATAGACCACAAATCTCTCAGTAAAGAGTACCTGTCACTGCCTATTGCTATCACAGGGGATAGTTCTATTCCCTGTAATAACCATAAAAGTGATTAAAAAAAAAAAAGAAATTTTAAGGCAACAGTGTAAAAAATTAAAGCCGTTATTTTAAGGGGGTTCTAAGTAGTTTTCTAACAAAAGATACTGATTTTTTCATGTAAACAAAAAATGTCAGAAAAGGCTTGGTCTTCAAGTGGATAATGTATTGATCAAACTGCTATTATGTTGAATATACTTGGATATATAAGTTTGTTACATACAGTATTAGAATTTAAAGTAGATGTAAACCCTAACTGATAGGTGTCCTGCAGGACATTTGTCCTTTACAGCCACTCCCTGTTTCAATGCATGTTCTCCAGCAACTGCTGCTTGGGGTGAGCTTGTTGATGGCATGTCCCATGGAAAAAGTCTGTAAAATGTGTGCCAGTATGACCACTTCTAGTCTCCATTGGTAAAGAGTGTGACAAAAAACTCAGGAGAGTAGTTGGGAGACAGGCACAGAGCATTGTCTCCCTGTATCCTTTTATTGCAGGATCACCAGATAATATTTTAATTAAAAGATAAGTTCACCATTTGCATAAAAATAATAAACGCACATTTTTTTGCAGGTAAAAAAAGTACATTTATTATTTTTATCCAAAGGAGCCTGTAAAGCATTGCACCAGCGATCAGTAGATTGCTGATGCAATGCAGGTCTCCTGCAGACCTGTCAGAATATCTGCTTACTGTAGGGGATGTATGGACCAGTAGATATTCTGACAGGAAGCTTCAAAGAACTAACACGGCTCTCCACAGCACCGTGGTAGTTAATTGAAAACTACAAGCTGAGAGCCACTAAGGCTGCCAGGACTTGTAGGCACTCCTTCACAGAACTCTGTGGATGAGTGACACAGCCGTGTAGACGGAGCCCCGCATGGCCACGCTGTTTTCAAATCTGATAGTACGGGGAGAAGGCATGGAATCCAATATTATTAGTTTACAATTATGAGTCATCAAAATTCTTTCTTAGAAAGCAGTCTTCCTGTTAGAAACCCCTATAATGGAGATATCTCTGAACAAGAAAAAAAAGATTTAAAAAAATGCAGCTAGTAAATGATGACAGTTCATACACATACCCTCTTTATATGCTGGCTGTGGCGGTACATCAGAGACTTTATGCAATGCTATTGGTTACTGGCTGCCTCTTTTATGTTCAGTGGCAGTTGTCCCTGGTAACCGGCAGAGCATATCCACACCACATAGAGTCCTAATTGGGGACATTATTGCTAACACTATTTGTTATTAGGGTTTGACATTTATTACCTTGTATCATATAAGTAAGCTTTTGTGAAACGGGTACTAACAGAGAACTGAGAGTTATTATATGTTGGGCGACGTCTGATAATTTAATATGTGCAAATTAAATGGATGTGAGCTGTGCTTGATGGATTGCCAACCAGCTTTTTTTTACGTACGGGGATTGGAATATCAATACAGTTATTTGAACTTGCCTTTTTTTTCCTTCCTTGTACCTTCAGGATATTTTGTAATATGTGTATGCCTATAACTGATAATTATTGATTTTGTGACTGTCCATTTTTATTGTAGGAGCTCCCAGTGCACTATTTGTATGAGTGTCTGGATGCTATGTCATAGATGCTGAATTTGATAAGTGATAATATACCTGTATATAAATAAAGAATAAAAAAAATAGATATGAGCTTGGCAAAACAGTATTTTAATAACCTGCTCATAGTGTGATCTGCTACAGGTGTTGGTATTAACCTAACGACACCCCAAATGCAGGTCACAGATGTAGTGCGGTTTCCTGCACTGTAGTACAGTAGTACCATGCAATCTGGTTTCTATGCATTTTATAAAATTGTGCATGCACTACTTTTTTGGTGTGGGTGTAATTTCACGCGTGAATGTGAATCACACAGGAGCACACTGCATGTTCCTCTACGATTCATGGTGTGAACCGGCCCTAAGTGTTTTTAAATGTTTTGTAGGGAGGTTCTTTGGAGACATGAAAGAAAAAAATAACTTTTGATACAATAAAAATACATACAAATAGATATATAAAAGTTTATTATTTATGGATATTTGGCTATCGTGTTTTATTTTGTGTATTTTGATATTTTCTTTCTTCAGAGATAACTCCATCATAGGGGTATATCATTTTTGATAACTGTTAAGGCTACTGTATATGCACCTCCCATGGGCATTCTAAGTATACATCCCACTTTTCATCCTGAGGATGATGGTCTACAGGCAGAACTTTGCTGAGTTGAGTAGACCAGGTAGGTATGTAGGTAATGCCATTCATTTTGTAGACCTTTATGGACAGTATATTGATACATAGAGATGTTCTTAACGCTAAATTCTAGGGTAAGGAAAATATTGTCTAAATATAAGAGGCAAGTGTGTTCCTGTAATAAGATCCGGTCACCCCTGCTCACTCTCTCTGCACAGGCTATGTGCAGCAGAGTGATGACAGCACTGTTACTTTTACAAGGTAATAACTGGAATTACAAAGGAACATTTTGTGCACACAAAGTGGATTTAAATACTTTAGGTACAGAAACTTTAAATGTATTCCCCAATAGCCACGGAGTTGAGCTTTGAGGACATGAGGCATATAATGCTTATTTTGGAATAGGAAATGGTGACCTTCTTGCTGCCAGCACAGTCGTTTCTTTGGCTAGATATTTGAAACACAGACCACTTTGGCTTTTGAAATTAATGTTAATTTTAGAATATCATCAAGCACTATAAATTTTATATTACTACTAGCTTTGTAAGCCCTAGATTTTAGGAATGGGTGGAGAATGACATTAATATCGAATCCCTTTATAAATGTTAACAAAACTTAGCAAAATGTATGTATAAATGATTCATGCTACAGTTGTTTATAGTTGACAATGTAAGAGATTGGTGCTTGTGTCTTCATCTTGTTCACATTACTGTGTCTTGAGCATTCATAATAGTAACACGTGTTTAATATTGCATATAATGAGCAGTCTATGTATTACTTTAATCATTTTTTTTTTTTTATTTAAGGAATTCTGCCCCCTCACCAGGAGACTCATCTCATGGTGATGGTACACAGGAAGGAGCAGTTTTATGATGTTCACCATGCTCTGCAGGTTATGCGCATCATCAATGACACTACTCCTCAGACAGATGTGTTCCTCCGTATGCATCAGCTGGAGACAGGGAAACTGTCTCGAAGCCATACTTACCTTCTGGTACAGCTAATGGTTTGCAGTGCATTTATTATAACAAAATATGTGTGCTGTATTATTGCATTTATCTGTGGTTGTGTGAGTAAACGCTAATTTTTCTCTGTCGATTTATAACTGTTAGGTCCATGTAAAATGTTAATTGCTCAGCAACAAATAACTAGAATTGCTGCATTACAGACCTTTCATTGGCTGCAGTACATTCCTAGAGACAAAAATGCTAAATGTTTAGCAGTAACAAATCACTCATGTGACAAGACCCATAGAACTAGATGTATTAGTAACCTACAGAAAAAGGGAACCAGCAACCCAGTAGTGTGCAGGCATGTATTCTACAATATCTTGAAATTTCTTGTATGTGTTTTAACAGTGCCATATACCAAGTGAATTTTCAGGTGATCTATGTATAGGATATACAGTGCTTTGAAAAAGTATTGTGATATTGATCTATTAACGTGGAAGAAAATTTGGGAAAATGCATCTAGATCTTCTGTTTGTGTGGTTTTTAAGGAAAATATATACAAGCTCATGATGTTATGGTACAAAACACCTGAAGTTCTTCATGCCTATAATCCAAATGCTTCTCCTGCCTGCTGGCGCTGTGGTGGAGACCAGGGTTCTCTCTATCATATCTTTTGGACATGCGGCTCCATTACTCCTTTCTGGAAAGATGTTCTCTCCCTGTTACAATCACTAATGCGTACCTCTCTCCCACTTGATCCACTACATTTTTTACTAGGTCTACCACTTCCGGGTCTACCTAAACCATCCGGAAAACTTGCTGTACATGTTCTGACCGCGGCTAGGAGAAGCATTCCTATGTGTTGGTTGTCTTCTACCCCTCCTTCAATGTCGATTCTGTACAAACTTATTGCTGATGTTAGACAGATGGAATACTTGACTGCACTACATAATTGTTCGTTTGCTGTGTTTGAGATGATTTGGCTCCCATGGGATACCTTCATTTCCTCTATGCCTGCCCAAAATGTAGGGTCCTGATAACCTTCACACTGTTATTTTATGTTTTTGTTGGTCCTGTCCTACGCAGTTTTGCCATCGATATACCTTTTCTGTTTTGCTTGTTTTCTTTTCTTATCCTTTTTTTTTTTTTTTTTTTTAAACATACTGTTTGTATATTCTTGAAAATCAATAAAAATTGTTAATATAAAAAAAAGAAAAAGTATTCATACCCCTTGAAATTTTCCGCATTTTGTCATGTTACAACTAAAAACATAAATGTATTTTATTGGGGATTTATGTGACAGACCAACACAAAATGGCACATAATTGTGGAGTGGAAGGAAAATGATAAATGGTTTTCAGAATTGTTTTACAAATTAATATCTGAAACGTGTGGTGTGTATTTGTGTTCAGCACCCCCTGAGTCAATACTTTTCAGAACCTCCTTTCACTGCATTTACAGCTGCAAGTCTGTTTGGGGATGTCTCTACCAGCTTTGCACATCTAGAGAGTAAAATGTGTGCCCATTCTTCTTTGCAAAATTAGCTCAAGCTGTCAGATTGGGTGGAGGGCATCTATGAACAGCAATTTTTAAGTCTTGCCACAGATTCTCAATTGGATTTAGGTCTGGACTTTGACTGGGCCATTCTAACACATGAATATGCTTTGATCTAAACCACTCCATTGTAGCTCTGGCTGTATGTTTAGGGTTGTTGTCCTGCTGGAAGGTGAACCTCCGCCCCATTCTCAAGTCTTTTGCAGAATCTTACAGGTTTTCTTTAAGGTTGCCCTGTATTTGGCTCCATCCATCTTCCCATCAACTCTAACCAGCTTCCCTGTCCCTGCTGAAGAAAGGCATCTACACAGCATGATGTTGCCACCACCATGTTTCACGGTGGGGACGGTGTGTTCAGGGTGATGTGCAGTATTCGTTTTCCGCCACATGTAGCATTTTGCTTTTAGGACAAAAAGTTCAATTTTGGTCTCATCTAACCAGAGCAACTTCTTCCACATGTTTGCTGTGTACCCTATATGGCTTCTCTCCAACAGCAAATGGGACGACTTATGGCTTTCTTTCAACAATGGCTTTCTTCTTACCACTCTTCCATACAGGCCAGATTAGTGGAGTTGTAACTAGTTGTCCAGATTCTCCCACCTGAGCTGCAGATCTCTGCAGCTCCTCCAGAGTTACCATGGACCTCTAGGCTGCTTCTCTGATTAAAGCTCTCCTTGCCTGGCTCATCTGTTTTAGGTGGATGGCCATGTCTTGGTAGTTTTGCTGTTTACCCTGCTTTAAACTTCTCCACAACTTTATCCCCGACCTGTCTGGTGTGTTCCTTGGCCTTCATGATGCTGTTTGTTCATTAATGTTCTCTAACAAACCTCCGAGGGCTTGACAGAACAGCTGTATTTGGACTCTATTGTTGCAATTGTTTCCACTAGTTAGGGGTATCAGAGTAAATGGGGCTGAATACAAATGCATGCCAAACTTTTCAGATATATATTTGTAAAAACATTTGAAAACCATTTCTCATTTTCCTTCCACTTCACAATTATGTGCCACTTTGTGATGGTCTATGACACAAAATCCAAATAAAAATACATTTACGTTTTTGGTTGTAACGTGACAAAATGTGGAAAATTTCAAGGGGTATGAATACTTTTTTCAAGGCACTATACACATACTTTCCTTAAGTCATTGTAACAAAAACTTTTTATTTTCCAGGAATCAGAGGATGAGTTGTTCCTGGCTATAGCTAACATGATGGAGGAGATGGTTGATGATGAGGTAGATTGCTACTGGCTCACCAAACATTTTGTGCATCATTTGGACACTAAGTTTAGAGATTCCCAAGCTGCGATGGTATGTATACAGTGTTCCTGTATCCTGAAATGACTGTGAATATGGTACCGCTCAATTATTAAGCATTTTCACAGATTGCGTTGCTATTCTACCGGATGAATAGATGTAATCTTCTCCACCTGGCTGTCCTGCTAGCTAAATCCCTATCTCATCTCTTCTCTTCCACATACACTAGAGCATCCTTTTTTCAACGTGGTTGCCTTCAGATTTCTTTAGGGGTTCCTTGGCACAATGCTTAAATATTGTATACAAGCCAGCGAGTAGATGGAGCATGCCTTTTAACCACACAAAGCCATAGGTTTTCATTGTGCACTGTTACAAACTTCCAGCCGACAGCCTCCCAACAACGAATTATGTAATTGGCTGATATGGAGGACGTCTGGCACCTGTACAGCATCCTTGCCTCTCCCCTTCTCCATCAGCACTGGGGTGTGGAAGAGAAACATTGAAATGCTAATCTGTACCAATGTGCAAAGATGTATTTGCTTTGGATGAATAAATCGCCTCTAACATTGAATGTTCTATATGGATGGATGTTTCTGCATTATGTAAAAGTATTAGATTAGCTTTTTACATTTTAGAATGGGGTGCTTAAACATTGTGTAGAATTTAGAAGGGTGTTTCAACTGGAAAAAGGTTGAGAAACCCTGCACTACAGCAAGAAGGAAAGGTAGCACACCCCAGCATCCTATGACAAGTGGCTGCACCCCTTTGTAGAAGCTCATCCAAAAAGATTTTCAGATATTTAGTATTTTTTTTTTTTTTCAATGCTTGAGTGTGAACAAGGACAGAGACTGCCTATTTTCTATGAAAGGGGACAATTCTAACTATAAATTACAATCATAATTCCTCAGGGAACACATTTATGGTTTCCTATTTTTGTGGCAAAGATCCATCTTGTTTTCCATCACTGTATTGCTGTAGCATAGATGATGGAATGTGTGATATATTCTTTAGTCTTGCAGCTGTTAGAAAACATAGGAGATGATGCACTACAATATGCCTTATTTATTAAGGTGTTTTGAACTGTTCCAGATCATCTGTATTACTCCTTAGCAACCAAACCGGTTCAAATTTGTATTCTTCAATTGTTGTTTTCTAGTGAAAGTTTAAATCTGGCATCAAACCAGACAAAAACTTCCAGTCTACACTCTAATAAATATGAGCAATTCTGGAGTTTGCAAAGCTAGAGTTTGATGGGGGGGTTTTTATGCCTTGAGTATATGGGAGTAGCCGTATGTGTTAGAGTACTCTGGCCTCCCTTTGAATATGCAATTACGATTTAATAGAAGCAATGGTGTGCTGTGACCTGATTAGCAAACAGCTAAGTACACAATATATTTACTGTTTTACCTGTCCTGATTCAGCAGATCACTTGCTGTGTCACCTCTCTGCCTATGCATAAGAAAAGCTGGCACTCCAGTGCAATGGCTATAATCAAATGCTCTTTTCATGTGATAGTCATGTAAAAAGCCAATGCATTTCAGCCAAAACACCTTGGCTTTTTACATGACTGTATCACAGAAACTTTAATGAAGATCATTTGATCAAATTGGTTGCACTGGAGCACCAGCTTTCTTTATGCATAGCTTGTAGATTGAAGGTTACCAAAGACCTTTCTAGCTGGAAGCCTGTGCCTGCAAGCTGTGGATGATTAAAGAGGTAGTGGCTCTGTTTCACCTGTCTTAACTTTTCTGCCTATACCTGGTTCAGTGAACAGTGATTGAGCCTCCTCACCTCTGTTCAGTTAGTGGAGAGATGATTTAGAAATCAGTAAAACCAGGAATAAGTATAGTATAATCAGTGCATTGTAGTAGAAGCTTGTTAATTACAAAAGTGGATGAACAAAATTTTAGATCAAATGGAGTGTAAAACGGTAAGCAAATACAAATGTGTATTTAGCTTCTTTCCTTCCTTCCTTCCTTCCTTCCTTCCTTCCTTCCTTCCTTCCTTCCTTCCTTCCTTATAAAAACATATTTGGTCTTGAGATATTTGCTTTTTTTCTCCAGTATGTAGTGTCAGTGGTAACTAGTTTTTGTCCACAATTTGGCAGTCAGATGGATGCTGCAGACTTAAGGTGAAATACGTGCTGCTGTTTCTCCATTGAGAAGAGAAAGTTCAGGGTCTTCCAGCAAGATGGAAAATCTACATGTCTTTTTTATGGATTGCACTTTTACAAAGAAAAACTCATTATTTATTTCCAAGAAATGTGTGGCCCTAAAGTGGAGAAGCTGAAGTAAATGAAGGGCTGTAAGTGGTATCAGCTGGGTTTTTTTATTAAGTAGTGTCCAGCCACATTTATGACATGAAACTCAGGCAGCAATGATGTTCAGAGTACAGTAACGCATAGCACATCACTTTTTCTTTTATCAGTTTAACATAATTCACTTTACACATTGTTATATTAAACACCTCCTGGTAATACCATTGAGGTCTTCTTACTAACACTGTACAATCTATTTTGCAGCAAAAAGGATTTGAGCATTACTTAAACTTAGAGGACAGCAGACTGGTGGCTCATCTGAAGACGTGCAATGCTTTGGAAAAGCTCCCGTATGACTTATGGTTCAGGAATTGCTTTGCCGGTTGTTTACCTGCATCCAGCTTGCAAAGGTACAAATATATTCACTTTATTTGTATGAAGTTACTTTAAGGTTGAGGTTTAAAGGAAACCTTCTGAGTATGTATCTGAAGCAGGAAGTGAGGTGAAATCACCCCAACGGTGGACACTGACATCAATAAAAATATGGCATAGGTTCTAATTCTTCACCATTCCATCCAAAAAATAAAGCTGTCATCCCGTTAAAAAATAAATAAATATATACACACACAATAGTTATCATTTTAAAAAAAAACAAAACACAACCTTGTGAGCTGCTATGATAGTGTATCCAAATCCAATGTGAGCCGAAATTCTACTATATTGAAGCAGCTGTCACCTCCCACACTCATATACCCGTGTGTATTACAACTTAAATTTTAAAGTTATATTAAAGGCTTACATTTAAAAAAAAAAAAATTAACAAACCCATACTAACCTGCTCTCTGTAATGGGTTTGCACAGAGCAGCCCGGATCCTTCTCTTCTCAGGTCTCCCGCCGGCGCTCCTGGCCCCTCCCTCCTGTCTTGCTTGCTATGGGACACCCGCTGTTCCATGTGTCCATTCACACATTGAGCTATGGCTTGGCCCTGCCCCCTCTCTCTTCTCATTGGCTCAATGGCTCTGGTTAACAGCAGCAGGAGCCAATGGTTCCCGTTTCTGTCTCAGCCAATGAGGAGCGGGAGTCCCGAGATTGCCAAGACTCCAGTGCACATTGCAGTATGGGAGGGGGCTTAGGTGAATATTAGGGGGGCTGGGGGGATGTTGCACACAGGTTTTTACCTTCATTCATAGAATGCGTGAAGGTAAAAACACCTTGAGCCTTTACAACCACTTTAAATATAGTGCAGCGCTTTCACATCATCACTTTAAACAGTATATCATAAATTACATACAGGAAGTGTGTGGAAGATCAGTAATATACATTGAAGCACGCCGATATATGTATTGTGATTACATTTTATACTAATGCTGCCAATGTTTGGTGCACTATAGAGCATTTTTAATGTGAGTGTGATTCTGCACTGTATATGTATTGTACCTTGATTTATTATGCCAATTTGATGTTTTTAATGCAACAAAATTTGTACAAACAAAAACTTTTTATGTGATTACAATAAAGTGAACTTTTTAAAGAAAATACTTTGCATTAAAGTCCCAGTTAATGGGGGAGTAGATTCTCCACTATATTTATTTAAGATTTAAGAGTTGTTTTTTTTAATGTGAAGTTGATGTTTAACTTAAGTACCACTATTAATCGAGGATCAGTATTTTATGTCCATTTCGAGTGTTCTACTTTTAGACACCTTTTTCTAGAACCTCAAAATTTTCTTTCAGGTGAAATGTCCTGATATTACCTGTGTTTATAATCTTTGGTGAAATTACTTTTACATACGTATTTACATACATACTTTTACATACATCCTTTTTTTTTTTCCCCCCCTTAGTAGCAGCCTCTATTTGCTACTCAAATTGACCTTGATTGCACTGGCTTCAGCAGTGTGTAGAGCAAGCTTTGAGCATTGGCAGAGCTTTCTTCAGGTTCTGTCAATATCACATTAAAATAGCTGCTAGAAGACTTAAGGTGATTTGTAAATTCTTCTTTTTTATTTAAAAAAAAACAAAAAAAAAAAACATGTTTATACTTGCCTTCTCTGTGCAATGGTTTTGCACAGAGTTGCCCAAACTTCCTTTTCTGGCGTGCCCTGCCGCCGCTCCTGACTCCTCCTCCCTCCCAAGTGCCACCATAGAAAACTGGCCAGTTCAGTCCCGCCCCTGGCCCTGCTGCTGCCTCTGAGTCCTGTGAGGAGTGAAAGCAGTTCTGTTCTCATGCACAACGTTGGAACAAGATAGGGCTCAGGTTTTATGTTAATGCAGAGAATGCATTAGGTTAAAAAACGTTTAGTCTTTACAACACTTTAAGCTTCAACACCCCTCGAAAGCCTGTTAGCAGCTTCTTTAAAGTGACAGTTGGCACTCCCTTTTAAGATCTGTTTAGCATTCCCAGACTGGCGCTGAAGCCTCCTGTCCGTGTCTATGCAGTAGAGTCTTATCTCCATCCACAGCCAGTGATATACAGCACATGGAAACAGGGTCATAGACTTTTATGGGATTTAACTGCACAAGCACAGCCAGGAAGCAGCCTGAGGTCATCTGATCAAGGTTACGTAGTTACATAGTTAGTCTGGCTGAAAAAAGACAAAAGTCCATCCAGTTCAACCATAGGAAAAAAAAAGTTATAATCCTATATCCACAGTTGATCCAGGGGAAGGCAAAAAAAATACCCCCCAGCAAAGCACGATCCAGTTTGCTACTGCTGGGACAAAAATTCCTTCCTGATCCCCCGAAAGGCAATCGGACATTCCCTGGATCAACTTTACCTACAAATGTTAGTATCCAGTTATATTCTGTGTATCCAAGAAAGAATCCAGGCCTTTTTTGAAGCAATCCACTGAGCTGGCCAGAACCAACTCTTGAGGGAGTCTATTCCACATTTTCACAGCTCTCACTGTGAAGAAAACTTTCCGTGTTTGGAGATTACATTTCTTTTCCATCCAGACGTAAAGAGTGCCCCCTTGTCCTCTCTGATGACCTCAGGGTGGATGGCTGTACACCGAGTTCACTATATGAACCACTGATGTATTTATACATGTTGATCATATCCCCCCTTAACCTTCTCTTCTCAAGAGAGAATAAATTCAGTTCCTCTAATCTTTCCTCATAGGTGACCTCCTCCATGCCTCTTATCAGTTTGGTTGCCCTTCTCTGTACTTTCTCCAGTTCCCCAATGTTCTTTTTGTGAATTTGTGCCCAAAACTGAACTGCATATTCCGGATGAGGTCTTACTAATGATTTGTACAGGAGTAATATGATATCTCTCTCTCTGGAGTCTATACCTCTTTTAATACAAGAGAGGATTTTGCGCGCTTTAGAAACCGCAGCTTGGCATTGCATGCCATTATTAAGCTTGTGATCTACCAGAACCCCCAGATCCTTCACATTGATTCCCCCAGTTGTACCCCCCCCCCAGTATGTATGATGCATACATATTCTTAGCCCCCAAGGGCATAACCTTACATTTATCAATATTAAACCTCATTTGCCACATAGTTGCCCAATGAAACACAGCATTGAGGTCAGCTTGTAAGTTGGAGACATCCTGTAAGAACGTTATTCCACTGCACAGCTTGGTGTCATCTGCAAAGACTGAAATGGGATTTTTAAGTATGCATCTCAGGAGAGATGGGATCTGTTAGTTGGGTCAAACAAGGTAGGTGCTCTGTGTTTAAAATGCACTTATCCTTTTAGGGCTTCACAAAAGCTGATCAAAACTTCCTAAGTTTTGCAGATGTTTGCTTTACACACTTCTCTTATACAAACTGAAGCCCATGTGAACAAGGCCGTAAAGTAAATTTGTCCCTGAATGTTTAACAGGAGTCTTCTGTGTTAGCTCTGTGTGTATGCACACTGTGCTTTTATACAGGACACTTTTTCTAACACCTGCTGTTTTTCTCAACTGTCTTTAGGGTGTGGGACAAACTCGTTAGTGGATCTTGCAAGATTCTTGTATTTGTTGCTGTGGAGGTTATGTTAACTTTTAAAATGAAAGTTACGGCCTTGAATAAATCCGATAGTATTAATGAGTTTTTGGAAAAGGTAAGCAAGTCAAATCCGCTATGTATCTACTGAGACCTGTTAAAAACTGTTTTGTTTTTTTTAATTCTGTCCACAAGCAACCTATAACATAATCTCTTTCAATATGTTTATTGATATTTTTAAATAAAGAATAGGTTTACTTTTACAATGTCTATGTTGTAATATTACAGAGTAACAATAAGAACTAGTATAAGAGTAATATTTGGTTAAGGGAAAAGATCAAGGGGGAAAAAAAAAGGGAAAGGGGGATCCAAGTTGTGGGAAACCAAAATTGTAGTATTCCTTGAGAAAGATCTTGGGATTGATTGCAAGAGAATTTTCCCTATGCATAATGAGTGAGCTGGAACTCTGCTGACTATCATCATCCTGTCACATGCAAGCAAAAATACTGTTTTTATTCCAATCTGATTTGGTATTTTTTTTTCAAAGTGAATTTTCACCATATTCACCAAGCTAAGGGAAAATTCCCTTAGCCTGGTTTCACACTTTTGCAGAGCGGGATATCGCATGCGATTCGCACAGGAACCCCAACGCATTCCTGTGCAAATCACATGCGATATCTGTGTGGTGCAATTTGAGCCATACATTTTGTATGGCTCAAATCGCACTTCATCCACACCAGAAAGGCTCAAGACCCCTCCTTTTTTTTTTTTTTTTTGTCCACACTAGAATCTTCACACCCATGCGATCCGATTCTGCACATCGCACCACATTTTGCAAACCAAATTAGGGATGTTGTTAACATACACACTGGCAGTGATTCGCATGAACAGGGTGTGATTATGATGTGGTGCGAAATTCCCACAGAAACCTGTGCAAATTCTGCACCGCATAAGTGTGAACCCAGACTTACAGTGGAAAGCCTGTGACCTTTAGTAGATCAACTCGCATGAAGAAATCTTAAAAGTATTATTCCAGTTGTCCTTTGTGAGAATCCCTTTTATGATTGAAAAAAATGGCCTACTCTAAACCAGCCTTTATCCACTATTTAAATGCACTCCTATCCATTTCAGGTGGGATTTTTGTATTATTAACCATTTGCCCACCGCCCTATAGCATATGTACTGCTACAAGGCAGCATGGCTGCGAAAAATCCCGTGTGTACATATACGTGATTTGCATTTCTGGGTAGGGGGTGCACGCGCCACCCTATCCGTGCTGCTGGGGATGCCAGTCACCGCGTCCCGGCCAGGATTCGGTGATTGTCGGCAAAGCTGACAGGGGAGAGACCTGTGTGTAAACAACACAGGTCTCTCACCTGTCAACATGGACACGTTGCTTTTAATTTCTCTGCAAAGCAGCATGTCTACCAAGTAAAACAGCACACAATGTAAAACGCACACAGTTAACCCTTTGATCGCCCCAGATGTTAACCCCTTCCTGCCCAGTGTCATTAGTACAGTGTCATTGCTTTTTATTAGCACTGATCACTGTATTCGTGTCACTGGGGATGTCAGTGGCAATCAGTTCCCGCCCAGTGTCAAAATACCTGCCGCAGTCCCGCTATATATATATATATATTTTTTTTAATTTAAATATTTATTAGTTTTTCATATTACAAAAATTCCATAAGAAGAGACACAATACATATACATAATCAATACATTTTCTTCTTTGCCCCTTCTAATTACCTCTTTTCTGTCCCTCCCCTCCCTACCCATTTCTACCCCCCTTCCCCCTCACTCCCCTCTGCAAGATCTCCAATCTCTCCTGGCCCAATAAGTTTAAATAACTTCCTAGTTTAAAATTTTCTATATTTTTCTTTCAATCCTGTTTTTTTTCCCATTTTTCCCATCGCGAATAGTATATTTCCAACTTATCTTCCTGCATATAGTAAGATTTTTCCATTCTACTAATCTGGATTACCCTATTGATCCAATCCTCCTCCATCGGCACCTCTGTCTTCCGCCAAAACTTGGGTATCAACCCTTTTGCAGCACTTAAGTAGTACCATACGCCTGATTCTTTATATTTATTTACTGTTGTCTCAACATTATGTAAGAGACACATGTTTGGGTCTAACCCTATATCCTTTCCAGTTATTATTTCTATTAATTTAACTATTGTCTTCCAGAAAACCTGAATTTTTGGACATTGCCACCATATGTGTAACACCGTACCCTCCTCCCCACATCCTCTCCAACACATTTTTGAATTCTCCCCACTCATCTTGTGCTCAGTGCTCGGTGTGATATGCCATTGTGTCAGACATTTTATAGTTAATCTCAACGTCTCTCATACTAACACTCTCGTGTACCAGTCTGAATATCTTGTTCTGTTGATCCTCATCTATCACCACCTCCATATCTCTTTCCCAATTTGTTATAAAAATTAACTTTGTGTCTGTGTCTAATTCTGTGAGTATTCTATAAATTTTTGTAACACCGTGTTTCCCATCTCTACGTGTTTCTAATAGCCTTTCAAACATATTCCACTCCTTTTTTAATCTTAAGGGTTTTGGGAGATTTCCAATGAAACATTTTAATTGATGATATTTCCACTCATCTATTCTAGTAAACATATCTCCCCCCCTCTCTTTTAATTCTTTAAATGTTCTCAATTCCCCCTCTACCAATACATCTCTTAATTGGATATCTTCCTTTTTAAACCATCTCCCTGATATCTCATCCTTTCCTGGAGGGAAATACTCCGTGTTTGCAAGAGGCATTAATATAGAGTTAAATTCCCATTTCATGTGTTTATGTAAATTATCCCATGTCCTTAAAACATTTAAAGTGTAAGTGCTTGTGTTTTCTTTAATTCTTCTATAATGTGCTGGGGCCCATATCATCTTACTCAAACTAATTCCACTCAGTTCGTTTTCTATTTTTACCCAACTTTTTCCCTTATGGTTAAATGTCCAATCATAGATTCTTGCTAAAATTACTGCTTTATAATATCTCTTGACATCAGGTAGTCCCATTCCCCCTTTCTCTTTAGTCCTACTTAGTGTTTCATATGATATTCTTGATTTTTTATTCCTCCATATATATCTTGTTAACATTCTTCTCATTATCTTAAAAAACGCCTCTGGGAGTTTGATTGGGACCATTTGAAATCTATAGAGTATTTTAGGTATAATTACCATTTTAACTAGGTTTATACGTCCTATCCATGATGGGTTTCCTCCTTCTAATCTTTTTAATTCTTCCTTAGTCTCATTTATCAGAGAAATATAGTTTAATCTATACAGTTGTTTATATGAGGTGGCTAGTTTTATTCCTAGGTATTTAATATCTTTTTCTCTCCATATAAAGGGGAATTCTTTTTGTAGCTTTTCTTTTTCGCTCTTTGGTATATTGATGTTCAGAATCTGTTTTTATTGGGTTAATTTTTAGATTTGATAATTCACCATATTCCTTCAGGGTCTTCATTATATTTGGTAGTGTTATTCGGGGGTTGCCTACATAAAACAATAGGTCGTCTGCAAAGGCCGCTACTTTATGCTCTATATTTTCTATCTGGATTCCCTTTACCGCTCCACTATTCCTTATTATTGACAACAGGGGTTCCAATGTCAAAACGTACAACAAGGGGGACAATGGGCAGCCCTGTCTTGTTCCATTGGACATCCCAATGGATTCTGACCTCTCCCCATTTACCGTGATGATTGCGGTGGGCTCCCTATATAATTTACCTATCCACTCACGCATTCTCTCTCCAATCCCCAGCACTTCCAAGTTGTCCATTATAAAGCCCCAGTCCACTCTATCAAACGCCTTTTCGGCATCAATTGACAAGAGCACCACTGGGGCTTTTCCTTTTCTACTTTTCTGAATAAGCATTAAAGTTCTCAACCCATTGTCTCTACCCTCTCTCCCTGGGACAAAGCCCACCTGATCTCCATGGATCCAATCAGGCATTAGAACTTTCAGCCTGTTTGCTAAAACCTTTGCGTACAACTTGGTATCAGTGTTCAATAATGAAATTGGTCTGTAGCTAGAGCACTGAGAAGGATCTTTTCCCTCCTTATGAATAACGACATGGGCCTGAAGGGATTCCCTCCTCCCCTCCATCCCCCCTCCCAAATCATTCATATACTTCTTCAACTTCGGTAACAGTAATTCACTAAATTTTTTATAGTACTTAACAGTATAACCATCCGGGCCTGGGCTTTTCCCACCCCCTGTACTTCTTAATGCTGCTTCTATTCCTTCCTGGGAGATTTCCGCGTCCAAGGAGTTCAATTGTGTTTCACTAAGCTTTGGTAATCCCGCATTTTTTAAATATATCATCCTTTTTTCATTAATACCTTCTCTAATTTCTTTTGGTGAACCTTGGGGACTAATGTTGTACAACTTTCTATAATACTCCTTGAATACTTTAATAATTTCTTTAGTTGAGTGGACCAACTCCCCCTTAGGACTTTTTTATCTTTTCTATATAATTCCTGTTTTTCTTTTTATTCAGGGCTCTCATTAAGTATTTTCCTGGTCTATCTCCCCATCTATATCTTTCACTTAATACTTTGTTATATACTCTTCTCCTCTCCTCTTCCATCAATCTCTCTAACTCGTCTTTTTTATCCGTTAACTTCTGTCTTGTTTCTATTGTTTTCTTCTTATGTATCTGCTCCAAGTCCAGGATTTCCTTTAGGAGTCCACTAACCCTCTCTCTTCTTTCTTCTTTTTCCTTGCTCCCATCGCAATCAAGATTCCTCTTATATATACCTTATGGCTTTCCCATACTGTAGCTGTCGATACTTCCTCTGTCTCATTCTCCTTGAAATATACCTTAATCTCTTCCCTGATCTTCTGCGCAATATCCTCATCTAAGAGAAGAGCCTCATTTAACCTCCATCCTAAACCTCCCGTCCACCTTCCTCCCCATCCTATTTTCATTATGACAGGGGCATGATCCGAGAAAGTTCTTGTCTCTATTTCTATTTTAACCAGCAGCTCAATGAGTTGATGATCTATTAAAATGTAATCCAGTCTCGAGTATATCTCATGTGCATTAGAGAAGAAGGTGTTTTCTCTGTCTTTCATATGCATTATTCTCCAGGTGTCCACCAGTTGGTACTCGTGGATCACCTTCTTCAAAGCTCTCAGAGACCTACCCCCCTCTCTCTGCACAAGTGAGGTTGCATCCTTTTGTGGGTCCATACAGAGATTTAAATCTCCTGCTACTATCAAACGCCCTTTTTTGAAGTCTATCAATTTTTTCAACAGACCCTTCAAATAGATCTCCGGCTTTTTGTTGGGGCAATATATGTTGGCTAACGTACACTCGATACCCTGTAATTTACCTTTCAAGAACAGGAATCTCCCCTCCGGATCGGTCTTTCTATCCTCCAGCTCAAATCTCATATTCTTAGCCAACCCTATTGCCACCCCTTTTGCTCTTTTAATTGGAGAGTCAGCGTAATACCATGTTGGATAGTACTTGGATTTTAATTTCACATTTGACTCTATCTCAAAATGTGTTTCCTGTAAAAATACCACTGACGCTGCCCTATGATGTAACTCTTTAAACAACTTAAATCTTTTCCCAGGACAGTTCAACTCATTCACATTATATGTTATCCCGCTATAAATCGCTGATCGCCGCCACTACTAATATAACAAAATAAAAATTCCAGTATATCTACCACCATTTGTAGATGCTAGAACATTCACGTAAACCAATTAACATACACGTATTGGGATTTTTTTTTTTTTTTTAGCTAAGACATGTAGCAGAATACATTTTGGCTTAAATTTTACAAAATTATTTTTTTATTTTTTTTTTTTGGGATGTTTTATAGCAAAAAGTAAAAAATATAGTTTTTCAAAATTATTGGTCCTTTTTTTTTTTTTTATAGCGCAAAAATAAAAACCGCACAGGTGATCAAATACCACCAAAATAAAGCTCCATTTGTGGGGAAAAAAATGACATAAACTTAATTTATGTACAGCGGTGCATGACTGTGCAATTGTCAGTTAAAGTGATGCAGTGCCGTATCCCAACAAATGGCCTGGTCAGGAAGAGGGGTAAATCCTCTGGAGGGCAAGTGGTTAAAAGGAGGGGCTATGTATAGAATGTAATAAAAATTGTTTACATTTGGAGTCCCAGATATTCAGTGAGTACGATAACGTTGGAGACCATATCGCTGGTCTGTGAGCCACTTTAGGTCTATAGGGAATGATCCGCCTGTTAGGGTCCCAAAAAGAATACAGTCTGGTGTATATTTAATGACATTAAGTAAAGAAAATTGGGCTAGTCTTGCTGCTCTCTATTAATTTAGTAGTGTGGAATACTCAGTCTGCCCTGGTCTTGTTATTTGTTTCAATAAAAAATGTGTAGTTCGCTTTATATACGGTAATTGTGATCGAACTGCAGCACTCCTGTTTTTGTTTCTTTGGAGGGAGACACCGACTAGTGCTAACAGAGGTTGCCCCAGGAGATGCCACTGTGTTGTCACTCTGCAGATCTCAGCATGCGTCTTGGTGCTCATTTTTTCCTTGTCTTCAATATACTCCAAAAGAACATACGTCATACTTCAAGGGCACTCACAGTATACTAGCCTTGTTTGTACTGGGAACAAAAAAAAAAAATATATATATATATACACACACACACACACACACACACACACACACACATACAGTGCTCAGTATAAATGAGTACACCCCTTTTGAAAAGTAAGATTTTAATCAATATCTCAATGGACACAAGAACAATTCTCAAAATTTTGACAAAACTGAGTTTTTTATAGAACGTTTGTTTAGCTCATTATGAAAGTAAGATAATAATTTAACTTGTATTACAAAGTCTTCAGTTTTCGTCAAATTAGCTGAGGCAAAAATGAATACACCCCACAACAAAAACTACAACATCTAGTATTTTATATGACCTCCATGATTTGTAAGGACAGCACCAAGTCTTCTAGGCATGGAATGAAAAAGTTGGCAACACATTGCAACATTCTATCTTTTTCCATGCTTCAAGAATTACTTCTTTTAGAGGCTGGATGAAGAGATGCTTAGTTTCTCTTCAGAATTCCTCATAGGTGTTCGATTGGGATCAGGTCAGGAGACATACTTGTCCACTGAATAATTTTCACTCTGTTCTTCTTCAGAAATGCAACAATGGCCTTAGATGTGTGTTTTGGATCATTGCCATGCTGGAAAAGTGAACGACGATGAAGGGCACAGAGTGATGGTAGCATCTCCTATTTCATTATAGATCAGTACATCTGTGATTACCATGATACCATCAATGAAGTGCAGCTCCCAGACACCAGCAGCACTCATACAGCCTCATAGAAGGACATTGCCACCACCATGTTTCACTGTAGGCACCTTGCATTTTGTTTGTACTCCTCACCTTTGCGACGCCATACAGTTTGGAAGCCATCAGTTCCAAAAACATTTTGTCTTGTTATCATCACTCCAGAGTACAGAGTCCCAGTAGTCTTCTTCTTTTTCTGCATGGGCCCTGGCAAATCCTAGGTGGGTTTTTTTTATGCATGGGCTTTAGGAGAGGCTTCCTTTGTAGGCGACACCTATGCATGCCATCCGGTACAGTGTGCGCCATATTGTTTCCAGTGAAACAATCACCCCAGTATGGCTTTCTACTTCTTTAGCTAACTGTAGTAAACTTCCATGGCAATTTTCTTCAACCCTTCTCATCAGAAGACGCTCCTGTTGAGGTGTTAACGTACGTGGATGACCTGGACGTCTCTGTGAGATGGTTGCAGTTCCATCTTTGCTAAATTTTTGTATCATTATTCTTACTACAAATTTTGCTACAGTATTCTGACTGATAAGTAAAGCTTTGCTGATCTTCTTGTAGCCTTCATCTTTTTGGTGTAAAAAAAAAAAATATTTTCTTTCCCAGGCCTTGTGACCTTTCTCATCCATGTGTTACCATTGCTAACGGCATGAAATGGGAAGGGTTTTCTTTGCTAAGTAACGCCCTTTTATAATCAACTGTCTGCTGGACACCTGTTTAATGAATAATTTGACTCACCTGTAGTTGAATTCCTGTTAATTAGGATTTTGTTGGCTAAAATTTAGCTTTGCTCCTAAGACTTTCATTGGGGTGTATTCATTTTTGCAACATGATCTTGAATTAATTTAGGAAAAATACTTATTTGTGTGTGCAAATTAACAAATTTTGTTTGTAATCGATGGCCCACATTTGTGGGAGTATTTTGTAGTATAGTGTCCCATAGAAAATATTGATTCTGAAAGGAAAGTAAATCTTATGTGACAAATCTGTTGGGGTGTACTCATTTATGCTGAGCAATGTGTGTGTGTGTGTGTGTGTATATGTATGTGTATATATAATCTGTTGCCTTAAGTGAAGACAAAGTTATCACCAAATTAGCAGGCCTAATGTAAATATAAAAAAAAATTGCTGTGGTCCATAAGGTGTATACAGGTGTGAAAGCTGAACTGGTTAATGGCTGCTATAGACTTTAGAGCTGTGGAGGTGAACTGGAAATTTATAGAGAGCCTTAGATGCAGCCCCCGACACTTCCAGAGGGCCACACAAGAGCACATTTTCACACCTCCCGCTCTCAAAAATTTCAGTCCTGTTGCATTTTTTTGGCACTGAATTGCAATGCACACTGAAGAAGCTGGTGTACAGTAAGAATCAGCATTGGTGTCAATTGCCACAATCATAATCCCCAACAATGCTTTCAATGGTTGCAATCATAACCCCCAACATTGAGGTCATTGGCCCCAATAAGAACCCCCAACATTGATGTCATTGGCCTTAATAAGAACCCCCAACATTGGTGTCAGTGACCGCAATAATAACCTCCAACATTAGTGTAAGTGACCGCAATAATAATCCCTAACAATGGTGTCATTGGCTGCAATAATAACCCCCGATATTTGTACCAGTGGCTGCAATAATAACCCCCCACATTGATGTCAGTGGCTGCAATAATAACCCCCGATATTTGTACCAGTGGTTGCAATAATAACCCTCCACATTGATGTCAATGGCTGCAATAACCCCCAATATTTGTACCAGTGGTTGCAATAATACTCCCCCACATTGATGTCAGTGGCTGCAATAATAACCCCCAATATTTGTACCAGTGGCTGCAAAAATAACCCCCCACATTGATGTCAGTGGCTGCAATAATAACCCCCAATATTTTGTATCCGTGGCTGCAATAATAACACCCAACACTAGTTTGGTACTATTAACATTAACACGCATTGGTAGTCAATGTCAGGGAAAGTTCGCTTTAGTAGATAAATCCTGCAGATCCACATCCAATGGTTAGCAGCCACTTCATGTGTGAGGTCCCTTTTTAACCACTTCCTGTCTGGACACTTTTACCCCCTTCCTGTCCAGGGCAATTTTCAGCTTTCAGCGCTATCACACTTTGAATGACAATTGCGCGGTCATGCAACACTGTACCCATATTAATTTTTTACCATTTTTTTGAGACAGATAAAGCTTTATTTTGGTGTTATTTATTCACCGCTGGGATTTTTATTTTTTTTGCTATGTAAATGAAAAAGTCCAAAAATTTTGAAAAAAGTGTTTTTCTTATAAAATTTTGCAAATAAATAATATTTAATCATAAATCTTGGCCAAAATTTATTCCGTTATCCTTTTTAGTAAAAAAAAAAAAATATGCCAAATTAGTTTATAACCAAAAATTATAATTTTTAAACTTTTTTTTTAATTTTTATTTTATTTTATTTTTTTTTTTTTTTTATACATACTGTCACCCTAGCAGTACAGTGTCACCATGGTGACACTGTACTACTTGTGAGGGGTGATGAAGATTTTTTTTTTTTTACAGTGATTGCTTTTACACCCATATAGGATGTAAAAGCAATCATTTCTCTTTCTCTCTGTCTGCATTCTTGCAGCCATTGAGAAATACTGTGTGAGCTGTGATTGGTCAGAGCTTGTCACATGGTACAAGGCTGTTGTGAATAGCTTTGTACCATGTGACCTCTGTGATCATTCACAGATTTCACACGTAGTAAGCAATGATGTCACAAGTGACATCTTGCTTACTACTTTGCATGTGATCACTGATTGGCCTATCAGTTATCACATGATCAGGACCTCGCACAGAGGTCCTGTCCGATGATCGGTGTTTCACTGTGTCCGGAGGACACAGCGGGCACCGGATCGCGGTGCTGCACGCTCCCAGGGAGCGCACACAACTAGAAATAGCAGGTGCCATTTATAAACGGCAACCCGCCCCCTGGAGTGCCACCGTCCTGCCGTTTAAAAACAGTAGGCAGACGGCAAGTGGTTAAGAGACCAATTCTCGGTGTCTTTACTCCAAGTAAAGCTCTTCTTTTTGCAGTGCTTCTCCTACACCTGATTCCTTTCACATGTGGTGTTTGGCTTCTGTGCTCACCTAGATGACCTCGAACATGCAGTGGCTGTTAACGGTTGGAGGTGGATCCGCCAGATTTATCCACTAAAGCTCATATAAACGATCACTTTAGGTCACATACTAAGGCGAGCAGGCATTGCCTACTTATGTAAAGTTCAAACTTGACACTTAAAGGATACGTTCACCTTTTGGACAAAAATAATAAATGCACATTTTTTTTTACCTGCAGGTATAAAAATGTGCATTTGTTATTTTTGTTCAAAGGTGCCTGGAAAGCATTGGTAATTAAATGCTTTTTAATACTTCTTGCTTTCTATTATCAACTTTGAGGAGGTTAGCAGGATAATTACTGGTCTCTCCAAGAATCTTGGGCATGCTGTGCTATGCTTCCATTCCTCACCTCTTGGCCAGATAGGGGGTTAGAGTTAACAGATTGACGTGTTTTCCTTTTAAAGATTAAGTTCACCTTTCTGGCAGACTTACTTTTCATCCTTTTCCAATAACTTTTCTGCCCCAGCCCTCACACTTACCTCGTCCACAGAAACCTTGAATTTTCACCTCTTAATTTGAAATAAAATTTAAAAAAAAATGCTTTTTGCTTCCATCATATCTTGTAGATCATATCTCATCATACACTGTCTTGTGCATCACAGAATAGGGTGTGCATCACCCCTCTGGACCACACCTCCCTCATTACTACACCACCTCTTGTTTTGTTTCCACCCCTGTTCCTACTCCTTCCCTTAAGGTGACCATACGCCTTACAATCTGATTGTACAATCTCATTTTAGTGCTACCATCAGCTATGTAGTGCAGGGGCCTGTCTGATTGAATACAAATTGAATGGATTGTTCAGTTGGTCCTCCCATTCCATAGTTTTGGTAAATCCTAAAGAGATTCTAGAGATTGTACAATCATTGCATCGTGTATGGTCATCTTTTTACATGTACATAGAAAGGAGTGGACAGACACTCAGCTGTCAGGCCCCATTCATATCTCTGCATAGTGGGAACTCCCTTTCACGCATGCTGTGTGTGGTGTTTTTTTTTTTTATTTATTTTTATTTTTGGAGCCTTTTTGCTCATTGCACATTGGGCAGCCTATTCACTTGAATGAAATAAGCTCTTTTTTTTGCTTGGCACATTTGATACCACACTTTTTGGTGCACCTGCAGTGCGTTTGTCACATCAGACTATCTATGGATAGACCTTAAAAGAGCAGTGCGTGACAGACAGCCCAGAAATCTCAAAGAACTGGAAGACTTTTGTAAGGAAGAATGGGCAAAGATACCTCAAACAAGAATTGAAAGACTCTTGGCTGGCTACAAAAAGCGTTTACAAGCTGTGATACTTGCCAAAGGGGGCAGTACAAGATATTAACTCTGCAGGGTGCCCAAACTTTTGCAGATGCAATTTTTTTGTTTTCTGTTATTTTGAAAGTGTAAATGATGGAAATAAAATCTACCTTTTGTTGACATATTATAAGAATGTCTAATCTGTAATTTGATGCCTTTTGGAGATTTTTCCATCTTTCCTTGGCTTCTTTATGCACATTAATACAGATTTTTAGCTGGGGTGCCCAAACTTTCGATCCCCACTGTAGGTACATTTGTATATTGGTACATAGGGAAGCTGAAATTTAGAAAGAAAAAGTTTGAACTTCGCATTTAAGTACTGTATAAGGATTTACATCGCTCCGCCCACTGTCCTGAAATGAAGAATAAACTTCTTTTTGGGATATGTAATGGAAAGAGATGAGAATACTTTTTTTTAAGAAGGCTTTATTGTGCTACACACTGTTTTTAGAGTGAGGACTTTTTGAATTTTTATCCCTTCTTCATAACCTGAATGGTTGTACTGTCTCGTTGGGTCCAAGGCCTTACACTATAGAAGCCATGGATTTTAAAACCCTGCACTGAAGATGGCGAAACAGTTTGTAATAAACGGTTCTATGATATTAGGCTATATTTGCACTATACACCAGCAGTTCAGGATGTTCATCTGGCCACAGAGGCAAAAAGCAATGATTTGCATGGCTCTGCCCACTGTCCTGAAATGAGGGAAAATCCTCCTATTTTTAGGATATGTGATGAATTGACATGTGAATACCTTTTACCATAAGAAGACTTTACTCCTTTTTATTGCAAAGCTCGATTTAAATGTTTAATACATTGTGGAATGTGCTTGTATTGCATTGCAGCAAAGTACAATTTTTTTTTTTTTTTTTTTGGCTTGACATACTCTTTAATGTAAAATTCTGCAGCCTATAAAAATTACGCAACAATCATATTTCAGTGCTCTGGCCGAAAAAGTATTTCAGCAAATCCACATTTTCAAGAGGAGCCGAACAATGGAGGCCTCTATATCTTTTCAGTGTTCTTTGCCATCTTTAAACATTCGTTTGTCTGTGGATCACAGGAGTGCAGTACATTCTGCAGTCCTGTGAGCTCTTTTCAGCCGACAGCGGGTTAAAGCCTGCTGTCAGTTGACGTCACTCAGCCGCTCCAGGCTGGGGAAAGATCGTGACCATATGGTCAGGATCCACCCAGGAGTCTGGAGAGGCAGCTGGCTGAGCCTCTCTGCTAGAGGGTGCCAGCTACTCTCGCCCCCTCCTCAGCCCTGCGCTCCAGTGAGTGCTTGGAGGGGGGGCAGAGCAGACTGTTCTCTGCTCAGAGGGGCATTGAGAACTGAGCGATCAGTGGTGTCTGATTGCTCAGTTCTCACCCTCAGGGCTGGGAGCATGGGATTGGTGCTGCATCCACCTAGGTAAAATGAAACGAAAAAAAAAAAAACAAACATGCTTCTCCTTTTTAACATTCTGTTTTTTTTTTTCTTTTAGATTCCTGAAGACAACACTGATCCAATTGTAAATAAAGCTATAGATCTGTGGCATAAGCACTGTGGTGTTCCTGCTCATTCTGTATGAAAATTTTAAAACAGATGGTTACCTATTCTTGTATATACCTACAGTAATCCGATGCCAAGCTTCCCTTTTGATTATCTATAACTTGTATATTGACTATTAAAATGTGAATTTTCAGAGTTTCCAAATATGTTTAACTTGATACTTTCATACTGTATGACTTTTAAATATTTAAAATTTCAAGTAAACCGCTAATCTGAAACACACATATAGGTGAACTATTTTTCCTGGTGCATCCAGGTTTGTGATCTAGATTAATTTTCCAAGCACGTTCTTGACAGTAAATTACATGAAAAACGAATAGATAATAGCCTGATCCGGGCTCCAGTCCAGTTTGTGACTGGAATATGAAGGGATAGCAAAAAAAGGTCATTTCTGTACTGTTCTCTTCTCCAAGCATGATCACAGTGGTAAACCAACCACACTCTGAGACAATCTGGACTGTTTGTTTTGCAGATTGCTGAGTACTTTTATAGGAAAGACAGACTTTTTTTTTTTTTTGTACTGTACAGTGATATATTTACTATAAACCTGGATTTAATTAGGTGTTCACATATCTAACTGAAGTTCAGCTTTAAGTGAAGAAGTCTAAAATGAAGTGCAAATCTTTAAACTTGTATCTTAAATCTTGTAGGTCATGTAAAAAAAAAATTAGTTTTACTGTTAATAGAATACATTTTATTCTAAAGTTACTTGCAATTTTTTCTTTTTTTTGCATTTTATGTAAATAATTTGTTTTAAATATAAACCTGTTAAAAAAAATTATAGCTGAAAATAGAAATAAAGCAGATCTTCACCTTGTTTGTAAACATAAGCCCATTTACATTGTCAGACACACCAATGTAAACTTTAGATATTAAATCTTGTTTTATTTTCCTTTGTAAGTGACTTTTTTCAATCTGTTCTCTGTTTCCGGCTGAGATCACCTAGGCAATTGACATCATCTGCTGTTCCCATAGACTCCTGGAATATCGGTGTTTGCAATCCCAGGAGCTGTCGGCAGTCTCACTTTGTGATTTTCCCCCCCCCATGCTATGGCAACTTGTCAACAACTGTGTATGCTGCGCAGTTTTAGTACTGTACAAATGCGAGAACTGGAGGTGCATGCTGGGTAGTCATCTGTACTAAATCCCGGATGTGCCCTTGCATGAAAGCTTCGGGTGCCCTTACATGAAATGGCCATCAGCGCACAAGGGCTATGAGGTACGCAACACCTAGTATAACATGTAAAGACACAATTTTATTTAAAAAGAATAGCCTAATAAAACAAAAGGCTCCCTAAACAAACAGGATGCATTTTATGAAAGTAATGTTAGGAGACCCTAAATTATCTACATCTATCTGTAAACTCTTAGAATAATCTTCCCACAACTACATTTTGGTGTTCGGTAAGCTAACAGCAGTATAAATAGTGATTGTTCCCAAACTGTATTTCTTTATAATCCCTGCCAGCCTGAAAAACAAAGCCTAATCTAATGAGCCTCCAGAGAGAACTCGCAAAATCAAATTAGTATAACAAGGGCCCTATATTAAAACAAGTGATACCGCACAGATACCGCCCTAATGGTGATCTGAATTACCTGAACATATGCCAATATTGCTAAAATAAGCAAACTTGGCATGTGATTCAATATAGCATACCTGGGGTTCTCTTTGAACTTCAATCTGTGCTATCATTCCACAGTTCTTGCTCTAGAGCTCTCAATCTAAACCCCTATTGCAAGAGGTAAGTAAGATAACCAAAATCTCTTTAGCACTGTGGAACAAATGCAAACCAGTATTTGAATTGACTATCAACAGCTCTATTCCACTGCCTTTTTTTTTGCAACCCAGAATTTAGCTGAGAATATCATTCCAATTTATTTGGTGTATCAAAAAAAAAAAAAACCTCAATTTTGAAAAGATCTCTGATTCCACTTGCTCTATTAGAGGAGCTGCACAGCAAGAACTATTCAGGTGTTTTAACAACTTAAATATTTTATTTCACCTGTTCCTGACAAATTCCCTTGTGCCTCCTTAAAAATGTTTGAAATAGTATGTACTGCTATCAGCACAATACAGAATTTTCCCAGTGTACTCACCAACTAGTCAGCAAGATATCAAGTTCATCGCTGTTTGAACAAACTTACATTAACCACCTCAAGTCCAGACACTTGTACCCTCTTTCCAGTCGAGTCCACTGGCACACTTTAAAATGACAATTATTCAGACATGCAACAGTGTACCCAAATTACATTTTTATCCTTTTTTTTTTTTGTTTTGTTTATAGACAGCTTTCTTTTGGTGGTATTTAGTCACAGCTGTTTTTTAAAAAAATATTTTGCTACATAAACAAAAAAAACTTTTGGAAAAAACGATTTTTCTTAGTTTCTGTTACAATATTTTCACAAATAAATTATATTTCTTCATAAATTTAGGCCAAAATGTGTTCTTCTACAATTCTTTGGTAACAATAACCAAAATCAGTGTATATTATTTAGTCTGTCTAAAAGTGATAGAACCTTCAAACCATAGTGTACAGTATACACGTATAATTGAAAATTGATCAGTCCTGATGTACTGACTGCCTATCTCTTTTCTTGAGGCCCTAAAATGCCAGGAGAGTACAAATACCTCCCAAATTACCTCTCTTTGGAAAGTTGACAGTCCAAGGTATTCAATAAGGAGAACGGTTTTAATAAGGAGAGAGGAGTTTTTTTAAGTTGTAATTTTGTGTCACAATTTTTTTGGAAAATTAAGAAATAAAATATTTTTTTCAGAATAACACCACAAAACACGTTCTGATGCTCCTCTCGAGTATGGGGATACCACATGTATGAGAGTTTTTTAACAGTCTTGCCACACATAAGAGCCCAACATCCAAGAAGCACTTTAAGGTATTCTAAAGGCATAAATTACACATCTAATTTCCTGACTACTTATCCCATTTTTGGAGGCACTGGAGCACCAGGACAATGGAAACAATTGGGGACACTGGCTCTGCTGACACTGGTACTGGCATGGCAGTGATCAGGACACTGGTATGGCAATGATCAGGGCACTAGTAGGACTGTGATCAGGATGCTGAAAGGGGTATGGCGGTGATCAGGATGCTGGTATGGTGTATGGAGGTGATGAGGATGCTGGTATGGCTGTGATCAGGACACTGGCATGATGTTTGGTGGTGATCAGGAAGCTGGTATGGTGGTGATCAGAGTGCTGGTATGGTGTATGGTGGTGATCAGGATACTGGTATGATGTTTGGTGGTGATCAGGAAGCTGGTACGGTGGTGATCAGGGTGCTGGTATGGTGTATAGCAGGACACTGATATTGGGGTATGGTGCTGATATGGGGTGTAGCGGTGATCAGGACATTGGTATGGTGTATGGTGCTGATCAGGATACTGGTATGATGTTTGGTGGTGATCAGGAAGCTGGTACTGTGGTGATCAGGGTGCTAGTATGGTGTATAGCAGTGATCAGGGTGCTGGTATGGTGTATAGCAGTGATCAGGGCGCTGGTATGGTGTATGTCAGTGGTCAGGGTGTTGGCATGATGTATGGCGGTGATCAGGATGCTGGTATGGGGTATGGCAGTGATCGGGACACGGGTATGGTGGATATCTGGAAGCAGGTTTGGTGGTAAGCAGGGTGTTGGCATGGTGTATGGCAGTGATCAGGGAGCTGGTATGGGATATGGTGGTGATCAGGACACTGGTAAGGGTTATGCTGGTGATCAGGGCACTGGTATGGTATATGGCGGTCATCAGGACGCCGGTATGTTGTATGGTGGTCATTAGGACGCTGTTATGGGGTATGGCAGTGATTAGGGTGCTAGTATGGTGGTGATCAGGACTCTTGTATGGGGTATGGCAGTGATTAGGGTGCTAGTATGGTGATGATCAGGACTCTTGTATGGGGTATGGCAGTGAGAAGGACAGTGGTATGGTGTACGGTGGGGATCAGGATGTTGGTATAGTTTATGGCAGTGGTCAGAACGCTGGTATAGTGTATGGCCGTGATCAGGATGCTGGTATGAGATATATGGCAGTGATCAGGACATTGGTATGGGGGTATGGTGCTGATCAGGATGCTGGTATGGTGTATGGCGGTGATCAGGATGCTGGTATGGTGTATGGCGGTGATCAGGATGCTGATATGGGGTATGGCGGTGATCGGGACATTGGTATGGTGCTGATCAGGACACTGGTATGGTGTATGGCAGTGATCAGGACGCTGATATGGGGTATGGCGGTGATCAGGACGCTAGTATGGCAATAATCAGGATGCTGGTTTAGTGTATGGCAGTGATCAGGACGCTGATATGAGGTATGGCAGTGATCAGGATGTTGGTATGGGCTATGGTGCTGATCAGGACACTGGTATGGTGTATGGCGATGATCAGGACACTGGTATGAGATATGGCGATGATCAGGACATTGGTATGGTGTATGACAGTGATCAGGACATTGGTATGGTGTATGGTGGTGATCAAAACACTAGTATGGTGTATGGTGGTTACCTGTAAGCTGGTTTGGTAATGATCAGGGTGTTGGTATGGTGGTGATCAGGATGCTGCTATGGGCTATGGTGGTGATCAGGGTGCTGGTACGGTGTATGGTGGTGATTAGGATGTTGGTATAGTGTATAGGAGTGGTCAGGAACCTGGTATGGTGGGGATCAAGATGCTGGTATGATGTATGGTGGTCATCAGGACACTGGTATGTGGTATGGCAGTGATTAGGGTTCTGGTATGGTGTATATTGGCGATTTAGCACTTTTGTATGGGGTATGGCAGTAAACAGGACATTGGTATGGTGTATGGCTGTGATCAGGACACTGGTAGGGTGTATGGTGGTTATCTGGAATCTGGTTTGGTGGTGATCAGGGTGTTGGTATGGTGTATGGCGGTGATCAGAACACTGGTATGGGGTATGGTGGTGACCAGGGCACTGGTATGGGGTATGGTGGTGACCAGGGCACTGGTATGGTGTATGGTGGTGACCAGGGCACTGGTATGGTGTATGGTGGTGACCAGGACACTGGTATGGTGTATGGCAGTGATCAGTATGTTGGCATGATGTATGGTAGTCATCAGGACACTGGTATGGGGTATGGCAGTGATTAAGGTGCTGGTATGGCGGTGGTCAGGATGCTGGTATGGTGTATGGCAGTGATCAGGATGCTGGTATGGGGTACAGTGGTGATCAGGAAGCTGGTATGGTGGTCATTAGGGTGCTGGTATGGTGTATGGCGGTGATCAGGGTGCTGGTATGGGGTATGACTGTGATTAGGACACTAGTATGGCTGTGATCAGGATGCTGGTATGGTGTATGGCAGTGATCAAGATGCTGGTATGGGGTATGGCAGTGATAAGGATGCTGGTATGAGGTATCGTGGTGATCTAGACGCTGATATGGGGTATGGTGTTGATCAGGACACAGGTATTGTGTATGGCGGTGATCAGGACAGTGGTATTGTGTTTGGCGGTGATCAGGACATTGGTATGATGCATGGCAGTGAACAGGACACTGGTATGGGGTATGGTGGTGATCAAGACACTGGTATTGTGTATGGTGGTGATCAGGACATTGGTATGATGCATGGCAATGATCAGGATGCTGGTATGGAGTATGGTGGTGATCAAGACATTTGTATGGTGTATTGTGGTGATCAGGACACTAGTATGAGGTATGGCAGTGATCAGGACACTGATATGGTATACGGTAGTGATCAGGATATTTGTATAGTGTATGGCAGTGGTCAGGACACTGGTATGATGTATAGGGGGTGAGCAGGATGTTGGTTTGGGATATGGCTGTGATCAGGGTGCTGGTATGGGGTATGGCGGTGATCAGGGTGCAGTTATGGTGTATGATGGTAACAAACCATTTAACACTGACAGGGGTGCTTACAATGGCCAGCTTTTATTCATTTATGCAGAACCTTTACCTTAAAAGGGAAAAAAACTGTTGCTGTAACTGCTTAAAAAGTGTTATGCTGGGTATATACTAGTAGTATTTTGAACAAAAATGTATACGTTGATTCTTAGGAACTTTTTATACAAATATTCTCAGAAAATTTGAATGTGGCAAAAAGCTTAATTGCTGACCTCCCAGGGTCCTCTGATCGAAACTCATTCCTAACAATGTAGATTATTAAAACATTCAATGAGCCTTCTATCTCTTCCCATTCAAATAGTCAATCATCAATATATCTCTTCCAGCTTAAAAGAGAAGCTGCAGAAAGCACAGGAGGCTGCAGCTGTCAGCTCAGGTAAGTGTAGATTAGGCAATACAGGGGAACTTGGGTAATTTTTTTTTAAATAGTGTACATGTACTTTAAATGTCCTCCTTTTAGCATGTCATGCTCTGTCAGACTCTTTTTAGCTTTTAATAATTCTGGAAATGTCGGAAGCCTGTATCCCCTGCTATATGCTGCAGGTTCATCCTTTGACCCCTACATAACTGCTGAGTCTTGTGAGGTAGGGGTTAGTTTGTAGGTGTTGCGGAAAGGGGTTAATTTTTCCACTGGCACCAATAATAGGATTTATTTTAATCACACTGACACTAGTACTGGTGCTTCTTTCTTCCCATTGACACTAATGATATGGGGCTTATTTTGCTCCCACTGACACCAATGATGGGGGCTAATTCTTATTCCCACTGACACCATGATAGGGGCTAATTTTTGTTCCCACTTACACCATGACTATAAGAATATGGAGTTTATTTTTTCCAAATCAACTTTCAGGACAGAAAATGAGAGAGTGCAGATCCAGCCACAAAATACTGAAAATGCTACATGAGAGATCATTAAAAGGTTGATCCTCTCCCAACTACCTCAGTTAATCTGTCTCTGCAACAAGATAGGAGTGCTGATTTTTGTGAACTGTGGGTTGGAGTTTCACTTGCTCATGTGTCCTGTGGAGCCTTCACCCTCTTTGTTTTTTACTTGTCTTGTGGCTTAAGATCCCTCAGACATCCTCTCTCATGCAGGGGTGGTACTGGAGCCCTCTCCATCTTTTGTACTTGTGGAGAACCTGTACTGCTTATATTTTCAGCCCCCTTAAACCTCAACTGTGAGGAAAAAAACTATCTATTGCACCCCATTATCTCGTCCTTACATGTATTTCTTTTTTTTACTTGATAAAGCAATTTATGCTCCCCTGAATCCCGCCATCCAGGTCCCTTGCTGACACCATTTCCACCTTGCCAAGAACCACAACTCCAGTGCTATAGGTGCCCCGAAATGGCTAATCTCCTTCACTGCCCTCATTTTAATACTGCTCCTCGTCCGGAACCTGAGAAAACCCTGCCACTGAACAGCCGATAGGAATTGTCCACATTATGCAGGCAATGACATGGACACCCATAAGATGGTCCCTAGCAGGAAGTAAACCAAAGAAAGGACCCAGCACTGGAGGATCACATTGACTTTTACATTTGGTAAGTGAAAAGGGCGTCTCCAATTCTGTTGGAGAAGAGAAGCATTTGTCCCCTAAAATTAGAACCTTTTAGGGGTGCAGCACTTTCTTCAGGGTGAGCATTTTTGGCTGGTGGAAAGAGATGTTGCCACATTGATGCTTCTAAATGTTACATAACCCAGAAGGGTTTTAAGGCTAGAACCTAATGCAGTTGCAAGAAAAAGTATGTGAACCCCTTGGGATTATGTGGAGTTTTGCATGAATTGGGCATAAAATGTGCTCTGAACGTCATCTAAGTCACAACAATAGAAGAACACAGTCTGCTGAAAATAATACCACACAAACATTAGATGTTGCCATGGTTTAATTGCACATAACATGTAAACATTCACAGTGCAGGGAGGAAAAGGTATGTGAGGCCCTAGCTTAATGACTTCTCCCAGAGCTAATTGGAGCCAGGAGTGAGCCAACCTTGACTCCAATCAGTGTGATGATATTGGATGTGTTGCTGACAGCTGTCCTGCCCTTAAAAAACACACACCTGTTTTGGGTTTACTAGTTTCAAGAAGCACTGTCTGATGTGAACCATGCCTCGCAGAAAAGAGCTCTCAGAAGACCTACGATCAAGAATTGTTGACTTGCATGAAGCTGGAAAGGGTTACAAAAGTATCTCCAAAAGCCTTGATGTTGATGTGTCCACAGTAAGACAGACTGTCTACAAATGGAGAAAGTTTAGCACTGTTGCTACTCTCCCTAGGCACGGTCGTCCTGTAAAAATGACTGCAAGAGCACAGCGCAGAATGCTGCATGAGGTAAAGAAGAATCCCAGAGTGTCAGCTAAAGACCTACAGAAATCTCTGGCACATGCTAACATTTTTGTTGACACATCTACAATAAGGAAAACATTAAACAAGAATGGAGTACATGGGAGCCACCACGGAGGAAGCCATTGCTGTCCAAAAAGAATATTGCAGCACGTTTGAAGTTTGCAAAAGAGCACCTGGATGTTCCACAGCACTACTGGCAAAATATACTGTGGACAGATGAAACCAAGATTGAGTTGTTTGGGAAGAACACACAACACTATGTGTGGAGAAAAAAAGGCACAGCACACCAACTTCAAAATCTCATCCCCACTGTAAAACATGGCGGAGGGAGCATCATGGTTTGGGGCTGCTTTGCTGCTTCAGGGCCTGGACGGATTGTTGTCATTGATGGGAAAATGAATTCCGGAGTTTATCAAGACATTTTGCAGGAAAACGTACGACCATCTGTCCGCCAACTGAAGCTCTGCAGAGGATGGGTGATGCAACAGGACAATGACCCAAAGCATACAAGTAATTCAACAAAACAATGGCTGCAACAGCACAGAATACACCTTCTGGAGTGGCCCAGTCAGAGTCCTGACCGCAACCCGATTGAAATGCTGTGGCATGACCTTAAGAGAGCGATTCACACCAGACATCCCAAGAATATTGCTACACTGAAACAGTTTTGTGAAGAGGAGTGGTCCAAAATGACTCCAGATCGTTGTGCTGGTCTGATCTGCAACTACAGGAAACGTTTGGTTGAGGTTATTGCTGCCAAAGGAGGGTCAACCAGTTATTAAGTCCAAAGGTTCACATACTTTTTCCTCCCTGCACTGTGAATGTTTACATGTTATGTGCAATTAAACCATGGCAACATCTAATGTTTGTGTAGTATTATGTTCAGCAGACTGTGTTCTTCTATTGTTGCGACTTAGATGACGTTCAGAGCACATTTTATGCCCAATTCATGCAAAACTCCACGTAATCCCAAGGGATTCACATACTTTTTCTTGCAACTGTATGTTGTCATACTCCCACTGAACACTCTGAATCACAAAAGGGAATTCAACAGCAATGGTGGTGGCTGGCATTCTGAACAACTGTGATACTTAAGCAAGGTAGGTGCTTACCTTGGTCCTTCTAATATTGGGGATATATCTTGTGAATGGGTTGTGACTATTCTGCCTGTTGCACTTTGAGGCTGTTCTGAGTTTCTGTATGCAGGTGTGTGGCTTTGTTCTCCTAGATGCCTTTTGGGCATGTGTATTTTATTTCTGACAAAGGCCATGAACAAATCCAAAGGTCAAATGTAAATACCCAATGGCTTGTAAAAAACCTTCCATCTGCTATTAGAAGCTTGTGGCAACATTTTAGTCTTTTATAGCAAAGCTAACCACTGTTATACACCTTATCCAGACTGGGGTGTTACTGTCTACTTTGGCCTCTGCCTCTCAATATAGGGGTGCAGCGTTGGAGGAGGGTGAAGGCAGTGGTCTGGTTCTCTCCTAACTTTATTCAGCAGAATATTAGGAAAGGGCAAAGGGGACCAGTAGTTCCTCAAAATACATACACATACATGCATGCATGAAAGACAGGTTTCTACTTTTAAGTAATAATAACACCCAGAAAGAAGACCTTTATTTTTTATAACTCAATGCAGTTTTCATTTTGATGAGGATTCCTCCCTTTTGTAGTTTATAATAGATGCTTTGCATTGTTTTTTTTGCTCCTATAATGCAGCATTTTGCCATTGGGGTGCACCCCTGATTAAATAAGCTCTGCTTTAAGTGACTTATTGGCTTTCATGTGCAATCTGATCACACCTTCGCATTACCCCTTGCACACAACAGAAAAGAACTGCACTCTAGCATGTGGTATTTACTTTAAAATAGAACTAAACGCTTCTATACTTTACAGCAAAGGAAGCTGCCACCTTGCTTGCTGTTCGATCAGCCATATGCTGCACATATGATCAGTTATGACACAAGCCATTTGATGGCTTGACAGTTCAGTTAAGGGCAAAAAGCAAAAAAATGAGGCATGCCTTGAATGTAACTGTTTCTGGAAATAGTTAAATCAATGGGGGTTATTTATTAAAATTGGAGTGTAAAATCTGGTGCAGCTCAGCATAGAAACCAATCAGCTTCCAGATTTTATTGCCAAAGCTTAATTGTGCTGTTACACTTATTGTATAACAAGATAATGCAATGCATAGTTATGATAAATGTTAATATACTGCCATCATGTGGACATTTTGGTTATGGCACCTTCCTTTTCTGCCTTCCTGTGTCCCCTCCCACTAGCTAGTGATGCATTTCCTCTTCCTTTTTCACTGTCTTCTTGGGATAAATATAGCCAATTTGTCTCTAGGCCACATGTAATCTGCTTGCATCCGGGAACACATTACCACGTATTGAACTGCAAATACATCTGCTACATCTTGTTGTCTGATGTACCTTCTGCATTGCAATAAAGACAAGCTGAAGTTAGAAACTGGTTGGCTACCATGCACAGCTGCACCAGATTCTCAGTGCACCAGTTTTAGTAAATCTACCCCAATGGGTTTAGTTCAGCTTTAATCCAAAGAATGTGATAAGAAATGCACGCACATTTAAACAGAGTAGAGATGGGCTTATCTGACTGAGGAAGTCTAACACACTCTGAGTAGCCAGCGCTGTCTAATAATTCCTCGGGGATGTCAGAAATGCTGGGGGGCCAGATGTCCTCTGCTGCATCGCAATCTCTGTTCAATCCTCTTCTGCTACCGGCAGAAATTCCACATTTTCCTCAACTTACCAGTTAGAATACCAATGAACTACTGCAGGTGTTTATATACTAAACTCGTATCACTTAATTTCAATTAATAGTTTTTCTCTGTTTTCCACTCATTCTTCTAATTGAGCTCATTTGTTTGTACTGCTTTATTACAGTAATGATGATTTTTTTAATACTTTTTGATCAACAAACTATGACTCTACACATGATCTAAAAATGTAAATCTTAAAAGCCTGTACACAATATATTGTATTATATTGTAAAGCGCTGAGCAAACTGTTGGCGCTATATAAATCCTGAATAATAATATGGGAAATATAGACACAGTGAGGGGAATTGATCAAATCTGGAGCAGACAAAATCTAAATCATCTGTGCATGGCAACCAATCATCTTCTAACTTTAATTTTTAAAGCTTAACTGGACAAGCTGAGGATAGAAACTGATTGGTTGCCATGACCAGTTGCTCGGGATTCTGTCTGCTCTAGTTTTCATACCTCCCCCCATGAGTTTTGATTTTTTTTTTTGTGTGTATGTGTCACTTTTCTTCAGAACTGCTGACTAACGTAAAATCTTTAAGGCTATAGATACATTTTGATCCTAGATAACTATGTGGCTGTAAATATAACCTTTAATAAATATCTAAATCATAAAAAGGAGTCTAAGCTACTTATTTATGAAATCTTTTGTTTACTAATCAAATTAAAGGGTACCAATTGATAATCTGCTGTCACCTTGGTAGGATGTTTTGAAACTACATGTAATGGTTCAGAAAGGCCATTAGATGGAGACAAATCTCCTATTTTACATAGTTACACAACATAGCCTGCCAAGACAAAGCATATTATTGATGGGACCCCCCACAAACAACCTGGTGAAAAAGAACACAATAAACTAGTAGGATTGCTAAAAAAAACATTTTACATACAATTTAAAAAGGTTCAAATATCAAGTTACAATTTTATCACTTTTAGTTGAATAATATTTTTAAGCACATAAGTTGCCAAGTCCTTCCTTTTATGATGTAGATATTCATTTATGGTTAGGTATTTATTACACTATTTATCAAGGATCATATCTATATACTGTACATCTTTAATCAAATATGTTGTCATTTCTTGTTAGTTTTCTCTGGAAAGTGCAAAATCTTCCTGCCATGAAGTCCATCTTTGAATTGCAAAATAGTAAAATTAAGTTGAATCTGAACTCCACACAGGTATAAAAGATACATAATAATGCAGCTCTGTATATATTAATACTTCATTTTATTTATATATATATATATATATATATATATATATATATATTATAGCTGCAAGACATGCAAGTACCTGAGTTTGCATTGTATTGGCCACTTGCAGTCTCTGTACAGTTTAGCTCAGAGTCGGGGAGAGAGGACCAGCAAATTCAATTTTATTATAATTCCATGCTGCTTCTCCGTTTATAGGGTAAGAGAGGGACAACACCCATAAGCATTACTTAAAAGGTTAGTTCACTTTTACAGAAAAAAGTGAAAGGTGAACTAACTCCTGGCACCCCCCTGAGTCTCCGCTGTACTTACCTCTGGGGTTGCTGAGCTGTCAAATCCCCGGACCGGCTGTGGAGGTGCTAACAGCTCAGCAACCCCAGAGGTAAGTACAATGGGGAGTGGGAGGGAAGAGAGGCTGTCCAGTGTTCATTTATTTTTAAATTTTTTTCGGATAAGGTGAATTACTATTTTACCTACAGAGAAAAACTCCATCACTGTCAGTGATGAGTTTCACCATCATAGGCTTTTTCAGGAGCTGCTATGGTGATTGTCAGTCCTTCTTTTTTTTAATCCATTTAGAATCTCAATAACTATTTCTGGTATATTCTTGTATTCTGATAAATTCTTTTTCAATATTCTTTACAAGGCTCCAGGTGTATTACATAGGATGCTATCTATAATCCCTCAATATAATTTATTTCAGGTAGTTGTATAGTGCTGTCAATTTACGCAGCGCTTTACATATATATTGTACATTCACATCAGTCCCTAACCCTCAAGGGGTGTACAATCTAAGGTCTCTAACTTATATTCATACATACACATACTAGGGCCAATGTAGACAGGGGCCAATTCACCTACCAGCATGTCTTTGGAGTGTGGGAGAAAACCGGGGTACCTGGTGGAAACCTGCACAGGGAGAACATGCAAACTCCAGGCAGGTGGTGCCATGGTTGGGATTCGAACCAGTGACCCTAGTACAGCCAGGTGGAATTGCTGACCATTTTGCCACTGTGCTGCCCATAATCATCCATTTCTAGAACAATTATCATCCACAAAATCACCAAAATGTATATAAGGGCAAATGAGGAAGTACAGAAGGGCACCATTCACTTTTCAAAGCAGCAAGGAGTTTAAGGCACAGTACACCCTTAAAACCCATGGAGACGGCCCCGCCACACCCCCCAGCAAATAGCAGGTGATTGACAGCCTCAGCTGTGCATGTTTCCCTATCAGAATGTGTGGGAGGGGTGTGTCAATTCCCTTCACTTAGATCTCAGGTTAGAGTGAGCTCTCTGTCATGTGTGGTGTGTGACATCAGATCCTGCCCCCTGCCTGCTGGAGCTGACAAAACACCTTTGATCTGTGTTCCTTGAAAGGTGGTGGTGGAGAAATGGCTGCAGATAAACAGGTACAATTTATGTAGAAGGATTTCTTTCATCTGTGTGTATCACCAGAGATTGGTCACTTCAGTGGGCATATGAAAGCTTTTACAACCACTATAAAGACTTCAATACAATAAAACCCACTTTGTTGGGGGTTATACACTGGTCACTAAGGCTATTCTTCTGGTGCTGGCGGAAAATATTAAATAATGAATTTACTTAAATCTATAACTTTTTAAACCTATTGATGTTCTTTTGAGGTGCCTAATTTAATCCCAAAGCAAACTTGGATTTGGAGGAGGTTTTTGTATGCATCTCTGTCATCTCTTGCCTTTCTTGTTATATTGCCTCTTGGAATTCCCCTATATGAATTGTGACCTCTTCATGGAGGCATCCAATGTTGACTTCTCACCTGAACATGTAGACCCCGATTATGAAAATTGGGTCTCACAAAAGAGGGATTAAATAATCCATAGCAGGGGTCTCCAAACTTTCCAACATAAGGGTCTTTCAGACTTTAGGGGGGCCAGCTGTGCACAGTGGGAGTACACAATGCCTGATTTTTGGTATTTGGGAGAGAAATAGTTGGTGCCATGGGGAGGAATAGTGCCCCATTGTTTGCATCAGTGGCATACAATTTCCACCATTGTTGGTGTCAGTGGCAGGAATAATGCCTCAAGGGCTGGATAAAGGCAAGCAAAGGGCCACATCCAGCCCCTGGGTTGCAGTTTGGAGACCACTGGTCTATAGGATGGCATTTTTATCTTTTGATGCCTCAATCCATTTTCTCCAATGTTCTCTCTATTTTCCAATGAGACTATCTGCAGAGTCTCACTCACTGTGCTAAAGCAGCTTTTTGCAGGACTTGGTATACTTGGCACTTCCAGGATCTTGCCGGAAAGATTTTGATGTCACCCTCTCCAGTGTGGAAGCTTGAAACAGAAAGTGCACACCAACAATAATAAAAACCCTTGTTTAATATACTGTGAAGTGTAGCCATCTCTCTAAGACAGGGGGCTCAACCTTGGTCCACTTAATAGATTTGGTAACCGGTCACGGGCCACAATGAAATAAAATGGTTCAGAATGTAACATTTTTTATTTTGAATAGCATAATGAAGATTTTAAACAACAATGAGGATCATCATTTTCTGTGGGACCAATCCCCATTGGATGATTACCCACTGCTTTAATCACAATGACAAAAATCACAATTTTTATTAACCAGATCACTATTAACCCCACTCTCGTGCTCAGGTGTGACCAGCCAAAAAAAGCTCAGAACCAGTGTTGCAACCTTACCTATATCAGGGTCTTGGCAGCCATCCCTTGAATTACTAAAACAAAGACTGTGGACAATCTAAGCAAACAACTACAGGCCAGGGATGTGCATGGTCTAGTGGTGCAATAAACTGCTTTACTAAGCAATGATAATAACGCACTCACATGCTCCTGGAATGACACCAAGCTCATCATACAAATGTGAGAATCCACCTTCAGAACCCCTGTGTGGATGCCACTAGTTATAATCAACTCGGTTAAAGGCTCCACTCCCCGTGTCTGTGTGTTAGGAAGGAAAGAGAAGAGCAGGGAACCGTCCACAATAGCAGCTTGCGTATGACACCCGCAGGAGACTGTACAGACTGCCATTGATTTGAGGTCATGGCCACATCAGACAGCTTTGTGAGCCGCATTTGGCCCACAGGCCATGGGTTAACCATGCCTGCTCTAAGGTTTCAGTCTGCATCTTTGTGAAGAAGACTGCTGACAAATCCTGTTCTAGAGCAGGAAGATGTCAAATATGAGAGAAAATTTTTTTTACAAAAGTTCTAACCTTTCCCTACTCTATAGAAAAAAAAAAAAAACGTTTTTGCTGAGGTTACACTTTACATCTGTACATGTTTACGGTATGGTCTTTCAGAAGAGACAAGTTTTTTTTTTTTTTTTTTTTTTTTTTAAAACGTGGTTTTATTCTGTTCAGTGACTAAAGATGTTATTTCAGGTCTACATTTGTCTGCTTCTTTCGGCAACTAATTGCATGTAAAGCCTGGAACACACTAGAAGTTTTTTCCGTTCAACCCAGCGGGCTGAACAGAAAGAAACCCCGAGAGAGATTGTTGAACTAAAACAAGCAATATTAGTGTGGCGGACTCCCCTGCTGTGCCTTTGTGTTCTGATAGGGGGACTGCTGCCCACATTCCCCCCGCTAGAACACACTGATCAGCGATGGTTCAGCAGGAAGCATTATTTTGGCCAGTTTTTGTTCTGTGTGTACAAGGCTTTAAAGTCTGCTACGGGTAAGCCATAGTTTAACCAATTGCCCTCCAGAGGATTTACCCCTCTTCCTGACCAGGCCATTTTTTGCAATACGGCGTGCATTACTTTAACAATTGTGTGGAACGCTGTACATAAATTAAATATATGTCCTTTTTTCCCCACACATAAAGTTTTCTTTCGGTGGTATTTTATCATTTGTGAAGTTTTTATTTTTTCGCATAAAGAAAAAAAGACCAACAATTTTGAAAAAAAAATTGTATTTTTGACATTTTGCTATAAAACATATCCAGTAATTTTAAAAAATAAAATTTCTTCATAAATTTAGGCCAAAATGTATTCTGCGACATGTCTTTGCTAAAAAAAAAAACCCAATATGTGTAACTTAATTGGTTTACGTGAAAGTTATAGGGTATATATACTGGAATTTTAATTTTCTTTATACTAGTAACGGCGACAATCAGCGACTTCTAGCAGGACTGCGGCTGGCATTCTGACACTGGGGGTAACTGACTAACTGCCACTGACATCCCAATGACACTAATACAGTGATCAGTGCTAATAAAAAGGGGGTTAACATCTAGTGCAATCAAAGGTTTAACTGTGTGCTGTGTGTTTTATATAATGTGCTGTGATTGTTTTACTAGGGAGACATGCTGCTTTGTTTTCTCTGCTGTGCAGGGAAATACAAAGCAACATGTTCTTGCTGGCAGGAGGGAGGTCTCTCCCTTGTCAGCTTTCCCAAACGATTGCCGGGTGCTGGAGGGGAGTCTAACTCTGGCTGAGACCCGGTGATTGACATCCATAGCCGGCAATGGCGGCGCTCTACCCGGAAATCCAAAACACGTGTATATATACGTGATTTTGTGCAGCTTTGCTGCCCTGTAGCAGTAGATCCACTATAGGGCGGCGGGTTATTGGTTACTGTAGCAAATGTTTAGTCCATTAACCAAAGTAACTTCTATACTATTCTGTAAACAGCCACCACTTCCCAAATTTTATGCAAGAAAGATACTGTTATAGATAAGAAAACAAAATAACCTGCTTATGCCTCTGTCTAAAGCAAGCATGTCAAACTCAGGTGAAACAGCAGGCCGGATCAAGAGAACTCAATCTTTAAGAGGTCACATTATGTTTATTGAGGACTACTAACTTTCCAACATAAGGGTCTTTCAGACTTTAGGGGGGCCAGCTGTGCACAGTGGGAGTACACAATGCCTGATTTTTGGTATTTGGGAGAGAAAAAGGAGGGACCTTTCCCTCCTTTTACTAAAAATCCCAGCAGCATACAGCTCTGCATGCTGATATGCAATCATCTTACATTCAATAGTTAACCCCCTCCTGTCATTTAAGAGCTTCTGAATGCATGCTCTCAGCACAGAAAAGTGTTTTACATAGGGCTGCATACAGTGCCTTGAAAAAGTATTCATACCCCTTGAAATGTTCCACATTTTGTCATGTTACAACCAAACAGGTAAATGTATTTTATTGGTATTTGATGTAATAGACCAACACAAAGTGGCACATAATTGTGAAGTGGAAGGAAAATGATAAACGGTTTTCAACATTTTTTTTACAAATAAATATGTGAAAAGTGTGGCGTGTATTTGTATTCAGCCCTCTGGAGTCAAGACTTTGTAGAACCACCCAGCTTTGCACATCTAGAGAGTGAAATGTTTGCCCATTCTTCTTTGCAAAATAGCTCAATCTCTGTCAGATTGGATGGAGAGCATCTCTGAACAGCAATTTTCAAGTCTTGCCACAGATTCTCAATTGGATTTAGGTCTGGACTTTGACTGAACCATTCTAACACATGAATATGCTTTGATCTAAACCATTCCATTGTAGCTCTGGCTGTATGTTTCGGGTCGTTGTCCTGCTCTGCTGGAAGGTGAATCTCCTCCCCAGTCTCAAGTCTTTTGCAGACTCTAACAGGTTTTCTTCTAAGATTGCCTGTATTTGGCTCCATCCATCTTCCCATCAACTCTGACCAGCTTCCCTGTCCCTGCTGAAGAAAAGCATCCCCACAACATGATGCTGCCACCACCATGTTTCACGGTGGGTGTGTTCAGGGTGATGTGCAGTGTTAGTTTTCCGCCACACATAGCATTTTGCTTTTAGGCCAAAAAGTTACATTTTGATCTCATCTGACCAGAGCACCTTCTTCCACATGTTTGCTGCCCCCGCACATTTCTTCTCTCAAACTGCAAACAGGACTTCTTATGGCTTTCTTTCAACAATGGCTTTCTTCTTCCCACTCTTCCATAAAGGCCAGATTCGTGGAGTGCACGACTAATAGTTGTCCTGTGGAAAGATTCTCCCACCTGAGCTGTGGATCTCTGCAGCTCCTCCAGAGTTACCATGGGCCTCGTGGCTGCTTCTCTGATTTAATGCTCTCCTTGCCCGGCCTGTCAGTTTAGCTGGACGGCCATGTCTTGGTAGGTTTGCAGTTGTGCCATACTTTTTCCATTTTCGGATGATGGATTGAACAGTGCTCCGTGGGATGTTCAAAGCTTGGGATATTTTTTTTCATAACCTAACCCTGCTTTAATCTTCTCCACAACTTTATCCCTTACCTGTCTGGTGTGTTCCTTGGTCTTCATGATGCTGTTTGTTCACTAATGTTCTCCAACAAACCTCTGAGGGCTTCACAGAACAGCTGTATTTATACTGAGATTCAATTACACACGGGTGAACTCTATTTACTAATTAGGTGACTTCTGAAGGAGATTGGTTACACTAGACTTTAGTTAGGGGTATCAGAGTAAAGGGGGCTGAATCCAAATGCACGTACACTTTTCAGATATTTATTTGTAAAAAATGTTGAAAACCATTTTCCTTCCACTTCACAATTATGCGCCACTTTGTGTTGGTCTGTCACATAAAATCCCAATAAAATAAACTTATATTTTTGGTTGTAACATGGTGAAATGTGGAAAATTTCAAGGGGTATAAATACTTTCTCAAGGAACTCTGTGTGGCCTCTCAGCATTAAAGCCCATGTGCCCGAGAGGTTGCATATATGTGTACCTCTGGCTGGAAGAGGCTAAACAAAATTTTTTGCTTGTTCTTACAATGACTTTTTTTCAGCTTCCTAGTTTCTTAATGTCACCTTGGCCTTACAGCTGCGTCCTGGAAAGTTCCTGCTACATGGTCCAGGTGGCCAACCCAAAGTTCTAAGCTGAGTTTCGAGAAGTAAAGGGAGATGAATTTACCTGCCCTTAGATAAAATGGTGACTGAGAAAAAGCGTAGCTACGCAGCAGTGAATGAAAAGGTGGATTCATCTGTAGCTCTGTGACCATCAGTGTGATATACAGTAGTATGACCAGCCTGTCAACCAATGTAAACATGTATACTTATGTATCTGCACATCTAGTGCTTACATGCACTTAGGAATAGATGTCCTCCCCTGAAACCTGCATATTGTTACATCATACCTCCCAACTTTCTTAGATGGGAAGGAGGGACACCATATAGAAAAAGTATGTAGGCAAAGGACATACCCCTGTCACACCCCTATTAAATTGAGACTTAATACACATAAAATAATTGGTTAAAATCACAAGTGATTTGTAACCACTATTCCTTTATACTGTCTTTTGAAGTTTGCAAATGCAACAATTTAGAAATTGAATGAAAGTTGGAGCACTGTATAAAACATTTTTTGATAAGTATTTTTTTTTTTTATATACAATTCGATAGATCAGAGCAAAATGAGGAGGAAAGTGGGACAGAAGGACTTTGTTCCAAAAGAGGGACATTCCCTCCAAAGAGGCTTTAGAACCACCTTAACCACTTGCCGTCTGGCCGCTGTATATAAACGGCCGGACGATGGCAGTCCTGGGGTGGGTTGCTGTTCATAAACGGCACCCGTCATTTTGGACTGTTCGCGCTCCCTGGGTGCGTGCACCACCGCGATCCGGTGCCCGCTGTGTCCTCCGGACACAGTGGAACACCAATCGTCGTAAGGGACCTCTGTGCGAGGTCCCGATCATGTGATCACTGATTGGCCAATCAGTGATCACATGCAGAGTAGTAAGCAAGATGTCACTTCCTGACATCATTGCTTACTATGTGTGAAATCTGTGAATGATCACAGAGGTCACATGGTACAAGGCTATTCACAACAGCCTTGTGCCATGTGACAAGCTGTGACCAATCACATCTCACACAGTATTTCTCAATGGCTGCAAGAATGCACCTACATTTAGCCCTTACGCCTACCCCCCCTTCTCCTCCAGCAAGTGTAGTGTCAGTAGATCACTGTCAATTGATACATTGCACACAAAATCGCAGTGTCCGCAGAATCAGGCCTGATCTCTGCTAGCACTTGCAGGTAAATTTTTTTGTAGCGGTTCAAGCAGTCCCTGACAGCCAGGTGCTCTTTTTCCTGTGAGTCACAATAGGTACCTAAAATTTAGTGGCCAAAATGTCCAACAAAAGGTACTCTAGTGAAGAGGCTTACAGGATTCTGACCATGTCAGATGAGAGCGATAGGGAAGCCTCACTGACAGAATCAGGCTCAGAATACAAACCTATAGACAGCAGCGGCACACTGACCGATAGCTCAGACAATGGAGTAGAGGTCTCTGATAAGTTCAGTCATATCTGACCCCATTCCCAGGTTGCTGAGGTAGTACAATCGCATGATGATTCTCATATGCAGCAGAGTGCCAGTACTAGTGCCATTCAAACTTTCGGTGAACTGGCAAGCACCAGCGGCCTAGTATATCTTGGTTTCATACATACCAGCATTGTAGTATCACTTGGTGACATGGTGAGTCCCATAAGTGCAGTACAAGCTGGTGCAGTGGCAAGCACAAGTAGTGTCCCGCAGCCACAAAGAATTCACACACAGGCATGTAGAGCCTATAGTGTCCTTTTGGATGTGCTTGCAAATCCTGATTGGCAACCCGCAAATTCTGCAGCACCCGTACTTCCCCCATTCACTGCCCAACCCAGAATTCAGGTGGAAACAGAAAATTTAACTACTCCCCTTGAATTTTTGGAGCGGTTTTTCACGGGCGATCTGTATGTATTGATTGTGGATCAAAGCAATTTATATGCACAACAATTTTTCGCCGCCAACCCACATTCAAACCTTGCCAGACCATTCACATGGAAACCCATTACAGTTTCCAAATTTAAAGTTTTTTTGGGCATAACCCTCAACATGGGCATTACTAAAAAAAAAATGAATTGTGGTTGTATTGGTCCACAGACCCGATTCATCATATGACTGTGTTCTCTGCTGCCATGGCCAGGCATAGATATGAGAATATAATGTGATTTTTGCATTTCAACAAGAATACACTCTGTTGTCCTCCGGGTGATCCTGAATCTGACTGGCTCCACAAAATTTGCCCCCTAGTAAATTATCTTAACCACAGATTTAGAGATGTCTATACTCCCCAGCAAAACATCTGTGTTGAGTCCATCATTAGTTTTTCTGGCCGCCTGCATTCAAACAATTTCTCCCCAGCAAGTGTGCCAGATATGGGGTCAAAATGTATAAGACCTGTGAGAGGGCAATAGGCTATACATGCAATTTTCGGATTTACAAGGGAAGAGATAGTCAGTCACATGGAGCCCCCCCCCCCATGTCCAGAATACATGGAGAACAGTGGTAAGATAGTTTGGGCCTTGGTGTCACCCTTTTTCCATATGGGGTACCACTTGTACAGTATGTGGACAATTTTTATTCAAGCATACCACTATTTAGACATTCATACTATCTTGGAATTGGCACATGTAGCACTGTGTGACCTAATTGCCAGGGTTTTCCCCAATGGCTTGTACGTACCTGTCTTAGGGGGAAACAGCCTGCTCGAAAGCCTGCTTCCATTCAGGCAGACACGACCATCCAAATTGCCACAGCAGCTGGTGTCATTGAGAAGCCCCTCTGTGTCCACGACTATAACCTTAACATGGGAGGGGTGGACTTCAATGACCAGATGATGAACCTGTACTTGGTTTCCCAAAAAGCCAGACGCTGGTACAAAAAAGTGTCTTCCACGGCATTCTTGGGCGGTCCCGTGCTATTGGGGGGAGCCTGAGAATGCAGCCGGGGTTTCTGCCAGCTGAGCATAGAGCTGATTGGAGACCAGAATGGTGCCAATCATCTATATAGTCTAAGAAATCAGAAGCTGCAAGCATTTCATCACTTCAGTGTGGCAGGATATAAAAAGGCCCATTTTTAAATTGGGAAAGCATCTGATCTTGGTGACATCAGGTGATTTAAGGGCAGAGGAGATATCTAGAGTGTAATAGACCCGGAATTTCTCAGAAAAATATACTTGGCAATGCCTATTGCAGTCATATGGTATATTTACATTCCCTGTGATAACAATAAAAATTATAAAAAAAATGACAGGGACAGTGTAAAAATAATAAACCCCAAATAACTTAAAAAAAATAAATAAAAAAAAGCACCCTAACCCCCTGCCCTCACCCCCTGTAACTGTGTGCTCAAGCATTGAGGTATCGCCACAAACGTCAGATCGAGGACAGTAATTCTAGAATTAGACCTCCTCTGTAAATCTAAAATGGTAGCCTGTAAAGGCTTTTAAAGCACCGCCTATGGATATTAAAAATGTATGCAGTTTTTCGAGACTGCATGGGGCATGCACAGTTTTAAAACACGTCATGTTTGGTATCTATTTACTCAACATACCATCATCATTTTATATTTTACCAAACGATTGGCCAATATGTTGTGTTTTTGTGCATTAAAGTATAAAAAGTGTTTTTTTTTTTTTTTTTTTTTTTAAAAAAACGTATGTTTTAAAAATCGCTGCTTGAGTACTATGTGATGTAAAAAAAAGTGCAGCACCCACCATTTTATTTGCTAGGGTGTTTGCTTTAAAAAAAAATATATATTGTTTGGGGATTCAAAGTAATTTCCTAGCAAAAAATACATATTTTTTTCATGTGAACAAAAAGTGTTAGAAAAGGCTTGATCTTTAGGTTGTTAGAAGAGTAAGTGAGGAAGTGAAATAAGGAATTTACGCATCATCAGGCTTTCAAAGAGGTAATTGGATTTCGGGCTGTATGTGGCTGGGCTCCCAAAAAATCCCACATATGGTATCCCCATACTCAACAGAAAGGGTGTAATTCCATTTTCCAAAAGCTTGTGTAAAAAAAAAATAAATCTTCCATGGACTCACCATAGCTCTCAGTAGACAGCTTAGGGTGTCTACTTTCCCAAAAAAGGTCATTTGGGGGTGTTTGTACTGCTGTGGCATTTTAGTACCTCAAGAAATGTGATAGACAGTCAGAAAGTAAATGCTATGTAAATTCCATTATCTATACCATAGTTTGTAGACGCTATAACTTTCACACAAACCAATTAATATACAGTTATTGGGATTTTTTAACAAAGACATGTAGCAAAATACATTTTGGCCTAAATTTATGATGAAATTTGAGTTTATTGGATATTTTTTATGACAAAAAGGAGAAAATGTTTTTTTTTTCAAAATTTTCGGTCTTTTTTTTGTTTATAGTGTTAAAGAAAAAAAAAAAACCCAGCGGTGATCAAATATCACCAAAAGAAAGCTTTATTTGTGTGAAAAAAAGGACATAAATTTTGTTTGGGTACAACATTGCATGACCACGCAATTACCAGTTGAAATAACATAGCTCCGTAACGCAAAAAAAGGCCTGGTCAGGAAGGGGGGTAAATCCTCTATAGGGCAAGTGGTTAATGCAATTTGTTAAATCTGTTTGATACATTAAAAAATATCTGTTTATTTTGCCAGAAATCTTTTGAGCTGATAACGTCCTGTGCTCCCTGTCTGTGCTTAGGGAGGGGTTGAGGAGATGAGGGTGGTAAAAAAAACCTTCTGTGTCTCAGGCTCACCACCCTTATATCTACCTGAGCCCAATGTTGATCCAGTGCTGTGCATGAGAGCTGCAGCTCTCCCGGCTCTGCCTCTCCTATTGGCTCCTGCTCCTGTCAATCAAATCCAGTGATGAGCGAGTGGAGGGCAGAGCCAAGCCATCCTGTCTGTATCAATAGACGCAGACAAAGAGGCTCAGGAGAGAGCCAGCACAAGTGCCCCCATGAAAAGTGGGGGCACAGGGCGGAGGAGAGGAGCCAAGAGTATAATCAAGGGACTCGAGAAAAGGTGGATTGTGGATGCTCTGTGCAAAACCATTGCACAGAGCAGAGAAGTATATTCTGTTTATTTTAATTTTTTAAAAAAGAAGCTTTAATATCACTTTAACGCTGAAAGGTGTCCAAGATGGCTATGATAACAGTACATTATTATGAGTACCTATATGTCGCTTTACATATATATAGTACATTCACATCAGTCCCTGCCCTCAAGAATTTACAATCTAAGGTTCCGAACTCATATTCATACACACACATACTAGGGGCAGTTTAGACAGGAGCCAATTAGCCTATCAGCATGCCTTTGGAGTCTGGGAGGAAATCCGAGTACCCGGAGGAAACCCACGCAGGCACAGGGAGAACATGCAGACTGTGCAGGTAGTATTATGGTTGGGATGTGAACTGACAACCCTAGTGCTGCCAAGGGACAGTGCTAACCACTTAGACATCTTATGTTATGTACTATATTTTCCTGTAGGTTTTCTGGTGCTGGTGCCCATATGGAAGAAAAATATATTTGAAATATATTTAAAAAATATTCTTTCCAAATATATTGACATATATTTGAAATACTACAATTTTGGCCACATTCAATATATTTCAAAATGTGTGTGTGTGTGTGTATATATATATATATATGTTGAAATGCATTTTTATTACAAAATATATGAAAAATATTTTTAAAAATAAATTTTCAAATATACTGTATGTCTTTAAAAATACAAATCTACATTTTTGGAATGCATTTACAAATATTTGTAAAAATAGATGTTAAAATGACTTATTAATATGTAAAAAAAAATCTGAAGAATATATTTAAAAAATATTTATTTTCAATAATATTTTTCATATATTCCATAATATATAAAAACACATTTCACCATGCAGTGTGTGTGTGTGTGTATATATATACGCACACTGCATGTTGAAATGCATTTTTTATATATATTACGAAATATATGAAAAATATTTTTAAAAATATATTATGTTAAAATATATTCTTCAGATTTTTTTATCATCAAAAGTAATTTTAACATAAATTTTTACATATATTTGTAAATGCATTCCAAAAATGTAGATTTGTATTTTTAAAAGACATACAGTATATTTGAGAATGTATTTTTAAAAATATTTTTCATAAATTTTGTATATGTATATACATATAACAAGTGGGAGGCACAAACTGTTGTAATTCCTACACCGTTTACCTGATTTGGATGTAAATACCGTCAAATTAAAGCTGACAGCCTGCAGTTAAAGCACATCTTGTTTGTTTCATTTCAAATCCATTGTGGTGGTGTATAGAGCCAAAAATGTTAGAATTGTGTCGATGTCCCAATATGTATGGACCTGACTGTATATATAAATATATATAGAATATTGCCAACATTGTAGTATTTCAAACAAATGTCAATATATTTGGGAAGAATATATTTCAAATACATTTCAAATATATTTTTCTTCCTTGTGGGTGCAATGATAACCTTGGTCTTTCCTCAGTAAGATCCCACCTCAAGGACACACACAAAATGCAAAACATGCTGCCTCTTACAGATGGGGGTTTAAGCCTAGTGTGGTTTTGTACCTAGCAGAATAACCCAGTGGGGGGGGGGGGATTTAATGATCAATGCTGTGTCTTTCAATAAATAGGAGAGAAAAAAGTGACTGGTTCTTATGTAACTTGCCTTATTACACTGGGTTCCTATGTAACTTGTTTGCTTACAGCAGACTACAATGAGGTACTGATCTTCAGACTTCCTGTTATTGTAGTTTGTATCATAGATGGTGTCCAAATTGGCAGGAAATTAGTCTTGTGATAGCCTTGTTGCCTAGAAATCACTATGCTGATTTAAACAATAATCCAGATCACAATGCACAGAATGCAATGTACTCAAGGTGTTGTCATTCTTCCCTTGTGCAGTCCTAGTAACATCATATCTCATCAAGTTACAATTAGAAATGTTTCTCTGTTTCTCTAATTGGATCTAATTAAACCCACATTCACACACACACATCAAGATATATGTTACTTTTTGGACATTTACACCATTAGAATGTAATTCACCAGAAATATTTGCATAAACGAAAAGTCGATTTTGAAAAATATTCTTGTTTATTTAATTTACAAGAAAACTTCATGTTTATATGAACAGGCCCAGTCAATGGAAACGTCTAACCTGGTGTAATTTCTGACTCTGTCTTTGCAGTCATTCCTACGCTATACAGAACAGGCACAATATAATGACACCACATTCCCATAGACAAACACCATCAATATCTGCCTTTGGGAAAATATTGTTGTGATGTAAAATGGAAAATTTGGACTGACCAAGACTGCACCTACTGATACAGAATTGTAGTAACAAAAATACATTGAGCAGCCTGCTCAACTCAAGAACTGTATGCGACTGAAATATGGGACAATGAAATGCACTGTGCAAAATACACAAAACCAGGTATGCAGACTCAGAACCTAAGTACACTGACATTCGGGCCACACCACTTTTAGGTAATTTGAAATAATAATAATAAAAAAAAGAAAATATTTTTGTTTTTCAAATGGGTTGATGTCTCTGTGAGCTTTTATTATCCGACCCTGATTACTCTCTTAATGGCTACGGAACATGATGATGATTTTGTTGCCAGATAAAAGCTGCAAAGCTACATGTTGCTGGCCATTCCTTCCCTGTCGTTTCTCTATATCCTGCTGATTGAGCACATGTTCCATTTGCCACAACAGGCTCAGAATTCAGCAACCAGTCTCTGGCATGGAAGATGCAACATGAACTGGGAATGCTTTACAGAGGAAAAGTAGTGCAAGTCTCTCTTCTTTGCTTACAAAGCCCATATAGATTTGGCTGAATGCATCAAGAATGTTTGACATATGCTTCACAGGACTCCTCTGCTTGTTCAGGTTCAAAGATCCTTCACGTTTCCTTTCACGTGGACTATCGATGACAGCGACACATAGATGTTGACGCCCAAGCACTGACGGAAGAACAACATCTGCTCACTTTGTACATACTGGACAAATCCACATTTCTGCTGACATTTTCCGTTGCACAATGCTTCACATTGAGAAGGTCTAGTGAAGATGGAGATTGGAGATCATCTATGAAGACTATGCAAATGCCGTTATTTTCTCTTGAGAAACAAGGCAGTTCCATAGATTTACATTGACGTATAAGAGAAAATAAAATATCCCAGCACTTTGTGGTTCCCTTTTTGAAAATAGTATTCAAGTAGAACTTTAATGCTAGGGTCTGTGAAACCTGTAAAACAGAAAACATACAAACATTTTTTGGCTTGATGTTCTCTTTTGTAACAATGTTACAGAATATATCTTTTGTAATTTGTTTGCAAGTCTTCTCTTAATTTTTTTTCTCTTTATTAGGTGAAAAAAACTGCTGTGCTATTCGAGACATCCTAAAAATAATTATATATAGGAATCTCCATATGAAGGAGAATACAACGAATGTCGTGCATAATAAACATTTCTAAAGGTATGTCTAGAGCAGTGGTCTCCAAACTGTGGCCAAATGTGGCTCTTTGCTTGTCTTTATCCAGCCCTTGGGGCGCTATTTTATCCGCTGACACCAAAAATGGGGCATAATTTCTGTCACAGACACCATCAGTGGGTCAGTATTCCTTCCATTGACACCATTGAAAGGGCACAATTCCTCCCACTGACACCAAAAATGGGGCATAACTCCTTCCAGTGATACCAACGATGGGCCAATATTCCTCCCACTGACACCAACAATGAGGCACTATTCCTCCCATTGCCACCAAAGAAAGGGCACAATTCCTCTCACTGATAACCATGACAGGGCGCTATTCCTCCCACTGACACCAACAATGAGGCACGATTCCTCACACTGACACTAACAATGAGGCATAATTCCTTCCATTGACACCAAAGATAGGGCACTAGTCCTCCCACTGAAAACAATGATGGGGCACTAGCAGGGGCGGACTGACAACTCATGGGGCCCCTGTGTCCTTGCCCAAACTCAAAAAAGCCTATGAAAAAGGTACCAGGGGCATCTCATGGGGCCCCCTACTGACCCTGGGCCCTCGGGCAGTGCCTGAGTTTCCAAATGGTCAGTCCACCCCTAGGCACTAGTGCTCCCACTGAAAAGAGATAAGGCATTGCTTACACCCACTGGATCCCAGGACATTTTCTATTCCCACTGACCCTAGTCTGGCCCCCCTAAATTCTCAAGAACAGTAAACTGGCCCTTTGTTTAGAAAGTTTGGAGACCCCTGGTCTAGAGTATGGTATAGCTAGTAATAGCCACAATAAACTATATCAGTGCTGCAATGGTGAAGGCATTTTGCCACTTGTCAAGTAGCATCCCCAATTTAACTGACAGTGTCTCAAGTGTTATGACCATACCTCAGCTTTTACAGGCACAGGAGTGAATCAGTCACTGTAATCCAATTATCTTGGTGTCAAATATTGTGTCAAGGCCAATAATATGATGGAAGGTGTAAAAGTTTGGCAAAGCACGTTGTTCTATGTAGGCGACAGATGATGTCATCTTCCTAAAAGTTGACCAAGCACTCCTAAATAGAAGTGGGGGCCTTTGAGATCAGCTTTTGCCCACATAAAATGTCATTTAACATCTCTACCCTGTTGATTTAACACCTATCATAGACCTTTTGACGCCATGGGATTGGAATATGTAATTAGAGTAGAATAGTTTTGCAAACTTTCACAACTCCCATAATGTTCTTGAGCAATCTACTTCTGCCTCAACACATACCATTGTGATTGGATTAAGGAGATTGAATTACCCAAGGGAGTATAAATACTAGCTTTTTCCTAAAGGAAATTTCAGCCAAATCACAGCAGCATAAGAGAGCAGAATAAACTAAACTAAGTACATCAGCTGGACCTTGTAAAACAAATAGAATACCCCTTCCTGTTATTATTTTACTAAAAGGTTGCCTAAGCCAGTATATAAAAACCTTATAACATCAGAATATTTGTTTTCATTAAAATTGGTGAGGTATACCAATGGCTTATGGTGCAGCTGTGCATAGTAGCCAATCAGCTTGTAAATTCAGTTGAGAAAACCCTAACCAAAAAAGCTAATGGGGCATTAAAGGTACCACACCATAACATTAGATAGTAAACACAATATAGTAAACACATATAGGCAATAGATAAAATTTAACGCCTTTTATTAGGTTAAAAAACCACCTATAGGTGGAAAAAGTTGATAAGCATATACATGAGAAAACATAAAATTACAATCATCAAAAAAAGAAAGGTTGCAGTAAGCTGTGGCTGACGTCCTAGACGCTAGGGCATCACGGGTGTCAACCGCAATGAACAGCAGCCACTAAATAAAAACAAAGAAACTATGGAGATAGTAAATAAAAATGCATGGCTAACAGTGGAGACTTAAATGGTATTGAAAAAACACCTAATTGGACAATGTCATAGGTGTTGAAAAGCAAATAATTGATTGATATCCACTTGAGACCATGAGAGGTCTTTTGCTTGTAAATTCCAACGCGTTTTGTGTGACGCAGCCCACTTCTTCAAGGAACAAAACAAAACATAAAACCCAGCTGATGATACCAGCACATTCCTGGATAGCTCCTGCTAGATATAGATCAATAGTATCTGGATGAATAAGGACAGACCTCCAACAGCCAAGTAATCATCAATTAATCAAACGTCCAAATATATTTGAAGACTTGCGGAAGACACAGTCATCATTCATTCAAACAAACCCGTATTGGTCAGGTACTAACTATCATCAGTTATAGTCAGGCAAAGACTGCTTTCCAAAAGTGAAGAAAGGAAGTCTTGTCGAAGGAGGGGGAGGAATAAACCTCAAATCCTCTTGCCTCCTGTGTAGTGCATTTTTATTCACTATTTCCATAGTTTCTTTGTTCCTATGTAGTGGCTGCTGTTCATTGCGGCTGACACCCGTGACGCCCTAGCGTCTAGGACGTTGGCCACAGCTTACTGCGACCTTTCTTTTTTTGATGATTGTAATTTTAATGTTTTCTCATGTATATGTTTATCAACTTTTTCCACCTATAGGTGGTTTTTTAACTTAATAAAAGGTGTTCATCTTTATCTATTGCCTATACGTGTTTACTATGTTTCTAATGTTATGGTGTGGTACCTTTCAAGCCCCATTAGCTTTTTTGGTTAGGGTTTTGTCAACTGAATTTAGAAGCTGATTGGCTACTATGCACAGCTGCAGCATAAGCTATTGGTATACCTCACCAATTTTAATTAAAACAAATATTCTGCCGTTACAGGGTTTTTATATACTGGCTTAGGCAACCTTTTAGTAAAATAACAGGAAGGTGTATTCTGTTTGTTTTACAAAATGCAGCATGCAAGGTCCATCATATATGTTCCATATATAATGGAATACAACTGTGTTAAGAATAAGTACCATGAATAGCACGCAATTCCAAAACTTTGTGTTGCCTTATACCAAAAATAAAACCTTTCTAACCTCTGGGGAAAAGCAGAGATTTACTGATAGCTGTACTATAACATTTCATGCTATTAGGAAATGTCCCCGTGTAGACAGAGCATATCATATGGCTCAGTGGGACAGAATACACAAAGTTACATCTGGGGAAAAAAGGACAGTTTTTCACTGGTGTAGTCATTGTTTACATCCATATTTGTCCATTTTATTTACAAGTTACATTATTAGTCATCTGCAATGTAGGCATTACTGTATTTATCAACGTGTTTCATTGAAGAACTGCCTGTATTGCCCCACAACAACTGATAACATTCAGCTTACAGCCAATGTGATTGCTATATACAGAGAGTTCCTATGTACCATGCTGCTGAAACTTGCTCCTGTCATTTGTATCTATTATTGATGCATTAAAAAGTACAAACCTTGTTAAATGCCTACTTAATTCATGAACTTCCATTTCTGTACTTTTAAATTCATTCAGCTCTTTTCGTATGGCTGCCTGTAATGACAAGAGAGATCATGTTAATAAAGATTTCCCTTTTCAGCAGATTTATTACAAACATAAATACAGGCTCAGTTATGTGGCCAGTAAGCAGTAGAAATATATACCTGGAAAAAAAAATAACATTTTAAATGTAACTCTAAAACACGTGTGCATTTTCCTTTGTTTTGTCTCTTTAAAAATGCTGCAAAAATACAAAAGTACCAGCGTCTGGCTTTTTGGGAAAGTAAGTACGGCTTTATCATCTGTTCATTGAAGTCCACCCCTCCCATATTAAGGTTATAGTCGGGGACACAGAGGGGCTTCTCAACGACACCAGCTGCTGTGGCAATTTAGATGGTCGTGTCTGCCTGAATGGAACACAGGAAGAAAACATCCCATTTGTCCTTCCACATCACTGCGAGCAATTCATTATTTTTCAAGCAGTCTTTTTCCCCTCTTTCTAAGACAGGTATATACAAGCCGTTGGGGGAAACCCTGGCGATTAGGTCGCACAGTACCACATGTGCCAATTTCAAGATAGTATAAATGTCTAAATAGTGGTACGTAGAGGCGTAGCTGGGGGGTACATATATACCCGGGCGCCAAGGTACAGGGGCGCCAAAATGAGGCTTACGTTACATTATAATAAGTGAACAAGGGTAATAAATCAGTCACAAGATCACTGCAGCGGCTGCAGTAATCTGATACGTCTGCCATCCACAGTGATGATGCTGCCTGCCAGCCACTGCAGCCAGCCAAGATGCGGATTCTGCGTACAGCCGGTTCCATCTGCACGTATTGAGTGTTGATAAAAAAGTGGGCATATGTGACGAATCTACGACAGTGAGTCATGTAATATAATTTCTATAAATTTGCTTCTTTAAATACAATGTTTCATTAAAATTTAAATTGTTTTTCCTTATCCAATGTAATAGAAAAATGTGATTAAACGGGGAGGGGGGCTGGGGCGCCAATTTTATAGTTCGTCCCCGGGCGCAAAATATCCTAGCTACGCCTCTGGTGTTACGCTTGAATAAAAATTGTCCACATATATGTGGTACCCCATATGAAAAAAGGGTGACACCAAGTCCCAAACTATCTTACCACTGCTCCCCATGTATTCTGGACATCGGGTGGGTCCACGTGACTATCTCTTCCCTTGTAAATCCGAAAATTACATGTACAGTGAAGGAAATAAGTATTTGATTTAAGAGACTGCTTCTAATCTCAGCTGGTTACCTGTATGAAAGACACCTGATAGCCAGAAATCCTGCTGAATGATAGGGGATCAAATACTTATTTCCCTCATGAACATGAAAATCAGTGCATCATTTGTTAGACCAATTTCCTTCACTGTATGCCGCGATCCTACCAGAAATCAAGTGAGGTTCTAACTTCCTGTAGTAAGTACAACATAGTGCCTCTGCTGCACTAAAATCCTCAACATTGTTGTCAGCTTGAGTTATCACCTGCCGGACTACAAAACCCCTCCCCTTTACATCATGGATATGTAGAAGCAAAGCTATATGTCACTTTTGTCAGAAAGATATTCCCCTGGATTATCTGGCAGAATCAAGAAGTATTTTTCTGTGCTTGCAGAGACAAAACATGGAGAAATGTACATGTGTTGCAGAGATGTGCTATATAAGTTTTGTTTTAATTTACCCAAACCTATACTTAAAGCGGAGTTCCAGGGAAACTGTAAAAAAAAAAAAGCCAGAAGCTGCAAAAACTGTAGCTGTTGATTTTTAAAAAACAGCCACTCACCTGTCCTTCGATCCCACAGTGTCCACCCCACAGCCAGTTTCACTGGCCGCCCTGTTTTCCAGTGCCGACATCTTCAGTGTGGGCACCCAGCTGTGACAGCTTGCGGCTTCAGAATGTGCGAGTAGCGCTGCGTTTTCTGAATGGTCTCGTAGTCTTCTGGGAGCTGTCGTGTCCCAGAAGACTATGGGAAGGGAGGGGGGAGGACAACTTCTACTCGCCTAGGCGATCGCAGCGGAAGTTGGAGTGGGTACCTGTCCATTTCAGTCCTTAAAGTGGAACTTCCCCTTTTTGGTGGAGCTCCACTTTAAATAATTGCAACTAATCAGAAATGACATTTTGCAGTTCTATCTACATTACATAATGAAAGATTAAATCTGGTTGCAGTCTGTAAGTGAATAACACAACTTTTTGTAATGGCTTATTAACCATTTTAGCTCTTACACCAGTACACCCCTTATCTAGTGATGTAATTTGTGTGTGGTCCCTATGTTTCCTGACACACGGCAGATGGAGCAAGGACTCACTTGTGCCCACTCCATTACCTGATTCATCTATGGCGGGAGGAGAGATCGTCATTACAGCGGAACTTCACCTGAAACTATCCCCACCCCCACAGTTGATTTTTTTTTTTTTCAGGGAGTGGGTACCTAGTTTTCACAGGTCCCATTTCGCTTGACTCATCCATGTGAGCCTAGTGGTGGAAGCCCCCCCCCCACATGCAACACATCACATGTCCCAGGAGGATGCAGGACCTTTTGGAAAGTGCAGCTCCTCACGCACATGTGCAGTACAGAGCAGGCTGTGAGCCAGCAAGAAATCACAGCCTGCTTCCCACAACAGTCAACATGATGACGCTGGTGCCCTACAGACCGACAAAGAACTAGCCCAGATGAAGACAGCACTGATCCCTGGACAGGTAAGTGTCTTTTTATTAAAGGTGAGCAGCTACAGTATTTTTAGCTGCTGGATTTTGTTTGTTTATTTTTTTTTAACAAGACCAGAACGCCTCTTTAAGCAATAGTGTAGCCATGTATCATTGCATTGAATTTACTATATCATTCATATTTAGATTAATATAACATGTATCCCTATTTCCCCTTATTAACACTCAGTTAACCATAACCAGTCCTAGTTATCCCCTTCCTCCCCGTAGATTTTATTTTTCTGCTGTTTTTTTCACTTCTATTTCTTCAACCATAAAGATTTATATTTTTCAGTTTTATTTGTTTTGTTTATATTTTCAGTGTTGCTTTAAAAAAAAATTACAAAATTGAAAAAAACAGCAAGTTTTCCTTTACAAAATATTTTTGCTGTGCTTTTCACCAGAGACACAATTGTAGCATCAATTTTAACAGGACAGGTTACAGAATAAAATGTAAATTTTTTCATTACAGCCAAACTACTTATGTATTATTTTATTATCCTATGTAATGACAGAGTTATCACCAAAAAACAGGGTACATAGTAGAAATGTAAAAATTGCTCAGATCCATAAAGGGAATAAAGGTACAAGGACAGACATGGATAACCTTTATCTTTAAGTCATTTTTGGGAGAATTCTCATATTCTTCAATAACACAATCATTAGTCCCTCCCCTCATGCCAGGGTGCTAGGTGTAATCCTAGACTCCCATCTGTCCTTTCAGCCCCAAATCCAATCACTGTCCAAATCTTGTAGACTTCACCTCCGCAACATCTCCAAAATACGCCCGTTCCTAATCTCGGAAACCACTGAGCAACTTTTTCACTCCCTGGTTATCTCTCGCCTTGACTATTGTAACTCCCTCCTCATTGGCCTACCTAATTGCAGGCTATCCCCTCTTCAGTCTATCATGAATGCTGCTGCCAGAATCAGCCACCTTACTAACCGTTCTGTATCTGCCACTCCTCTCTGCCAATCCCTCCACTGGCTTCCCATTGCATATAACATATAAAGCCATTTATAGCTCTGCCTTAAATTACAAAACCAATCTTGTCTCCAAATATCACCCAAACTGTCCTCTCCGCTCCTCCCACGACCTCCTGCTCTCTAGCTCCCTTGTCTCCTCCTCCCATGGTCATCTCCAGAGCTTTCCCCATCCTCTGGAACTCTCTAGCCCAATTTATCAGACTATCGCCTACTCTGCTCACTTTTAGGCGATCTCTGAAAACCTATCTCTTCAGGAAAGCCTATCCTGCCCTCAGCTAATAATGGAATCTTCTACTCCTCCTACCATTCCATCCCCCACAGTTACAACCTTTTGTACCATTAGCCCCTTCCTCTTAGATTGTAAGCTCCAAGGAGCAGGGCCCTCCTAACCCTCTTGTATTGAACTGTATTGTTGCTGTATGGTCTCCCGTTATATTGTAAAGCACTGAGCAAACTGTTGGCGCTATATAAATCCTGTACAATAATAATATTAATGAAATAATCATAATATTGTAACATGCAGTTTCCCAAAGCAAGTGCAATAGAAAAAAAGGACAATTAAAAGTTTTCAGACAGAATAACCGTTACCTCTGGCAGCTGTTTTAGTGCCGTGCTGGTAGGGAGGTGGTTACTATAATGGCAGATCATATTTTAACAGCCTGCGTTACTTAATATTTCCCTGCGATTTTCATGGCAATGCTCTGTTACCCAGAGAACCTAAACTTTGTTAAAACTGAATAAATAATTTGCTAAAGTTACAAACTTTGTCAGCGGCTGTGAGACGAGTCCACGGCTTATCCGCCCTCCTGTCGTAGTCCTGTGCATCTGCTACCTCCACATAATCACTGAAACGTATCAGGATCTTCTTCTCACGTAGCTCCTCGACTGTTGGCCTCTGACTGAGCTGCAGATGAAAAAATGTATTGTTAAAGTGTAACACAGATTTTAATCAGCAACTACAGTATGAAGCTAGATTAGGAGTGGATATTAGGTTTACATTAGGTCTATGTAACTTGCACAAGCCCGGGTGCACTGATGACAGGTCTCATAGCAGAGCTGTACATCACACAGAAAATTTCAGCTTCAGCCTTCATCCTTTCAGTACACAAAAGGGTCCTGTTGCATGCAATCAATCTGCATCACTCAGAGTTCTATATTTCTGCTGGCCGTGTCTAGTGGTGGTACATCTATTAGTAATTAGTTTACTTGGCCATATCCCACAACAAAGAGATATCGGGAGGTCTTCCTTTCATAATACACCAGGTGCCACACCTTAGGTCTAAATGCTAGAGAATAACATATAACTGCCCAACCTTTAAATAACAGGAAGATGTTCCTATGAATCCATTCTGCAACCTGAGTTATAAAATCGAAGGGGGACTCTATGGACGTTTTGCAGCAGGGCAACTGCTGTGACCCTTGTTCCTATTTCACTAACTTGTATCGAAATGAATAATTTGGAAGTCTAAACCTGACTGGGCACAACGTAACAATCAACCTTCAGCTTTCTCTTCTGCTGGTCAGCACTGAAGTGCAGGTCTCTGGTGTGTACACCTGTCCTCCATTTACCACCTTTAAAGCAAACTCAGGACCTTTACCAAACCCCTGGTCAACAAGTTTGACTTTTTGCTCATGCCTTGGTTAGAAGACTGTTTTGACTCTGAATTTTGTCTTACTGTGTGAGCCCTAATTTATTTATTTTGTTTAAAAATGTTACTAAACCCAGAACCCTGCATTCATTATATCTAGTCTCCCACAGTACACAGAACATTGAAATGCAATTATTATAGTAAATATAAACTGCTATATACCCTTTCTCATCAGCATTTAGAGCAATCTTGTGACTTCTATCAGTGTCCAGCGGAGCACTGGTTAAAGCTTGTAGAAGTTTTCATTCTCTCCTATGAGGCTGCACTATCCCTGACCCTCTGTCTGGACAGCGCTGATTGGCCAAGGAAACCAGAAGCTGTTACCAGTGCTGGGCAGAGTTCAGTAATGTTTGTCCCTGTTGCCAGCTCTTCTCCTGGAGGCTCACCAGGTTGTTTTTACTCAGCAGAGAAGTCATATCCCCAGTCTCTGGAATTTCCACTGCCGATTCTTGGGCATGCTGCTGAACATGTTTTAGCAGTTGTCTGTATGCCCTTTCCAGATCTTGTTCTTTCATCAGCAGGTATTCCAGATCTGGTTCAAGCTCTGAGATCCTTGTGAGACCAAACATAGACTCTCTGTCTTCTCGCAGGTCCTCAAGGGTAGGTTCTCCTTCATCGCCAAACACAAAAAGATCTGTAAGGCTCTCCCACAGCAATCCAGGACCACCAAAGTCATATCCCTCCAGAGAGCACTCTGTTGACACCCCTTTAATATTTCTGCTCTGCATACCATTGCAGAGCCCGATATCTGTTGTCCAGCTCGATCTCCTGCTGGACCAGCCTGTCCAACTCAGTCACCCATTGCTCCTGCGATCGCTCTCCCAGGAATGGCATCCGTAACATCCGATGGTCCCTGGCCCGTTCCCCTGGGGTTGGACAGCACTTGCTCTTGTCCATACCAGCAACCTGGAGGGCTCCTCTCCAAAGCACATCCCAAATCTGCTGCCTGAGCTCCAGGTACTGATCCACATACACAGTCCTGGGGTATGCTGCAAGAACGGTCTGTAGCAGCCCTGGGAACTCTGATGCCAGGTCCATATCTCCACTGGGGTGACTGACGTCTCCTTTCCTGATCTTGAATCCTGGTGGTAGTTTGGACGTGTTCACAGCCAGGAAGCACAATCCCACCGCTTGCCACCAATGTAACGGAACCGGCCCCAGACTGCACTAGGGTATTTCCGTTAGACTCCCGCTTCCCTGTACGAACACAGATCCACAGACACCACCGCTGACCAAACAGGAAATAGACTGCTTTATTTTAACACAGACACAAGATATATACATTCAAGGAAACAACCCCCCCTCCTTGCATAAGGACACAGGGCAGGGCAAACCAAATCTAGCAACCAGAGACACATCAACAGACAGTCCCATTAGGAGGGCTGCTGGAAACACCCCTCCCCCCCACCAAGCCAATACACAAACACATACATCTCATAATAGTTTGCTCACAAGCAAGACACACAATAGAACAATGGGACTGCATGGCAGTAAAGAATGAACAACCCCCACATCTCACCTATACATGTCTACACAATATCAGGACATTCCACCCTGTACCCCTAACAGGCACAGGGTGACTTACACATAATAGGGATATGGGGAGCTGAGACAGGGGTCTCCCCACCTCTCCAAAGGGGGCTGTGTTCCATGGGCCCCCCACCCAAAGTCACTCCCATCACACCTCCGTACTGCACCAATGTTCCTTCTAACCTTTTGTCTTTCCTGCTAGCAAAGCCACCTCCTCTTTGCTGCAGGTAAAGATACATGATCGAGCTTTGCAGAAGGGTTACCTAAAAATGGACAATGTAGACTACACTATCTCTGTTTCTTATACTTTGCATAAAATGAATTAGAACTCATTGTCAGGTATGGATTTTTTTACATAGTTACAACATTTCAGTGTGGACTTATGTAAATGTACATATTCTATACCTGGCCGATCCTTGAGGTAGCTCAGAATTATTGTACTAGCCCTTGTTCAACACTGGCTCTGCTCAGAGAATGCCTTGCATTTTTCTCAATGCATGCAAAGCACTCTGTAATGGCCTGTACACACGATAAGAAAATTGTACGAAAAAGTTTGCGGAACCACTGATCGAACCATTTTCTCTTTGTTGATGAGCAGGATGTTTTAACCGATAACGATATTGTAAACGAAAAAATCTGGTTGAACAACAGTGAAAAATGTTGTCATTTCGCATACAAACGACTGATTTTCTATGCGGTGGTATGACAGTCGTACGAAAAAAATCTATCAAGCGCTAACATGCATGAGCGGAAACAGAAGATGACCTGGATGTTTGTGTCCAAGGAATCTTCCTAAACACGAACGAAAAATCCAAATGTTAAAAGTAGATTGGCCTAATGAGATAATGAAACCAGAATTCTGCAGATTATATTTTATGTATCACTATTTATGTATATAATGTAATAAACTATATTATACTCATTGCTGTTAATTGTTGTGTATATCGCTCGCTCTGGCCGGAAGGGCGTGGCTACAAGGTCACACGCACACTGCATCACTTCCATTTGTACGGAAGACGTCAACACTATGTATTGCCCGACTAACAATTTTTTTAGATTGGTTAATGTGGGCCACGATTTCGACCAACGAACGAACACCTCTCGATCGACGGTTGACCGATTTTTGTGTATTCCCACCTTTACTGGATGAGGTGAAGAGGCAGGGCAGTGATGTCATAATCTCCACTTTGCCCCATCAGAGAATGCTTTGTATCCCTTGAGAAAAAAACATTCTCAGATCCGTGCCAAGAGAGGAACCACCTGTGATCAATCTGTAGCAGGGCAGCCACTCGTCACAGGAACCAGAAGACAGTGAGGATCATTGTAGTAGCAGTGGCTACAACAGTGATTCTCTGCTTCCACAGGGATTGGTGAGGTATGAAATGTGCATACCTACATTGGTCCAAGCTGGACCAATAATTACGCAAAAATCTCCATACCTGAAATTCTGCTTTAATGGTGTGTGTATTTTATTACTTTTTACTGCTCTGCTCTTGTTTTATTAGATTAAAGCATTTCTACAGGCTGAAGGTTTTTTCTCGATCCAGCGATGTGCATGAAAGCAGAGGCTCTCTCAGCTTTCTCTATCCCCACTGGCTCAGACACAGCAGCAGCATCCATTGACTCCCGCTGCTGTCAATCACAGGCAGTGAGGCAAGTGCAGGGACAAGCCGTGCTGTGTGTGTCTTATAAACACACAGAACTGGCTTGGGAGCGAGCATGCATGAGTGATCCCATAGCAACCGTCTTGCTATGGGGGCACTGGATGGGGGAGGAGCACCAGTGGGGGACCCGAGAAGAGTAGGATCGGGGCTACTCTATGAAAAACCATTGCACAGAGCAGTAAATTTGTTCTTTTTTTAAAAAAAAAGTTTAAAAACCACTTTCATTTCAGATTTTTTTCGTCTGGATTTGTAACTTGTTTTTCCATGCACTGATTGAAAAGGCTTTGTGTGTGACAGAAAGTTGGCTTTATTTGGTAAAAAAGCCAGAAAGAACTAGTTAAAACGTGTTATATATAATTGCATGTTACAGTTTCCTAACAAAAATGTTCAAAGGTATTGTTGAATTGTACAGCATGCTTTTTATTTTCTTCATTCTTAACATAGCTTCATTTCCATATTTGTTGCAGAAAGCCTTTGAAGTTCCTTACTATGAGATCCAGCAATTTTGAGCCGCCAGTTTTCAGTCTGGAGGAAGGTCAACCCCACTGATGCATGGCACATAGCAATCTATTTTAGTCAGCAAATTTACCACAATATAAAGGCAAACTACAGCCAGGACAAACAAAACACCACATTAAAGCTGTGAGAAAAAAGTTTGGGTACCCTTAGGGATTTCTGTTTGCATTTCTCCTAAATTGTGATCTGATTGTCATTTGAGTCATAATATTAAACATGGCCATTTTGTCTATGGCTGACAACACGCAGAGACTGCCGCATGTTTAATGATGGTTAGTATCACCAGGGTTAAAAAAAAAGGTTACACTGCAAAGCAATGTTTTTTTAGTGCATCTGCACCACTGTCGACACATTGCAGAGAATAACTGCTTAAAATCAAATTCTCGTCTATTCATTTAAGGACACAGTGTAGATCAGGGGTGTCAAACTAGTGGCCCTCCAGTCCCATCATGCCTCTGCCTTTGGGAGTCATACTTGTAACTGTCAATCTTGCAATGCCTCATGGGACTTGTAGTTTGGCAACAGCTGGAGGGCTGCCAGTTTGACACCCGTGGTGTAGATCATTAGATCCTAACCATTAGGTTCCATCTTCAGGAGTAGGATGCTAGTTAGAAAACAAAAAAACAGACCAGGGGTTGCTCCTGCTATAGGCCAAACCCCCCCATCTGCTGGAAGCAACTATATTTTTTGGCAAGCGTTAAGGATTTAGAACCTACGCTTTCTACTGTGAATTTTAGTTCCCGGATTCTCTTTTTTTTTTCCTGTACCATTTTTGTACTTTTTTCACTAAAGGATCTTCAATCAATTTGCTGACTGGGTGACAGATCCTGTATTCTCCCCATGGTCTATAGCACTCTGTGGGGCATTCCCCAATGGAACAGTTGTCTTCAAATCACTTATTGCAATTCCTTGCCTCTAAGCTGTAGTAAGGTGGATTAGAAGGGCCGTTCATGTAGGTTTTCTCATGTTGCAGCCCCCTCCTTATAAAAGTCAGTGTTCCCAACAGCCTTTTGTCAGTCTGTGTTGAAAAGACGTGTGTGAATGAGGCCACCACTCACGTTTGGAGAAGGCGCTCAGCCTCCTGACAATTTGTACACCACATGGACCTCAACAAATTACTTTAAACTGACTAAAAAACTCCAAATCACTTATTGCACTTTCTTGCCTCTAAGCTGTAGTAAGGTGGTTTAGAAGGGCCGTTTATGTAGGTTTTCTCATGCTGTAGCCCCCTCCTCATAAAAGTCAGTGTTCCCAGCAGCCTTTTGTCAGTCTGTGTTGACAGGACCTGTGTGAATGAGGCCACCACCCACGTTTGGAGAAGACCACTCAGCCTCCTGGCAATTTGCACACCACATGGACCTCAAGAAATTACTTTAAATTGACTAAAAAACTCACTACAGCTTAGAGGCAAGGAAGTGCAATAAGTGATTTGGAGACAACTGTTCCATTGGGGAATGCCCCACAAAGCACTATAGACCACTCTAGAAATAGATGGTCATTGGCTAAGGGTGAGTTTTAGTCCATGTGAGGCACGTTGTTGAGCACAGTGATTTGACTGAAGAGATCAAGCACCTCAAGTTGAGCACAAGCATGTGTTTCACTGTTTGGGACTATTAAAGGCAATTTATGTTGTATGTTAAATGTTTAAAACATGCATGTGATTATATGGTTAATACTGTTGCGCAGTCCGCTCTGTATTCAGCTATTTATGTATTTTAGGACTGCTGCAATAGTCTAATTTATTTATTTATTTTGTTTGTTAAGTGTTTCATGTCCATCAGCGCATGAGCGCTAATCAAATATACATTGGTTGAAGGCAGCTTGCCTCAGGAAATGGTGCTGTTGCGCTCCGTGGAAGGTCACATTGGAAATGATTTCCAGGTGGAATTGACAGAATATTGTTCAAACCTATGCCATTACACAATGGGTGTATCCATTGCCAGTCATCACTCTACAAAAGTGGTAAGTATATCATGGGACTTGACCATCAGTGTGAATGAGGCCACCACTCACGTTTCTCAGATTTGTAGGGCATCCACTTGATCATCAGTTCATTACTCTATAGAGTTTTATAACAAAGACAGGCATCCTTGCTTGGGAAGCTTTTATTTTATGCCCAATCCTCTTGTTTTTGGTATAGCCCAATGGTTAGAACTGAATGATCTATACTGTGTCCTTCAGTGAATAGAAATGAAAATAGTATTTTTGTACTTTAAAATTCTTTTCTCCATGTCGTTAAAGTATGTAGCACCTGCCCCTGGCCTGTTTGACTATCTCTAATGTTGGAGTAGTCTCACTGTACTGCTTTGTGTTCTAGTGTTTTCTACCTAGTGTCCGACTCTTGCAAGTGGCACTATAACCTAGTGAGTATGATCTAATTATCTATGCGCTCTTTTTCAATAAACATGGAAGAAATTCTGTAATTTTACAGTGAGTATAAAAAAAAATCAGTTTTTTTTTTGTTCGAATTGGGTTTTATTCAGGAAACACACAATAGTTGCATCCAGTAAAGGAGATGTGCAATAAGTGTCAGTTATTGACATATACTGTGAAACATTACAAAAGTAACAGTGCATAGCAAGGATGACCTAAGGGAGCATTTCAGGCAATTATCAGTTCCAGTTCCAGAATTTCAGGCAATGATCAAGCGCATGGTCCTACCTTGCGTGTTAGCCTCCTCTTTATCTCTCTTTTTTCCTCTTGCTCTTCCTGTTCATTACGGGCTGTAAAATAGAAATATTTGAGAATGTTGTGATGTATATATATATAGATAAATATAATTTAAAATAATGATAATAATATTATTAATGATGGTGATAAATTAAATTATTTTTATTTTAAATTTTAAATTATATTTATCTATATATATGTATATGTGGGTATATATTTTATATATATACATATATATTTTTATCATGTTTTATCGATAGTCTGACAATTAGATATTACACTTTGTTGACACCTTGACCCCCCCCTCCCAGCCTGTGACTGCCCAACCCAGAGGGGAGGGTCAATATTTCAGTCCTGGGACATAAAAGGGAGCGATCACTCTCAGTCCAGTCAGCTCTGATGAAGAAGGTTTGGCCTTCGAAACGCGTCAGCTGAACTGAGTGTCTACCCCCACGATGGGACTCGCGCTGGCTCTCTATCTTTGAAGTCCCTGTGAGGACTTATATGCCTGATTTTATTCGCTGTTTGCGAGTACCTTTATTATTAATACATTTTTGTTTACTGAGGTAATGCGCAAGGTTTGTGCGCTTCTCCTTTTTATTTTGCTTTGTAGTGTTGGTCGGGCTTCCCCAGCCTTGTTTGGAGCCGCATAACCTTTGATGCACTGGTGGTCGCTGTTTTCCAGTTCTGGTTCCACCTATTTGCCACCCGCCTGGGTCCTAGAGCGCAGAAGAATTCGTGTTTGGCCTAATAAATAAATGTCCATAGCCTGGCCACATGTCCACTTTAAGTAAAAAATGCATAAATTACATACCATATGATCCTGGCTATATTTATACATAATGCTGCTATAGGCACACATGATAAGGCTCTTTTGTACAAGCTTCACCTCTTTTGCCATCTGATTCTAGTTTAGGAAAAACAATTGCAAGAATGCACTATTGGAGGTAACATGCAGCCAGCTTAGAGTGTGGAACAACATTTCAACAGTAAAGGCCTTCAAACAAGAGAAATGAGAGATGGTTTCATGTTTTCCTGAACAATAGTGAGTCTTCTGACACCACTAAACATCCCTGCATACTCCCCACACTGTTTTCTTGCTGAAAAAAAAAATCCAAAGTGGACTGAAGAAGGAAACAAAAAAAAAGTTATTATTTGTACGTTTTTAGTCTTGGTGAAGCACCTTCTAACCCTATTACCCCAGGCTCTGGCCCATCACTACCATTATTGCAAATACAACCATGCATATATTTGTAATAACTACTTTAATAAAGCTAGGTCAGTCCTACACAATCCGGCCCGTCACTTCTCTTGTGCCTTCAGCTGACAGGACATTCTTCTTCATACCCGCTCACAATTCAGTGTATACAGTCTACCGCAGAGAAAAAGTCCCACTAAGCATTTATTCTGATTGACAGTTTGGTGATGATTGGATGAGGCATTGTAGGAGTGCACTACTGTCTGAAGGTCAATGAACTTATGTTCACTATAAAAAGTCATGGGTACGTGTAAGCACTGAACCCAGATAGCAGATGGTAGAAAAGAATGTTCTTGAAAAAAAGCCCTTAACAAAAAAAGCATAAAAAATGAATATAATATACATGCAAAGTACTGCAAAACTTACGTTTCAAAATATTTCTTTGCTCCAACTCTTCAGCTGTTGGCCTTTGGCTCAATCGCCTACGAAAAAAGGTAGATATCTTTTGAACCATTTTTTCCTACCGAATATAGTCATTTAATGCTTACATGCCTCGTTGTTCTAACGTTTACTGAAGCTGAATAGCTTTTGCACACAGGAAGTGGCATTACAATGCACAGAGCTAACATTATCAGATGAAGAAGAAACCAACACAGGTTATTAAGTCATCTTGAATTGGGCCATCAGAACTGATGTGTAAACACACCGTTTTACACCACTTCCTTTTTATTTACAAACCTCCGGTTAATCATATGTTCACTATACAATGAACTGGAATAGTAAAAACCTGACTCATAAATGCAATGAGAAAAGTCATGCGAACCCTTCTGTATATATATATATATATATATATATATATTATATATATATATATACACATATATATTGAGACTACTTGCTGGTCCCCTTGCGATAGCAATAAAGTTAAATGAAAAAAATGTTTCATGACTTGAATGATAATAATAAAATATTTAAAAATATCAATGAAAACAATCTGAAAGCAACCTTGTTGCCTTGTGTCCACGCATGAATGCAAAAGGCATGCACGTGAATGTACACAGCAAGTATTGCTGTGAACATCAGAAATAGAGCAGTAATTCTAGGTCAATAATTTGCTGGTTAACTTGATAATTTGTAAAGACTTTTAAAGTGTTGCCTTTGGACAATTTTGGGTACTGTTGTTTTTTTCCATTATACGGGCACGTGCAATAATAAGACTTGACATGTTTGGTATCTATCTACTCAGCGCAACTGCATCTTCTAAATTTTACCCAAAAATGTGTGTATTATATTGTGTTTGTATAACATTAAAATTAATTTCAGCATATTTTTTCCTGAAAATATAGATTTGATAAACAAAAGGTGATTCTATGGGCCACTAAGTAAGTCTCCTTGAACAGTGGAATGACACTTGGCAGAGCTTAGCCACAAAGTCAGGGAAAGTAAACTAAGATCACTTAAGAAGTGTTCCTGTTTAATACAGGCAATAGCATCTTGTGGTGTCTGCTCTTAGGCAGGACTTCTACAAGTATAAAATGGTGTACAGGTTCAATTTAAAGTGTTACTAAACCCACAATAGTTAAATCAGTCTGTATATGCAGTAAAGCATGCTTGTCAAACTCACTGTGGAACCTAAGGGGTTAATCCTCCACATTGTGTAAAATGGCTGTTTGATCCTATTTTTTCTTCACTCTACTGTCCCCAATCCATCTGCTGATAGTACAGAGCTCTAGGAGTCACTCTGCAAATGTTCAGTTTAGTGTGTATGGCTAGAGAGTTTTTTATACAGTTGCAAGAAAAAGTATGTGAACCCCTTGGGATTACGTGGAGTTTTGCATGAATTGGGTATAAAATGTGCTCTGAACGTCATCTAAGTCACAACAATAGAAGAACACAGTCTGCTGAACATAATACTACACAAACATTAGATGTTGCCATGGTTTAATTGCACATAACATGTAAACATTCACAGTGCAGGGAGGAAAAAGTATGTGAACCTTTGGACTTAATAACTGGTTGACCCTCCTTTGGCAACAATAACCTCAACCAAACGTTTCTTGTAGTTGCAGATCAGACCTGCACAACGATCTGGAGTAATTTTGGACCACTCCTCTTCACAAAACTGTTTCAGTGTAGCAATATTCTTGGGATGTCTGGTGTGAATCGCTCTCTTAAGGTCATGCCACAGCATTTCAATGGGGTTGAGGTCAGGACTCTGACTGGGCCACTCCAGAAGGCGTATTCTGTGCTGTTGCAGCCATTGTTTTGTTGAATTACTTGTATGCTTTGGGTCATTGTCCTGTTGCATCACCCATCCTCTGCGGAGCTTCAGTTGGTGGACAGATGGTCGTACATTTTCCTGCAAAATGTCTTTATAAACTCTGGAATTCATTTTCCCATCAATGACAACAATCTGTCCAGGCCCTGAGGCAGCAAAGCAGCCCCAAACCATGATGCTCCCTCCACCATGTTTCACAGTGGGGATGAGGTTTTGATGTTGGTGTGCTGTGCCTTTTTTTCTCCACACATAGTGTTGTGTGTTCTTCCCAAACAACTCAATCTTGGTTTCATCTGTCCGCAGTATATTTTGCCAGTAGTGCTGTGGAACATCCAGGTGCTCTTTTGCAAACTTCAAACGTGCTGGAATATTCTTTTTGGACAGCAATGGCTTCCTCCGTGGTGTCCTGCCATGTACTCCATTCTTGTTTAATGTTTTCCTTATTGTAGATGTGTCAACAAAAATGTTAGCATGTGCCAGAGATTTCTGTAGGTCTTTAGCTGACACTCTGGGATTCTTCTTTACCTCATGCAGCATTCTGCGCTGTGCTCTTGCAGTCATTTTTACAGGACGACCACGCCTAGGGAGAGTAGCAACAGTGCTAAACTTTTTCCATTTGTAGACAGTCTGTCTTACCGTGGACACATGAACATCAAGGCTCAAGGAGATACTTTTGTAACCCTTTCCAGCTTCATGCAAGTCAACAATTCTTGATCATAGGTCTTCTGAGAGCTCTTTCCTGCGAGGCATGGTTCACATCAGACAGTGCTTCTTGAAACCAGTAAACCCAAAACAGGTGTGTGTTTTTTAAGGGCAGGACAGCTGTCAGCAACACATCCAATATCATCACACTGATTGGAGTCAAGGTTGGCTCACTCCTGGCTCCAATTAGCTCTGGGAGAAGTCATTAAGCTAGGGCCTCACATACTTTTTCCTCCCTGCACTGTGAATGTTTACATGTTATGTGCAATTAAACCATGGCAACATCTAATTTTTGTGTAGTATTATGTTCAGTAGACTGTGTTCTTCTATTGTTGTGACTTAGATGATGTTCAGAGCACATTTTATGCCCAATTCATGCAAAACTCCACGTAATCCCAAGGGGTTCACATACTTTTTCTTGCAACTGTATATGGGAGTGTGCATGTGATCAGCACAGGGCCAATCAGCACTGTCCAGACAGAGGGTCAGGAGTTATGCAGATTCATAGGATAGTAAGAGCAGAATGAAAACTCCTCCTACAAGATTAACCAGTGCTCAGCAGGACACTGCTAAAATTCACAAGACTGCTATATATAGCTGATGAGAAAAGGTATTTAGTAGTTTATATTTACTAAAATAATTGCATTTCCATGTTGTGTGTACTGTGGGAGACCAGATATATTAAATGCAGGGTCCTGGGTTTAGTAACACTTTAAGCATGATGTAGCAGAAATACTGTAGTTTGTCTGTCCTCGTAGCTTTATATTTTTTGAATTACCGAAGACCTGAAACATTTGCTTCATACTTTACGATACTATCTGTACTATTTTGTGATAAATACAATTATTATTTTATATGTCTACTGCCCAAGAATATTGCCCAGATTGTGCATTCTCTATGTTGGTTACATCTGCACCAAGAAAACAATTTCATATACTAATGGAAAGAAAGGTCACTCAATACTTCCAACGCCAATACTATTTCCACTGTAAATGGACAACTGTTGGCTGAATCCCCCACTAACATCTCATATCTTTCAGGAACACCAGTGCTGGGATCTTTCACACTAATTTCAATCTAAGATGCCAAGTGAAATGCATTCCATTGCTAAACACTGCCTACCAAAATACACTAGTCTAGTCTGTAAATAATTGATGAAAAGGTATGAAACATATAATGCAGTAACTTATTTGTATCACTCCATACACTCAAGCTTATCCATTGAGGTATTACAAAGCATTTGATGATATGCAAACTGCAGTAGGCAATGGCAACCACTCAGATGTTGTATCCTACAGTCTGATTATTTAGCTTCTTGCTTCATATGGAATATCACACTCCCTATTGAATAATAGTGTAAATGTAATAATAAGACTGCCTATACTTATACAAATGAAGTTACCTTGTAAGTTTAGTCCCAATCTGTTGCCGGAGTTCCAGCCTTTCCTCATCCGTCTGCATGGGGAGGATATTCTTCTCTTCCAACTCTCTCTTGGAGGGTCTGTTGCTTAACTTAATCGCCAGTGAATCCTTCCTGAGGACCTTTAATGCCAAAGAGTCTTTGAAAATAGAATGATTAACAGTCAAATAATTATAATCCCCAATGTAACAGCACAGTATATAAAGACAAAGTTGCATATTTCAATATTATTTCAACACCACAAATTGCAAATATGGAGTTTCAAAAAAAACATTTCACATACAATATTTGGCTGATTTTTGGAGGCATATAACAATTTATCATTTTGTTCATACTTTTTGGCTGTTGAATACTGTTATATCTATGTGGCTTTCACACTGTAAGGGACTGTGCTGACATGGTTTGTGTTTAAGTGGATTAACAACATTTCGTTCCTATGTTCCCAGAAGAATCAATATGGCAGCAAGATCCCACGCAGGCATGAATGGAACCGGTCTATGCTGCCAGTACTGCCCATTCATGGGCTTTCACTACCATTTTGTGATGTCAGAAATGAAGCAGTGAGATCCTGCATATGTGGGATAATGGCAGTACAGACTGGTCACTAATTCACATGCACAGGGTCTCATCATGATATTTCTGACATTGTTGGGGTCAGTGTAAAGGTACAGTAGTGAGAGCTAGGGCTGGTTCACACAATCACTGTGCTGAGTTCAGGGCAGAGGATGGTGGTCAGGAGTGAAAGCAGGGGAAAAGTGTGCAGATATGGAGGTGAGAGGAAGGTGCAGGCACAGTGGTGAGATCAAGGGTGTGGGATGTGAGAGTGTAGAGACGGGGTTCACAGTGGCGGTGAGAACAGGGGGAGTGGGCATGGAGATAAGGCAGCGAGGGGGCATGTAGGCATTGTGGTGATTGTGAGGGATCTAGTACAGTGGTCAGGGTGGGAAGGGGTGCAGGCTCAGTGTTGACAGTGGGAGCCTGCAGGGTTTACAGAAGTCAGGAGGAGAGGGGAAGGTTGCTCCTGCATGTGCTGACATATTCGTATATATTTCTGTATCATTTGTGGGAACTCGCTTCAAAGTGGTAGAGCTTTTAAACGCACACAGCAACTCGCTTGCTTTTTTAAGGCCTTTTTTAGCCCACTTTTATTTAAATGAAAGTTCAAAACAGAAGTTTCCCACACAGGGGTATCGATCATCCACAAAACAACAGTTCAGCCTCCTGGCTTATACTCAGCTTGCTGTCTGTCTCCTGCAGACTTCTTCAAGAATTATGGCTCGTGCACACAGCTGGCCATTAGCACACAGCTAGTCTCTAGCAGCCCCTTGCTGCTTTTGGCTTCCACCTCTCCTAGGTGAAGCCCACCTGACTTCCAGGCAGGGACCTCCCATCTTCCAAGCGGAGCCCTCCTGACTCCTATCTGCTGGGGTGGAGCCCTCCTGACTCCTATCTGCCGGGGTGGAGCCCTCCTGACTCCTATCTGCCAGGGTGGAGCCCTCCTGACTCCTATCTGCCGGGGTGGAGTCCAGAACTCTGATCCTGACTCTCTGAAAAGGCCTGCACACACCTGTGCAATCAGTCTCCTGGCCATTCCCAAAATCTGGTCCCAGGATTGGAGATTTCATCCCTCCCAGATCTCTTTGAAATCTCCAGGCTCCAGATCCCAAAACAGACCTTACAAACAAAGGAGGAAAGTGAAAAGCCACTTTCCTCCGTATCAAACCTTTACCCTGGAGCCCCTCAACCTGCCTTGTTGAGAATCCAGGGTGACAGATCGCCACACTGTCACACATTATACTATAAGACCTACACTGGCCAGCAAACCATCTCAACTTAGCTGGCAAACACATGGTTCTCAACCTTGCTCATCATACAACTAAGCAACTAAAAACTGAAATTCTAAATGACAGAGGGGAAACAAAACAATGCTAGCAAGATGGTCATGGAGTTTCACCCATGCACAGTAAAGTCTGTAGTAGAGTCTGTTCTTTGATATTGCTCCCATGCATGGATGGAGTAGCTGTCAGGGCCTACTAACATAGCACATGGGTGTGAGATTGGTCATTTTTGTGCAGGTGCAGCCTCACTCTTCCATACTGCTGATAACAATGTGCATTTATGCATGCATAGGGGATATGGGCCCATTCCTTATGACAACTTTGCTGAAACTGCCGCTTATCATTGCTTTAGAACTTAGATGCCATCTTAGAAAAGCAATTGTTGAAATAACATGTTAACCCCTTGGACTTCTCTTAGTAAAAATATAGTTTTCATCTGCCATGAAAGTATTTTACTTTCTGTATGCTTTTCTTATAATAACTATAGGATATAAAATTATAGTTACATTGTGGGTAAGGTAAATAAAGATATAGGTTCATCCAGTGTGTATGAATATGCATTGCTACAGATTCCCTTGCCCCTACCTCAGCCTCTTGCAATCCCGTATACAAAAAAGTTCAGACTGGGAGGGCTAGAATTAGCACAAGAAGCCAATCAGTTGTGCTGCAGTGCTTATGTGCAAACAAAGAACACGCTGATAGAAGTAGACAGCAGAGTGACAGAGTCTCAGCAGTCCTCTCCTTTCACTGTCCATTCACAGGCTAGGGAGGAACAAGATCTGTATCTGCTACTTAACTGCATAAAAAAAAATCAGGTGCACTACCCTGCAAGACAGGACTGTACTGTGTGGCAGAGATGTGTACATCTCAGACCTGGATGGACAAAAATACAAATCCTTTGACAGGTAAAACATTTCTCTTATACACTTATGTATTTCATCATTTAGCTGTCTGCCAGGAGTTCAGCTTTAAGTTGAGTTTCTGCCCAAATTTGTGGTTCGCTGGGGGCCCTGTTAGTGATTGGTTGAAATATCAAACATGGCCTATATCATTGTGCTCATGCCCCTGTACAGATTTTGGAGACTAGAAATTAGAGCAAGGGAGGGTTATTAGCCCTGTCAGTTGTTTGCCATTTGTTTCCCATTGTGGAGATTTCCCTTCCCTGTTACATAGCCAAATCAGGAAGTGAGAGGAAATCCTTGGTGGTCACTAGAACTAGTGTCCCGTTTGTAAGATCTCCTCTCTATTATTTTTCTGGGCATAACCCACAATCAGCGATGTTCTTTAACTTTCAGTCTTGGTGATAATGGTAAACAGCAAAAATAGAGGAGGTAATTCTCCCTAATGGAGACACAGATGGCAATGAAAACCTAACAGGTGGTTTACTCGATCTCCACCTATCCAAAACTAATAAAATAAATGCTTTCAGTAATATTTTAATCTGACAATGTGATCTCTAGTATAATGCATCCAGTACTGTACCATAGTCCAAACTCTTCTCATGCTAGAATTTGCCTTGTTACCCTGGGTATAGCACCAGTTTCAGTTCCAATATGTCTATTTTTCTTTTCATAGAAAGTATTCATTATTAAGTACACAATATGAGGTAATGCGTATACAATGGACAGCCTTAAATTACAGATAAACTTAATTAGCCAAAATTGTAAAAAAAAAATCATCAAAGACATACTTGTGTATAATGAGCTGTCATCATCTTCATCTGTATCGTCATCGTCATCATCGTCATCATCTCTGGAGTAGAGGCAGGAAGAGTCATCATAGTTTGATTCATGAGGCACGTTTTCCTTGTCATCTTCACATTCAATAACAACGGTTGGCACTTGTCTCATGTCGGAATATCCACAGAGTCCTACTTTTGACATGCCATCTCCTCCATGCAAACCCGAGCTATGAAGATAAATAAAAGGACTCCCATCACTTTGTTCCAACATCACAATGCAATATCATAGCGTATATTGATACATAAAAACACTATTTTTTTCAATGGGGCAGCTTTTTATGTGTATAGGTATAAAAATGAAGGTTTACTCAGGAATCCATGGCATACTGGTATACTTTGACTTTCCATCATGTCAAAAAGGAAATTACACATTTTTTTTATTAAGACCTTTTTTGAACAAATGTGGCAGAAAGTAAGGCTAAGAAAATAAAAGTTTGTTATCAGATAGTGTAGTGCTTTCTTCTTAGTTGCTGACATTTTTTATTTTTTTTTACAAAATGTTTACAGTTTTAAAATATACACCAGAAAGGTAACTGTTCAAGATATGTTACATATAAAATTATAACTCATAAATAATGACACACCTGTTTCATGGTCATCTTCAGCCTAATTATCTGGGATTCAGCATACTATTTAAATGAATCAGATAATTAAAGTATATCTAAAGCTCACCTTTATTTATTTTTTTTTAAAGTTGGGAAAAGTTAAAAACCATTAAGTACAAATATCCAAGTATGTTGTACCACATCAAGCATAATACAGCATAGGTATTCACTTCACTGTTAATTCCAACCAACAACAATACATGCATGTGTATACTATAGTACAATGAGCACCACTTAACGTACGACTAAAGGCAAAACCTTTTTTTTTACATTTTGGATATCTATGTACTATTGGGCAGGTTTACCTTCATTTCCCATCCCATAGCCAGGACAGGAAGTGAAGGAAATCACTGTAAATTATAGGGAATTCCTTGGAGCCCCCCAGGTCACCAGAACCAGTGTCCCCATTGGAAGATTTCCCCTTGACTGCTTTCTGGGGACAATCCAAAATATAGGGTTTCCTTTTACTTTCACTTTCAATGATAATGGTATACAGGACAAATAGAGAGGGTGAATCTCCCTAACAGGGGTACAGACAGCAATAAAAACCTAAAACAAATCTCCACTCTATCCTAAACTAAAAGTTGTGCCTTTAGTTATTGTGACAGACCCAACTGGGACAGGAGCTTTTGGAGGGGACTGTGTCCCGCTTGGGTCTACCACAGTTATACTTTAAGTAAAATTCTTCATCCTCCTCTCTCATTTCACCAAGTCTGGATCAGCTATCCTTCTCATTATTCTATTTTGAGTACTGAATTCCTGCTATATGACTTAAGTGGTGTTCACTGTACCTATACACATGCATGTATTGTTGATGGTTGGATTTAATAGTGAAGCGAATACCTATGCTGTATTATGCTTGATGTGATACAATATACTTGATTATAGAGTGCTCAGCATAAATGAGTACACCCTTTTTAAAAAGTAAGATTTTAATCAGTATCTCAATGAACACAACAACAATTTCCACAATTTTGACAAAACTGCATTTTATAGAACATTTGTTTAGCTCATTACATGGAAGTAAGGTTAATATTATAACTTAAATTACAAAACCCTCAGTTTTACTCAAATTAGTTGATGCAAAAATGAATACATCCCACAACAAAAACTACTACATCATGTATTTTGTATGACCTCCATGATTTGTGAAGACAGCACCATGTCTTCTAGGCATGGAATGAACAAGTTGGTGGCATATTGCAACATCTATCTTTTTACATTTTTCAAGAACAACCTCTTTTAGAGTCTGGAAGCTGGATGGAGAGTGATGCTCAACGTGTCTCCTTAGAATTCCCCATAGGTGTTCGACTGGGTTCAGATTATACTTGGCCACTGAATCACATTCACCCTGTTCTTCTTCAGAAATGCAACAGTGGCCTTAGATGTGTGTTTTGGATCATTGTCATGTTGGAAAAGTGCATGACGGCCAAGGGAACAGAGTGATGGTAGCATCTTCTCTTTCAATATAGAGCAGTACATCTTTGAATTCATGTTGCCATCAATGAAATGATGTGGTCACTGCATGGGATCCTCCAGAGGGTGCTAGGGGTTCTTTGAGCAATCAGCGACTTCTGCTTCTCAGATGAGTAATCACAGACACCACTGATCATTTTAGCTATCTCTGAGCAGGGTTCTTCCCAGTGACCACACATGTAAGGAGCATTCTTCTCATTAACTATCACACTAATGTACTGCGAGCTGTAAATAAAATAACCATTAGCAGGGGTTCCCTAAAGCCAGAAAGTTATGACAAGGGTTCCTCCATGCTAAAAATGTTGAGAAAGGCTAGTCTAACCCTTCAACACTATCCAAAATTAAAAAAATGTGTTTCCTTTACATACATTTTACCAGTTCTTGACATCATTACTTGTTATAGTTCCACAATCAGGGTATGTGATGAAGCATAATTTTATAAGCACGATGCATTTTAAATGAAATAAAATAATGTATCACCATTCTAGGAGGAACTGGATGATAGTAAGTACCTGCAGTGTGTGACAGCTCTGATGATAGACCCGATCCCAGCTGGCTACAAACACTTGGCTCTCACAAGGAAGCATTCCGTGTTTGCAGTAATGCCATAATTGCTTAATAAAGCAAAATGCCAGCACTGCTGCCAAATTTTCTGCCTGGACATTAAAAAATGAATGCAAACGAATACAAAGTGAGTCAGACTACTCATATATGTTTACACATCTGAGAATCACAGCAGTAATCCTAAGCCTGTTATTGCTGAAAATTGCACGCATTCCTGGCTCCACTCCATTGGCAACAAGGAAACTAGACAGACCCACTATTATAGGTTTGTGCCATCTGAGACAGTAATACATTTGTGCCATGTTGATGAGATAAATGAGACGGAAAGTTTCCATTTATAAACCAAGGATAACTGCACTATGATGTACATCTGGTTCACTATGTATTATTGTGGTTTTCAAAAGGGCATCAAAGCATACAACCCATACTGGGATATCTATAACATTAACAGCTTTCATGATAGTGTCCTTCACATCATCACTGCCACATTGTAGGCAAAACAATGACTCCACTATGACCCTTGCCATGGCCTCATGAATACATTGACAGAATGAAGGCATGTTCTTTTTGTCCATAGCAAACTAAGTCTAAACTAAGTGTTTCCCATCTAGTAAGAATGAAAGATAGCAGAGAATCTAACTGGAACACGTTTACGTTGCATGTGCTGCCAACAAATACCAATCAGTTTACAACTTTAAACAAAAGAAGGAATCCTATTGGGAACTGTGGATAGCATAGATTTTGTGTTTCGATAGATTATGACAAATATATACATCAGCCATAACCTTGTGACCACTCATCAAATATTGAGTAGGCCGTTGAGGCATGGACGCCACTAGACCTCTTCAGGTATGCTGTGGTACCTGGCACTAAGCAGATCCTTTACGTCCTGAAAGTTGTGAGGTGAGGCCTCCATGGACTGGACTTGTTTTTCTAGCACATCCCACAGATGCTCCACTGGATTAAGATTGGAGATTGAGAGAATTTGAGATTGGAGAATTCAGAGGCCAAGTCAACACCTCAAACTTGTTGCTGTATTCCTCAAACCATTGTTGAACCATTTTTACAGTGTGGCAGGGTCCATTATCCTGCTAAAGAGACCACTGCCATCAGGGAATAATGTTTCAATGAAGGGGTGTACTTGGTCACCAACAATGTTCAGGCAGGTGGTATGTGATGAAATAATATCCACATAAATGGCAGGACCCAAGGTTTCCCAGCAGAACATTGCCCAATGCATCACACTGCCTTCACTGGCTTGCCTTCCTCCCATACTGCATACTGGTGCCATCTTTTCCCAAGGTAAGCCAACGCACATGCACCCAGCCATCTACATGAGGTGAAAGAAAACCATTTAATCAGACCAGGCCACCTTCATTCATTGCTCTGTAGTCCAGTTATGATGCTCGTGTGCCCAGTGTAGGCACTTTTGGCTGTGTTCACGGGTCAGAATGGGCACCTTGACCAGTCTGTGGCTATATAGCCCTACACACAACAAAATGTGATGCCAATTGTTCTGCTTTCAACTTTAGGGACAACATGTTTACTTGCTTATCAATATATCCCACCGACTTTCAGATGCCATTTTAACAAGATAATCAATGTTATTCACTTAACCTGTCAGTGGTCATAAAGTTAAAACTATGGGGTTGATTTACTAAAGGCAAATAGACTGTGAAGTCTGCAAGAGCAGTTGCTCCAGAGCTTGGAAAATGAGGTAAAGCTCTACTCTGCAAAGAATACCCAATCACGTGCAAGGAAAATAAAAAGAACAGCATTTTTGTTTACACATGATTGGATGATGAAAGTCAGCAGAACTTCTGCTCATTTACTAAGATCTGGTCTGGTCTTGCAGAGTGCACAGTCTATTCGCCTTTAGTAAATCAAACCCTATATGTATAATGTATTTATTTACTTCTACCAAAAAATAGCAATCTGTAGACAAGCTGGTCTTGTTTTCAATGCATCTGCAATATTTCTTCTATCTTGACATCACAACTAAATGGAAGAGTAGATTTAGCTGAATTTTTGTTTCTAGAAATAGTTCAACATAGAACGCTATGGCAGAAAAAATGATAATCGGTCAGCAGCATATGCCAAAGGCTTTTATATAAGAAGTGCTGACACAATCCAATCATATCTGATTCATCATCGTAACACACTGGATAAGCTTCAAATAGATAGAAGGCAGGCTGATTGCTTCATAATTCACAACTCCATCGCTCCCCAGACTCTTATAGAAATCTGCAGAAACCGTAGTGGAGTGCCTATGATGGAAAATGATAACACAAAATACCTTGTTACACAGGTCAGCCCTTGACCTTTTCCCGAAGAAAGCAATCATCATCAGCCCTTAGGTTACGCTACCAGCTATACAACTGTTTATAGGAGCAATCTAGATGTATCCTGGGATCCATGGACAAGGGGGAACTACCATGGGTTCAGGCTGTGTAGCTGCTCCCCAAAACTGTGAGATTGCTTTAGACATGACCTGCAGCACCTCCTAAATCTTTAGTAGTTTTACCTGTACTTAGACCACATGATAGGAAATCAGAAACCAAGGAACCCAAACTACTCTCACTCAACATCGGCAGCGCAAATATGAGCTTCGAAAAAGCAAAAACATACTTGGCGTTACACAATATTCTATCAAATTCCATGAGATGACATTGTCAATTATTGACAATTAAGAACAGAACATAAATTTAAATATTCATATAGAATGTATATACTGTATATGCTATCACAACTGCATTTTTTTTTGTTAGAACAATTATGAAGATAGTAATTTCAGACTGATAACATCCCAATTATTTGTACTGAGTGGTATGTACTATACAAATACAGTACCAGAAATTTCAAGCTAAGGCCTCATTTACACTTAGGAATGTGCAATTCATATCGCCTCACTCCCGGGACATTTAGTTCCGGGCGCCTGGCAGGTAGGTTTTTTTGCCTTTAGCTCTGATGTTGGCAAACAGCAGGGCTCATCTGTCAGGTGGAAGCATTCATGCGGCAGCGCTGCCACCAGATTGCTTCCACACAGCCCACAGTGCTAGCCGCCTCCCCCTTGCCCGCTATATGTCTGAAGGCCTGGGACCAGTTAGTGGGTGCCGGCACTATGCGGGTATACAGGAGGGAGGAGAGCGGACATATCAGCTCCCCTTCTTGTCCTGACTCGGAAGTGACGTCACTTCCGAGTCCCCATTGACAGATTCCCGGCCATCGAGGCCAGGAAAGAATGTAATGCAGTGCGATGTGCACTGCATTACATTCAGAGGAGCACAAGGGAGACATGCAGGGTCTTTTAGACCCTGGATGTTTCAAAAAAAGAGAACCTGTCACCAAAAAATCATCCCATAGGAGACTTTTTGTCCCCTATGTGATAAAAAAAAAAGTTACACCCAAGCATATAATCCCCAACTGGATTTTCAAGGTCCCCCACCCCCACATATGTACACATGCACAAACGTAGACGCACGAGCTGGGACGCCCACACATAAACCTGACAATTGCGATACACGTTACATATCACCATGCACGCCAGGTTGAGAGCAATAATTCTAGCACCAGAACTCCTTCGTAACGCTAAACTGATGACCTATAGGGGGCTTTAAATGCGTCACCTATAGAAAATATAGGGTACTAAAGTTTGATGCCATTTCACATGCAAATTTAAGATTTGACGTTGTATATCTATTTACTCTATGCAACCTTGTCTTTTATATTTTACAAAAAATTGGATAATTTATTGCTTTTTGTACCCTAAAATTAACTTAAGTGTATTTTTTACTGAAATTTTGCGTTTCCTAGACCTTTGTGACAATATCATGTGAGATAAAAAATTTTAACTACCGCTATTTTATTCTCTAGGTTCTCTGATTTCAGAAAATATATCATGTTTTGGAGTTTTGTGTAATCTTCAGGTCTTAAATGAATTTTTAAATGCGTGCAAAAAAAGCAAAAATGGCTCTGGCACCGAAAGGATAAAGGATAAGCCCGCCATTCCCTTTCCTGATGAGCAGCCAATCGGTGCTCATTACACTGCAAGGTGTAAACAGCGCAATGTTAAAAATATTAAACGTTTAAGTCACCATAAAAAATAAAAACCATATAAATGCTGCGCTACATTCAAAATTAAAGTGAATGTGGAATCCGATAATATAAATCAATATAGTGACAATATTATGTAAATAAATATATAAGTGCTTAATGATAACAAAAATTATCACATCAAACACCCCAAAAATTATAAAAATACAAACTTAAATCTATACGCATGTGCATAAATTACACATACATATAGTTATATCACACGTGCAAATGTGAAGTGAAATAATGGCTTATTAAACGCACAGAAAAACAAATCTATAAATGTTGAAGGTGAAATAAAAAAAAATGTGAAGTGAAATAATTGCTTATTAAACGCACAGAAAGTCCAATTAAATGTTGAAGGTGAACAAAAATGATAACGGTGTTTCCAATAATACTGCAAAGTGACCACAGGTGAACCAAATCGTGCAGGTATCTGAGTGTAGATAGAGCTTGTGAATCCAACCACCTTCTGGATTAGCCTCTCACCTCATCCCTTCGACCCTTGCGGATCAAAGAGCAATAATGGATCCCTCTCACAGATCCTCCAGGCACCACAGCCTTCCAGAAACGCTTTTCAAATTTCAATAATCCCACTCAAGCTCTTCTCCAGGTATAGGTGAAACATCAATCCCTCAGAACAAAAAGAGGAATCCTCCCATAGTGTAGTATATTTATTTATTTATACCATAGGAACATAGGAACATAAACTTGTAGGTAGAAAATTCCACTTACATAGCAGCCAGTCCACATGAGACCCTCATGCTCTCAGATGAGGATAAATCTGTGTTGTTGGGTGTACAGCTGAATAACAGGTGTACCAAGATGGCCGCCACGCCGGAAATACGTCACCGCGCTTACGCCGACGCGTTACGTCACAATATCACGTGACTTCATCAGGGCTCTGAGAGCATGAGGGTCTCATGTGGACTGGCTGCTATGTAAGTGGAATTTTCTACCTACAAGTTTATGTTCCTATGTTCCTATGGTATAAATAAATAAATATACTACACTATGGGAGGATTCCTCTTTTTGTTCTGAGGGATTGATGTTTCACCTATACCTGGAGAAGAGCTTGAGTGGGATTATTGAAATTTGAAAAGCGTTTCTGGAAGGCTGTGGTGCCTGGAGGATCTGTGAGAGGGATCCATTATTGCTCTTTGATCCGCAAGGGTCGAAGGGATGAGGTGAGAGGCTAATCCAGAAGGTGGTTGGATTCACAAGCTCTATCTACACTCAGATACCTGCACGATTTGGTTCACCTGTGGTCACTTTGCAGTATTATTGGAAACACCGTTATCATTTTTGTTCACCTTCAACATTTAATTGGACTTTCTGTGCGTTTAATAAGCAATTATTTCACTTCACATTTTTTTTATTTCACCTTCAACATTTATAGATTTGTTTTTCTGTGCGTTTAATAAGCCATTATTTCACTTCACATTTGCACGTGTGATATAACTATATGTATGTGTAATTTATGCACATGCGTATAGATTTAAGTTTGTATTTTTATAATTTTTGGGGTGTTTGATGTGATAATTTTTGTTATCATTAAGCACTTATATATTTATTTACATAATATTGTCACTATATTGATTTATATTATCGGATTCCACATTCACTTTAATTTTGAATGTAGCGCAGCATTTATATGGTTTATATTCACTTGATCACTGGTATATGATTTAATGCTAGCAGCTGTTTGGGGTTCATATATTTAATTTGTATTATTTAAAACACTATATTTGGAGCGCAGGAGGGTCACACCACTATTGCTAAGTCACCATAAAGCTTTAATTGTTAAATGCCCCAGACATCCCATAAAAAGCACATCCGATTTAAATACGGTTTTGGTTAAAATGTATTTTTTTTTATCAGGATAAGTAAATTGTCATGCGGGGCAAGTAGATTGGGACACCAATTTAGTCCCTGGACAAGTAGTTTGTTAAAAAGTGTCCACACCCCTGACACAGAGCTGAGCGTATTGCAAGCGTTTTTTTAAACATTTTTTTTACGCATCTTTGAGAGGTTTTTTTGAGCAGATTTGCAAATGCTATACGTTGTTTTTTGGGAGTTTTTCATTTAGGTGTTTTTGCTGTGGCCAATAGAAATAGAAACAGCTGCTGTTTGAACTGAAAACACCTGAAAAAACACTTGAAAAAAACACTCATTCCCACTGTTCAGGTGTTTTCCACTCAAGTCTATGGGGACAAAACACTCAGATCTACCTGAAAAGTAGCGCAAGTACTTTTTTGAGCGACAGGCGTTTTGCTACAGGCGACAGAACGCTCAATTGTGAATAGGGGCCATCGGAAATAATGGGACTTTACTTGCTGTGCAGTTTTGAGCTTTGAGCTGAAAAACGCTCAAGTGTGAATGGGGTTTTAAGACCTTTTGCATATATATATATATATATATATATATATATATATATGTATTGCTGAAAGCTTTCATGTTATATAAACAAGTTACTGACTTACTAGTGTTTTGTCAGGACAGGATGTATAAGGTTTAATGTTTTTATTTCAGACAGATATTGGAAGTCTTCATCTATGTCTGTACTCTAGCCCTTCGCACGCATTTTTGAGTACTCATGGTGTATAGCATATGCATGAGCATAAATTACATTTCATCATCACATACTAATGTAAATTGGTTTTGTACTGGAGATCTTATAATTAAACCTTAGCAATGGACTATAAATTTTGCGCTTAAAGTGAACCTGTGCCCAGACTATGGAAATTAAATAATTTACCTATTTTTAACAAGCAGAACTTTAAAACAAGCTCTCCCTATCTCTAGCTGCTGTAATGTGAAATAATTATTTCTCAAAGATTACTGCAAGGACCCTAAACCCAGGTTCATGCTGTGTTTACATTAGAAGGCTGGCAGCCTGCCAAGGTTCTGCTGCAATAGAAAGCATTAGGAGAAAACTAAGATTCCATCTGTTGTGAATTTTGAAAATTATTTTCTCCACAATGCTTAGAGCTACAGAGGTAATTGGCTTGTTTTAAAGTGTTTTTACTGATTGTTTTTAATATGTAAATGCTTTAATGTACATTGTGAGAACTTATGTTCACTTTAAAGAACAGTGAACTTTAATTGTTCACGATTTTGGCAATTATTATTTATATAGCTCCAACAGTTTGCGCAAGTCTTTACAAAATGAAGACAGACATTACAGTTACAATACAAGAGGCACAAGAGGAATCAGAGGGGCCTGCTTGTTACAACTGGTTTGTACTATTTCTGTATTTAGTTACATAAAATATTTACAGTATTTTACAAATAAAGGTTTAATGCAGTGTTTATCATCATGTTTGCAAAGCATAAAAAAATAAACCGCCCTTGTCTTTATGCTTCCTGGCAGGCTATGTTAATCCATTTGTTAAAATATTTTTCAACAAGGCAATACCTATTATCTGAGACTTGCCTAAAGCTCAATCTTGGTTCAAAATTGGCTCAGAATTGGTAAATATGAAATATTAATATGCAATATTTTATATCTGCTCAATTAAAAAAAGGTTTTCTCTTTAGTCTTTTGAAAATAAAGAAAGAAGCCATAAAGGACATTATAGACTTCTTTCACCACGCCTTGTCTTGTAGAAATAAAAGATGTTGCTACTGCTTCTGTACACCTCATATTAGTTGCGCAAATGTTTATCAAAATTATAATTTTAATAGAAATACACCAACATTATAAATAGTGCACACGAACACAACATAACTTCTAAAATTCCTGTTAAATCTAAAAGAGTTAGATAGTGTGTTAATAAATAACACTTTTTTGTACATTTTAAAACATTGTGCCTTTTTGCAAAACAGTGAAAATTGTATGAATGTAAAACTGTAAATCACCAATTTGTTGCTTTGGCAACACACTTTATCATCATTGCTTTGGTGAGTTGCAGTGCCAGTTATTTAAAAACAGAGCAGACTAGTTATGAAAAAAAATATAAATAGACACATTTTTTGCCCCTTAACCCAATACTGACCTGTCCAGCTGCTTTGACCATTCCAAGGCGCCACCAATATACCCAGTGTTGGAGTCTAGAAGGAGCAGTGATGTGACTCCCCTCTGTCATGTGACAGTACCAGGGGTGGACTGACCATTCAGGCACTCGGGCACTGCCCGAGAGCCCAGGGTCAGTAGGGGGCCCCATGAAATGCTCCTGGTACCTTTCATAGGCTTCTTTTAGGTGTGATTTGAGTGTGGGCAAGGACACAGGGGCCCCATGAGCCCCTATTATCCAGAGGCCCCATGAGTTGTCAGTCCGCCCCTGGACAGTACTTACTCCTGGGGACTGCTGCTGGAACTGAGCTCTGTCACATGGGAGGAGGTCACTTGCTCGGCCATACTCATACCTGCTAAGCAAAGAGCAGTGGAAGATCACTGGAAATGTATGATCAGCCTGGAAAGGTGGGCCAGGGAATGGTATTTCACAACTGCTGTCATTTTGACAAATGGTGACAGTATATACCAGTGATGACAGGTACTCTTTGGGAAAATAACAGGGATCTGAACAGACCCATGGTGAGCAAAATATTCAGCATTTGGGCTTTTAAAAGTTTGCCTATGGGGACTTTTGGGTACTGATGTTTTTTGCTATTTTTCAGGTGCATACAATTTTTTTACTTTTCACAACCTTACTTATGTTTAAAGGGTATTTAAACCCAACATTTCATATTCCTGATGTGTACCTGCAGTACCATGTACTTGTATGAAAATGTATCTTGTTCTCTTTGTATTTCTTCCTTTGTGTGAAATCCCTGGTGTTTCTGCCAGTCCATCTGCTTTCTTAAAAAAAAAACAAAAAAAAAAACTGACCACACTAAGCATATGAGCTCACTGTGGGAAGTTCTCTAGCTGTGCTGGGAACTCAATGTGCTCTTCTTCACCGATTAGACTTGTCCTAACAAGCCACCCCCCCCCCCTTCCCATACAGCCATTCACTGGCAAGATTAGTGTGCTGATGTTTCTCCACCCTCACCTCTTTATGCAGCTGAGAACAGAGGGTATGTGATCACTAATAAAAAAAGGGGAAAAATTTATTTATAATTTTTTTATATATGTATAAACAAAAGTGCTGCCTTTAATTATTCTTTTAAACTGTATGGGTTGTTTTACAAGGTGAGGGTTGACATATAGTTTAATATTTTACAAAAAAAGTTATATTGTGTCTATGTGCATAAAACTTAATATGATTTAAATTTTTACTGAAAATTCACATTTTATATAGTGTAGTGCAAATATTGTTCGACATAGAAAATGCAACTACCATCATTTTATTCTACAGGCCCTCTGCTTTCAGCAAATATATCATGTTTTGGGCGTTTTAGGTGTGTTTTCATGACAACTGGGCATTTCAGTATGTGTGGTCAAAATGAAAAAAAAAAGGGCTCTGGCAATGAAAATGTTAAAGCACGGATTTTTCCAAAAACTCCCCAATCTATGGCTGCTCTTGGATTTCAATTAAAGTCTGCAGATATCCATGAAATGCATAGATGCATTCCTTAGGGATGCAAGGGATACCTTCTTTTATATAGGGGTAGGAATTAGAAGTGGACTTGTCTCTCCTCTTTCTTTAGTCACGTTTTTCATGCTTTCCATCACAGATCTCAGGAAAGATCAGGTCTTTATATATTGATATATTGGTATTTTCAGGTATACAAGGTGCTGGCCGTAGTTCAGACCAATGGATACACCTCTACAATAATGTACATATCCATTATTCACAACACAAATTCATTTTGTCTGTTATAGAGCTTTACACTAAAAAAACTAAAATGTCTAGTGCAACAAATTACAGTTTTTAGCAATATAAAGTGTCACCATAATAAAGTGTGTGACTGTTTTCTTTAATGCAAACTTGTGACCTGGTAATTGGGAGTCAGGAATTTGCACATTAGTAACATGCAGTACATAGGATTTAAGCCCTTAATGGCCTACGTAGCTGCAGGTGTTGTGGGGCATTTTATCCCCAAACGTTCACAGCAGAAGCAGCAAAGTCATTCAAGTCAGCCCGGTGTCGGCTGACGTCCCTCAGCCAGTCCAAGCTGGGGAAGGATCCTGACATTAAAATTGGGATCCACCCCAGAGTCTGGAGCGGCACCTGGCTCAGCCTGTCAGTGATCTTCTGAGAGCCTGAGCCAGCTGCTTTTCTGGCAATGACTTCAGGCAGTCATTGCCAGAAAAGGATTCCCAACAAAATATTAAAAATGAACATTTTATTTATTACTATATTCATTTGTCCAATTACATTTGAGCCCCTGAAAATGGAGGGACTGTGTATAAAAATGGTTACAGTTCCTAAAACTTGTACTTGAAATTTATGTTCAACCCCTTGAATTAAAGCTGAAAGTCTGCACTTCAAATTAATGTGGATTGTTTCATTTTAATTTATTCTGGTGGCATACAGAGCCAAAAGTATGAACATTGTGCCTGTGTCCAAATATATATGGACCTAACTGTAAGTATAATAAATTATACTTAAATAAATTTATATATTTAATATTTAATACATAAATTTATACTTAAATAAATTATACTTTAATAAATTATAATTTGGGGGAAAAAAACATACTTCTCTTTTAATCTTCCCTCCTACATACACAAACCCTACCTTCCACACCATTAAGATCCACCTATTTTTATAAATGGCAGCTATAGGAAGGTTAGGAAGTAGAAGACTGTGATGTTACGATGGGCTGTTTAGAATATGCTAAAACCTTTATTCACAGAAAACAGTAAAGCATTATTACTTACATTACCTTTGTTCTTTATTGTATTACATTTTATACTAAGCCACAGATGTGCTTTAACCACCTCCCGTCTGGCCGTTGTATGTAAACGGCCGGACGGTGGCACTGCAGGGTCGGGTAGCTGTTTATAAACGGCCTTCACGCACCCTGCTTGTGCGTGCTCCCCGGGAGCGCGCAGCACCGCGATCCAGTGCCCGCTGTATCCTCCGGACACAGTGAAACACCAATCGTTGGATGGGACCTCTGTACGAGGTCCTGATCATGTGATCACTGATTGGCCAATCAGTGATCACATGCAAAGTAGTAAGCAAGATGTCACTTCTGACATCATTGCTTACTACGTGTGAAATCTGTGAATGATCACAGAGGTCACATGGTACAAGGCTATTCACAACAGCCTTGTACCATGTGACAAGCTGTGACCAATCACAGCTCACTCAGTAGTTCTCAATGGCTGCAAGAATGCAGACAGAGAGAAAGACAAATGATTGCTTTTACATCCTATATGGGTGTAAAAGCAATCAGTGTAAAAAAAAAAAAAAATCTTCATCACCCCCTATTCTGACTCAGATTGTTGTGATAGCAATTTATCCCTTGTGAGACCTCTCTGCCTAGCCTGTATAAGCAGATATAATCACTGTGGGTAATCCTTATCAGATAGCTGAACTCACCAATACTGTGTTCATCCAGAAGTTGCTTTATTCTGTACATGTGACAACAGGATACAGCAGATTGAATGGTTTCCAGTATTATGCGGTCAAAAGATGATACTTTCTGTAGCGTACTATGCAGAATACATGTGTCCCTGTTACATGTGGACTGTTAGCTGCATCCATGACACAGGAAGTGCTGTACTCAAGAAGAAGGGAGGAGCTTCATATGCAAAGGAATTGTGTCATAGATCTCAGGGAGGTAATATGAAAAACAAATAAGGCCACTGGATGGCAGCATTACTAACTATAGAAATGTCCATAGGAAATGGTACAAAGAATAAACTATATGAATTCTCATGTACATTAACATAAATATTAACTGTGTAACAGCATACCCCCCAAAAGTAGTACAATGTCACTGTACTGCTAGGGTGACAGTATGTAAAAAAAAAAAATGTAAAATTTTTTTTTAAAAATTATAATTTTTGGTTATAAACTAATTTGGCTCATTTTTTTTTACTAAAAAGATAACGGAAAAAAACACCTTTTTTCAAAATTTTTGGACATTTTCATTTACATAGCAAAAAAAATTAAAATCCCAGCGGTGAATAAATACCACCAAAATAAAGTTTTATCTGTCTAAAAAAAATGGTAAAAAATTCATATGGGTACAGTGTTGCATGACCGTGCAATTGTCATTCAAAGTGTGATAGTGCTGAAAGATGAAAATTGCCCTGGTCAGGAAGGGGGTAAAAGTGTCCGGACTGGAAGTGGTTAAATAAATACAGTTGTAGTTTTTGTCAGCAGTCCATACTTAACTAGATCATCATATGCTGCAAAACAAATGCTCATGACATTGAAATTAATTTACAGTTTGGAAGAGTGCACAGTGGATCTGAATGGACTTATGATTTAATATACCTTGATTTTCAAATGCAAAACATTTGCACTCTTATTGGTGTCACTGAGTCACAGAGCTGACACAACAAAGTAAAAGATACAACATTCAATAGTGCCGCTGAAATACAGATTATTATCTTAAAGTCAAATACAAGAAATAACATGAAACTTCAGGTTTTTACCTTTCCAACCTTTGCATGGTCATGGCAAGTGTCTTGTTCAATTCCTCTATTACCCTACATCCGGGGGGTAATGATGGATGAATGGGCACTGAGCTGGATCCAGTTGACAGGTGCTGGCTCCCATACTGAAGCTGGTGCTGGTGAACAGCTAACTGGGATGGCAGGATAGTGTGATGATGCTGAGAGCTTTTCTGATTGCTATAGGAGTGGGGGTAATCTGCTCCTAATGGCATGCATATCATAACTTTCTTTGGAGGTAGTGGAGGAGACATCTTCCCCGGCATACAAGGCAGTTTCACAGGTGCTCCGGAGTCTAGAGAAGAAGAACCATACATTTAACATGGATCAATAAACAATAGGTACATTTAATTTTCAGCTGTGGTTCTGCATCCATTTGAGCTACAAAATCTGCTAATTCTATTGTAGACATTGTCATCAAAACATGAAGAATCGTGTAAAAATGTGAAGGCCTCATCAAATGTACTTTCCACCTTCAGCTTAAAAGAATAACTCACTAACAGTCATATTTTCCCATTATAACTATAGCTGCTGCATGAGATAACAGGATAATAGAATGAGTCTAATAGTCAGTAAGTTAGAGAATACTAAACTATGGCAGCTGCCTGGTTTGGCTGTCTTTTGCATCCAAGGCCAACACTCTCATGTCTAAGGGCCCTATGTAGGAGGCCAACTGATTGATTTTGTTCCCCCAACAATAAATAGCGTTGGCAGCATCTGTCTGTGCCACTTACCCCCTTCCCCTCTCCATTCACTTGAACACGAATGTTTAGCCAAGGAGGACATTCCTGTGTATGGAGCCATCTGCAGACTGTAAAGCCTTAGGGTGGAGGGAACCTGAGAAGTACCCTCAGATGTATGAAAGTTTGGACAGCAAAAACATACTAAACCTCTGGAGCATAAAACAGTGTGCCCTGAAAAAAGGTCTATGTGGAATAATTCTAAAACAAGTTACAACAGTACATAGAGTGCAAACAATGAAAACTTGAAGTTGAATGAGAGTTGAACAGATATTCACAGACTGTTTCGTGATACATGTGACTATGCTTTAAGATTTAACAGCATACTATAAATTAGAGATATTCATCTTTTATAAACAAGAACATGAAAACAGCAGTTGACGAAAAGCTATTTTTACATTGTCCACACAATACATATACATGTTAAAAAGGTTTGTTTAACCGAAATTGGTAATTCTATTTTTCTGGTAGATGGTGGAGAGTTAAAGTGTATCTAAGTAAAAAAAAATATATTTTAGCTCATCAGTCGTTAGATGTGGTGGTAATATTTGTTTTTCTTATGATTTTTTTCTTTTTTTTTTCACTTGATAATCCTGCCAGTAACATATATCCTAGGATAACAATGCTTACTCACTCTACTGTATCTATAGAGGGCCATTGCTGTAACTCAGCACCATTCCTGTCTCCTAATCTCCATAACAGGGGGAGTTGTTCTGTAGTTCACAGATTTCTGAGAATAATGCTAACTAGTACACTACTGAAACTAGTGCAGTCAGCACAGGCAGAGAACACAGTAAGTTATCAGCTTGCAAAATGTCTGCCAAGATCAACAGGTATTTTTTTGGCCTTGTTAAATGGTATATTCTACAGACTAAAGGGGAAAAGAGTAAAGTTCATTGAGAGGGTTTACATACCCTTTAAGCCACCTAGTAATTCTTTATGCCTCTCAGTGTTCTGGTGGTTAGATTTCTGTAAATGAACATTCCTGCTGTAGCTTTTACAAGATGATGCCACTATCACTTGAATTTCTTTCACTATTTTAATATTTATATCATTTTAGAGGGTACTAGAGCTGGGAAATGCAGATTGAACCTTACTTCTGGAGTCTCTGACAGAGATGTATAAGAAGGCAATGATGATCTAAACCAAGCTCAATCTATACTTGAAATACCTCTATTTGAATTGAATGACCTTTGGAGAGACTAAAATCCACCTAGATATGTGATCTAATGGGAGTGTTAAAACTGATACACCAAGTCATAGGATACTTCTCTGTGGAAGATCACTGAAGAAAAGGTTTACCATTCATTAGATGAAGAAGTGGCCCAAGGTCAAGAGATTTGTTGTGTTTGCATTTTGAGTAAGATGACTGAGTGATAAACCCAAAGAACATAGAAGGAAGAGTCATACAATGTTTATTTACTCTTTCTTACCTGCTATATGATTGGCAATTCTGGAAATAGGTTTAGGAGGCAGGGCAGGGGGCTGCTTGAGGAGAGATAACGGTTTCACTGGGCAGTCCTCATGGTCTACAGGGAAAACAGCAGATTTTTTGGGGGGTAGTAGCAGGGTTGGCTTGTATGATAGATCCTGGGACAGGGATCCTGGCTCTGATGGGAGATCTTCAGACACTGAGAAACATAAACGACATCACACACATGACACGTGTGAAATAGGAACAAACATATATGACAACAGCATGTACAGTAATGAGCTAATTCACAGACTTTACAATTAAACAGGTGGTACAAAATGGTATCATTTTACATTGTCTAGACATGTCCTTTGATATTGTCAAATACTCATTTATGAATCCCATGGAACTGTTCTTAGATCTCTGAAATGTGATATACTGTTGAAGAGTAAGAGTAACAATAATCTCCTTTCGACTGACATAATGTTCTCTGCAAATCTACAATGAAAGAGCTAACAAACGAACACAAGAGCAGTATAATGATCACACGGTGCTGAAATACAACAATGCCCAGAATATTTCCAATGGATTTTAACGCCACAGCAACATATACTGTATGACAAGGAAAAAAGCAATAAAGCTTTAAAATGGGTTTCTGATCTCCTATTTCATTAATTATTACTATGTATGCTAACCACAAAATACTGTACATGAGGTTCTTTCACAGTATGTCTGTTTAAACCCCTTTATTAACCAGAAAATACAATTCCTTCCAACATATGCCAAGAACAAACAGCAGGTAAGTACCATTCCTTCCAACACACTGTATGCCAAGGACAAACAGCAGGTAAGTTCCATTTCTTCCAACATATGCCAAGGAGAAACAGCAGGTAAGTACAATTCCTTCCAACATATGCCAAGAACAAACAGCAGGTAAGTGTTACTCCACATGACTGCTCCACCATGAATCAACCAGCCTCTTACCAAAAGTTGTTGATCTCTTGGGTTAACAGAGGCCAACAACTTTTGGTAAGAGGCTGATTGATTCATGGTGGAGCAGTCATGTGGAGTAACACCTGCTGTTTGTCCATGACACCTGTTGGAAGGAATCCGCATAGACTTTGCACTTTAATTTCTTGCACTATGAACTTTGCACTAGTCTAATACTTATTGGCTACTTTGATGTAGCAACTTTGGCATCAATTTGCATATTTATTTATTTATCTATTGTTTAGTCTATTTATGGTCTATACATGCACTAGCACTTTTGTTTATTCATGGTCCATATAAGCACCAGCACCGGTTTAGATATTGATTGTTATAATACATGTTTTGCTCGTGTATATTTATTGATCTATTTATCTTTTTGCACACATAGTACTATATAGGCTAGTATATAGGAAGTTTGTTCATACAAACAGTTTTTTTTAGTTTTGTGTGTAATAAATGACTTAGAAAATAATGTGCCTATACTTAAAGTGAACATTCCATTAAAATGGAAAGTTGAAAAGTGTGTGATATCAAATGTGCCCCCCCCCTCCAAAATGCAATGAAAAAAAAAAGAAAAAAATACTTATATCTGCTTTAGCTTTCCACACTTCCAGGAGACCCAGGTGACATCAGTGTGCATAAGCACGACTTCCCGAAAATGCTGGGTCCTCTAGGGAGTGCGTTATCACAGGATTTCAAGCTCCTGGCTATCCCAGGAGGCAGCGGTGAGACATGATAATATCACCCATACCTCCCAGAAACACTGGAAGATGGACCTTTGAAAGCAAACTTTTTTTTTTGTGGGGGAGACTTTCAATAGTTTAGACCTGGTCTGCTTCAACCTTATCTTTTCTTTATAGACATCAGGGTAAAAAAAAAAAAAGCAAATGAAAGGAAATAATGACAGGATCATATCCTATTTACACTAATATGTGTAACACTTCATACATTGTGACTACCATATTAATTATTGCAATGATCTAGGCATTAAAACGGACCTTCAGTCTCCTTTTCTTCTTTATATATACCTGCTCCTTCCACCCTCCTGTAACACAATTTGATTTTTTTTTTTTTTTATAGAAATCCCTTAGTAGAGAATGACATAGCTCAAGCTGACCACAGCCTCTTGGGGTACTCAATTCCCACATCTCCAGACTCTTTGGGGCAAACTCTACCACACTATGCATGCGCTGGGTAGTCTATAGAACACTGCGCATATGTGCAGCGCCAGCTGCAGGAACCTGGAAGAGACAGCTGCCCCTCGGATGACATAGGAGAAGATGGTGGCACAGGACCTGGTACACAATGCTGGATTTGCTGGGCATCTAAATCTGTTTTTTTAGGACAATCCAGTAGACAGTGTAAGTGATAAATGTAAAAAGAAATGAGAGGAGTGAAGTTCCTCTTTAAGTTTAATCCTTTGTGCTGTTTGCTCAGGACTTGTTAATAAAACCAGAGTACCTGAACAGAGCATCTTCCATATTTGTATTTGAGGGGTCTCAAAATAGCAACAATACCTATTTTTTATTGGTTAAGGGGTTGAAAGCTTCACCTTCTAAACCAGAAGTAGCGAACCTATGGCACACGTGCCACAGTGGGCACTCAGAGCCCTCTATGTCAGAACACAGTTGAGTCACCCCAGCAGCCAAGCATCAGATAACAGTGCACACAGGGGCCATGCACATGCTCGGAAAGGAGTAGCGGTGCCAGCCGATGAAGTCATGAGCCGCGACTCACTAGCCGCAACTTGTCCGAGCTTTCGCATTGGCTGGTCAATGCACTGCCAAGGATATATATATTCGACTGGCTGTGAGTTTTAATACTTTTTTTTTTTTTTTTTTAAACACAAGATTTGAGCTTGTGCTGATGGTCAGTGGAACTTTGCCCTCTTGTGCTGGTGGTCAGTGGAACTTTGCCCCCTTGTGCTGGTGGTCAGTGGAACTTCCCCCTTTGTGCTGGTGGTCAGTGGAACTTTGCCCCCTTTGTGCTGGTGGTCAGTGGAACTTTGCCCATTTGTACTGGTAGTCAGTGGAACTTTGCCCCCTTGTGCTGGTGGTCAGTGGAACATTGTCCCTTATGCTGATGGTCAGTGGAACTTTGCCCCCTTGTGCTAGTGGTCAGTGGAACTTTGCCCCCTTGTGCTGATGGTCAGTGGAACTTTGCCCACTTGTGCTTATGGTCAGTGGAAATTTGCCCCCTTGTGCTGGTGGTCAGTGGAACTTTGCCGCCTTGTGCTGGTGGTCAGTGGAACTTTGCCCCTTGTGCTGGTGGTCAGTGGAACTTTGCCCCCTTGTGCTGGTGGTCAGTGGAACTTTGCCCCTTGTGCTAGTGGTCAGTGGAACTTGCCCCCTTGTGCTGGTGGTCAGTGGAACTTTGCCCCCTTGTGCTAATGGTCAGTGGAACTTTGCCCACTTGTGCTGGTGGTCAGTGGAACTTTGCCCCCTTCTGCTGGTGGTCAGTGGAAGCTCTGTTTTTTTCTTTTAAGACAAAATATGTTAATGTATGGGTTGTTTTTTCTAAACTAAAACCTCAGTATTCAGGTGTAAATGCAGTGTTGGCACTTTGCGATAAATAAGTGGGTTTTGGGTTGCAGTTTGGGCACTTGGTCTCTTAAAGGTTCACCATCACTGTTCTAAACCATGAGCCTGATGCTTCTTCCAACTTCTATTTCATTGTTCATAAACTAAATAGAGGGGGGAGATGAACCCCGATGAGAGTGGGAATAAGACATTTTGAAAGCATTTTATGCAGAGGTGAAGTCTAATGCTCTTAGTAGAGGATTATGCTGGCTTAATGGCATACCTGGCAAGAAGCTAATATAACCTCATGTTGTGATCAGCACAAACACAACCAGACTAATTACTCCTACAGGAATTCGTTTACATGTGTTTGCAGATTTTGGTCATTAAATTTTAATGCATGAAGAGCAATTATACTACTATTTATTTTTCCTTGTGTGGTGGGACTTATTTCTATACTCACTAACACATTTCTAAAATAGGCATATTTTAGGAACACCTTACATTAAGGAAAAATGTGCCATGCTTCAAACAGCAAAAAGCAGTAACATTGCAAAACTTATATCTGCACTATATGTTTTGAAGCACCAATCAAAAAACATTGCTGGTAATTAACAGAAAGCAATTTGACTAAACAGAGGAAAAACTATACACAATGTTAATTTCAAATTGTCCACCAGATGTCCCTACAGATTTACCTGAGAATATGATACAAAGGCATAAGTAATCACAAGCAGGGGTGGACTGACAACTCATGGGGCCCCCGGGCAATAGGGATCATGGGGCCCCTTGTGTCCTTACCCAAACTCAAAACATCCTATGAAAAAGGTACCAGGGGCATCTCATGGGGCCCCCTACTGACCCCGGGCCCTCGGGCAGAGCCAGAGTTTCAAATTGGTCAGTCTGCCCCTGATCACAAGGCAAAAAATCCCACAGACAAAGCCATGAAAGGCATGAAGTGTGTTTAAAAGTGTATTTCTACTTTTGTAGCCAAATTGGGATAACACCAATCACTTGCATGTGATCACTGCATGAGCAATTACATGCCAGTGAGCGTGATTAGCTGTGAGAGGTGTCAGCCTCCAATTGCTTTCAATAGGGCTGCATATTTGCAGCTAAACACAGGAACCCCCACTGGGATTCTCGCAGCTGAACGCACCCTTACCCCTGGTTCACATATATGCGACCGCGCGGGCCACGTTTTGTGCAGGCATGAGCCCATTCATTTGAATGGACTCCCGTGCCCTGTGACACACAGGAAAGAAGTCCCTGCACTTCTTCTGAAAACGCAGCCAGCACGGGAACCTCGGATTCCAGTATGGTTGCGTTTTCCAGTGCGGGTGGCCTGCCATTAGAATTAATGGCACCCACCCGTGGGTCTGCATTCCTCTGTTCGGGTGGTGCAGCTGCACGAATTTTTGTGTGGATCCACAGTGGCACCACCCGCACATATGTGGACCAAGCCTTAGAAGTTTGCTTTCTGTATTGTATGTTATTGGGAGGAAAATCATCCTGTCCTAAGCCTAACTTTTGGGGCAGACTCAGTCATTCGGAAATTGTTCGGAATACTTGAAGGCACATTTTCTTTAGGCATGCTGCGTGAATGGGAACCAGGGGCGGATTGACCATTTGGAAACTCGGGCACTGCCCGAGGTCAGTAGGGGGCCCCATGAGATGCCCCTGGTACCTTTTTCATAGGCTTTTTTGAGTTTGGGCAAGGACACAGGGGCCCCATGATCCCCTATTGCCCGGGGGCCCCATGAGTTGTCAGTCCGCCCCTGATGGGAACACGTAACAAACATAATGTGGGGTTTTTTAATTTTGACTGCAAAAGTGGAAATACATTATGGTGTTGATTTACTAAAGCTGGAGAGTGCAAAATCTGGTGCAGCTGTGCATGGTAGCCAATCAGCTTCTAACTTCAGCATGTTCAGTTAACCAAAATATATAAAACTTTACTTTTCTACCTAAATAATATATCCCCCAATCCCACCTTATAAAAAGTGTCCAAAATATCAAAATAGTGTCCCAAATGTCTCAATTATCAAAATAAATCTCCACACATGTAAGCCATTAAATTCTTTCTTCTTCAAACTTGCAAATCCTGATGACAGTAAACCTGAAAGAAAAAAAAACTTAACATAGTGTCATACCATTTAAATAATAAAACACACGTGCCACTCTCTGTGCAACATGCAAAATCTATATATACGTGTATACTCTATAAGTGAGTATCTCTATACATGCAGAAATATATCAATAAAAGACACTCACATAAAGTGTCAGCTGCAAACACAAGTGAAACTAAAAATATCACTCCAAACGATGTGTGTCACCACACTCTGTATACATAAGTGTACACCTTAGACCCAAACCAGCAATCTCCACCTCATGTGCTGATGGATAATTACCCTATGCAGGAAGAGATAGGGCATCACACCACTCTGGGTTACTATCTCATCATTCAGATCATTCAGATTTCAGGCTTCCTCCAATATTATTCCTCCATTTCCCTCATGAGAAAATTCACAGTTACCGATAGTAGATAAAACACAGTCTTCCTTTATTTGGCAACTTACATTAAAATAAGGGTGAAGCAGCTCCTCCTCACAGGGATACAGATACAAACAAGTTTAGGGAAACATTAGCCACATGTTCCCACTTCCAAGATGGCCACGATCGCACTTCCGGTCAGCGTCGATACGTCTGACGTCATGTGTCACTGACGCGTTTCGTCACCTCCTATGACTTTTTCACCCTTCTGAAAAAGTCATAGGAAGTGACGAAACGCGTCAAGGACACGTGACGTCAGACGTATCGACGCTGACCGAAGTGCGATCGCGGCCATCTTGGAAGTGGGAACATGTGGCTAATGTTTCCCTAAACTTGTTTGTATCTGTATCCCTGTGAGGAGGAGCTGCTTCACCCTTATTTTAATGTAAGTTGCCAAATAAAGGAAGACTGTGTTTTATCTACTATCGGTAACTGTGAATTTTCTCATGAGGGAAATGGAGGAATAATATTGGAGGAAGCCTGAAATCTGAATGATCTGAATGATGAGATAGTAACCCAGAGTGGTGTGATGCCCTATCTCTTCCTGCATAGGGTAATTATCCATCAGCACATGAGGTGGAGATTGCTGGTTTGGGTCTAAGGTGTACACTTATGTATACAGAGTGTGGTGACACACATCGTTTGGAGTGATATTTTTAGTTTCACTTGTGTTTGCAGCTGACACTTTATGTGAGTGTCTTTTATTGATATATTTCTGCATGTATAGAGATACTCACTTATAGAGTATACACGTATATATAGATTTTGCATGTTGCACAGAGAGTGGCACGTGTGTTTTATTATTTAAATGGTATGACACTATGTTAAGTTTTTTTTTCTTTGAGGTTTACTGTCATCAGGATTTGCAAGTTTGAAGAAGAAAGAATTTAATGGCTTACATGTGTGGAGATTTATTTTGATAATTGAGACATTTGGGACACTATTTTGATATTTTGGACACTTTTTATAAGGTGGGATTGGGGGATATATTATTTAGGTAGAAAAGTAAAGTTTTATATATTTTGTTTGCTTGGCCTTCAAGGGTGGAGGTGGATAACTTTTCTGGGATATTATATTGGGATTGTGTTGCTGTGTATTTTTATATATGTTCAGTTAACCATTTGAGCTACTAAAGGTTTTACCCCTTTCATGACCAGAGCACTGTTCGCTAATCAGCCCTGCTCTACTTTAACTACCAAAGTGGTATTTCATCAGCACTTTTTTTTTAATGTTTTGAGATATAAACAAAAAAGACTGACATTTTTGAAAAAAATATATATATATTTTCTGCTATAAAACATATCCAATAAAAAAAAAAATCAAATTTCTTCATAAATTTAGGCCAAAATGTATTCTGCTACATGGCTTTGGTAAAAAAAAATCCCAATAAATGAACATTAATTGGTTTGTGTGAAAGTTATAGCGTCTACAAACTCTTGGGGATCAGGAAGGAACTTTTTTCCCCAGCACGTGCAAATTGGATCATGCTTTGCTGGGGTTTTTTTTGCCTTCCTCTGGATCAACTGTGGGTATAGGATTATAACTTTTTTTTTTTTATGGTTGAAGTGGATGGACTTTTGTCCTTTTTTCAGCCAAACTAACTATGTAACTATGTAAACTATGATATATATACTGGAATTTACGCAGCTATCGCGCTAAACTGTAATGGCGGTGATCAGCGATTTATAATGTAACTATGATAAATAAAAATGCCAATAAATGTATATTAGTTGGTTTGTGTTAATGTTATAGCGTCTACAGACTATGGTATATATAATGGAATTTACCCAGCTATGGCACTATACTGTAATGGTGGCGATCAGCAACTTATAGTGTGACTGTGATAGGGTATCTGGGAGGGTCACTAACTGACACTGACATCGTTAGTGACACTAATAAAGTGATCAATGATAATACTGTTCACTGTACTAATGGCACTGGCTGGGAGGGGCAATCGGGGGTTAACTGTTTGTCTAACAATGTGTAATGTGTGCTGCTTTTTTTACTATCTGTCTGTTTTTTTTCTCCTTGCTTTGCAGGGAGAAGAAATGGGAAGATCGCTGTTCCCTGTACACAGAGTTTTGTGTTTTTCTAAACACTGTGTGTGATTGGCCACAGCCGATCAGCAGACTTCAGCCAAACTTATTGGCTGAAATCAGCTGCCAAACTCGTGCTGTGTCCAACCACAGCACGGGTTAGTGTGAGCACAGGCACCTGAAAGAAAGGTTTAGATGTACCAGTACGCAGCCCGGTCAGCAGCTGCCGCCCGGCCGCAGTACAATTACTGTATGTGGGTTGCAAGTGGTTACACTTTGACAAAAAAACATGGAGGTTGATTGGTTTCTATGCAGAGCTGCACCAGATTTTGTACTTTGCAGTTTTTGTAAATCAACCCTTTTAAATTCTATACACTGGCGACCAAGAACTGTTGCTAGAAACACATAAATAATTGATCTAAATTCCAATTCACTATTTCACTGTGTGTGTGTGTGTGGGCATATTAATTAAATAACCACAGTATTATGAGGTCTCCACCCAATATTGCGTCTCACCCAGGAATGAACATACACATTCTATAAATATACTGAACACATATTTAGAAGACAATTGAAAACATTTTCTTTCTAGCACAAAAGCACATTTCCTGAAAACATTAAAACACATTCTAATATATGTTAACCATTTGTATCAGCATAAAAAAATACATAATAACTGTTCCAGGTAATTATTTAAAACTATTGATTTGCTCTAATTAATGAAACATTAATGAACCAGGCAGCCCATAAATGCTCACTGACTGCTATCCTTGATAATTAGAAACACGGTGACACTTTGGCTATAATAGACAAATCATATTTTCATTTCTGGATTCAAATTATTTGCCATTCCAGCAGGAGATTGACAAGATCCAATGTTCCAGTCTCCACAACATATGAACATGGTTCTGTAGATGTACAAGACCCTTTTATTAGGTACATTTTAAAAGTGTTGCCACCAGTATCACCGTATATAGTCCATCTTCCAAGTATTGCAACACCATAACTCTTCAAGTTCCCCTAGTAGGATTTTCACAGCCATTTAGGTGCCATTTACACATGAGACTCCTTTACACTTAGCTGATGTTAACGCAGTACATTGTAAGTATGGATCATTGGTTACCACAGTTCTCCATATGCAACAAAATCACTGCATGTACCAATAACGATAGTAGAGTGCATGCATTTATTTTTCATTGTTCATAAGTTGTCACACATCCAGCTATGGCAGCAAATTCCTGGGTGGCTGTAGAGTATAGGCATTTATCCTGCACTTTTTGCATGTTGTAGCACACTCAGCTGTGGCATGTAAATAGGGTCTGCTTGTTAGCAGGTGCAGTTAGCTTGCTTGCCAGTAGACGTCTGTCCCCAACGCAGTCTGGTATAGGGAAAGTGTAGTCGGATGTAGTCGGCTACTGTCCAAGGGACAGCTATAGAGCTGAAAACCCCAGGCGAGGTGGTTCAGCACTCAGTAGGAACAGCTGTAGTCACCCTGACTCTTTTTGTGGTGTTCTATGGGCCATGAGCACAATGAAAAAATCATTTTTGGCCAAACCAGAGTCCTCTGAAATAAGTACTAGTACACCTGTGCATAAATGTGCTATCTGGGATTGTACCTATCTAGGCAGATCTATGGAAGGGTCATTGGGAGAGACTGGTATGCTAACAAAAGCATCTTGATAATACTCTATGATAGACTTAGGGAAAGTGATCATGGGGAAAGTGATCCCAACTCACTAGTGTTCCCCAGGAGAGGAGAAGATGGCTTACAAATTATGTGCTGGCGTTCTGCGCCCAAATGACAAGAATGTTTACTACTGTGTGTGGCATTCCATGCCAAGAATTTTGATATTCTGTTAGTGTGATGTTAGATGTAATGGAAATCTTGCAAAGTTACAAAGTTGTAAAGTACGGAAAATGCATTTCGTGCGCAGGCAATCCTTTGTTTTCAAATATTAAGGCCTATGGCTGGGAATGTCATGAGTAGGCTTATGGCCAGGAGTGTGACACAGTGAGGTGAAGGGTTCCATCTACCAGTAAGTGGGTAGCTGTCCTATCCAAGATGAAGCACGGAGCGGACTTGCACAGTTTGGTGCCAACACCTGGCCAATCACGAGCCTCCTTACATGCTGCTTCGATCAACTGGGCTAGGTAAACTGTATCCTAATAATCAACTCATATCACAGAGATACAGCCTTGTACATGCACAGATAAAGACCATGCACAGATTTAAAATAGAAAGATTTCACCAGTTAGTATTAAATGATTACCTATAGTCTATTCTCTTGGTTGCACTGCTTCCAGCAGTGTATGTGTTATGTTAGGGCTTTTATCCATTTATATTACAGCCATGATAGCCATCATGTGTTGCCATGGTCAAAGAAATCTGCCTTGAGACCTTCAGAATCAATATTGCACTCTCCTGTAGCTTGCAGTATATGGCAATGAACTGTTGCTATAACCAAGCAGATTTTGAGTTGGCGACTTCGGAAATATCTAGCAGGCGTACAATAACTTATGCCAGAAAGCCTCAAAGCAGATTTCTTTGACCCTTGCAACACATGATGACTATAATGGCTGATGGATAAAAGCAAAAAAAAAAGTAAAACATACACCACAGGAAGCAGTGCAACCAAGAGAAAATCTATGAAATGAAGAGAACTATTGGGAATAATTTAATACATATTCATGGAAAAAATATATTAAATGCTACAGGACAGACTCAACTTTCAGCATTAGCTTCTATGATGTTAGAAAATAACTTATTGTTGGAACTGAAACACACAAATAACCTGCACAACAGAGTAATTGAACTCTTCTTAAGGAAAGAAAGAAGGATGGATTTTGTGTACAGATAATCAGTGTTTTTGGTGAGTATATTACATTTTATTTACATTTCTATACAGTAACCCTGTCTAATCCAGGCCCCGCTTTTTCTATATCCCTGTTTTTCCTGTGCTGAATTTTTAACGTTACAGCCAAACATTGCTGGATTAATTCAGGTTGGACATCACTGAAGGCCTAGGTGTGAAATGCACAGCCCACCACTGGTTTTACCCATTCCCTACTTTATTTATAACTTTTTGAATGTTTTGGCTTCAGATGTACTTCAATTTGATTAACTACTTGCCAACCGCAGATAGCCAAATGACGGCTACACAGCGGCCGGCCAGTTCTGGGAGGGCGTCATATGACGTCCTCCCAGAATGCGCTCTCCTGCGCACCCCCGGGGGCGTGCACCCGGTGATCTCCGTGTTCGCTGTGTCCTACGGACACAGCTGATCACGTGATGTGGTAAAAGGCCAATCACAGTGGCCTTTTATCACGTGATCAGCTGTGTCCAATGACACGCTGATCACCGGGAAATGCAATTGCCGGTTCTCGGCTGCACTTTCCTCACGCTGTCAGAGCGCGAGGAAAGTACTGCCGAGGACCGGCAGTTGTCAGAGCAGGGATCGGCACCAATCATCAGGGCACTGATGATCAGTGGCCTGATGATCGGTGCCCAGCAGTACCACCCACGAGTTCTGCCCACCTGTGCCCAGCAGTGCCACCTACCTGTGCCCAGCAGTGCCACCCACCTGTGCCCACCAGTGCCACCCACCAGTGCCACCCACCAGTGCCCATCAATGCAGTGCTGCCAGTCAGTGCCACCAGTTAGTGCTCAGCGGTTTTTCCAGTCAGTGCCAAGCAGTTGCACCAGTCAATGCCTAGCAGTGCCGCCAGTCACTGCCCAGCAGTGCTGCCAGTCAGTGCCACCTATCAGTGCTGTCTACAAGTACCCATCATCAGTGCCACCTACCAGTGCCACCTATCAGTGCCGCCTATCCGTGACGCCTCATTAGTGCTGCCTATCCGTGCCACCTCATTAGGGCTGCCTATCAGTGCCCTTCAGTGCTGCTTATCAGTTCCCATCAGTACTGCCTATCAGTGCCCATCAGTGCTGCCTCATCAGTGAAGGAGAAAAATTACCTGTTTGAAAAATTTTATAATAGAAACAAAGAAAATGTTTTTTTTTTCAAACTTTTTGCAATTTTTTTTGTTTATAGCGCAAAAAGTAAAGTAAAGCGCCCAGTGGTGATTAAATACCACCAAAAGAAAGCTCTATTTGTGAGAAAAAAATGACAAAAATTTCATATGGGTACAATCTTGCATGACCGCGCAATTGTCAATCAAAGTTCAACAGCGCTGAAAGCTGAAAATTGGCCTGGTAAAGAAGGGGGTATAAGTGCCCGGTAGGCAAGTGGTTAAATTATACCCACATGTCAAAGTGATCAGTAGATCCACATGTAAGCAGCTGAAATTATTATAAAAGTTGACCTTGGTGCCATCTATGTTTTCTACTGCTCCTCGAAGGTTTGTAAAAATGAATATAGCTAAATGTTTGCCAGAAATGTTGAGATCTGCATTTACAGTTAGCTGGACCTATGTTAAACTTCATGTAGCACTGAGACTCCTTTAGGCCAAGCAGCAGACTATTTCTCCTGGCCACACAGGATGTTTCTCCCTCTCTGTACTGGATGCAGAACACAGGGAGAGAGTGGAAGACAAGGGATGTTTTCCACTGGATGTTGGTGAGCCTGGGGTTTTCTATCCCTAGCAAGCAGTCCAAGGAGGATTCCTATTGACTGTGGTAGTGGCCAGAATATTATGCTTGCCCACCACCCAAACAGAGCTTCAGTGAGCCCAGGAGCAGGGCTCAAGGCAGGCATATAGCTGGAGATTTAAGGAGCAGTGAACATGGAGAGCAGGTAGAGTTCTGGGGAACTCCAAAAGAAAAGCAAACGAAACCAACGCTCCAATCTTCATGCAAACCAAGGGATTTGTCAAATGCCAACCAAAGAAGTGCTGCCCTTCTGAGATCGGGAAATCTGACCACTGATGAATAAAAACAAACAAAAACAAACAAGGACGCACTCTCATCATGCATTACTGTGATATAACACATAATTTATTAAATAAAAAGGATGTATACTCACAAACCAACGAGATAATGGGCAGTATAGGTGATCCACAAGAACAGTCACAATACAACTGTGTCTAATGATGCGGATAAGCTGACGCGTTTCGGGAGCTGAACCCCCTTCCTCAGAGCTCTGAGGAAGGGGGTTCAGCTCCCGAAACACGTCAGCTTATCCGCATCATTAGACACAGTTGTATTGTGACTGTTTTTGTGGATCACCTATACTGCCCATTATCACGTTGGTTTGTGAGTATACATCCTTTTTATTTAATAAATTACGTGTTATACCACGATAATGCACGATGAGAGTGCGCCAGAATTGTGGGGAAGCCTACAGATGTGAGACAAGAGGGGGCTGAAGCCTCCCCTGGGAAAGGCGTTGTTGGTGAAAGCTGCCAGGACACATGAGACTGTCTTTGCTGTTGAGCAGAGTTCTGCTGAGGCTTCACAGAGGGAAAAGAGTCACATGCTGCATGTAGTAAGCAGGGATCTAATTTCTTATGGTTCAAGTGTTCCAATTGTTCTAGAGATGTTCAGCTAATCCAGTGTTCAAAGGTTCTGTGCAGTGCTGAGAGACCGCTGAACTGGAACTCCTGGGAGGAGGCTACTGTCTTTGTCCATCACTGTCTGAGACCAGGAACCAGCTTCATCAGTGACGAGATGCCTCTTGGCCACCAACAGTTCACCAACAGAGCACTCCACTACAAGTTCCTTCTGCATCGCAGTGTATTTAGTCCCAATGGTCAGTGGAATAGGAAAATAGAAAGACTCTTGCTTGTAGTCAGGCCTTTTGCTCAGAGGCAGGCCATTCTAGATCCATTGTGCTGTCATTTGTAATTATGATGGGATCTTTTAAGTGCTATGTTGTTGCAATGTACCTGCTGACCCTTTCTTCTTAACAGGGTTTTATCCACTTAAAAAAATTCCATTTAAAAAGTTACAGTATAGTCTGTCAGCATAGGGAAGTGTGTCATTTCAGGTAATGGTGACTCATCACTGGTGTAAGACATGAGACAGACCCAAACAATTCAGTGGGTAGAACTACATTCCACATGCAGATTTTACTGAAGCCAGCATCTGCTCATGTGTTTTTATCATCATAAGCTCAATTTAAACGTCCAGGCTTGCATTGTGTTTAGTGCAATGTGTACATCTCTTGTCTAAAGCAACCATGAATTTCCTTGTTTCTGTAACATGCAAGGGATCCTAAACTAATATTTAATAAGGTGGTGTTTATAATTCACAATATTCATCACTCATTTGACAGGAACGTGTGCTATTACAGTTGACCAAATTCCCGGGTCCTCTCTTACAGGTAACAGGGCAGGACAGAAAAGAATGGAACCAAAGCAAGAATTCTAATGTTGGAGGATTTTATTTAGAAGTATTGGTCAATTACTGAGCTTCTGGCCCACCATCTGTACCCATACCTTTTTCACATAATGATATGGGTTATGCCACATACAGCCCTGTTTAAGAATAGCACAAAGGTTGGTAGTAAAAGGCTTCACCAAGCACAGTAAATGAATTTTCTGCTAAATAGTTTGGCAATGATTCTATATTAAGTTTAGACAAACATAACCCAAAAAGAATATATAAGACTGGGTACTCAGATTTTAGTCACATGTGCAAACCATATAATCTCTCTGTTTATTTCTACATAACTGAACAAAAAGTGACCCATAAGATATAAGAACACTCCAGTTACTTACCTGTCCCATCCATGAGTTCAGAGGTTGGAAGAACTTCATATGCACATGTATCCCCTGACACTGTACCCGATTCCAGCTCTGTTATAACTGGTAGGGAGGATGAACCTGTTCCAATTGGTTGACCATTTTCCATCATTCCTTCTTCATTCTGTAAATCACCATCTTAAAAAAAAAGGAGCACCAAAGGTTAGTATGATATGTTCTACCCAACTGTTGCTCATACATAGCCGTTTAACATTTCCAGTAGGAGAGGCCATAAAAGTTGACCTTTGTGGGAAAAAGCATTACCTATTGGTATGTTTGGTACCACAAGCTGGTACATCTTCTAGTAAAGTACCTTTGCAAACCACTGGATAAATATACACTTTGATGGGCCATCATTCACACAATAAGAGAGCATGATCAAAATCAGAATATGATCAACATTTTGCTGGCTAGAAGGAGGAACCCAACAGAGACTTAGTGCAGTTGCTAAGTGATTGTATAATCCATTTCATAGTGCTGTTGGACAGTGCCCATACAGTCAGTGAGACACCAGGAATACTTTTCATCCACACAAATTTAAAAATGCATTAAAAATATAATTTTGTTGTACAGAGGATATAAAAAGTCTACTCACCCCTCTTAAAATGTCAGGTTTCTGTGATGTAAAAAAAAATTAGACAAAGATAAGTCATTTCAGAACTTTTTCCACCTTTTATGTGACCTATAAACTGTACAACTCAATTGAAAAACAAACTGAAAGCTTTGGGGAGGAGTCAGTACACACCTGCCATCATTTAAAATGTCTCTGATTAACCCCAAATAAAGTTCAGCTCTTCTAGTAGGTCTTTCCTGACATTTTCTTAGTCGCATCCTACAGCAAAAGCCATTGTCTGCAGACAGCTTCCAAAGCATCAGAGGGATCTCATTGTTAAAAGGAATCAGTCAGGAGAAGGGTACAAAAGAATTTCCAAGGCATTAGATATTCCATGGAACACAGTGAAGACAGTCATCATCAAGTGGAGAAAATATGGGTCAACAGTGACATTACTAAGAACTGGGCATCCCTCCAAAATAGATGAAAAGACGACCATATAATAATATGCAACCATATTATTTTAGTTTTTTTTATTTTTGCTTCCCTCCCCCTAAAAGATTTCAGTTTTATGTTCAACTGAGTTGTACAGTTTATAGATAACATTAAAGGTGGAAAAAGTTCTGAAATTATTTATCTTTGTCTAATTTTTTTCCATCACAGAAACCTGACATTTTAACAGGGGAGTAAAGACATTTTATATCCACTGTAGGTGATAACCAAAATAGACAGTTTAAAAAAAACCAAAAAAAACAAACCATATCTATATATATATATTTATATTATATTCGATTTTTTTATTAATATCATGAATTAAAATGAAGATGAATTTAAAAAATACAATCCCGTATCGTAAAATAACTTTTATTGAAAGTAACACACGAAAAATTGGACAGAAAGTAAAATGCAATATATATAAAATTAAAAAACTTTAATAGAGGTGTTTTTGCATTGAGGTCAATAGGGGGAATTTTTGCTCTGAAGTCAATAGGACATGATTTTGCATTGAAGTCAATGGGACACCATTTTGCATTGAATTCAATAGGGGTGTTTTTGATAATGAAGTTAATGAGGCGTGATTTTGAATGGAAGTCAATGGGAAGCGATTTTGCATTTAAGTCAATAGGAAGCGGTTTTGCACTGAAGTCAATCGGGAGCTTTTTGCATTGAAGTCAATGGGACATGATTTTGCATTGAAGTTAATGGAACGCCATTTTGCATTGAAGTCAATGGGACGGTATTTTGCACTGAAGGCAATTATCATTATCGGCGCTTTTTTTTTTTACATAACCCTAAAACCCTATTTTCAGTCAATATATTGGTGCCTCACTAGTTTTCACCAGAACAAGTGTCCTTATTAGAAGAGTTCCTTTCTAGTCCTATTCTGCTGACAACTCATAATTTTTGGATTTCCTTCACTTTCAGTCTTAATGACAGTGATTACCATGCTGGGTCGCAGACAGCAATAAACACCTAAAGCACGGCTCTAACCCCTCACCACATTATCCACTATAAATCTACAAAAAAAATTGACTTTAGATAGATGTTAATCTGTAAGTTTGCTAATAGTGAGCGTTTAGTAATAGTTTTGTTTGTTAATTTATTTACTTGCATTGTCAAGGTACATTCGTTTATGTACTGAGCTGTAGAAATTATGTTGAAAAGCATCTGCTACATTGAAAAAAAATCAAACTGAGGTCAGATGAGGCTAATTACATTTCTTTAGTCCAAGTTATTATACAACAAACACGCCAAGTTCATATAATACTATCTAGTGCTGCTTAGATGCTGCTGAGTCGTTATTAGTCTAATTAATTATACCTCCATATGACTGCATAAACTATCAATTTAATTACAAGTGGTTATGTGATCGATGTCATGTTACACTGTCAGGAGGAAGGCGAGAAATAGCTACTGAATACAAATAGAAACATGTCCCTTACCCCCATGGCCACACTTTGTCGTGTACATAAAGCTGCATTCCTTGCATACAAATTGATCAGCAATACATTTATCATTGACCTGCCTGCTTTAAGCTCAGCCTAATCATGAAACCAAATAATCATTTTTGAAGTTCAACTGTGGGAAAATAAAAAATGTTCACTGTCACTAGACTTAATACAGTACTTATTTGTTCTTCTGAACCCCCCCCCATGGGTTTCAATGCCAGTTAATCCCATCAGGAAATATGTTATTTTACTAGTTCCTGTAAGAGGCCAACTGTCTGGCCAAAGCAGACGTTACAGGGGTTGGGACAAACCATTTAACACTGATAGGGTTTTCAGAAAAGTCAAATTTTACTTCTACACTGTAACCCCCTTCTCTCCTGTCCGTGGAATCCCTTTAAATTTAGAGGTGGGGGGGGAGCAGTTTTAATATCCAGATCATGTCACCACTGTGATTGGTTGTTACAGTGGTCACAGATCAGGGGGAATGTTCTACCAGCTTCTGTTCATAACGGCAGAAGAAAAGGAGGGCGCTAGGTCAGGAGGAGTAAATTCAGTGAAAAACTGTAAAACAGAAGACTTATATCTGGGATTCCTTCAGTTGGCATGTGGAGTGGAAGGACCAGTAGAGGAGCAGGATCCTGGTGCAGTCAGGTGGATGGATCGGTGACCACAGTGGGACCATGCAGGGAGCCGCTGGCAACTCGGCTATGTGTGTTCAAAGTTCCCGCCCAGCAGGGAAGAAGATGACAGATGCCGCGAAAAGCAGAGGAAAGGAGGCGCCAGGTGACAATAGTGTAAAAACAGTAAAGGCTTTAATGCAGAAGACTTACATATAAAAATCCTCCAGTCGGCATGTGGAAATGAAGAACAGGCAGAGGAGCAGGATCCTGGTCACTCAGGTGGATGGATCAGTGACAGCAGCGGGACCAAGCAGGGAGCCGCTCGCAGGCTCAGCGGTGTCAGTTCAAAATTCCCGCCCAGCAGTGGAGAGGTTGACAGCTTGCTTGACAAAGGAGGCGGAGCTTCTGAAATGCATTGCACCGGCCATTCACGGCACCTGTCATGTAACCTCTCCACCGATTGGCAGGAATTTTGAACAGACACCGGTGAGCCAGCGAGTGGCTACCTGCTTGCTATCACTGATCCATCCACCTGAGTGACCAGGATAATGCTCCTCTGCCTGTTCTTCATTTCCACATGCCGACTGGAGGATTTTTATATGTAAGTCTTCTGCATTAAAACCTTTACTGTTTTTACACTTTTCTCACCTGGCGCCTCTTTTCCGCTGCTTTCCACAGCCCCTGTCATCTTCTTCCCTGCCAGAGGGGAACTTTGAACACACATTGCCGAGTTATGAGCGGCTCCCTGCATGGTCCCACTGTGGTCACCGATCCATCCACCTGACTGCACCACGATCCCGCTCTTCTACAGGTCCTTCCACTCCACATGCCAACTGAAGAAATCCCAGATGTAAGTCTTCTGTTTTACAGTTTTTTACTGAATTTACTCCTCCTGACCTGGCGCCCTCCTTTTCTTCTGCCTATATTCGAGGGATTCTCCACATCCTTGATGATGAGCTGCCGGTCCCTTCCCAGGTGGTTGCCTTCTGGTCCATCCCTTTTTCCATCATCAGCCTCAGGACACATCACCTGTTTTCACACTGCCGCTACTTCGGTCACATAGAATCTCCACCATCCCCGAAGAGGCTTGCCGGCTCCCATCCAGGTGCCCTGGTTTCCTGGTCTGCCTTCTCCTCTCATTGCCTATCCTATGGACCATTCCACCCATTGACTCTTTTCCATTATATTCTGTGTTCAGTCAGTTTCAATTTGTCCTTCCATTATACCCTATGTCACCATTCCATCCTATATCGTGTGAGTGCTGAATTTTTGTTCATTATTTAATGATCATTGCATGTACCATTCTGTTCATAACGGTAGACCATGAGCTGTCTGTGAGAGCTCAGTGACTGTGCTGTGAGCCATGGACACATATGTGTGGCATGTGGGCGTTAAAACTCACTTTCTTTGCCATTGCACATGTAGCCCCCTCCTAGGTAGGTGCTAGGATAGATAGATAGGATTAGATATGTTTTGACAGGTAAATTTAGTCTTCACTCTGTAGGCAGAGTGACTCTAATTATTGCTAGGTAAAAATATAGTTATCTCACTGCACTGAGTGAGCTGTGATCTTTTAGTTAAGTCTGCTTTGTGTGCTCAAGCACTGCTAGTCTGCCTGGCTTCTTCTGTATCCAGGAGTCTGCAGAAGTTTCTGGATGATAGGTGGAGAGCTATGCAGATGACAGCATGAATATTGACACAACCTACACCTATCCCAGAGAGAGGGGGCCCCAAGGCATGCTGGGTAACTGTATATAGTCTATGAACACATATGGCTCTGGGTCTTTCCTGACTTTGATTGCTCAAGCCTGGAAGAGAGCACATTGCCCTCCCAGGCAGTTGCAGCCGTAGGCTTTAGGTGGGCTACCTGAGGGCCTGAATTGCTGAGACCATAGTTCTGCTACACTGACTGAGGGGTTATCTCCTTAAGATCTGGTCTGGTATCACGGAGGAAGGCACCTGGTTTCTTTTGGGCCCTGTCAGTAACGATATAAATAAAAGTATTTAGAGACTGTGTTCTGTTAACCCCCTATTGTGCTAGGAAGTCAGATGCGGGTTTAGCAAAGGGAGTATCGGCTGGTGTTTCGACGCGCTTGTCCTTCAGCAGACTACTACTTAAAGGGACACTGCTGTGGGCTCTAAAGGAGTAACTGTTGCTACTGTTTAAAGCAGTTTGATTCAAGCGCGGACTCAGCTATAGATTGTTTTGAAGATTAGGCAGTCCTCAGTGTACATACAGTACTTCCTAATCTAGAGTATCCCACTCATCTCCCTCATCCCCATTCCTATTCAACAAAAATCAACGCAACAGAACCAACACCCCTAGACTGATTATTGGATGAACAAGTGAATGAGCCTATGTGCCTGGCTGCGGAGCAAGACATTAAACCTATTGTTTAAAGAAAAAAAATCTGCTGCTATAACTGAAAAAAATTGTCAACTGTGGACAGGCTTGATTTTGATAGTCTCTTGCTTAAAGATATTTACAATTTCACATCCATCCAGGACTAACCTGTCTACAGAATGGCAATGCTGCTATGTAATTTCACTTTGAAGCAAGCAACTATTAACAAGAAATACAACTACCGTATGTTATAAATATTTTTTATGGTCTTATGGAAAAGACAGATCAATTACTAAAACTGCTTTAACATCAAACCTATTCCTAAAACATGGATCACAGAAGAAATGAGTTAGAGTAAATGTAATCTTTTCTAATGTGATCATATCAGAGCTACTTTGGATTTCCTAGCATATTAGCCAAGGTGAACATTGAAACAGCCCACATGGCAGAAAAATATAATTTAAATATATTTAAAATTATATTCTTCCCAAATATATTGACATATATTTGAAATACTACAATTTTGGTCATATTCAATATATTTAAATATATATATATATTGCATTTACAAATATATGTAAAAATATATATTAAATTACTTTTTTATATGTTAAAAAAATATTTTTCCAAATATTTTTCATATATTTTGTAATATCTAAAAAACGCATTTTAACATAAAGTATATATATATATATATATATATATATATATATATATATATAGAAATATATTGAATACTTCCAAATTGTAGTATTTCAAATACATGTCAATATATTTGGGAAGAATATTTTTCAAATATATTTAAAGTATATTTTTCTTCCATGTGGGAGGTGAATAGGGTCCACATGTAGTTCAAATCTAGGTCATCCTTTTCTCATCTGGGATTCCATATGACCCTTTAGAGGTACCTTTAGAGGCTGTAGAGATTCCTTGACAAATGAGCATTGGTGGATTGATCCTCAGTCTACAATGACCATCAATTTTCTACTGACTATCAATGTACAGGCAACTTCTTTCTACAACTTACTGATGATGCTAATATACCACGAGCTTTAGATATTTTTAGTAGGGTTCCCCTAAAACGTGAAAACTATTTTGGGGGTTCTCCTGGCGTAGAAAGGTTTAGAAAAGCTGATCTAGGTTGATAGCCATCAGTGTAAGAAATATCCAGTCTTTTGTATGAATATCACTGACGTTGGTACATGCATGGCAAGCCTCTGATTTTCGGAAGAATATTTTGCAATCCTGTTGACTGTACAGGGTTAATTCCTGTGTTGGTTTTTCACATTCATAATGCCAATTTCTGAAGCTTGTATAAATACCAGTTTTAATTTCTTATATCTGTAAATGTTTAATGCTAGTCTTAGTGTCAGTAAATGTGATTTTTATTATTACGCATGGCAACACTCACACCATATTCTGGTGTAACACTAACCTTGGGAAATAAATAAGCAGAGGAGAGGTTATCTTCAGTTACAATCAAATGTCAAAAATATTATTAGGAACAGAGATCTAGGCAGCTGTAATGATATGCAAATCTTGACTGGACTATGAAAGTTGAGAATAGACGCTGCTTCCTCAGGCCTTCCTATTGGTTAGTGAGGCCATCCACCACATTAAGAAGGAATGGTGGTATTGGGATCTGCATACAAATAAAGGTGCATTTACCATATGTCTGGATTTGCTCAGCATCGTTTGCTCATCATTTCTAAAAGTATGTATCTTTTATCATATGCTTTATGTGAATTGCCCAAGTTTGTCACAGGTTTACTTTAGGACAACCCTGGAACTAGACATTAAAGGGCCACTATACAGGAATTACATGATTTTCTAACTGGTTTATGTCAAAGAGGATTTAAGGATTCTGGAGATTATCTGCAAGGAAAAAAAATTAAACCAAGGCTGCAAAGCAGACAGAGATATTTTCCAACACATAGCTTACAGTAGTTCATAAAACAATCTAACAACTGTCATGTCCATGCTACCTTTTTAAGGCTCACAAAAAAGCAATGGGCTGCACAGCAATGGTACATAAATGTCATATTTCTAATTTTTTGGTGTAGAAATAGAATTTGTATTTACATATTTGTAAAGGTAACCTAATGCACAGAATATTAGATTGTTGTACATACGGAAAAATCTATTTCACCAGTTCTATTGAGGGACACATGAATTCAGAAACAGTGGGGTTATCTTGTTGCCTAAAGGAGGTTGACACTCACAAATTGAAAGATTGTAAGTCAGTCCCCATATAACTCAGCATGCCTCAGTTTTATGAGCAAACTATACACAGGGCCAGAAGAAAACATAGAAGGGCAAGACCTGTCTCCCTCAATGGACTGGAAGAAATTTATTTTATAGCAAGTACAAACATGTTCTCCATCATCCACTGAAAAATATAGGAATTTAGAAGCACCTCTGACATCATCCAAAAACAGTCCAGCTGATGGGTGGGCAACAGTCACTAGCAGGAGCAGGAAGGGACAAGGAACCACCTGCAACCCAGCACTACAATGAAGGCAATTACCCAATTCTAAAACAGAAGGGATGAAGTCCCTTGCAAGGCAAGGAAATGTGCCGTTGACTGAAGGCTTATGAGGATCAACTTGGTGCTCAGACCAGAACAAGAAATTACTGCGAAGGTGAATGGACACTGAGCTCACACCAGCAGAAAGCTGTGAACAAAATACCACCAAAACAAGGCAACTGCCTGACTAGAAAGAAGAGACCAACAACATACCATGGTCAATAAACAGGAGCACTAAGTAAAACCCCCAGAGAACAGGTCCTCAGTGGACAAAACAGGTCCACATAAGGAGACCAACTTTACACTCCCAACCCTTGGTATCAATGAGGAAGAAAACAGAAGATAATGAGGTTGTCTAGCTTGAAATCCCATCTTGCACAAGATATCCAAGGAGAAGCCTAGCAATACAATATCCCAAAGCATAGCCAAAATGACCCCTGAGACAAATAACAACCCAGGGCTATCAACCCTGAAGTCAGCTAAACTGGGGAGATACCCTTTCAAGGATAGGCAGGGGTTAAGGTGTACCATAACCTCAGACTGGTGTACACAGACACCAGAAAGATATTAGTCCACAAAGATTTGCCAGCGTCCAGCTTGAAGAAGACTGACAGTCAGTGAGAGAGGGGGACCAAGGAAATCCCCAACCCTTTACCAGCTCCGCTCCTAAATGGGAAGGAGGGGCAATATCCCTGACGGTAATGGAATGATGCACTGGTCCACAGGATGTAGATTTCCTTAGCAAGGACTTGAGCTATACAGCCTTGCTTTTTGATGAGCAATATTAGACACTTGTGAGGCCCTACTTGGCCATAGCCTATAGGTACCAAGTCTTTCTGAATAATTTTGAGTGCAAGGTTCTGGAAAGCTGAGCCACTTCAAAGACGGTCTTCTAACCACTTCAAATCTGGACACTTTCACCCCTTCCAGTCCAGGCCAATTTTCAGCTTTCAGTGCTGTCATGAGGTGATCTGAAAACTGGTATGCGGTATGGTGTTGATCAGGACGGTAGCACAGCAGTATGGCGGTGATCAGGACGCTGGCATGGGGTAGGGCGGTGATCAGGACACTGGTATGGCATATGGGGTGATCAGAACGCTGGTATTGGATTGATCAGAATGCTGGTATTGCATATGGGGTTATCAAAATGCTGGTATGGGGTACGGCAGTGATCAGGATGCTGATATGGGGTATGGCGGTGGTCAGGGCACTGGTATGGCATATGGCAGTGAGCAGGGTGCTGGTATGGCATATGACAGTGAACATGGCACTGGTATGGGGTATGGCGGTGATCAGAATGCTGGTATGGTGGTGATAAGGTCATTGGTATAGTGGATGGTGGTGTTATTGTGAACATTGGGACAGGTGACAGGGGCTGGGTGCATTGTTTATTGTTCTTAAACTGGGGCAGTGATCAGGGACACTGGAACAGGGTGGTAATGCAGTCTGTGAGTGTACATGCAGCCTGACAGGTTGTTGTACTCTCACAGGCTGCAGCAACAATTCTCTCTGCTCTCACAGCCGATTGTGAGAGCAGAGAGAAGCAAAGTATACCTTCAGTTTCTTTTGTTTACTATGTGATTGCTGTGATTGGACACAGCAATCATATGGTAAAACACCATGTGATCACCCGGACACAGTGGTAATGTGACACATGGATCACTGGGTTCCCAGGTGTGTTCTCTGTGAGCCGCATAGGAGCCGCCAATGTGGGCTGACGTACAGGTACATTAGCCTGCATCGACACTGCTTACCGTCTGCCGTTTATAGGCTGTGGATGGACGGGAAGCAGATAAGCAACCAACAATGAGGGTGCCAGGAAAGGGCACTAGGGTGGACATAATGTGCTTCCAAAAGACATTCTGTAGGGAGACCCCTTGACTCATTAGGTTGGATAGGACCATTCCAGTTGCTCCCTTGTTTACCTACGTGGTGCTTCAGCAGCGGGATCTGCAGTGGGATAATACGCAGCACTCCACCAAGCAGAAGACATCCATTCTTAATCTCTTAGCCTTAAACCTTAATGCAGTAAAAAAAATGACAGTGGAAGCAAGTTTAAAAAAGGCGCTTGGTGGTACAAACGGTGAAATACTTCCCACTGACCGAGTCCTCAAAGACTGGGTCATACCTGGGGTTGTGCCACAGCTCAGGATCCAGAAAGCAGTATGAGGATAACAAACACAGTACAAAAAGCCTAATGCCTAAAGGTCACATTCCAGCCTTGCCCCTGCCATCCAGTCCAGCAGGGTTGGGATATGACCAACAAAGCTAGTGATAAGGAAATGCTGATAGCTGCTATATAGAAATCAACTGAAGCAGCGGTGTAGTAACTTGATTAAAGTCACAGAGGAAATAAATTCCACAAAAAAGGCTAGTAACAAATACACGACCATTTGAGTGAACTAAAAGTGCCCAACCTTCTAGGACAATAGCAAACAAACTAGGCATGCTGAATAGAAGAGGAGTTAGATGGTGCTGGCAAACTTCGTTTCTGTCCCAACCTCCTGTAGACAATAGTATAACCGAACTGAATTATGTGTTCCTCAGTAAATGATAGAGAAAGTAACATTTTATGGTTTCACTATCGGTGCAATGGATTTATGCATATCTTTGATGCTAAAAGGCTGTGATCATCACCCTTTAGGCCTGTGCAATGTTCTACTGTTCCGGTTCCATAGAATGCATTAAAGTGATACTAAACACACACCCTATAAAAACCTTATATGTTCTGCCAAAGTATGCTATTCATGCTTGTGTAGTTCATTATAAAAAATTAAATTGCTAAATATCTCCATGCCATAGATGTATACAGTGATCACATGATTCATTTTTAATGCTGAACCGAGTGCTGGTAGAGCTCATAGGAGGAGCTTCCATTCCCATCAGCTGTACCTATGTACATTAGAAGAGGAAGCAAGAACTGTGACCCTTGTGTGATTGTAGCTGTCCCAGTCACATGACCCCATCAGAAAGAAAAGCATTTAATAATACAGTAGAAAAATATAGATTTAACATTACATCCTTGTATAAAATGATCATTTTGTTATTATTCAGCAACAACAGTGGGCACGGAGGAGGAGGGAGGATATGGGTTGTCATTTCTTATCTGTATATACACCCACATGTATGATGACACAGTCATGTGACATGCACAGCTATGATCAGTGAGGATATATCCTGTATTGAAACACAGATAAAACCGAGCATGTGCATTGCTTGCCAATGCTGTTCTGTAGAATAGGCAGTTGAATTGGGGACAGTGAAAGAAGGGGATCAGAGGTTATCAGGATCAACCAGGTTTTTTACACAATGCTAAGAATGAACCCTTTAGGTGCCGGAGAAGGACGAAGATGCATTACTGCATATACAGAAAGATTTTATTCTTGTGGGTTTAGTGAGACTTTAAGGTAAAAAAAACCCTTCTGCCTTTAGCAGGGTCAGGACATGGGGGGTTAGGAGGAGCAGCTGCCATAGGCACAGAAAAGCAAGGGGACAAATAGATGCAGGGTGGTACACCCATTCTACAGCATGCATTAACAGTGGGGGAGGGGGGTGTAATTCTGGATCTTTGCCTTGGGAGCTGGACGACCCTGCCTCGGCACTGGCCTTTAGAACCACCTTCATGTAGATATGAACACTGTTCCGTAAGACTCATATCAATATTTGAACATGGCATTTTAAACCCTTTCAAACTTGTTCCCAGACACATGGCAGAAGAACAAACAAATGCCCTAAGATTCTAAAGGGCCAACTAAAAGCATTGGTCGGTGAGTTCTCAGAATCACAGCCAACTTGTGAGATCTATCACATAGCACCTGACACTACCCAAGGTAATGTGATTAATGTGAGTCTTTTAAAAGTCATTTCTCTTTGTGCTTTAGGCAACTTTAGCAGCTGTATAATTTTTAGCAACATGGAAATAATTCAGAAATTATGTAGTTATGTATGATTACATGAGAACAGAAACAAAATTAGAATCACCTTTATAACAAGAGAATTGAGATACTACTGTATATAGTGAAACATTTCTACATTTTCATCTGTCACAGCATTTTGCACCTTACATATTATTACAGTATTGTTTTTATGAAAATATTTGCACCATCTTTTTATGATGAATAATGAGTGCTGATAAACAAATATGAAATGTTGGAATGTGTCGTTATACAAAAGGCATTATCAGGAGTACAAGGGGAAGCTGTGGATTAATGTAGGTTGGCCTACACATAGGACTATTTTTCTGCAGGTATGCAGGAATGCGGGGAACACAGTTCAGGCAACTTGAGCACTGAATGTATGTAATGGCAAGGGGTGTTGGGATGTGATGGAGAGTCTATTTATGCTGGCTGCTGGGGGATCTATTGTCCCTGGGGGGTTTCTATTGTTGCAAGGGAGTCTATTGTTGCTGGTGGGGATCTATTGTTGCTGGTGTGGGTCTTATTTTGTGGGGAGGGACCTACTGTTGAGAGGGGAGTCTATTGTTTCTGGCTACTGAATGGTCTATTGATGTTGGCTTCTGGGAGATCTATTGTTGCTAGAGGGGGTCAATTGAGCTGGGTGGGGGGTTGTTGTGGGGAGGTCTGTCATTGCTGGGACACCTATTGTTGCTGGGTGATCTACTGCTCTTGGGGGGGGGGGGGTCTATCATTGCTGGCCACAAGGGATCTATTTTACTGCATTTCATGTTATCAACAAATTCCATAAAAATTACTTAGTGCCACAAACTGATATTTGGTTCTGTATTCCCAGAAAGGGGGGGGGGTGGTGGTACTGGGAAGTGTAGGAGCAAGGGACAGTGCTCTGAGGTTGGTAGGAGGACCAGACAAGGGTGACTCCAAAGGGGGAAGTACCTGCACCTATTCTCTGAGAAAAAAAGCTCTGCTTACACCAAATAGCTATATCTAGGCTTCCCTTAGTGACAAAGATAAGTCAGTATTGCAACTGCCCCTTCCAGCAGGTTCAAACGGTAAAAATGCTGCAAGCTGAACCCCCCCAGAAAAAAAAATTATCTGCAGCACAGCAAGAATACTCCTCAACTGTTGATCTCTCCAGAGAATGAAAACTCGAGGCTAGTTACTCATAATTGCATTTACAAGTTAAGTAGTAAAAAACAACCCTGTTATGCTTATTGAAGATATAACAAACATTGTTAAATGCAAAAGATATACACTGGAGTGAAGAATACATTAATCCAACACTGGAAAAAATAATCGAGACTGCCAAAGATAGCAGGTGCACAGGGATTGCAGTGAATCATCAAAGTGCAATAAGCCATGCCACTGGCAAAACTAATAATCAACTAAACAACAAAACTGCAGAAATGTAATAACATACATATTGAGAGAAAAGTGAGAGATGAAAAGGAGAAACTAACATTCAGAGGTCTTCTACTGTAGTAAAAATAAAAAATAACAGTGGTCTTCCAAGTTTTCTACAGTATGACAATTTTAATACATTTTTTATTAAATTTCTTTCAATACCTTTGATAACAGTCAATGATTATGCAGCACTCTTGAACTCGATTCAAGGATGGTTGTTTTTTTCCCCTAATGGTGCCAATAAAATCAGTTTTCATCACCATGCTCACAGGTGTTGTGTGTATGTATATATACAGCATGTACTGTATATTTTTTATATACTTTGCTTATTTATTTATACGTTTGTATATATTGGAGTTGATTTACCGGAGGCAAATATGCTGTTCATTTTGCTAGAGAATTCCCCTTTAGCTTAGTGAACGTGGTAAAAATACACCTGGCAAAGAACACCCAATCACATGCAAGGAAAATTAAACAACAGTATTTTGCTTGCACATGATTGGATGATGGAAGTCAGAAGAATCAGAAGAGGTTTGCCTTGTTAACTAAGCTAAGGGAAAATTCCCCTGCAAAGTAAGCAGCCTCCCTGTGTTTAGTAAATCAGTAAATTGTGTATAGTAAACATTATTAATAATCAGATAAAATAATAATTCCTGTATTGTTGTATCAGGAGCTAGGCATGAATAGGGTCACCCCTCACTGTTTATTGGGAAGTTACAGCTGAATCTTACTGTCCATGCATGCATAGAATTCCCCCATAGAATGCCAATAAAAAGCAACTGACAGGTTGGAAGCAACTGACTTGAAGGGATTAGGCTTATGAGAAGAATAGTAGAAGACAAACTGAAGGAGTTCCACTAAAGGAGGAAACTGAAGGGGCAGTTTGCTGGCACATTGATCTTTCTTTTTCCCTACCAGAGGAGCTCACCACCATCACCACCTGTTTAAGGCAGCTGAGACCACGTTCCTCATAGACTGCTGTCTGAGGTTCTTCTGGTTGACAAGGTGGTTCCATCCATAGCCTCTAGACAATAGGCCACAACTCTACTACCTTGTACTCACTTCCATGGGACTATAGTTAAAGCTACTACCCTACTTCTATTGTTATCACACCCGCAAACCCTACTGAGCGCCACATCAATCAATAAACATGCATTCTGAGGATGTAATTTGCCCACATACATAGTGGATTCTGGGTTTCACCATTTTGCAGGACAGCATTTAAAGGGAACTCCAACTGCATACCCCATTGCAGTTTTATAATCTACAATATATTGTCTTTGATCATTTATATGAGCTGTCCTCTCTTTACAATGCAGCTCTGGAACTGTAAATAAAAAGTCTGAACATTTAAAAAAATAAAAAAACAAGAAAATTAAGGGTCATTTTCACAAGAAATGTATGAATTCTGGGAGTTCTTCATAAACCGAGATACTATTATTGTTATTAGTATTATTGTATTATAGTATTATTATTGTATGATAGTATTATTGTTTGATCATATAGAAACTGACAAGAACATTATGTACGGATAGAGAAAGGACAGGGATAAAGCTTTCAGCATTATTTATTAAACAAAAAGTTTTATGACATGTCTTTTAGGCATTATATAAATGCACATAGTTTCAGATGGAATGGTTGTGACAGACCCAACTGGGACAGGGGCTTTTGGAGGGGACTAGGAGCTAGCCTTCTACCCACTGATTTTGGCCCATGGAGGAGACCAGAGATTTTGTCTGTTTCTCCCAGTCAGAGCATGGAAAAGAACTCTCTGATCAAATGGAGAGAACAGATCAGCAGCCCCCCCCCCCCCACTCTTAACAGTCTGTCACACAATGTATGAAGGTGTTTATTTATTATTTATTTATTTCAGGTACTTATATAGCGCTGTCAATTTTACGCAGCACTTTACTTATATATTGTACATTCACATCAGGCCCTAACCCTCAAGGGGTGTACAATCTAAGGTAAAGAACCTTCAGCCTTTACAGCCACTTTAATCTAACTATACACATCCTAGCACCTAACTAGGAGGGTGCTACAGATATCTTTTACCAAATAATCTATTGCTTATCCTATATTTTTATTATGAACATGCATTCTGATTTTTAACCTGAAACTAAGAGGAAATGAAAACACCTATTTACATCCTGTGTTCTTCTCCTAAAATATCTACAGGACTATTGCTTTGTCTTAAATCTCAAATATTCTTTCATGCATAAAGGACTAAAGTAATGGAATTCATTGGGTGCGTGAACAACAATACTTTTAGAATCCCCTATTGTCTTAAAATTAGTGATTTTCAGTTATGATTTATACTTGTTCTCTGCCACTTGTGGAATCTTAGCAAAGCCAATCAATCTGTTTTGTATAGATGCTATTTTAAATTTCACAATACAAAGCGCTGAGAAGAACGTTTGCTCTTGAACCATGCATCACTGAATAGCTTCCCTTTCTGCTCAAATAAAAGAGACTAGAAGGGTTGGGATTACATAACAGGCAGGCCTGACACTGGATGCTAACACAAAGTGACAGAATCTCGGGTTTCTTCTCTTCTACACCATAGAGAAAACTGAATGCGCAGGAGATATTTTGTTAGAACATTTATACCAAGTCTAACTCATTTTTCTTAAGTCTTTATTTATAAAGGATGAGTCCATGGAAAACATACAACTCCATTTTAGGAGGTCACTAGGTTTACCTAATATATGAAACATGGTGCAGTGTAAGACCAGATCTGCTCATACCAGGGGCGGACTGACAACTCGTGGGGCCCCCGGGCAATAGGGGATCATGGGGCCCCTGTGTCCTCACCCACACTCAAACCACAACCAAGAAAGCCTATGAAAGGTATTTATGGGGCCCCCTACTGACCCCGGGCCCCCGGGCAGTGCCCGAGTTTCTGAATGGTCAGTCTGCCCCTGGCCCATACCCTACCCTAACTTTACATATACAAAGAGAACTTTTACAGCCATGGCTTGTCTTGTAGGATGTTACATTATTTCTAGTCAAGTTTAGTGCCCAGATGTTTCAAACCTTAAAAACAAAGTGATCTGGCTAAATGGTTAGCACTTCCGCCTGGCAGTGCTAAGATCATTGGTTCATAATCCCAATCACAGCACCACCTGCCTGGAGTTTGCATGTTCTCCCTTTGCCTGTGTGGATTTTCTCCAGGTACTCCAGTTTCCTCCCACACTCCAAAGACATGCTGGTAGGTGAATTGGCTCCTGTCTAAATTGGCCCTAGTATATGTATGAATGTAAATTAGGCACCTCAGATTGTATGCCACTTGATGGTTAGGGACTGATGTAAATGTACAATACATATGTAAAGCGCTGTGTAAATTGATGGCGCTATATAAGTACCTGAAATAAATAACTGTAGTGATGTATGCCATTGGATGGAACAAAGCACAGCGGAAGACCAAGCGCCTAACACTTCTGGAAGTGTGCCAGATGCTAAAGATTTTAGCAAACCTCTCTCTTAGGCTGAGTTTCCACGGGCAGCAGAGGAGGTAAAAATAAATGGTTAATCTGGTTTTGACCACCTCTTGACTTCCCGACTACAAAAATACCATGACGGCTGCTCAGGTCCATCCATTTTGCTGCGGCCCTGATGTCAGTGGGCCAAAGCATAATCATGGGCCAACCTCTTTGGCATGCGGCCGCGGCACCGTATTGCAATGCAAATTCCCCCTTGGGATCATAAAAAGAAAAAAAAAACAGGCATTTTCTGAGGCAGCAGTATTGCCTCCTGAACGCCTGTAAACCAACTCTAAACCATCTTTGTAATGGGTTCCACCATGAATCAGATTTCAGGGGTGTGTTTAGAATCACTGCAAGTGTGCACTAGACCTAGGGCAGAGACGTTTAATGGTGGGAGCAGCAGGACAGGTAAATATTAAGCTTGCTTTGCAGGGAGTTATTTTAAACTTTTAAAACAGTGAGAGAATTATTCTTTTGCTTTTAACTGAAATGTACCTTTAACATAACCTCAAAGCCAGGCTATGGATATTTAAAATGTTACTAAACCCAGGACCCTGCATTCACTATATCTGGTCTTCCATAATACACACAACATGGAAATGCAATTATTCTAGTAAATATAAACTGTTAAATACCTTTTCTCATCAGCAGTTAGAGCAGTCTTGTGACTTATATCAGTGTTCAGCAGAGCACTGGTTAAACTTTTAGGGGGAGTTTTCTTTCTGCTCTAGGAGGATGCAAAACCTCTGACCTCTGTCTGAACAGTGCTGATTAGCCCTGTGCTGATCACATGCACTCTCCCAAGAAAAACAAAACCTGTCTAGCAATACACACTAAACTGAGCATGTGCAGAATGGCTACGGTTGAGTCTGTCTTAGCAGGAGTACTCCACCCCTTTTTACATCATCCCCCCACATTGCTGTCCTCAGCCCCCCACATTACTGTCCTCAGCCCCACATTACAGTTCTTAGCCCCCCTACTTTAATGTCCGTAGCCCCCCCACATTACTGTTCTAAGCTCCCCCCACTTTAATGCTCTCAGCACCTCATTTTAATTCTCAGCTCATCCACTTTAATTTGAATGTTCCCCCCACCCCACTGTCCTCAGTCCCCCAATAGTACTGTTCTAAGTCCCCCCCACATTCAGTCCTCAGTCCTCCAACATTCAGTCCTCAGTCCCCCCACATACAGTCCTCGCCTCCTTTTCACATCAGCCCCCTTCACTCTAATGTCCTTAGCCCCTTTAACTTGGAAACCCCCCCCAACAAACAAACACACACACACTTCTACCTTACACAGACAGTGACTGACAGACAGTGCTTGATTGCTAAGACTGCCCTTCATCCTAGCAACCAATCACCTGCTTGTTAACCTCGGGCAGCTCCTGCCCTCCATCCAGAACTGTCCTGTCTCCCACTGTCAACTCTGCGAGGATGACCGCGAGATGGCTGGGGGAAGAAAAGGCTCCTAAATGGCAGGACCGCATGGGTCCGGATGGGATAATGACTCAGTCGGCATCCGGACCCCGATCCGCCATTTAGTGATGCCTGATCTAGGAGATTCCCAGACACAAACATCAAAACTCCCCTAGGGCTTAAAGCAAATGGGCCATTTTATATAAGTATGTTGGTTTGCTGCATTGTGCATTCCCTCCTCATTCATGTGAGATGAGGTGGCCACAGACAAAGTTTTCTGTAGCAGGCTTCATATCTGATGCAATATGCAATGATAGCTAACCCAAGAAGAATGCATTCTTCAAGTAAACAGTATGTAAAAACGCATTTACGGTATAATCAACATAATTGTATGAATTTATTAATCCAACAATCTCATATGAGGTGAAATGTTACCAATTAAGATCCATATTACCAATTTCTGGGTTTAAGAAAAGTCACAAAAAACTGAATCCAAAGAGAAAAGTGAAATTGCCTATGCAATTCTAAAATTGAGTCATCATGGAAAATAAAATAACTGTGTAAAAAGCTCTCTGTAAATGTTCCTTTGATAAACAATGATTAAGTAGAACTTCTCTATATACTATAAATACTCTGCTAAATCGACCACAAAACTTAATACTCATGCAGATTTAAACAAGAACAAGCTTATTTGGACCAAAATACTTTTTATGGTGTCCCCATTCCCCTAGCAGTCATTACTATTGAAAAAAATTAAAAAACTTAGCAGCTATTCTCAATATACTAAAGCTAATGGTGGTGGTCAGACACAATGCAACATGTACTGACCATTGATCTAACAAGAGAGACAACAAATTTTGCTTGTTGTTTATTTTTGCAAGATGGCAGCCAGCCTGAAATAATAGAGCTGGAGGCAAAATTGTATTGGTAGTAGTAGTAGTAGTTTTACCTAATAGGTGTTTAACCGCTTGACGCTGGTTCCTCCCAGCCCTTTAAGGGTTGGTGACTTGGCTGTCACAGTAATCACATGATCGGAAAAGGTCCAGATTGCAAGTAGTGACTGGGACCTTTCCAAAAGGTGCAGGCAAAGATCCCAGGAGCGTGCGCTCTCGGCACATGTTTATTTACTTTTGGTACGCAAGTATGCGGCCGCTCGGCATCAAGGTCCAGCGTATTGTCAGTGCCAAGCAGTTAAATGTCTTAGTGGGGTTGATTTACTAAAACCGGAGAGTGCAAAATCTGGTGCAGCTCTGCATAGAAACCAATCAGCTCCCAGTTTTTTTTGACAAAGCTTAATTGAACAAGCTGAAGTTAGAAGCTGATTGGCTACTATGCATTGCTGCACCAGAGTTTGCACTCTGCAGTTTTAGTAAAGTAACCCCAATGTATTAACAATTTTGTCTATGGATCTGGGATGGCTGCAATATCTAAATATCTCTGAAATTAGAATCAATGGAAAGTTTTGTATTTAGACTGGATTTTTATTCAGTAGAGGAACTGCATTCAGCAGGGCTAGGTTACTGATCAATTAGAACTTTAATCCTCCACTTCAAAACAGATCACATGATTAAGTTCCTATGTCTTCAGCAATAGGGCCAGCAGCAAAAGCAACTTGGAGCAATGCTGTTTTCTCTGAAAAGATATGTATTTTAGGCTTTCAACTGGTAATTTTATCCATCCCACCCAAGAATGTAATGCCCTGTACATGCGATGAGAATATCATCCTTTTTTTCTGCATGCTAATCTCATATCGATAATGAAAAGGTTACTAAATTTATGAAAATTCTCTTAGGACCAGGGGCGGACTGACCATTTGGAAACTCGGGCACTGCCCGAGAGCCCGGGGCCAGTAGGGGGCCCCATGAGATGCCCCTGGTATCTTTTTCATAGGCTTTTTTGAGTTTGGGCAAGGACACAGGGGCCCCATGAACCCCTATTGCCCGGGGGCCCCATGAGTTGTCAGTCTGCCCCTGTTTAGGACAGGATAAAAATTCAGAAGTGATGTCATGTATTGTACTGTATTTGTATTGTATTGTATTTTCGGACAAAAACTATACTGATTAAATGAAAATTGTGCAATCTGGTATCGTACAAGAAACATTTTTGTGCTTGTCCCTTCAAATAATTTTGGACAAAAGCTGTGTATTAACGATCAAATTATTGCACGATTGCTTCAAAAGTGGTATTTTTTGTATGATTTTTTGCTCATGTGTACAAAGCTTTACTAAACTTTTGTGTTAATTGTGAATTTAAGTAAAATAGATAAGACACAGTCTAAGCTTAGATGCAGGTAGTCTTGTACTTCTTGTAGAGTTCCCCAAGGCTGTGGCTGGACAATGATGGAGTAACAACGATGAGATCATCACTCTGCTCCCTACTACTTTCAGGAGGCTCAGCACTCAGCAATGCAGTGGAACCTGACTGGCTCAGTGTGTTGGTCCTACTTCTTCTATCCTGAGTTTGCAAGGATTATAGGAGACTGATATCAAGAAAATAGCTGATACTTTTCCCAGCTGTGTGTACTATTAATACATTTAATGAATCCAAAACTGGAATAAATGGTGGATTTTCACATCTCCATGAAATTCAGTTTTACAACAGAATATAGGACAACTTGTACAGTATTATTTAACTAGCAGTCTGTTGAGGAACAAGCACTGCACCAACATGAACTTGGCCATAGTACAACAAGTTGACAAAGGCCACAGAGGAACAAGAGAATAAAATACCTTTGTCGTAGATTTCTTTTAAGACTCCTCTTTTAATGAGCTCCTCTCTGCTCTGTCTCATTGAAATCTTTCGCTCTAGTGCTACAAAGAAGAAGAAAAAACATTTAGAAACCCATGCTAAACACATAACCATGTCCACACAGAAGTGTTCATGAGAAAAAAAAAAATACAATCTTTATTAATCCATATAAATGTCCTACTTTTAATTGTGCAGGAGATAATCAGTTAGAGGGTTTTTTTCCCTTTTTGGTTACATATAATTTAGTTGATAAACACAAAAATACATAAAGTATTTTCAAGGACATCAAATAAAGTGATTCATGTTTTATAAGTTTTTGCTTTTGTTCATAAATAGATAATTTCATTCTTATTAGGGCATGTGTGCCATTCATCATTTCAGGCATGATTTTTTTTTTAATTTTTGTAGTTATGATACATTTGAGATGCTTATTTCCTTCTGAACTGTTTTTGACTCTTCTGAGTGCCTTGAGTTGCTTTTTCTTTAAAAGAAACAGCTCAGTATCCAAAATGCCCTAAATTTCTCATCAGCCAGAAAGGAAGACAATTGATTCTATGCCTCTTCAATGCACCACTGTTACAGTAGCCTTTACACCTTGCTGCTCCTTTGCTTGATATGGGTTTTCCAGAGCACACTAGCATAGTGAAGCAAGCACTGTCTTTCACTAAGTTATGGTTAAATAACTAACAATTCAAGCCTAAAACAATCTCAGATAGAGCATCAAAGCTGAGTTAATGAGCATGCCCTCTTCAGAGCCCAAAAGAAGAGGAGGGCACTCCCCTTAATGCATTTATATAGAGATATAGACAAATTAATTACTTAATCATCCTAGGACAGTGATGGTGAACCTTTTGGAGCCGGAGTGCTCGAAACTGAGACCCAAAACCCATTTATTTATCTTAAAGTGCCAATACTGCAATTAAATCTGAATAGTGAGGTTTTAGTTTAGAAAAAAACAACTCATACATTAACATAGTACATTCACAGCTGGAGTTCCTCTTGAATTTTCTGACCACCAGCACAAGGGGTCAATGTTCCACTGCCCACCAGCACAGAGGGGCAATGTTCCACTGACCACCAGCACAGAGGGGCAATGTTCCACTGACCACCAGCACAGAGGGGCAATGTTCCACTGACCATCAGCACAGAGGGGCAATGTTACACTGACCACCAGCACAGAGGGGCAATGTTCCACTGACCACCAGCACAGAGGGGCAATGTTCCACTGACCACCAGCACAGAGGGGCAATGTTCCACTGACCACCAGCACAGAGGGGCAATGTTCCACTGACCACCAGCACAGAGGGGCAATGTTCCACTGACCATCAGCACAGAGGGGCAATGTTACACTGACCACCAGCACAGAGGGGCAATGTTCCACTGACCACCAGCACAGAGGGGCAATGTTCCACTGACCACCAGCACAGAGGGGCAATGTTCCACTGACCACCAGCACAGAGGGGCAATGTTCCACTGACCACCAGCACAGAGGGGCAATGTTCCACTGACCACCAGCACAGAGGGGCAATGTTCCACTGACCACCAGCACAGAGGGGCAATGTTCTACTGGCCACCAGCACAGAGGGGCAATGTTCCACTGACCACCAGCACAGCCAGGCAATGTTACACTGACCATGGGCACAGATGGGCAATGTTCCTAATGCTGCAGATTTAAATGCCAGGGGGAAAGCACAACATTAAAAGAATGTCAGTCTCCGTTAAATATGTATAAAAACTCACATCCAGTGCAGCAAATCGGCATTCTTGTGTGTAGCAATTAGCTGCTGTTGCAGATCCACTGCTGGCTGACCACGCTGGCTGAAGGCACGCTGAAAACTCCGAGGAGCAGCTAGGGAGGTAGTAGCGGCTCGTGACTTCATCGGCCGGTGCCACAGCTGCCCATGCGCGGGACCCGATGCTCGGCTGCAGGGCAGTAGTGGGGCAACTTGGCTCACGTGTTGGCAGTGAAGGCCTTGCGTGTCTGCTGTGGCACGCGTGCCATATGTTCGCCACCATAGGTTCCTAGGATGAAGTTGAATCACCCTTATGCTGGCTTAACCATGTCAACTTTCACACTCTGGGGTTAATTTACTAAAGACAAATTGACTGTTCTCTTTGCAAGAGACCTTGCATTTTGCAAAGGGAAATTTGCCCAGAGCTTACTAAAAGTGAAGTTTCACTTTGCAAAGAATACCCAATCATGTGCAAGGGGAAAAAAACACAGTAGGGTAGATTTACTAAAACGGGTACACAGAATCTGGCAGCTATGCATCGTAGCCAATCAACTTCTAACCTCAGCTTGTTTAATTACGCTTTGACAATAAAACCTGGAAGCTGATTGGTTTCTTTGCAGAAGTGCACCAGATTTTGCACTCTCTAGATTTAGTAAATAAGCCCCAGTATATTTGCTTGCACATGATTGGGTGATGGAAGTAAGCAGAGATTCATCTCAATTGAGAAGCTCTGGGGCAAATTTTCTTGCAAATTGCAACTTCACTTGCAAACTTAAAAGCCTATTTGTCTTTAGTAAATCAATTTCCCTGCTTGAGGAATTGATAAGCAATTTTATTTTTTAAATATAAGTAATGCCTTAATGATGATAAGACACTCTGATGTATTTAACATGATAAAAACAGATGCAGGCCAGTGCACCTACCCATCAACAGTAACCTAAGCTGCTCTAACACATCAAACGACTTTGAGTTCTTTATTGTTGTCCTAGGATGGTGGCTTCTCAGGGGAAGGCAAACTGCATCTTAAAGTATCTTAAAGAAGAATACCAGATTTAGACAAATGAATGGAAATATTCAGTAGCATGATTATGCTCCAAATATGAGTGATAATCCTTTTTTTTCATTTAATTTTTAATAAAAAAAAGAGAAGGGTTTTTCCAAATTGACACATAAGTCGACCAAAACAGGTCATTATTTATTCCCATCTACATCTAAACATTATAGTTCTACTGCTTACAACTGAACCTTAGTATGAAAAAAGAGAAGGAAAGGGAGAGAAAAAAAAGTGTGTGTGCGTGTGTGTGTGTGTGTGTGTGTGTGTGTGTGTGTGTGTGTGTGTGTGTGTGTGTGTGTGTGTGTGTGTGTGGGGGGGGTTGATTCAACTAAACCCAGATGTTTTTGCCAAAATGATAATAATTAAGGAATTAGTCTATAGGTCAGTACATCAACAACTGAGAATGAGATGAGTCTATAAATGAGTCTATAAATATCTTAAATACCCTCCAGAGATCCTATATATTGGAACAAATGAATGTAATTTAAAAATGTTTTGCTTCTGCTGAGTTCTCTGATTCTGAGATGTTCTGTAGTCCAGCAGAGGAGAAGTCAGTCAGAACTACCAACAATGCTCAGCCTTTCATAGCAGTATAAGGACTTATTACGGGAAGATAGGCGCTCACTGGATTTCTAGCAGGATCAAATGGTATTTTCTTATTTACTAAAGCTGGTCCACTCAGAATCTGGTGCACCTGTGCATGGTAGCCAATCAGCTTCTAACCTCAGTTTGTTCAATTACAGTGTTACTAAACCCACAATAGTAAAATCAGTCTGTATATGCAGTAAAATCAGTCTGTATATGCAGTAAAGCATGCTTGTTATACTCACTGTGGAACCTAAGGGGTTAATCCTGTGCATCGTGTAAAAATGCTGTTTGATCCTTTCTTCTCTGATCCTACCCTTCTACCAGTGTCCCCCTCTTATTTCCTGATAAGACATATATTGTGGAGTCACTCTGCTCAGTTTGGTGTGTTTTGCTAGAGAGCAAACTAGAGTTTTGCTAGAGAGCACTGTCAGACAGAGGTCAGGGGTTCTGCATCTTCCTAGAGCAGAATGAAAACTCCTCCTACAAGCTATAGCATGTGTTCGGCCAGACACTGATAGAAGTCACAAGGCTGTTCTAATTGCTGATGAAAAAAGGTATTTAGCAGTTTATATTCACTAAAATAATTGCACTTCCATGTTTTGTATACTGTGGGAGACCAGATATAGTGAATGCAGGGTCCTGGGTTTCCTAACACTTTATGCTTTAGCAATAAAACCTGGAAGCTGATTGGTTTCTATGCAGAAGTGCACAAGAATCTGGGTGAACAAGCTTTAGTAAATAAACCCCACAGGTTTTAATAATCAAAATTATGGGGAAATTCACATATATTCAGAGACATACGGTATATGTTTGTTTTTTTTTGTCCAGACATACATTTCAAGAATGCTGGCCAGTCATTACAAGACATTTAAAATATGATATAAATATATTCATGTCCATGTCATAACAGTAATTATTTTTTTTTTTAAATGGCTAAACAGTGACAATTTGATGGATTGGTACATAAAAGCTTCTCCATACTTTTATCAGCATATACAATCCTCCACTGTGACAAGAAAAGCCATGTAACTCATCAATCTAAAAGATAGAGTAAAAAAATGGATGCTAATATAAATTCTGCAGCTGCATAGCAACTGTATTATACAGTATGTCACATAAAATGTGTTCAACTTGTCATTAAAGAAAATAATTTAGAGGTAATTCAGAAAACATGAAAGCTCCCTAACATGGAAGCTATGAACGTTTTAAGAAAATAAGGATATTAAAGAACATGGACAGAAACAGAAATCAGAGCAGAAAGAAGGCTTTAAGTATCATTCTCACCTTGATTCCTGTATTTGACAACTATATTAATAAACAATGAGGTATGCATGCATCAGAGGAGCTACACAATAAGATCAAGAACATCTAGTGCACAGAAGGAAATCCAAGAGCCACTTTCAGAGTTGCCAACACTGAAAACAACTTTCAGGAGACATGCTGTCTAGGACTTTAATATGCTACTCTACATGAGAGGCGGGCTTCTCTATTTTATTATAATAACTAAACCAGGATCAAAGGGATATAGTTCATTTCAGTTTCTTTGTCTTTATAGTAACAATAGATGCAAATCCTAAATATTTCCACATTTTGATTGCTACAGCGCTCTGTATAAACCATTGTCATAGTGTTTTTCTACAGTACTATTTTCACCCCTATTTCCATCTTTTTTGTCTATCTAATCCAGTGTTTCTCAACCTTTTCTCAGTCAAGGCACCCCTTAAAATTATGGACAGTCCCAATGCACCCTTTAAAATTATGGACAGTCCCATGGCACCCTTTAAAATTATGGACAGTCCCAAGGCACCCTTTAAAATTATGGACAGTCCCATGGCACCCTTTAAAATTATGGACTGTAATCAGTTTGCTATTTATAAAAAGGTATTGAAGCCAAGGACAGATGGGTAACTAGAATTAGAAGGAGATCAGCAACGTCAGGCTATTATTTTTTCAATACAGGTTCTCTTTAAAGATACATTATATCTCTTCTCCATAGTATGGATTGATTGTAGGCAAAGTGCAATAAAAAAATCTATGATCCCTAAATGATGGTTGCTTTAGTAGAGTCAGTATGGTCTGCAGCCTAAAGGGTATGTCCAAACATTACTCAACTGTAACCCCAAACTTCCCTCTCCCCCACTAGAACAAGTTCCAGATTATTTTTCTGTTACCTTGTTGCTGTAGCAAGAAACAGCTTATTACTCCATATGTCAATATCATCAGGTTTGTACCATTCTTGTAGGGTCAGCTGCTTTGATCTCAGTTCCTACTGAGGTAGGTCTCATAAACATGGGGTGTACCGTATGTTAACCATACTGGGATGCACAGGTGTTCCGTGTATTCACATGCAGGCAGTCCCATTGCTATCTATAGGGATGCAGCGGCTGCACAGGCACAGCTGCTGCTTCCAATGTGACATCCATGCGGGTGCAGGTGCATGGCCCCACGCACACCCTGGACTGGACTAATTGCCCCGGTGCATCCCAGTTCAGGTAAATACGGCGGCCCTCTTAAGACATAAGATTATGTATGCCCGGTGTGAGCAAGGTTGTAGACACACCAGCAGAACTACCAAAAAAAAAAGCCCTTTCCTACACACAGTGTGTGAACAAGCTTTTAGGGGTTGAAGCAGCAACTCTGTTTTGTTGGGAGGGAAATGATTGTATGCATGTGGAGTGTGATAGTAGGGCCACTATGCTTTCAGCCCAAACAGAACATTAGCACACTGGATGTCTGGCAAATCAACAGGCATTTCTCTGAATTTGCAGCATTTTAAATTGATAAAAGAAATATTTTTCCATTTGTGAGTTTTTAGACCTGTCATGCACTCATACTGAAGCTGGCCATGTGCATTGGCATTTGAGCACCTGAAACCCAACTTTTAGACAATATGCAGTACATCTGCAAATAATGTACATTTGTCCGTGCTTTATCTCTCCATAGACCCTATTCAAGGACTGTGTGGTGTCAGCCCTGCCAGTTGTCTTTTAACTATTTAAACCTGACCCTTTGTCTTCTCTTCATAACATATAGGTTAATTAATCTGTAGCCCCGTGATAAGAACTAGCAAGGCTAATTAGGCTTCTTGAGATAAAAAATGTGCACAGTATGAAGGGCAGCTCTGAATTTCTGACATGATTAAGAAGAATTTTTTACATATCAAAAAATATAATAAAACACTCTCAATGGTATATTTAACAGACCAAAGGGTACAAAAAAAGAAGATCATTGTTAGGTTTTACATACCCGAATGGATTACAAAGGAATATCATGGAACTGCAGAATGATGTCATCCTTTTTCACGGTTCACATCGGAAACTTGTTTTTGGAATTAGTGAACCTTTCACATCTCACTGGCTGAACCAGGAGACATCACCTTTTTCTTAAGTTTTCACAAAAAAACAAGTGTTACTGCTTTCTTGCTAAAAGTAAATATTCCAAAGTCTGATATACTAATTAGCAAGAGACATCAATTGCAGCTTTAGACTTTCAGCAAACCTTAGAACTTGTTGGCCGTGGATACATTCCAACACATGGAAAACATACCAACTCTGATGTTTCATCCAAGCTACAAAGAAAGAAAAAGAAAATTCCTACAACCATAAAAAAGGACCATTCATATTTGCTTTCTTTTGATTTTGATCTTCTTTTTAATATATGTGTATATATCTAGGGCACAGTGCATATAAATGAATAACAAAGAGGAGATTTTCATTCTATTCAATTGAATGACAAGTAGAATGCAAACCAGCTTTCCCATTTTCATAAATTAAATTTTTACTCTATTGTGATATATTTCTGAACCATGGTGTGTGTATTAAAATGTAATCAGAACAATTTAAACTACCTCCCCCACACACAGCTGCATTCACAGTTCCATGCCATTGCGTTGTCAAGCAATATGATTTAGCACTCACTGTTACTACAGGGTTTACTACAACATGCTAAAAGTGATTGCAGCACATTCATTCCCCGTTTATTTTTGTGCCTTTTTTTATGAATGAACAGTCCACACCTAGTTTTCTACCTACATTATATTTTGTTGAATACATTATTTTTTGTGCCTTTTTTTATGAATGAACAGTCCACACCTAGTTTTTCTACCTACATTATTTTTTGTTGAATACATTATTTGTTGTTGCCTTTTTTTTACGAATGAACAGTCCACACCTAGTTTTTCTACCTACATTATTTTTTGTTGAATTCTTCTCATTTATCACAAAGAAAGGAATTTTGCACTTACAAAAGAGGTAGTTTAAAGCAACTGTTTTGAAAAAAATAATAGATATCACCTATTTCATGTTGGGATAACTAAGTTTTGATGACCTTGTGCATGTAGCTGTGCCTCATGCAGTATAATGAACATACTGTATTGTCGAATGAGTTTCTTGCATATAACCCATCCTGCAGATTAATCTCTTCATGCCAGCACACTCCCAGCACGGTAGCCATCAAGGATCGGTAAGCTCCTGATGCATACTTGCGATTGGGAGCTTTCCGATCATGTGACCACTGTGACAACCAATCACAACAGTCATGTAACCCGAATGCCCGCCTCCGTCTCCCAGCTTTTAGAACTCTTAAAGGGTGGTAAGCACAAAGGGGTTATGAAATATAATGAAGAAACAATATCTTTAATCATAGTTAGAGATGAGCTCTCCTAGGACATGGGCCCAGAAGCTGCCTCTTTCCCCCCATTGCTACACCACTGCTGGCTAAAAAGGTAAAATGAACCTATTACCCATTTTAAAAAGGTAAAAGTAGTATTGCCTAACAGTAGTAAGATGTCTACTATACTTTTGTTAACCAAAAACACAATTTATGTTCACCCCTTGGACACTGGTTTGAGTTTGTTGCTAAAGATTTGATTTTTCTGACTTTATTGATAAACCTTGACCCAAGAGCTTTGCACCACCTAACCAATGCCCCACTCTTCAATGGGAACACCTGTACTGCCTACTGAGGCTCTCTAACTAGACAAGGAAATGGTAACCCAAAGTCAGAAATGTAAAGCTTTTGTTATGTGAAAACCAAGATCATGTGGGATAGAACAAAAGCTTTTCTGGTCAACAAAGGGAAAACAGACAGTGCCTGGTGACTTCTTTTAGGCATGCCATTTATTTTTGAAATGGTGGATAATTCATCTTAAATCCTCAGGCAGCTGCTGGTGTTACACCTCTTAGTAGGAGAATTTGGATCTGATCCCAACATTGTCTCAAAAAAATTTATTGAAACAGAGAAGATTTTTTATCAAATTTCAGTACATATACAACCCGCTAGTAAAGTATATTGTCATATCTGTTTTGTTTTCCTTGAGTTTTAGTGGGTAAAAAATGGTCACATTATTTTACAGCATTTCTTTCAGATGCATAGAGCAGACCTTAAAAAGTATATCTGAACCCAAGAACAAAAATTAATTGTCTGGTAGCTTACTGTTTCAGTTGACATTGTGAGAAATGCACTGGTCTTGCAACTGTCTGTGAATTGAACTAAAAAAATTTATGACAATTATGGCAGATGAGTTATGGCAGTGGCAGCCGAGCATTGGATAACAACGCACATAGGTGCCATGCACATGCTCGGAAAGGAGTAATGGTGCCAGGCGATGATGTCACAGACCTCGATTCATTAGCCGCGACTCGTCCAAGCTTTTGCATGACCGGTCAGTGCCCTGCCAAGGACATATATATTGGACTGGCTGTGAGTTTTACACATTACTTAATTTTACATACATTAATACATTAATTTTTATTAAGACAATATTTTATCTTGTACTGGTGGTCAGAGGACCTTTGCCCTCTTGTGCTGATGTTCAGTGGAACTTTGCCCACTTGTGCTGGTGGTCAGTGGAACTTTGCCCACTTGTGCTGGTGGTCAGTGGAACTTTGCCCACTTGTGCTGGTGGTCAGTGGAACTTTGCCCACTTGTGCTGGTGGTCAGTGGAACTTTGCCCCCTTGTGCAGATGGTCAGTGGAACTTTGCCCCCTTGTGCTGGTGGTCAGTGGAACTTTGCCCACTTGTGCTAGTGGTCAGTGGAACTCTGCCCCCTTGTGCTGATGGTCAGTGGAACTTTGCCCCCTTGTGCTGGTGGTCAGTGGAACTTTGCCCCCTTGTGCTGATGGTCAGTGGAACTTTGCCCCCTTGTGCTGGTGGTCAGTGGAACTTTGCCCCCTTGTGCTGGTGGTCATTGAAACGTTGCCCCCTTGTGCTGGTGGTCATTGAAACTTTGCCCACTTGTGCTTATGATCAGTGGAACTTTGCCCCCTTGTGCTGATGGTCAGTGAAAATTTGCCCACTTCTGCTGATAGTCAGTGGAACTTTGCTCACTTCTGCTGATGGTCAGTGGAACTTTGCCCACTTGTGCTGATGGTCAGTGGAACTTTGCCCCCTTCTGCTGGTGGTCAGTGCAAGCTCTGTTATTGTGTTTTTCTTCTAAGACAAAAGATGTTAATGTATGGGTTGTTTTTTCTAAACTAAAACCTCAGTATTCAGGTTTAATTGCAGTGATGGCACTTTGCGATAAATAAGTGGGTTTTGGGTTGCAGCTCGGGCACTCGGTCTCTAAAAGGTTCGCCATCACCGAGTTATGGGATAAAGCCAGCTGTTTAAAGTCTGGCAAACAGTTAAACAGGGCCTATCAGTAACTGTTCAGGTCTGCATGTAAAAAAAAGTCATACAATTCCATACAAAAAATAAAGCAACAATGCAATAAATAAATAAACTGTATTGTTTATCATTAAAAAGCAGTATTAGGCTTCAGTAGCCTTTGAGTATCATAGCTGACTATGATTTCCAACAGGAGACTCAAACCAAACACAGACAGATCAAAATTCGTCTGGTTCAGTAAAAACCGGACACGTTTTGATCCATCTATGGACAGGCTGGTTGTACTGAAGTTGATCCATCAATCAACTTCAGTACAACCAGCCTGTTGGGGTTTTTTTGTGCGGTCACTGCTGGCAGCTATAGACGCCAGCAGTGATTTGTATTCTGATGCTGGGGAAACCTCCCACTGTCAGAATACAAAGGCGCAATGGGAGAGATTTCCCCATTAACACTGAATGTGTTGATGGGCGGAATGGAGAGATTTTCTTTCTTTCTACCCATGCTTGAAGAAATGAAAATTGCTTAATCTATGGCTTGCCTCAGCTGAGTTTCCTGTGATCATCTGAAAGGGGTATCCCCATTCAATGGTTGCAAATGGCTGAGGCACTATAAACCTAATGATTTCACAGGAAATTGTGTAGTTTCAGCCATGGCACCGGATCTTCCAGTGTCTACCTGAGAGGAGAAATTTGGGAGAATGACGTCACCATTGTGCTGCACAGAAAGAAAAAGCCATTTCCTTCCTACTATTCACTTGGCTGCAGTCCTTATTATAACTTTTTGACAAATCATACAGTGAGAGGCAGGCAGATGATAGATGTCAGTATGAAGTGATTTTTACAATGAATGGTCGTAGACTGAAAGGCAGTCGAGGGGGTGAGCTATGAACACACAGTCAAGAACATAACGGCCACTACACAGACATCAAAAATATATGGCTGCATCATTAACTAGATTGTTCCTGAACAAAGGGGAAGGGAGGAATGAAAAGGGATAATATCTTTTTGTGATCTTTGTGATCTATTTGATAGGAAATAAATACCTGTGTTGTGGATGCATTTAATATTAACATCTGAGAACAGGTCTGCTTTAAATGGGAACGTCATTCCCCAAATGACCTGTTGTTTCTGCTGCTGCCATCCCACTGCCCCCCAAATATAAAAAGCTAGGAGTTTATGTTGGATCTTCCCATTTATTTTTTAATCTGAAGCAGCCAGGTGAGAACCATGTGCACTGCTTCCACAGCTTTCTGGGACCTCCCCTCACATATTCCCAGAGGCAACAGGAGCAAATACACAGAGTGGCCAGAAGGTGGAGTTGGAGGTGCATCATCAGAGGTCGGCTGCCTGAACCCAGAAGAGACAGCCAAGACTGAAGAGGCAAAGGTAGTGGTGCAGGACATGGACTCTGGCAGCAGAACAGAGGATTGATAAAGAACAAAGCTGGACTAGCTGGACAGGGTATGTGTAAGGAACCGCCTGGCGGTACCTCTAGCAACCCACTGGTCAGGTTTCCCCAGAGCGCGGAGTCTAAGTCCCGGTCCGCTTGTTCACCAGGGCCCCTGATGGTGGGGATGGACTTGTAGCGAACTGAGACCAGGTCACGGCTCCTGAGTACACCCACCCATGGTAGAGGAATCCGCCAGAGGTTCCTGCAGGGTGAGAGCCTGATGTGAAGAGGCGGATATGCCAGGGCAAGGTGGATGGATGAGCAAGAGCGTGGTCAGACAAGCCGAGTCGGTAGCCATGGGAGCAGTGCGGTACAAAGCAGCGGGCAGAGAATGGTCGGGTCACACACCAGGTCAGCAACAGAAGATCAGATCCACAAGGGGACATCCAGAAGGGAGGTCAGGCAAGCCAGGGGTCAGAGCAGGAGAGAACAGCCAAGTCAAGAACAAATCCGCAGCAGGAATCACAGCAACAAGATCAGGAACACAGGGAGACCAAACGGCACCACCTGTCAGCGCAGGGCAATTTAAATATCACGCCCTGTGCTGTCATTAGTGCCGGGCGCGCACTCGCGGCTCTGAGTGCACATGCGCGGGTTCCGGCTCCGCCGTGGCCGGCCAGGACCTAGTGCCCCTGTGCTGAGCCGTGGATCGTGGCGGCTCCTGACAGTATGTTTTCTTAAGTAAGCCTAGCATAACAGGTGAGTGGGATGGGGGGGGGGGAGGGTAAGTAAGTGGAGTGAAGTTCCTCTTTAAGCAGTCCTGATGAATAATATAACATTATATGTCTATACCAGATGCTGCCAGGCATACGTAAAGTGGAACTGCACTGCATCTGAGTACGACAAACCAAAAATGCTATATAATTAATTTTTAATATTCAAAACAAACTCCTCCATCCATCCATGTCTCGATGCTTTATTTTGCTGAGAGATCATTTTGAAAAACACCCCCTTGCATTTCTGACAGTGGCCATCTTGAGTAAGGGCAGATGATTCATGTAGCTGTTACTTCCTGGAATTCATCTGTCCTTAGCTCAGGCATTAGCTGAGCTGAGAACCCTTCCTCCCCTCCTGAAGACTCCTGGGATGTATGACATCATTTGCCTAGACATGAAAACCAGTAAGTAAATTAAGGAATGCAAAAAAAAAAGGTTAAAACATGTAAATATAATATACTTTCATATCTATTTACTAATGCTAGCAGCATAAGGATTAGAAATAGTCCATGTTAATTGAGAGAGTGAAGTTCCACTTTAAAATTTTGGGGAGTGTATTTTCCTTCAATCATCCTCATCCAATGAAGGGACACAAAAAATCTATGGTAAATGGTGTCTTAGCACAGGCTGCGCTATAAAATAAAATAATATGATGCATATTCAGGGCCGTGGATAAGGGGGTACCACCAGTCCTCCTGTACAGGGCCCAGGCCAGCAGGGGGGCCCCAGACAGCTGGGTGAATTGGATGTGGGCAGGGAGGGTGATCAGCACAGTGGGGGGGGAATTACTGGAACCGATCCCCTGTATGTATGGCGCTCCCTGCAGCAGCTGAAATCTGGCTTCTTCTCCTCTCCCTCACACTGGCTGTCAGCGGCTTCGGACAGAACCATACAGGGGATCAGTTCCAGTAATTGCCCCACACCGCACCCATCACCTCCCTGTGTACCATATGTTTCCTCCTGCTGCCCAGGCACCTCAGTGTGCCCCAATCACGGCAGTGATGCTGGCTTTCCTCTCCTTCCCACCGGCAGCTGCAGGATAAAGAGTATGGGAAGGGTCCGGTAAATACTGTATGTCACATTTACCTTCCTTTCCTGAATGAACACAATGGGAAAACAGTACCGACCACTCACTGTGTTCATTCATAATTAAAGCATAGTAAGCTGTGTTTTTTTTTTTTGGGGGGAGGAGTGGGGCCCTGTGATTTTGGCTGTATGGGGCCCCGTGGTTTCTAACAGCAGACCTGCGCATATTGCAGTCTGCAGGGAATAATTTAAAAGATTACAGTTTAAAGACACACCAGCCTTTATATATATTTAATTTATCCAGGCACAATAAACGATCTTCCAAACGCAGCCCATTGTCTGTGAATTCTTTCTTCTCTATGATCTGTGAGCTGTCACCATAGGCCCATGTCAATATGCACATTGTTTTATTCATATGTACCCATCTGCAATACAACTGCAGTCTGCAAAGCAGGGTTTTTGTACATTCAGGCTGAGAATATTAAAAGGAAATTTGCTTTGGCTGACTATAATGACATGCAGGGAAGGGGGGTGGTGTTGATGCAAGGGCTGCAGCTTGTTTCCTCGATGATTACATGTGATTCCTAAGAGTGCAATGCAGTATAGAAATCATTATGTGCAGCTCCTGTCACTGAAGACACAGGTATGTGGAGCAGCATAACACGCCATGTTTGCTTTTACGACACAAAAATTGCATTTATTCTTTAAAAACTAAAGAAAATAAAATATTGAGCCTTTGGAGACCATTCTATGCCAGCAATGCGTAACTTCAAGTACCTGCAGGAGGTAGTATGCTGGAAGATTCATCACTGAGATCAATGGCACCTACACATTATTCTGACAGTGGCACATGACTGCCTCAGAATAGAGTTCCTTTGGGAAACTTCACAATGTTAGATCTTCAAAGAACGGCCCTGAAAATATAACTAAACACACGAGGTGCCCTAAATACTCTCTAAAACGATTCTAAATCTTATCTGGTGTTCTGATTATATATTGCACTACGGAATACACAGAACCATTGCAATCAGTCCCTATGTGTGAAAAAATCTCTATCACAGTTATATACTGTACATAGCCCAGGGACAGTCTCTATTTTAAAATCAACTCCCCCTGTTTCTCTTCACTCCTTATTTAATAAAAAAAATTACCATTCAACAATCAAAAGTATATTATTGTAATATAGATAGACGGAGACAATCAACAATTCCGCTAGACTTGGTCAAACAAAGACTTAATTGGATTATGATTAATGATAAACCTACTAGTATCATTAACAATAATACCTCTAAATTTGATCACATGGGAACCATGAATTAGGTATATCTCTATTATTTAATGGACTTTTGGCTGTCTTTCCTTCTTTCTTTCTTTCTTTCTTTCTTACTTTCTCTTACCTTTTCTTTCTTTCTTTCTTTCTTTCTTTCTTTCTTTCTTACTTTCTCTTACCTTTTCTTTCTTTCTTTCTTTCTCTTTTTCTTCTTTTTCAATTTATTATTTACCTCTTTTTCAATTCTTTTTTTTTTATTTTCGGTTTTTCTATTTTTGTTATTTGGTTATATGATACTGCCCACACCTATTTGATTGATGAAATAATTGCTTAAACTCGACTATACCCTATTGGATTTTCTGGTTTATTGTTTACTACATTATTGGTCGATGTATTATTGTGTGCCTATATATTCCATGATTCTGATTGTTTTGCTACAACTCATCATGTGGGTGGATTATGTTTTCTATATTTCTGTATACTGTTTTTACAGATTTTCAATAAAAATATTGAAATATAAAAGTATATTAATGGACTTGCTGCTTTATACAACCTATAAATTATTGCAATTGTTCTTTTCAAGCAGTATAAAGAAAAAATAGCACTAAAAAGTAGCAATGTGTTTAGCAGAATATTCTTTGTAAATAAAAGGTCCATGTAAAGGTGGCACAATCAGAATGTTCACAGGTATTCCTCATACAGGGCTCACAATAGGGTTACTCTGGGCACTAAGCAATTAGGGCTCAATTGCAATCATTTTTTAAGTTTTGATTAGACCTGAAAAGAGTGAACACTTCCTTTTAAGGTGTTATTGCTGTCCTTGACTAGCATTGCTGTACATATTTTGATAAAAGTGAAATTCTCCCTAAATTTTGTATATTCGATTTCAGAAAGCATGAACTGAATAGCTGCAATGTCTACATGAAGTTTTCGGCAGACTGCCCATATTGTCCCATATTGTCCATGACCTTCAGACTAGGTTTACATATGTGTGGGTGGTGGCACTGCAGATCCGCACGAAAATCCGTGCAGCCTCACCACCTGTACAGAGGAATGCGGACCTGCGGGCGGGTGCCATTAGTTCTAATGGCACGCCGCCCGCACTGGAAAACGCAACTGTACTGGGAACCAAGGTTCCTGTGCGGGCAGCATTTTCAGAAGAAGTGCAAGGACTTCATTCATGCATGTCACAGGCACGGGAGTCAATTCAAATGAATGCAAAATGCGGCCCACACAGCTGCATATATGTGAAACAGGGGTCACAGCAACCAATCCATAGTGGGCAGGACTGACCCCAGGTAGCACTCACCCCTGGAAGATTCCACAAATTAAAATAAATAGATGAATAAAAACAGAAATACATGCATGAATAAAAATGTAATAAAACAAAAGAGATAAATATTAAAAATTTTACATTTAAAAATAACAAACTTCATTTTTTTGGACACAACTTCTTTGGGCTTCTGCCCCTAATCTGAGGCCTGTCTCATTTTGGGGAAGATCCAAAGGTCTTCCATTTTCTCGGATCCATACTATAAGATCAAAAGGGCAATTGTATTCCACCACAGGAAAGGGTATATAAAATTGGGTGTTAAGCACAACTGGAAGGGTGGTGAATGACAGACATGTCTACTTATCCACAGGCAGAGGTGACTGATTGTATACTTTTAAAATGAACAAAACGCGGATCTCAAATGCTATCCACACCCCCTGGCAGCATCCACCAATTAGCTGCAGCTGTGTACCTTTGTGACGGAGCATATACAGTATTTACAGAATTAAGAGCACACACCGTTCCTGCTAGGCAGTGGTGCCTCTGCATTTCTCTAACTAAAGGGCATCTGTAATAATTCTTATGTGCTAAGGATTGGTGCTGGTCATCAATCCCAGTGACAACCTGGCCAATTCCTGGCACAGCCTCCTTCCAACCCACCACCCTCTCCTGCTAACCTACCCCCCACCACAAAACACAATTAATCATTAAATGGATAGATTAATCAATAGATAGGTAAAGAGATACATTAAAAATAAAAGTAAAACTAATTAGACAAAGTAATTAAGTAATTAATTAATTATTCAACTTTGAAAATGTTATTTGCTTCTTTTGGAAGACACCTACAAGGGCATTTTACCTGACCATGCACACTTGTCAGTGCTGCTGTCCAAAAGTGGTACCATGGCCAGGCAAACTGAAAAATTATGCCTACATATACCCAAGGGCTGATGCTCTCATTGATTTTGCCAATATAGCTATTAAATATGGGGTGTCAAGTGCTACTTTGTAACCTGCAAACCCAGAAGGCTGAAGCCCTCATTTTTGGTTTCTGTGACAGATGCCTATCGTGAAGTCCATTTCTACTTTTAGCTTGCTATCCTTTTTATAACTATTAAGAAAACAACCTTTTTGTCCACTGACAATGTTAAAATAAGGAGTTTTGGGGAACAGACCAATGCACAGCTAATTCTCTGTGAGCGATCCCGACTAATTTCATGATCCACCCAAAATCCTGAACGGCAGCTGGCTAAGCTTCTGAGTGAGCCACTGAGCGCCAGAGCCAGCCGCTCCCTCCCCCTACACACAGCTTAGTGATCCAGTGAGAACTGAAGGGGCAGCGGTGACTGAGACTGAGTGATCAGCGGTCTTTGATTGCTCAGTTCTCGGTCTAGAGGTGGCAGGGGACAGATGCAGCATCAGATCAATGCTGCATCCACCTAGGTGAGTATAAATGTTTGTTTTTTTTAATCCTGAACATTTTCTTTAATTATGTTTTTGAGGCATGAGAGAAATCAGAAGTGCCGAGAGAAAACCTACAGAAAGAAATAATAAATGGCAACAAAACCCAGGGCTGCTTGTTTACCTCACCTGCATATAATAGTCTGTTATAAGCTGTCCAGATAATAATGGTAAGTTCAGTTTATAAAAAGGGAGGTTGAATGGTATTGCGTATTCAGAAAAAATTGAAGTGGGTAAGGCCTCCGCAATTTAAGCATGATTATGTAACTTATTTTGTATTAGATACAATTGACACCATTTATATAATGAAAAGTACAGTTATTAAGCACAAGGTGGTACATTTTGGGGGGTTAAACTTATATACATATATATATATATATATATATATATATATATATGTTCTTACAATTTACCATTGCATCATATATTATGCAGACAGTGGTAGCTTCCATACCTGGAGGAAGAACCCGGCCTTGTTGTCTATTGTGTACTTCATATTGTGCATATCCAGCAGCTCTATTACCTCCAAAGTGCCTAGTATAGGCTGAATGGTAGAAAAAGTAATGAATGGTCCTCATTATTTCCCTTTGTACTTCGGGCGTTATTCTATGTAGTATATAAGCATGAATTGTCGGCAAACACATAAAATGGATTTCTCTGCTGAAGCTATGTAATTGGTAGAATCAATCTATGCCCACTTCTTCCTTCTCTTTATATATGTCCCTAAGTGCACTATTCTTGCTATTTGGCCTGTTTGGAGAAATCCACGTAATAGGTAAATATTCAATGCACTGCCTGTCTTCCTTTCACATTTCTGTGACAAATTGCTTACCATTTAGAAGTTACAGTAAAGAACATTATCCAAAGCCTCTCCTAACCTACAGCAGAATGCCTTCATGCACATGGCAGATAAAGAACAATATATCAATATGTCAATATTTCCTAAGGAAAGAAAATGCGTGCTGTATTGCGTAAATAGAAAATACTGCCTAGGGGAAAACACACTGGAGTGCACTGCTTTAATGTAGATAAGAGAAGCAGCAAAGCAAAGCTGCAAAGCACTAGTACAATGTAAGGCTGGAGAACAAAGGAAAATGCAGATGTTCTGCAGACTTTGTTAGCACAACAGAACATGGTATGAAAATAAAACCACCATAAAAAAGGAACATTTTACAAACACAATGCTATTGCCGAAAGCAACCAGTCCTATGTTTTGCTTTCCAACTACTAAAGATGCCAATAAACACAGTAATGACAGCAGCTTAAGCCGTTTTCCAGGACGACAGCTGGCATATATTTAAAATACATGTGCAAAAGATGTTTTACCTGCCATCCAGTCCTGCCAAACTGGAGACTCAGGACAGTGCAAAAAATGGCACTGCCCCAGTCTATAACTGGCTTTTACAGCAAGGAACACATGGATTCGCAACGCATGTCAAAAAAAAGAAAGTTCCCAGCTCAACATGCCAGCCAGCTAGCTAACAACTGCATTAACCTGTCTAACAGTATGCATTAAAAACAGGGGTTTAGTTAGCACACATTTGCAAATACATACGTAAGCCACAGAGCCACGTCACGGCACCCCGATATTCTGTGGTCCTATCTCTAAAAATTTTGAGAACCCCCATAATAGAGGCACATGTATTTAATGGATAGACCAAGGGCAGATAAACCTGAGGGAGCCCACCCCTCCTTAAAGGTACAGGAGCGTACTGGACACCCAGCATGTAGCACAATGGTAGCTAGGGCGTCCAGTGCACCCACTCACCAACAATTCAACAGTACAAAAAATGGCCACTGTGCAAGTCTATAACTGATTTTTACAGCAAGGACACATGGACGGGCAACGTATGTCAAAAAAAGAAAGTTCCCAGCTCAACTTGCCAGCCAGCTTGCTAACCGCCTAACTCTACAAATTTTGAGAGCCCTGATAATAGAGGCTCTCCTGTACCTTTAAGGTGGGGTGGGCTCCCTCAGATTCACCTGCCCTTGGTCTATCCAATAAATACATGTGCCTCTATTATGGGGGCTCTCAAAATGTGTAGAGTTAGGACCACAGAATATCGGGGTGCCGTGACGTGGCTCTGTGGCTTACGTATGAATTTGCAAATGTGTGCTAACTAAACTCGTTTTTAACACATACTGTTGGGCAGGTTAATTCAGTTGTTAGCAAGCTGGCAAGTTGGGAACTTTCTTTTTTTAATGAGCCAGGACGGTGACAGACTTTTCTCAGCTATGGTTAAAGCAGTATTAAACCCAAAAGCAAACATTTATTATATTGCAGCTTACTAGTTCTTACATGTGATGGCTACATTAACTTTCTATCTTCTATTGTCATATGGTAACCTGGCCAGTAAGTATGTTGTTTTTCAAAAGAGCAAGCTCTCTTCCAGAAGTATCAATTTACAGGGATGGGAAAACACATTTAACACTGTCAGGGGAGTTTAAAATGATCAGCTCTTATTTATTCATGTAAAACCTTTATCTCAAAAGGTCAAAAGGAAAAAAACTGTTTGCTGTAACTGATTATAAATTGTGAGCTTGGCTTCAATTTGTTAGTGTATTTAAATCTGTAAGTAGATCTAAGACTTCACTCGCCCCCCCCCCTCGGACTGACAATGTTTCTGTCTGCTGTGCCCCCTGTGCTCCTTCATATCCAGAGTGGGGGCACTCTATTACAGGAGGTGTGTTACTGAACAGATCACCAAGTAAAAACCAAGGAAGAAACTCTAAATAAAGAAAAGTGATGCAACCACCACATTTAATGATTAGTAAGCTGCAATATATTACATTTTTGGTTTGGGGTTTAATACCACTTTAAAGCCTGCTTGATGAGTGCATATGACAAGTTCCTTAGGTCTGTTAACCCCTGCGGTACTGGTGGATTGTAGCTGCGAGCGGGGGACGTGCAGGGCAGTAGGAATAAAAGAACATTAACTAAAGCAGCAGCACAAGGGACACATCACATTGATTGTAAGCAAAGTCCCATGTGCTGATTTTTTGTAAACTTTTTTGTCTGTAGATTTAGGCTTTAAGCAGCACAGCCTAGTTACCAACCTGCTCCAAGATGAGGTCCTCTCTCTGTTCACTCTTTATTATTTTATATTCTTATAGAGTGCTGTCAATTTATGCGGCACTTTACATATATAGTACATTCACATTAGTCCCTAACCCTCAAAGAGTGTACAATCTAACTCACATTCATATGTAAACATACTAGGGCCAATTTAGACAGGGGCCAATTAACCTACCAGCATGTCTTTGGAGTGTGAGAGGAAATCCACGTAGGCATAGGGAGAACATGCAAACTCCAGGCAGGTGGTGCCGTGGCTGGGATTTGAACCAACGACCTTAGTAGGCAGAAGTGCTAACCATTTAGCCACTGTGCTGCCCTCACGCTTCCTCTCAGCATACCTGATTTGGCTGATTGGCTTTTTCACTAGTCCCTTCAATTATGAAGAGTTATCCTCCTGTTTTGAAGTGACTGCCATTTCCTTTCTTATGATTGGAAAATTTTCTCTGTTCAAGAGAGAGCACTGGACAGATAGTGCTGTACTGGACTGAGGGAAGAAGCTCTGAGCTTTAGCAAATCAAATTCAGAGAAGAATTGTTGCTAAACAGCTGTAACTGGGCATATTTATTTATTTATGTGTTATTCTTCCAAGCAATCCAGTCATGTGGACAGCCACTTACTCCCATGCACCATCTCAAAGATCTTGTGCATGCAGATGGAGAGTTACTGGCTGAGAAAGAGGACTGTAAAAGGATTCCTTGCATTTTGAGTGAGGAAAAGCTGGGGGAACTAGCTAACTTAGATATGTTACTTCCAAAGTGGAAGGATATGTACCCCTCCCCCCAATCCTCAGGTGACAGGGCGAAGTTGGAAGGAGATGTCAAGCCTGATTTCCTAATTTTCACAATAGATATGTACAGCTGGCCCTGTCCCTGAAGTTAGGAACCTGAGTTAAGCTGGCCATACACTAGTATATTGTCAAGATAACATATGAAAGGAAAACTCTCAGAACATTCAATGACTTGACAAATGTCCCTTGAAAGTACTTCAAAAGTTCACTTGTTTTTAACATTCTATTCTAGACTGAATGGACTTTACCACATGAAAACCAGTTACACAGTGACAGTGTGACAGTGATAGGCCATGCCACTGTGTAAGTGGAAATGGAAAGTACACATGGTTCTTGCTAATGCAGAGTGAGGGGCTGGTTTTTCAGCTTTCTTCAAGTTTTGGTATTCCTAGATTAGGTTACAGAGTTCAGAGACTTCAAAGAGCTTTGAGAAGAAAGAAACCTCCAACCCAGTCTCCAGGTTTTGCCGGAGACCAGCAGGGTGTGTGTACACGTGCGTACAGCCTTTATAATCACAGGCCTGGCCATAGATCATGGCTCCTGTCAGGAGACAGGTGCACTCCACTGAGGAGACCATAATCCATTCTGGATTCAGATTGTTCCTTGTGTAGAGGACTGAGAGGGTCCAGAGGACTGAGGGGGTCGAGACAAAATAGAGAGTCGGAACGACTGAGTGAGTCTAGAGGACTGAGAGAACCTAGAGGTCTGAGAGGACTAAGAGAGCCTGAAAGCTGTGAGAGGTGAAAAGAAGCACATGAATACCGAGGTGCTGTTTAAGACGGTGTGAGGAAGCAGCCAAAGGCCCAAAAGCCAAGGTTTGAGGCCAAAGCAGTGGTACTGCCAGAGCAAGCCAGAAGGCTAAAGTTGTTTTAAATTTGTATTGAAAGGGATAGTGGAAACCCTTGCGAGGTAAAATATTAATTTGTATGGAATTGTTTCTTTTTCTTTTCAATCGGTGGGTCATCGAGCCCTAAGACAGATTTCCTGATAGGAGTGAACTCTCTGGAATGCTCAATCCTATTGAGTTAAATTCTCCAACATTACAACTATCAGAAATTAACATGTTTGAGAAAATAATTTCCATCCTGCTTCTTTGAATATTCCTGCTACTGAAGTAAAAAATGAACGTCCATTTGGCCCCACTAATGATTAGCATATCAAAGAACATTTTTAAAATGAAACATTTCCAATGAATTTCTGCTAGTGTATGGCCAGCTTCAGTCCCAGATGGAAGAGGGCATTTTACAGAGGTGAACATCTATATTCAGCGCAATAACTGCAAAACTCTTTTTTAGTTTTGGAGAGAGTGTAGAGCGACTAGAGCACCTTTCTGTTTTTATGGCTGTCTGTGCCCCCCGTTAGGGAGGTTCACCCTCTCTATTTGTCCTGGTGACCCTAGTAACAATTAGGGATTCCCTCTCTTTGGAGGGGTTCCTTCTCACTTCCTGTTTTGGCTATAGAACAAGAAGAGAAAGGAAATCTCCCCGATGGGACACAGATGACAAAAAGAAACTGACCCTCCCTTATTTTATCAAACATAAAAACAGGTTTTGGCTCTACTTCTACTTTAAAGATAAATCATTTTTTTCATATATATCAGCCTGCAGTGAGCAACAGGGATTACTGGGATCTAAAACATATTTGATATGGTAGTGTACTGTATGTGTTTATAGTAATAACACATGTATTATTTATTCAGCAGCAATTACTGGATAATTCAATTTAGTTTAGAAATGTGAAGAGGCTAGTTTTTTTTTTTGCATGGTTTACTTGAAGTGTCAATAAAACATATATTCATTGACTTAAACCCAAAACCCACAATTATAGTGAAAAAATCAAGACCCAAAGAGATTACCCAAAAATAAAAAATATCAAATATATATAAAAGAACAAAAATAAAATAAAGTCCCAATATGCACAGATCCGTGTTGACAAAGTCCAGAAGAGACGAAACGTGTCCAGGGCACGTGACGCTCCCGGAAGTGCTGCGGCAGCCATTTTGGATTCTGGAATCCCTGTGTGTTGGAGGTCTGGAGAGTAACAGTGCACTTCAGGTGTCCCCCAGAGCTACAAAGTGATAGTGCTGGATAGGAGTAGCAAGGGGGAATTACCTGGTGATTAGGAGACCCTCTACACACGGAAAGGGGATTGTATACTGGGCATGAGGAGTTTGATGCTGCTTTGCTGATCTTATCGTTTTTATATGTAAGTGGCTACAATAAATTTTATATATGATTATAATTCACATACTGATTCCTGGTCTGTTTGTGAGGTCCTGAGGAACAAGAGGATACCATTCTAAGGACACTCTGCACATATGTGGTTGATTACAAGCTGGAATTTGTTTGTTTTAGGGTAATTATGCACTTTATATATAGTTTGCAGTGATATTTAAAAATTTTTTTTTTTTTTTTTTCACATGAGTGCTGTGACACTGGAGTGTTGTTTTTGCATGATACACGTGTGGCACTTTAGTTCTGGGATTTAAAAGGTAATATACTATGTTGAGATTTTGTTTTTTGAGGTATTTGAAGAGCACCTGTGATTGATTTGCATCTTCTTCAGTGGAGTAGGAAGCGTCTTCCTATCAAGAAATTGATCTTTGTTTGGACACATTATTTGGACACTTTGCATATTGGGACTTTATTTTATTTTTGTTCTTTTATATATATTTGATATTTTTTATTTTTGGGTAATCTCTTTGGGTCTTGATTTTTTCACTATAATTGTGGGTTTTGGGTTTAAGTCAATGAATATATGTTTTATTAGTACTTCAGGGGAAAAATATTGATATGACTTTAAGGGATTTCTGAGGATTTTATATATATATATATGTGTGCTGATTTATACTTATTCTATTTTACTTGAAGTGTCAATCCAATCAATTTTAGCTCACTTGCTTCCTGCATTTACAGAATTAGAATTTCATCCAGACAGCTAAACTTGTTTTAAAAGCAGAACTCCAATACATTTTTTTTTTACTCCATCCCCGTCTTGTATTTAAAAAAATATTGCCCAAGTTCTACTGACTTTCTCTACACTCCAGTGCTGTCCCCAACGTTCTCTTTCCAGCACAACCAGTCCACTTTGGGCAGAATGACAGTCATTGTCCTTCTGGCTCAGGTCGTCATTTCCACACTCCCCCTGAGGGTGCATCATGCATCCCATGAAAGCAGTATGGAGAGATGTTCCCTGTACTAGCTGTCATTTTTTGAAAACATCTCCGCCCACATGGTTGCGTCATCCAATCACAGAACTCTGTGAATGAATGAACTACAAGTACCAACATCCTTTGCGGATGTCACCTTGTAGTTCTCAATGAACTACCATTGCGCTGTGGAGAGCTGTGGTAGTTTATTCAGTCTTCCTGTCAGTGTTAAACTGTCTGCTCATATGAGGTATGAGCACACAGATTAAACTGACAGTCTGCTGGGGACATACATGGCACCAGAAATCTGATGATCACTGGTGCAATGCTTTACAGGCTCCAAAAAAAAAAATGTGCATTTATAATTTTTTTTTTTTAAAAGTGAACTTATCCTTTAAATGCCCCTCTATGTTAGCCTATGTATCCATGCACACACAGGTGTTTACAGGCATTTAGATGCAGAAATCTTAACGCACCCAAATCAGGTTCAGGAGAGGAGCTTTTGGGAAGAAAATACACCAGAAGCATCTATACACGTGTAAATGCACCTAAACACTAGGCACGTCTAGTACTTGAGCGTTCATTCATTCATTTCAATTGCCAGAATAAATTACTATTCTACCTAATAAAATGAATGAACGCCCAAGCGTTTGACACACCAGAATGTGTCTAAACGCATTTGAAAAATGCAGCTTTAAGGCACATTTTTAAAACTGCTTTTCTTTTGTAAGGAGAACAGCGTTCAGAAGGGCGTAGTGTGCATGAGACCTAATCAGCACTTATAGGTCGCTCACACATCCTTACGCTACCAATGCTCTGTCTAGATCAGTGTCTCTCAACCTTTTTGTCTTTTGAAGAACCCTTTGCAAAAAGTCTGAGATCTCAGGTCTCAGGGAAACCCTGAAAAAAATGTTCAGATCTACAGCTCACGGAACAATGAATCTGATCAGTGAGCTGTAGATGAAGCACATGGCTGGATGAGGAGGTGGTATTCAGTGTATGGCAGCGCTGACTGTAGAGAGGGGGAGCTTCCCACATGGAAAAAAAATATATTTTAAATATATTTTAAAAATATTCTTACCAAATATATGGACATATATTGAATACGGCCAAACTTGTAGTATTTCAAATATATTTCAATATTACAAAATATCTGAAAAATATTTTTAAAACTATATATTTTTTACATATACTCTTCAGATTTTTTGTAACATATAAAAAAGTCTTTTTAACATATATTTTTACATATATTTGTAAATGCATTCCAAAAATGTAGATTAAATGTATTTTTAAAGACATACAGTATATTTGAAAATGTATTCTTAAAAATATTTTTCATATATTTTGTAATATATAAACAACGCATATATACATACGGTATATATATATATTTTGAAATATATTGAATATGGCCAAAATTGTAACATTTCCAATATATGTCAATATATTTGGGAAGAATATTTTAAAAATATATTTAAAACATATTTTTCTTCCATGTGGGTTGTGGCTGGATGAGACTGAATGTAGCAGGAGGTGAAATCATAATAGCTTTATGTACAGTACATTTTTGGCATAATAACAAAAAGCTAGTATTATCTCACAAACTGCTACATTCAGTGTGATCCAACTACGTGCTCCAGCTCTTTGCAGTCTGCATCACTACTATCATACACTGGATGTCACTTCCTGCCTCCTTTCTGCCCCTCCTCCAGCACTCTTGCCTCCCATACAGATCTCCCCTCCCATAGAGCCACATGCTCTGGTGGCTCTCTGCAATACCACGGCTGTAACAGGATCTTGCCTTCTGATCCAGCCATGTCCTCTAGCGGCTCTCTGCCCTCCTCCCTCCACCACCCCTAGCACTCTGTGTCTTTGTAGCTGTGAGATCTCACCTCCCAAAGCAAGCCACATGCTCCCGCCCTGTGCTCAGCACTGTCACAGAAAGCCGCCACCTCCTTCTTCAGCTTCCGCATTTTGCACTACTCCTGGCCCCGCCCTCTGACTTTATAGGGGCCGGAACTATAGAGAAGGAAACAGGTATCAATGCACGCTGATACTACTGACTGTCATCGAGCACTGCGAACAACACTGGAAACAACATTTGGTGGTATACATCCGCCATAATGTTGTTTCATGGCGGAACCTCTGGGGACTTCTCACGCAACCCGGTTGAGAAACACTGGTCTAGATGAAAGAACTTCCCCCTGCCTCTGCCGAGAAAGAAGAAAAAAGACCCATGATTTCACAAAACTGGACAGAAAAAAGGTATGTTTATGGATTTTTTTTAATATAAAAAAATCTGGGGGGCTGACAGTGCAGAACATAGGGCTGGAGTTCCACTTTAAGAGTTATTGTTATTTTAACATCATCTGATTGGGGAGACTGCAGAAAAAGGCACAAGGTGTAAAAGCAGTACACATCCCATACCTGGTAAGTACTTTATTTGTCAGTACTGCGTCAAGTTCACTAATAATGTATTATGTATCTATGATACTATGAGGATGTAGAGTAACAGACCAAATCCCATGATCATCAGGATAAAAATCAGAGTACAGACCTGCACTGAATATAATGAGAGCTGTACGCGTACATTCCCTGCTGTGACCATGTGCTGCCGGAGCAGACGTAGCTTTTGAAGAGCTAACCTTCTGCATTCATCAGGTCAAAAGCATCTTGCTGTTAACAAGCCTGTTGGCATATTCCAGTACCGTTTGTGGACACAGTTGTTTCTGGACTATATATAGAGGTATGATTGTCTTTCTTGCAGCAACAAGACCCATTACATTTCTGAATACCGGTAACCAGATCATAACATACTGTGTAATAGTGTAGAAAATGGATCATTGTTTAATGGGACGTACAACAATCTCCATGTCCAACGACCATATGGGCAAAAAAGGACAAAGATTGTATGTGCAGTATACGACAGCAACAAAAAAATGATTCTCTATTTTGTATAAGGGAGCGTTTTCTGTACATTCCAGATTTCAGGCACAAATCCTTTTTTTTTCTAAGAAAAACAATTGGGTTCTAATTTTAAACATATAAAGACACATACCTGGATCACTTAAATAAATGTTGGAAATACGGACTGGCAGCAGCCCCGTGTTTTGTCTGTGGTTATTTTCCTTTAGTCCCTGGTGGAACAGCTGCTGGGGAACTCTAGGAACTTGAACTGTCTCCACAACAAATGGCAGGCACAAACTTTTTCAGCTGGGAATAGTACAGCCACGGCTCAGCGTATGTTAAAATAATGTCTACTGATCTCTCCATCGTGAAGGTTTACTCTTATGAGCAGGCAAAGGAAAGGCATACAAATAAGCTGTATAGGTACATACGATGTGCTTTCCATGACAGACACTGGGGGCTTAAACCTACTTTCTCCTGCATACCACCCAAAGTTTTGAGATAGGGCTGTTATAAATAACACCAATGTAGAAAACTAATGACCAGCTAATATAGGTCCTGTTCTGTGCCCAGATTATCTTGCCTATGTATGACTCTGTGTATGTTTGTATGCTTTTTGCACCTTTTGATATAATTATATGCCTGGCTTTTTATAAAATAATCATTTTCTGTTTTTTTGTGTTTTAAAATGTATATTTTGATTTAATCATCATGTACTGGACCACAATAAATCTCTGTACCCACATGAGATGCAATTTGCTCAAAGGAGGTTTAGAGGGACACACTTACTCAAAGTTGACAAAGACATGCTGGTAGGTTAATTGGATCCTGTCTAAACTGGCCCTAGTATATTAATGTAAGTTGGGGACCTTAGATTGTATGCCCCTTGAGGGTTAGGGACTGATATGAATGTACAATATATATATATATGTAAAGCACTGCATAAATTGATGGCGCTATATAAGTACCTGAAATAATAAATAAATAATGAAAAAATGTTTATGGTTGTTGAAATTCAGTGTTCATGTATGTTGTGCAACAACTACATCAGTATTAAGTAGAGATATATTCTTCAAGTAGTAGATGGCAGTGTTTACAAGTTTGTAGCTGATTCTATGGTATACTCTTTGTCTTTTCTCTAAATAAAGTTTTGTGTTTCCTTTTTACAGTGAAGCATATGGGGCAGCACAGAGGCTAAATGGTTAGCACTTCCACCTGGCAGAACTAGGGTCGTTGGTTCAAATCCCACACCACGGCACCACCTGCCTGGAGTTTGCATGTTCTCCCTGTGCCTGCGTGAGTTTCCTTTAGGTACTCTAGTTTCCTTCCAGCCTCCAAAGATATGCTGGTAGGCCAATTGGATCCCCTGTAAATTGGCCCTAGTATGTGTATGTATGAATGTGAGTTAGGGACTTTAGATTGTACATCCATTGAGGGTTAGGGGCTGATGTGAATGTACAATATATATATATAAAATATATATGTAAAGTGCTGCATAAATTGATGGTGGAATATAAGTACCTGAAATAAATAAATAAGCAGAAAAGCACATGTGGACTGTGCACTGTCTGTTCTGTAAGGCTATATGTAGAATTTCTAACATAATGCAATAGTGTGAACTTGAACTTGAAACATGACAAACACTAAGTTTTGCATTTTGTAGTAAACACATCAAATGTTGCAACAAGGTGCAATATAATTTCTTAAGCCAAATAGATACATATTATGTGTTTTTTTTTACAATCTAATTTTAATCATGTGCTCCTCCCTAATTACTCTTGCTCACGTAGTCAAATTCTGTTGAGGGTTTATAATGAGTGGCATGGCAGTTGATGTTTTACGCAATGTGAAACTATAGTTGGGGCATTTTTGGTTTATAATTGTACGCCGTCAGTAATATCGTCATGATTACAGGTTTACATGTTCATCTATTCAATAACTAGGAGCAAGTACCTTATAATCAAGGATATACCTGTTTATTTGACTTAATTACACAGTACTTTATAAAAAGTTTTATCTCAAGGGATTAAGGGGGAATTCACAACTGTACGTCAGGCACTTTCTTCAACTAAAAATTAAAAAGACTTGCGCCAAAGAAATTAGTAAACCACAATCATCATATGCTGCTGCTCAAAAGATGAAAAGACACCAAAATATAATAATATAGTGCAGCGCAAAAAAAAGTATTAGTATCATAAAATAAAGAAAAGTCCAGATAAGTTCCAAATAATGTGTTAAGAATCAAAACACATTAAGAGGTGGGAGACCCCATCCCACCGTTTAATGTGTTTTGATTCTTAAGCCGTAATAGCTTGGGAATCCACTTGATTTGGTGAGTGTGGGTGAAATAGAACTATAACAAATGACGTGAGCATGCTGGAAAATTTATATAATTTCTCATCACTTTTTTTGCTTTAGGAGCACAAGACTTTATTTGGGACTTATCTGGACTTTTCTTTATTTTATAATACTAATATTTTTTTTTGCACTGCGTTTTATTATTATACTTTCTTCAACTAGCATAACCAAATGGGTATTATTATTATACAGGACTTATACAGCGCCAACAGTTTGCTCAGCGCTTTACAATATAAAGGGAGACAGTACAATTACAATACATTTCAGTACAGAAGGAATAGGAGGGCCCTGCTCATGGAGCTTACAGTCTATAAAAAGTCTCATAAAAATTCAATAAAACAGTTGTAGACAATTATCGGCAATAGTAATGTGATTTATTACAGATGAATTCCAGAGAAACATCTTAATACACTGAAATACTTTATATTTATTATATTATTTATTTTTTATAAATATTTATTTATTATTTATTTTTCATTATTATATTTTAAAAATTTTTTAAATATTTATTATTTCTTTTTCATTATATATTTATTATTATAATATCTGTGCCTTATTCTAAAAGCATCTGCAATTCAGTCCTCTTGTGAGTCCAATCAGCTGCAGGCCCAGTAGCACACATAACAAAGGGGTGGGATGCCCTTATATGAACACATGCTCGGCAGCACAGTGGCTAAATGGTTAGCACTTCCGCCTGGCAGTACTAGGGTCGTTGGTTTGAATCCCAACCACGGCACCTCCTGCCTGGAGTTTGCATGTTGTGCCTGTGTGGGTTTCCTTGTGGTACTCTGGTTTCCTCCCACATTCCAAAGACATGCTGGTAGGTTAATTGGATCCTGTCTAAATTGGCCCTTGTATATGAATGTGAGTTAGGGACCTTAGATTGTATGCCCCTTGAGGGTTAGGGACTGATGTGAATGTACAATATATATGTAAAGTGCTGTGTAAATTGATGTTGCTATATAAGTACCTAAAATAAATAATATTGCTGATATTTCGTCACTGACATTACTAACAATTTCTTCTCATTCAATTATTTTATTTTATTTTTTTCAATAAGGGAAAAATATTAACAACTGAACAGCCCATGCAGGGGTTAAGGCATCAAGCAAAAACAACAAGTCAAAAGACTAAGAAACTACAGTATTGATAGGTAAATACAAATTCTCATGACAACATGGGGTTTATTTACTAAAGCTGGACAGTCCAAAATCAGACTCCCTTCTGCATAGAAACCAATCAGCTTCCAGGTTTCATTGCCAAAGCTTCACTGAACAAGCTGAGGTTAGAAGCTGATTGGTTTCTATGCAGAAGGGAGTCTGATTTTGGACTCTCCAGCTTTAGTAAATAAACCCCCATGGGTCACCTCAAGATGAGGGAGGAAGTGTGATGTGAGTGGGGAGAAAGCTTGGGGAAGAATCCGCAGGAACTTGGGTCCCAATCCGAGTAGGACACTAAAAATAGGATAGGCTTGCAGGGTACAAAGAGGGCAAGGCAGAATTAAGCTATGGTTCCCATATCTTTAACAATTTGGGTTGGGAATCATTAAGGATGTTGGACATTTTTTCATTATTAAGCATCAGGGGCCCATGATCATTGACAGAGAGGGATTATTATTATTATACAGTATTTATATAGCACCAACAGTTCGCTCAGCGCTGTACAATATAATGGGAGACAATACATGAGACAGTACAATAACAATACAATGCGATACATGAGGATTTGAGAGCCCTGCTCCTTGGAGCTTACAATTTAGGAGGGAGGGGATAGTGGTATGGGAGGAATAGCTGTGGGGGATGGAGTGGTAGGAAGAGTGGAGGAGATCGGCAATTAGCAGGGCGTGGGGTAGGCTTCCCTGAAGAGGTGGGTTTTCAGGGTGCGCCTAAAGGAGAGGAGAGTAGGTGATAGTCTGATGGATTGGGGTAGGGAGTTCCATAGGATGGGTGATGCCCTGGAAAAGTCCTGGAGGCGGGCATGGGAGGAGAAGACCAGGGAACTAGAGAGAACGAGGTCTTGTGAGGAGCGGAGAGTGCGTTTTGGGTGGTATTTGGATATTAGGTCAGTGATGTAGTTTGCGGCAGAGTTTTGGACAGCTTTGTATGTCAGTATTCTTCTAGGCCTTAGCTATTGTCTGTTTGGCCCGCCAGGAAAAGATACATGGCCAATTTGTGTTGGTGGGCGTGAAAACCTGGAATTGGGCATCGCACAAACAGCAAGTTTAGCATCCCTTGGAACAATCAGGCGGTTTGAAGGAGTCCACAAATCCTGGACCAATGAAAACAGTTATGGACAGGACCACTATATATGTAATATGTTGCTACAGTGACTGAAACCTCAGAAACATCTATTCATATAAGTAAAGTTTGCTTGGGTGATCTAGGCCAGAATCCAGTGCCACCAGAAGAGGACTACTAAACTACTAGACCTTGAGGAAGCTCAGTTCTACTGTACAAAACTGGTGGGACATGATTCTTCACTACTGCTATACAGCTTGTAAATGACTAGTAAAATGTAGATTTTCTTTGTGACATGGAGCATACTAGTAGTGCTTCATTATGCAAGAAACTTTCTCTGGGGAGGAATTATCCAGGTGTAGTGTTAATATTGCATGTATCTGTATTCCCAATGCTGCTCTTGGCTGTTACAGATTTCATAAGATTTCATAAGATTGGCAATGTAGGACTTATAACGAGGTAGGATTTTGGCACAGGATGATGCAAGCATGTACAAGATGAAGTTATTTGCTGTCAGACAGTAACATCTTTGTTCAGAAATCATTCAGGGTCAGCATTTTCTTCCTGGGCTGAGATGTTAGCCCAGGGATGACACAATCATATAAACTTCTTGGTGCTATGTTCACTTGTAGTCTCACACACATTGGATTCCTGTTGTTGCTTCTTACTTTGTGACTTGCTACAAAGTTACAACGTAAAATCCGAGTGACCAGTGGAAAAGACGGAAGAAATGCATGTTCGTGTCTGTTTGCTAGTGGTGCACCGAAATAAAAATTCTGGTGCCGAAACCGAAAATTCAAAATGCACTTGGCCTAAACCAAAATGTGCAGTTTTTAAAAATTAATATATATTTTTGGGAAAAAAATACACTTTGGTAAAAAAAAAACAAAAAAAAATATATACCCCAATTTTTTTGTAAAATATGAAAGAGGATGTTACAACGAGTAAATAGATATCTCACGATTTATAATTGCGCATGTTCGTGGAATGGCGTGAAACTGCGGTACTTAGAAATCTCCATGGGTGATGCTTTAAAATTTTTTACAGGTTAGCAGTGTAAAGTTACAGAGAAGGTCTAGAGCGAGAATTATTGCTCTGACGTTTGTGGCGATACCTCACGTGTGTGGTTTAAACATCATTTACATATGTGGGCATGGCCTACGTATGCGATCACCACTACGTTCGAGCACGGGGGGATGGGGGCACTTTAAACTTTAAAAAAAAAAAACAATTTAGTGTTTTTTGTTTTGTTTTTTTGCACTGTCCCTTTAAAAATGTTTTAATAACTTATTCTTATCACAAGAATGCATGCATTCCTTGTGATAGAAATGATTAGTGACAGGTCCTCTGTATGGAGAGATGTGGGGTCAATAAGACCCCACATCTCTCCTCTGCAATGTAAAGCACTGGATCAAAAAAAGCATTTATCTAGTGCTTAAAAAAAAAATGTTCGGAACCGGAAGTGACATCGCTCCAAGGGCAAAGAGATTAGTGGAGGCCATCTTTCCTTTACTAATCACTATGCCCAGCGTCGAGATCATTCGATGGTTTCTCAGGTATGGCTGAGAACTACCAAGCGGCAGCCTGTGGTGGTGGCGGCGATGGTGGATGTGTGATGGCGAGGGGCGGGATTTTTTCAGCACATGTATCAGTGCATTTTTTCATATCGGGTGTTTTCGGCCAAAATGTTTCGGCTACCAAAATTTTGGTGCATCCCTACTGTTTGCAGCAGACAGTTTACTTGACTGGAGCTCAGAGAGCTTTTTGAAGCCTATATAAGTCTAAAGATAAAAATTACTTCCATCAGTATGTATATTAGTTTTTCAACTTAATCATTCATTATGTTATATCTAATTTCCATGCAACTGAACTGAAAATGGTGATCCTGCTAATCTCTGCAGTCTTCTCTCTTCTGTCAATGCTATCCAGACCATGACAGCATTGACAGACTTCAGCAGGACTGCAGTTCTGTAGCCAGACTGGGACATCACATCCTCCTGCCCTGCACTGATTGACAGCAGTTCCTGGACACAGATTTTCTGTCTGTGCTACTCTTGGAAGCTGTGGCTCCGCTGCCACCTTTCACAAGCAGCGGGTACAGCACCGAATAGCGTGACCCCATGATCGTTCTGCATACATTTTTAAACAGTTGTTTAACAACTTTTTAATATTTTTAATTGCCTTGGCTAGCATTTAAAACCTTTATATTATTATTATTATATAGGATTTATATAGCGCCAACAGTTTGCTCAGTGCTGTACATTATAATGGGAGACAGTACACAAGACAGTACAGTAACAATACAATACAATACACGAGGGGTTTGAGGGCCCTGCTCCTTGGAGCTTACAATCTAGGAGGGAGGGGATAGTGATACAGGAGGAAATAGCTGTGGGGGATGGAGTGGTAGGAAGAGTGGAGGAGTTCAGTAATTAGCTGAGGCCGGGGTAGGATTCCCTGAAGAGATAGGTTTTCACAGTGCGCCTAAAGGAGAGGAGAGTAGGTGATAGTCTGATGGATTGGGGTAGGGAGTTCCAGAGGATGGTGGAAGCCCTGGACACGTCCTGGAGGCGGGCATGGGAGGAGGAGACCAGGGAACTAGGGAACTAGAGAGTAGGAGGTCTTGTGAAGAGCGGAGAGTACGTTTTGGTTGGTATTTGGATACCAGATTGGTGATGTAGTTAGGGGCAGTGTTATGAACAGCTTTATACGTCAATGTTAGCATTTTGAATTTTATCCGTTGGGCGATCGGAAGCCAGTGGAGGGATTGGCAGAGGGGGATGGCGGATACGGAGCGGTTAGTAAGGTGGATGAGTCTGGCCGCTGCATTTAAGATAGACTGAAGCGGGGATAGCCTGCGGTGAGGTAAGCCGATGAGGAGGGAGTTGTAGTAGTCAAGTCGTGATATAATAAGGGAGTGAATGAGTTGCTTAGTGGTTTCCGGGGCTAGGAACGGACATATTTTGGAGATGTTGCGGAGGTGAAGTCTACATGAGTTTGTCAGCGATTGGACCTGGGGCTGGAAGGACAGATTGCATATATGGATATAAGGATATAGATTGCATTAATGGGTGGTGCATGTTACAGCTTCACCCACACAGTACAGTTCTATACTATACACCAGCCTTTCTCAAACAGGGTGCCCAGGCACCCTGGGGTGCCTTGAGGTTTCTTCAGGGGTGCCTTGGTAAAATGTCTAAAAATTGCACAAAACTTGTATACAAGCCAGCGGGTGAAACAAGACTGCCTTTTAGTTACACAAAGCCACAAGTTTTCATTGTGCACCATTATGACCTTCTAGCCGCTGGCATCCTGACAACCAATGACATCATCAGTTGATAAAGAGGATGTCATCTGCCTTCACAGTATCCTAGTTTGACCCTCCCCTGTCCCTCTCCTTCAGTGCTGGGGTCACATTAGCTCAGTGATGGAGAAAAACTGAGTGAGAAGAGAAACACTAGAATACTAGTCAGTACCAGTGTGCAAAAGTGTATTTGCTTTGGAAGAATAAATCACCTCCAATGTTGGGTGTCCTGCATGTGTGGATGTTGCTGCCTTATATAAAACTATTAGAATAGCTTTTCACATTTTAGAATGGGGTGCCTCAAGACTGTCCATAATTTTAAAGGGTGCCTCGGGACTGTCCATAATTAAAATGGTGCCTTGGGGCTGTCCATAATTTTAAACGGTGCCTTGAGGCTGTCCATAATTTTAAATGGTGCCTCGGGACTGTGCATAATTTTAAAGGGTGCCTCGGAATGTCCATAATTTTAAAGGGTGCCTCGGGGCTGTCCATAATTTTAAATGGTGCCTCAGGACTGTCCACAATTTTAAAGGGTGCCATGGGACCGTCCATACTATTAAAGGGTGCCTCGGGACTGTCCATAATTTTAAAGGGTGCCTCGGGACTGTCCATAATTTTAAAGGGTGCCTCGGGACCGTCCATAATATTACAGGATGCCTTGACTGAAAAAAGGTTGAGAAACACTGCTATACACTATTCTACACTATACTATATACTACACTGTTGCTTTATATTGAGACATGTCAGAATTGTAGTCATGCAAAGTTGTAAAGTCAGTTACAGACTTACTTTAACAACAGCAACAGAGGAGAATTGATACTGAGCCCAACTTCTCTGCATAGACTTGGATTAAATCTGAAACTAAGAACTTTAGCAGATTGTAACTTTAATCTCTCAAGCTCCCTAACCAATTACAAATGGTTTCTGTTGATTCATTGATATATTTTTTACTGGAATATTACTGTTTGTTCCCAAAACACACATGACCAAATCTTTGTACTTTCCTTTTGGAAAATGTCTCACAGCACTAGGACTGCTGTAGGCTTTTACAAACAATTGTATAAGTTACACTTTTTTTTATTACCATGTAATTATTTTTACCATGGAATCTTTCCTTAAAGCGGAGTTCCAGCCATTTTTTAAAGTGCCTGTGTTTATATTGTCCTGTGTTGTACAACACGATTTGGATAAACTTTTTATTTTTCCATATTATAAATACCTTAAAATCAAGTTTCAAGCCAGCAGCACCAACTTTAGGAAGTAAAGACTTGCGGGCTTCAGATGCCTACAGCCACCATGGCGCCTGCCTGCTTCCGAGATCAAGGTAAACTTTAAAATTTTTAAAAGTAATTAAAAGGCTAGAACTAATCCAATTGTTAATGTTAACGAAAAGGCAATCCTGGGTCTGCTGTAAAAATAAATTTCTTCTGGGGACTGGAGCTCCGCTTTAACCACTTGCCCTCCTGAGAATTTACCCCCCTTCCTGATCAGGCCATTTTTTGCATTACGGCGCTGTGTTACTTTGACTGACAATTGCGCAGTCATGCAACGCTGCACTCAAATTAAATTTACATCCTTTTTTTCCCACAAATTGAGCTTTCTCTCGGAGATATTTGACCGCCTGTGCGTTTTTTATTTTTTGCACTATAAGCAAAAAAAGGCCGACATTTTTGAGGAAAAAAATAATATTTTGGACTTTTTGCTATTAAACATGTCCAGTAAAAAAAATGTAAAAAGTCTAATTTCGTCAAACATTTAGGCCAAAATGTATTCTGCGACATGTATTTGCTAAAAAAAATCCCAATACGTGTAAATTAATTGGTTTACGTGAACGTTATAGCATTCACAAATGGCGGTATAGATAATGAGATTTTTTTTTCTACTAGTAATGGAGGCGATCAGTGACTTTTAGCGGGACATTCTGACACTGGGGGAAAGCTAACTTGGTGTTACTGACACCCCAGTGACACCAATACAGTGATCAGTGCTAAAAAAAACTCACTGACACTGTACTAATGGCACTGGGCAGGAAAGGGTTAATGTGAGGAGCAATCAAAGGATTAACTGTGTGCTGGGAGTGTTTTACTAGGGGGTGTGTTCTTCACTGTAAGCACACCTGATCAGGATGGCTGTACTGTGCACAGCCATCCCGAGCAGTGTGCTCGAGCTAACAGGGAGGAAGAATGTTTGTAAACAAAACAATCTTCCTCCCCGTCGGAGATGCTCGGTAATCACCAGGCGCCAGCGGGATGACTGACATCTGCGGTGATTGACATTTACGCCCCCTACCAGGGAATGCAAAATCACGTATATATACGTGATTCTGTGTACAGGTGCCGCCCTGTAGCAGTATATCTGCTGTAGGGCAGTCCTTAAGCGGTTAAAGTGGAACTTCACTCTCTCAACCAACATTGACTATTTTTAATACTTATGCTACTAGCATTAGTAAATAGATAAGAAATTATATAATATTTACTTGTTTTAAACTTTTTTTTTGTATTCCTTCATATAGCTCCTGGTTTCCATGCATAGGCAAATGATGCCATACATCACAGGAGTCTTCAGGAGGGAAGGGAGAGTTCTCAGCCAATGCCTGAGCTAAGGACAGATGGATTCCAGGAAATAACTGCTAAATGAATCATCTGCCCTTACTCAATACTAGGGGGGTGTTTTTCAAAATTATTTCTCAGCAAAATAAAGCATGGAGACATGTATGGATGTGGATGTTTGCTTTGAATATTAGCAATGAATTAAATAGCATTTTTAGTTTGTGGTGCTCAGATGCAGTGCAGTTCCACTTTAATATACAATCCAAATAAGGCAGGGGTGCCCAACCCATGACCCGTGAAGTCCTCTGATGTGGCCCACAGCCTCAAACCAGTGAAGCACATGCCCGGGATCGACAACCCGTTGATCATGATCTGGGCTTGCCAACTCAATGGGCTGCCCAACATGTGACAATTTCATATACTGTACCTCTGCACACTTTTTGGAGCAGGCATGTGTGCACATGTATTAAGGTGCATTGTATTTAGGTTGCCCATTTATTTCAATAAACTGCTGAACAAGGGGCAATCTCACATACCTTTGCATACCTGTACAGTGTGCAGGCTTCTATGCGAGGTAAAGTGCGGTGCGTTTGGGCAGCCCTTTCATTTCAATGAGCTGCCCAATGAATGACATTCTCAACAAAGAAGTGCATGCACCTTTTTAACCACTTGCCCTCGGGAAGACTTACCCCCCGTCATGACCAGGCCATTTTGTACGATACAGCGCTGCGTTACTTTAACTGACAACTGAGCGGTCATGACACTTGTACATAAATGAAATCTATCATATTTTTTCCCCACAAATAGAGCTTTCTTTTGGTGGTATTTGATCACTGTTGCATTTTTTATTTTTTGTCTATAAACAAAAAAAATGCAAACAACTTGAAAAAATAAAACAATACTTTTGACTTTTTGCTAGAAAACATATCCAATAAAAAATTAAAAAAATAAAAATTTCTTCTTAAATGTATGTCAAAATGTATTCTGCTACATGTCTTTGGTAAAAAAATCCCAATAATTGTATATTATTTGGTTTATGTGAAAGTTTTAGCATCTACAAATGGCGGTATATATACTGGAATTTTTCTTCCTTTGTTTTTTTATACTAGTAATGACGGCAATCAGCTACTTATAGCGGCATTCTGACACTAACTGACACTGGGTGGGAACTGACTAACTTCCACTGACATCTCCAGTGATACTAATACAGTGATCAGTGCTAAAAAAAAGCACTGACACTGCACTAATGACACTGGGCAGGAAGGGGTTAACATCTGGGGCAATCAAAGGGTTAACTGTGTGATGCTTTGTGCTTATTGTGTGCTGTTTTACTAGGGAATGTGCTGATTTCTATCGCTCTGTGAAGCAGAGAGATAGAAAGCAACACATCCCCGCTTTGCAGAGCAATAGAAAGCAGCACATGCCCGCTGACAGGAGAGAGATCTGTGTTGTTTACACACAGATTTTTCCCCTGGAAATGCAAAATCACATACAGTATTTATGCATGATTTTGCACAGCATGTCCATCCTGTAGCAGTACATCTGCTATGAGGTGCTCATTTATCACACTGCACCGAAACACATGGCACTTTGTTTTGGTGCAATACAATGCATGGGTATTAGCACGGTACATTGGGATGCCATGAAGAATAAATGGAACCACAATGCAAGGTGTCATTTTGACTGTAACTCCAATTTTTATTTGTTTTGATACAGTGAGGAAAATTTAACATTTCTGGCATTTTCTTAAAGCGGAGCTCCACCCAAAAGGGGAAGTTGCACTTTAAGGACTGTTCCCCCGCTCCCCATTAAGGATTGGCACCATTGGGGGGCGGGTACCCGAATTTGACAGGTATCGGCTCCCAATTGTGGTCGGACCGCCTAGGCGATCGGAAACAGAAGGTGTCCTCCCTCCCACCCTGTAGTCTTTTGGGACGCGTGACAGGTCCCAGAAGACTACAGGACCTTCACGAAGTGCAGTGCTACTCGCGCATTCGCGCAGTGGGTACCCGGCTGTGAAGCCGCAAGCAGTCACAACCGGGTGCCCACACTGAAGATGCCGGCCTCCAGGAATCCAGGATGGCCGCTGAAACGGGCTGTGGGGGACACACCACGGGACCGAGGGACAGGTAAGTGGCTTTTTTTAAAAGTCAGCAGCTACAGTTTTTGTAGATGCTGACTTTTATTTTTTGACAGGATGAGTGGAACTCTGCTTTAAATCTCTGATTCCTGACCCCGTGACACCCCTATATAAAAATGTTGTCAAAAGTTTCAATCTATTTCATCTGCTACTATAAATGTGTTTTTATTTTTGCATGTACCTCTGTTGGAAAGATTTATTATGACTCTTTTCTATGACTATAACTTTTTTCTACTCTGTCCAAAACAAAATAACAAGTTTTGGCTGGAGATGGGATTTAATGATTTTTTTTAGATAAAAATATCCTAGATAGATATTAGGAATTGTTTCAATGTGTTCGGGTAGATTTAGACATGCATTTAAATCCACCACTCCTCTGAAGAGCGGCTTGTGTTCGGATCACTATTCAGAAACGATTCAGAAATGTGATGCCTATTCACCGCTGGTTTAAACTCCATTTCTGTGGAGAAGCATGCTGCAACGGCAGGCACTGCACACGTTTGCAGCGATTCTCCGTTCACTTGAATAGGTTGCGTTTGGTAGGCTTTCTGCAAGCCAATTGCAATATGTTAGGTAGTTTTTGCATGTAAATATCCCCTTCCACTGCCATTTGCAGCTTAAGGGAGGGGCAGTCAGGGAGTAGTAAAATGGGTCTCAGCTGCAAATTTTTACCACCCCCAACTACATGTTTAACCCCTTGATACCGACGTGACACAAATATGCGGCCTCACAGAACTGGGCTTTTTTCCATGGGGCCGCATATTTGTGTACCTGTCTTTCTGCTGGGAATGCGCCGCACAGCGCGCTCCCAGCACAAAGACCACAGCGTCACTAAGAGCCCCGGGTCCCTTTATAACGATCGGGACCTGGGACTCCCAATTCCAGGTCACATGATCGCTGTGATAGCCTCTGACTATCACAGTGATCAGTCACTGTACAGCCAGGCTACCTTATGTTTTTTTTTCCTCTATGAATGTGGGAGAGAGATACATTGTTTCTCTCTAACTCCTGGCATAGAGGGAAAAACAATGTTTGTAGAAAAAAAAAAAAGATAAATATTAAAAAAATAAAAAAAATAAAATAAAAATACCTAGATCAAGGTTTGATCTAGTTCAATGCCAGGGTAAGTGTTTGGGTCAAGGTCAGGGTCAAAGGTCAGGATTGGTATCAGTGTCAGTTAGTGTCAGTGAGTTTTAGGTAAAACAAAAAACAAAACGTGCACTATTGATTCTGGGCTGTACTACGTGTACAAACAACAAATAATATACACATATTTGGTATCACTGCGATCGTCAAGAGCTGGAAAATTTATTTTGGGTTGATCTTTGGTGGTGGGTTATGGTAGTAACAAGAAACACACAGCTAAATTAAAAGAAAATATTTTTTTTTTACTAATTTGGGCCAGTTTTCCTTTGATAATAAAAAAAAATCAGGAGATATCCATTTCCCACCAAATGAAATCCCAATTTGTCCTGAAAAAATAAAGGTATAATCCACCTGGATGTACAAAGTAGTTGTGATGATATGTACGGTGTTACTAACACATGTCAAGGTTGCAAATTTGTGCTTAGGCATTTAGATTTGTTTTACCCTTAGGCGTGAAGGGGTTAAACTAAGCTTTTCAAAACCTGAAGTTGAAGGTGTACTTTATGCAGCTTAAATACACAGTAACTTTTCCCCTACATTTCTGGACATTCCAAGCTCTTAACTGATCTGTTTCTGCTGGACTTCAGTTTTTGGACACTAGCCATGAAAACAATGGGTGCTTATGCTAACATTTCCAAGAATGAGACTGACGCTTGTATGTAATGTAACATGTTGTAATATATTTACATTACACCTTTTTGGGATGCACCTTTTTAACTACTGTATGTTAATTACGCACGAAGAAAAATTTGCAGAACAATTTCCGTATTCTAATTGTTCTCACATATGTGTTAAAATAAAGATTTGGACAGCAAGAATTTGGACAGCCATCTCACATATACCATGTGAGATGGGATTTCAAATCATCCCCTTATCAGAAATGAACAATAGAACCTTAAACAGCTTTTCATTATTGAAAAACTAGACACAGAACTGCAAACCTCTATGTGCACTAAATGTTTTTTCAAGAAATGAAAACACTTTATTGAAGCAACTTTAAGGTCAGGTTCACACTTGTGCATTTTTTTATGCATTTGCAGGAATGCAATGAATACCATTTATTATGATTTCCTATTGATCACGTTCACATCTATGCAGTTTTTGCGGCCACATTTTTTGGAAAGGGTCAGGGACTTTCCTGCAGCAGTTTGCGTTTTCAGTCCAATAGACTTCAATGGAACCACATATAATACGCAAGTGCTGTGTTTTGCATGCGTTTTTTACACACGTTTTTGATGAATTTTTTATTGGCCCAGCTACAAGTTGGCCAAAAAATAAAAATGCAAAACGCGTCAAAAACGCATGTGCAAAAACACGAAGCGCACCACAAAAAGCATTGCACAAACGGATCAAACGCAAACTACGTGTGAATCTAGCCTAAGCGTCCCTTTATATACATGGAGTGGTCTGCTATGACCCAAAATACCAATACACTGAGCACTCTACAGATTCCTTGAAACTTTTTATTGTGATTTGTTTTTTACATGTATAGGCTGGCAACATTACCCTTATCACCCTTCTAATGAGTTACTATGTAAAAATTTCTACTTTTTCCTTGCTATCAGGTTAGATAGGTCTTTTTTATTTTCCCTTTTCGTCATCTGCCCACCATCTCTCCAATTACATATGTTATTGAAATGGTGTGCCATTGAGAGCTGCTTTATAATTGTAAACATACTCATGTAGCATTACCTGCACTGATTCTTGCATATCAACAGATGATGTCTTGTTTTGTCCACTTGAAAAATGAGAAAACAAAAGCATGCCAGGACACAGAGGCGTCACTAGGGTTGGTGTCACCTGGTGCAGTAACACATGGTGTCACCCCAGTGTTGGGAGATGGAAGGATGTCCTGTCTGGGGCTGGCCAGTGATGTTTGATGCAGAGGGGAAGGGTCGTTACCATTCATAAACTGACATTTAGAGTAGGAGCCGTCCAATCAGAGGGCGGGGGCGAGCTCCGCTCCGGTGTATGGGGGACAGGCTGGGCGTGAATTGGCCTTTGATCCTGGGGATCAGGCACCCCCCCCGCTGGGCCCCCCCCGCTGGGACCCTACATCTGACCCCCCGCATTGCACAGCTGTTCCTGGGGCTGCGAGAGGGATGAGAAGCCCCTGTACCCAGGGAGAGGACAGGGGACACTCCATTCAGATGGATGACAGCCACTGACAGCTCTTCTTTTCATTTTCGTGCCACCCCGTGATGGTGTCACCCAGTACGGCCAGCACTCCCCGCACCCCCTAGTGATGCCACTGCCAGAACATTATATGTGAAAATTTACTCACTATATTGTATAACCAGTGCTACACAATTGCTTCACTTTACTACTATGTCTTACAATGGATGTCTAAGCTGTCAGACTCACTTGTGTGACTGCTATCTTATCTCAAGACTCACTGACAGCTCCCTCTAGTGACTCATCTACAAATCTTTACATTTAATGCAAAAAACAAAATATGGAAGATGGAAAAAAATGTAAAAGATGTGAAAAAAAGACTTTCATGTAAACATTGCACAAAAATACAGTTTACTTTCCTTTAAAAGTGTGTGTAAAGCCCCTGTATTTTATTTTTGTTTTGCTTTCTGGCTGATTTCCCTTCACCTCCAAAGTAGGCATATCCCCTCAGATGGTTATCACTAGAACAGATGTTCCATTTGGAATATTTCTACTCCATTTCTGTTCATGTGGTAACTCAAAAAGATTTCCAATTGGAAACAATGATTACCAGGATCTATAGAGAGAATAAATCTATGCATCACAGATAATGATAAAAAGACAGTCCAATCCTACCACACGCTATCCTTAACACATACAAAAAAAGTTTTGGTTTGACATACACTTGAAAAGAACCCTCCAATGTCACTAAAAATGATATAAAACCGTTAACTTCTACAAATACCATTTTGTCATTTAAGGTTAATAAAATACTGTTCCACTGCAATTTTAAAATAATATTTTGTGTACCTGCCAAGAAACTCAAAGGTCATATCCCTGCAATATGGAAACCTTGGACACTCTATACTAGCCTTTCTCAACCAGGGTGCTCAGGCACCCTGGGGTGCCTTGAGGTATCTTCAGTGGTACCTTGGTAAAATGTCTAAAAATTGCACAAAACTTGTATACAAGTCAGCAGGTGGAACAAGCCTGCCTTTTAGTTACACAAAGTCACAGGTTTTCATTGTGCACCATTATGACCTTCTAGCCGCCGGCATCCTGACAACCAATGACATCATCAGTTGATAAGGAGGATGTCAGCTGCCTGCCCAGCATCCTAGTTTGACCCTCCCCTGCACCACTCCATAAATGCTGGGGTCACATTAGCTCAGTGATGGAGAAAAACTGAGGGAGAAGAGAAACATTGGAGTACTAGTCAGTGCCAGTGTGCAAAAGTGTATTTGCTTTGGAAGAATAAATCACCTCCAATGTTGGGTGTCCTACATGTATGGATGTTGCTGCCTTATATAAAACCATTAGAATAGTTTTTCACATTTTAGAATGGAGTCCCTCAAGACTGTCCATAATTTTAAAGCGTGCCTCAGGACTGTCCATAATTTTAAAGGGTGCCTTGGGACTGTCCATAATTTTAAAATGTGCCTCAGGACTGTCCATAATTTTAAAGGGTGCCTCGGGACTGTCCATAATATTAAAGGGTACCTTGGGACTGTCCATAATTTTAAAGGGTGCCTCCGGACTGTCCATAATTTGATGGTGCCTCAGGACTGTCCATAATATTAAAGGGTGCGTCAGGACTGTCCATAATATTAAAGGGTGCCTCAGGACTGTCCATAATATTAAAGGGTGCGTCAGGACTGTCCATAATATTAAAGGGTGCCTCAGGACTGTCCATAATATTAAAGGATGCCTTTGCTGAAAAAAGGTTGAGAAACACTGCTCTACACAATGCATGTGTACAGAATACCACCAGAAAGCCAATGCCCTGCTTGAGGGAATGGTTCTTTACACTTACCACTGGAAGTCGTGCTAAAAGCATCCTCTGCAATAGCTCTTCAGCATTTGATCTGCTTTCTCCCCAGACTAATTAAAGATGCAAATCCATTGTTGAATAACTGTGTAGGACTATTTCTTACTGTCTTCAACAAGCTCAGATATGAAGGCACGGAGGGATGAAATAAGAAACACATATGGTTTGCATTTCTTTCAATCAGGTATGACAGCCTTCACATCAGGAGCTAAATGTACCCAACCAAATTACTCACCTACTTCTGACTACGTGAGCCAACCATATAGCTTTGACTGCTCGCCACCAAGAGTCACACCTTAGTCTTTCGGAGTATATTTAATAAATCCCCATCTCATAGGTCATAGATGCACTGTCTCGCAGTACAGGGTGGAACGTACCCCAATGAAATATTTTTGTTTTTTATATATTTTATATAATATATATTTTTTCAACAAAAAATCCATGTTTAAAAGGATTGCAAACATTAGATTTTTTTTCAAATATGTCAATGGGTTTGCACAGGGCAGCCCCGATTCTCCTCGTCTTGGGTCCCCCACCGACACTCCTAGCTCCTCACCCTTTTGAATGCTCCATAGCAAGTTGCTGGATCGAGATTGGGATCAGGTAAGAATAAATGGGGGGGGGGGGGGGGCTGTGGGGGGCTGCATACTGAAGTTTGCATTAAGGTAAAGAAAAACCTTCAGCCGCTAGAATTACTTTACAAAACCACTTGCCGACCGCAGATAGCCAAATGATGGCTTCACTGCGGTCGACCAGTTCAGGGAGGATATACCACCAAAAGAAAGCTCTATTTGTGTGAAAAAAATGATAAAAATTTCAAAAGGGTACAATGTTGCATGACTGCGCAATTGTCATTCAAAACGCGTCAGCGCTGCAAGCTGAAAATTGGCCTGAACAGAAAGGAGGTATAAGTGCCCGGTAGGCAAGTGGGTAGAGTAGAACTATAGGCAAAACTTTTTTTTTTCATTTTGAATTGAGCAAGGGAGGGCTATGACTCATGTCAGATTTTTTTTTCACCATCTGTGTCCCATTTCAGAGATTTCCCTTAATTTCCTGTCCTATAGCCAAACAGGAAGTGAGAGGAAATCCCTGAAAATTAAAGGAATCCCTTGGGGACCCCCAGGTCACCAGAATTAGTCTCCCCATTGGAAGATTTCCCCTCTAATATTTTTCTGGAGTCAACCCAAAATTTGGTATTTTCTTTACTTTCAGGAAAATTATAGAGAATGAGTCTCCTTAATGGGGTCACAGACAGTAATAAAAACTGACATGGGCTTTAATCCCACTCCATTCTATCCGAAACAAAAAAACACGGTTTTGTTTTTAGTTATACTTTAAGTGATATGGTTTCCAGCAACCCTGATTAATATCTAATCTATAACTTCTGTCTAAAGCCCCTTACACACATTGAGAATATCGGACGAGTGATCGTCTATTTTTTTTTTGCATTCTTATACTGAAAGTGAAGAAGTTGCTAAAGTTACAAAAATTCTTGTACAACAGAATGACAGTGGTCACTCATTTTTTCTTCCTCCAGAAACCTGGAATATATATAACTGGTGTGGGAATTTTCCCCATTTAATAGCGTGCAGCAACAGCCCTTAAGAAGGGACAGTCTTTTCTCCCGAAACACGTTGGCTTGATGTACTTGTCATTACTCTCAATAAGTGCCTCTTAATCTACCATCAAATGTGCATTCTTTTGGACATCGGTCGCTCCTAATTTTCTATTATTCCAAGAATAAAAATTTGGAAGCCATGTAATGTATTTGTATTGAATTTTTGGACGCAATCTGTACAGATTAAATGAAAATCGTACAAGAAAAATTTTCATGCTTATCCCTTCAAATAATTTCGGACAGAAGCTGTGTACTACCAATCAGATTATCGTACAATCGCTTCGAAAGCAGTATTTTTCGTATGATTTTCTGTTTGTGTGTACTAGGCTATAGTATCCAAACTTGCTGTGATTTTCAGCCAGTTAGGAAAGTTTTTACTTGGCTAATGGAATCACAACATGTATGGGAAACCTAAAGGTAGCTTTCAATGTACCACTTCATGTGCTAACAAGAACATTTCTCACCCATAAGAAGCTCCTATGACCTCTACTGACTGTAATTATACAACAGATGTTCATATTACCAATTATGAAAGAACAACTGTAATTAAGGATTGAAATACCCAGAGCAAATTGATTCATGATGAGTCCTCAACACAAAGACCTTTCCAAAATCTACATCTAACACACAGCATTAGGCTGTTTATTACTTCTTAACTAACCCTTTATTGCTAACATGAAATGTCAAGTGTGTTCAGTCATTCATGTGAAAGAGGAGACACAAATTCGAATAGACAGTGAATTTAAACCATTCCTTGGATGCCTCACTGACTCTGATCCATGATTTACACGAGTCGAAATGTAGCTCAGAACAATATAATGCGATAAAAGGTTGCACAAATATTTCTGCAGCACATATATTAAAATAAAATACTTTTTGTTGTTTCATGCATTCAAACAAAAATTTAAATGTCACAGTTTGGAGAAAAAGAAAGACATTTGGCATTTCCAAAACCTTTAATTTGATAAAATGTGGGAAAATCTACCCTACTTTTTCATACATTTTCTTTTTATTGGTAGTTAGAATGACTTAAAGAGATTCTAAAGGTTTAGTTATTTATTTTTTTGTTCATGTCTATACTTACCTGCTGGGTGCAGGGGTTTTGCACAGAGCAGCCTGGATCCTCCTCTTCAAGGGGCTTCCGTAGGTTCTCCTGGCTCCTCCTGTCCATCGGGTGCCCCCACAGCAAGCAGCTTGCTATGGGGGCACCCGCTTCTCCGTGTGTCCATTCACACACTGAGCCGTGGCTTAGTCTGCCACCTCTCTCCTCATTGGCTGACTGGCTGTGATTGACAGCAGTGGGAGCCAATGGCTCCCGTTTGCTGTCTCAGGCAATGAAGAGGCAGAGACCCAGGGAAGGCTGTCATTCACATTGCTGGGTCACGATGAGGCTCAGATAAGTATTGATGGGGCTGGAGGAGCTGCTGCACATGGAAGGTTTTTTATTTTTATGCATAGAATGTATAAAGGTAAAAAACCATCAGCCTTTACAACTACATTAAACACACAATAGGGCCTGTATAAGTGGATTTTTGTTTGCTTCAACATGTTTTAACATGTAAAGCCCACCTAAATGTGGTCGATCCAGGTAAGAAGGAGGTCAACTGCAGTTTAAAAACACCTGCCAAATAATTTGGAACTATCTCAAAGGTGTCTCAAACATCCATTTATTCCTGCTAAAGGTCGTACTATTTTACGGATGGCTTAAGTTTAACTGTCTTGTTAATTGGTTGTTGGGCTCTGTGCAGTCGACATTCATGCCATCACTCTGGTTTAGATGACTTTTGTTTTGTAACCCTACAAAAATCTAAAGCCAAAAATAAAAGCCATAAAAAAATAAAAGGTGTCTCAAACTGATGTCATCGACACAAGACCAAAACATGTCAACATCTGCCTTAAAACATGCTCCCATGTTACACTCAGGTCTTGTTTTTACCCCATATGTATTTTGTCCTGTTTTGCTGCATATTCTATGCTTCAATTCTTTCATAGGACCCATTCCCACTAATGTATTACATTGCCGTGTACTGGAAAAAGTCCTGCATTTTATAATTCAAGTCATTTAAAAAAAGGCTCCGAATTTGGTGAATAACAAAAAATCTGTATTAGGGTTGCCATTGCTGACCTTCTTTTGAAAATGTTAAAGTGTATGTAAAGGTTTAAAGAAGAACCCCAGGGTGCCACAAAAAAATCGCAATAAGTACACTGACCTATGTAAATAATAAACTTGTAGTAGTTTATTTAAAAGCCTCACTGTTTAGGAGAAATCTAGAATACAATATTTGTGATGTCATTACTCCAATTAAAAAAATAGCAGCTTCTCTTGGCAGAAGGAGGCGGTGCAAATCCAGGGACACGACACAACCAGCCTTCTCACTCTACAGCAGAGGTGTCAAACTGGTGGCCCTCCAGCTGTTGCCAAACTACAAGTCCCATGAGGCATTGCAATATTGATAGTTACAAGCATGACTCCCAAAGGCAGAGGCATGGTGGGACTTGTAGTTTCGCAACAGCTGTAGGGCCACTAGTTTGACACCCCTGCTCTACAGCTATGAGAAACGTCAGTTCCCATCATGCAGAGCTGTAGAGTGAGAAGGAAGGGTATGAATGGGTGTGGATGTGGGCAGGTAAATTAGGCATTTGACATGTAATCCACAGTGCAGGCATGGGTTGCTGAGAGAGGGAAGGAGACTCTTGGTCTGTCGGTCAGTAAAAGAGATCATGGGAGGCAGGACAAACCAGGAGTCTCCTGGCTGGCTAATGACAGACAAGACCTGGTGGATGCGGGAATACACGGCATTGCAAAACAGATGTCACAGGCAAGGAAGCCTGTCATTCAAATAATGCACCTCAATTTTTTCAGTGAAGATGTACTGGGGGGAAAAATTAGCAAGATCTTGGCTGAAGGTATGAAACCACCAGGTCTGGAGGAGGGGCGAAATGCGTCGATGTAATTTCCGGTTCTGATGGAGGCTTTGTAACGTCACGTCCGGTGAGTGGGGCACACACTATCCGCGGTGCTCGGGAGCCATCTTTGATGGGATGGAAATGTTGGTTATGTGTTAGAGAAGTCACTGGTAGCTTGTGATGAGGCAGAACTCTGTTTTACTTGTGTGGCTTAAGTTTCAAACATACAGAACACATTTCAGCAGACATCTTGGTTTTTAAGAGAGGAAGAGAGGAAGGGAGAGAGAGAACCAACAAGTTTTACACATATGCACAACTAGTAACCTTAGTGTACAGTGCCATCTACTGGTCAAGTGATATTAACACACAATACTATATAGTACATGCTGTTGTATCTCCAAAAGGAAGCATACACTTGCAGGTCTTAGATAATTGTGATGTGGATACCAAACTGCTGACAGTTTATTTTCCTTTCATGTGGGAGCCATTTATTGAGTTGGTCCAAACGCTTTCTGATGACACTATTAGTGTCCCTATTGTTTCTTTGAATTTCATTTACCCCATTGGTGGTCGTTTGGAGATTGTCAAGCAAGAATTTTCCCTCTGATTTGGATTTATTCTGGAGAACACACTTCACCTTAAAAGCTTATTTGACTCTTAAGCCATACCAGCTAAGAGTCCATCAATTTTGGTGAGTGTGGATTATACCGGAAGGTGATCACGGATGGTGTGGGGATATTATTTAAGGAACGCTTTGAACTTTTCTGTTTTTTTGATTGGAGCACTTTCTTCACTGTTTTAATTTGGGACAGAGGACTTTATTATTATTTAATATATTTATATTTTTTTTATCACTGATGGTAATATTATTTAATTTTTGCGCTGTAGTATTGTTTTTATGAAACCACCAGTACTTAGACACAAAAATGTTTCTGCCTGGAGTTCATCTTTAAGATTTTATGCTCATTTTGCAAAGAGCTGAGGAGAGTTGGAACTCAATAAGGATTTTATTGCTGTCTCTGCCTTGCTTGGTTGATTCACCCACAACATTAGCCCAGGCAAGACTGTCACAGGACAGAAAATAATGGGAAATCCAAAGTTTTATGGCCAAATGTTATTATCAGAATGGAAATAGGGGCAAGATTCTCAGAGGGATCTAAGAGTGGAAATTTCCTTCCTTTATGGAAATTTCCTCTCACGTCTTGATACATCCTGGGACCAAAAGTGAAGCTAAACCCCCCCCAACAGGACACAGTGAGCAAAGAAATAAACTGACAGGGTTTTAACCCTTTCCATAGCTATCAAAGCACCCCTGTGTAAGGCCAAATTTTGAGCCCCCCATTCAACTACTGGTCAAGTAAAAAAACGTATTCACTGTATATCGATTGACAGCTAGACATGTATGTGACAATGGAAGGAATCCCAGCCCCCATCTCACCTACATATAATTTAAATGGGCCCCTAAGTTTCAGGGGGCCCTTGTGTAGCTGCACAGTCTACAAAAATGATTTGTTTGTCACTGCAAACACTTAAAAGAGAAATATGTTTTTTTTCCCCTAGATTATACTTACCTAAGTGCATGCAGCATTGGTCCAATGCTGCATCTGTCCCCTGTCGGCTCTAAGTGTGAGAAATCAGCGATCACGTGACTGCTGATTGCTGAGTTCTCACCGCCACTGTGAACAGACAGCAGGGACTGTCAGTCACCACTTTCTGCTCTGCCCACCCCCATGCTCACTAGAGGGGGAAGCAATGGCTGTCTCAGGTTCTCAGTTTCTCTGGCTCTCGGCTGAGCCAATTGCCACTCCAGACTCTGGGGTGGATCCCGACTTTAAGGTCAGGATCTTTCCCCAGCATGGACCAGCTAAGTGACGTCAGCTGACAGCAGGCTTCAGCCCACTGTCAGCTAAAAATGGGTCACAGGCAAAACGAACTACACTCCTGTGATCTACAGGAGAAGTACAGCCAAAAGAGCCTTGACCGTACTTCTCCTTTAAGATTTCTGGCTGTCTCTGGCTTTAAAACTTTCTATATCACTGCCCCGCACCCCAAACATGTGACTTTAAAATGTTTGGCCAATGACTGAATATCACAGCCAGGCAATTGGCATCTTTGGAAGGATAGTGCAGCAACATATTTATCCAAGATCAGGTTTCCTTTAAATGTGCAGTATACAAAAATACTGCTTCCACAATGTATTTATGGCTGTTGCTGTTTAAATATGGAATGTTGTGGTACATTGAAAACAAATGTACAATATATATTTAAAATTCCATTTAAGTCCCTGGGTTCAGAGTTTATGTATCTAGCAAATCCATAATTTACTCAAACAGGACAGCAGCAGTTATGGTAGACTAGCAGCTGAATAAACATGTACTTGTTACGTGACTGTATTTTACATCCAATGCTCCTTTTGTTGCCTGGCCCAGTAATTGGAAAATACTTATTTTTTTTTTAAAAATTCCAATTAAAATGATTTATTAATGTTTTCACCCAATGTATAGTTCATGAGAAAACTGGGTACTGCTATGCCAATAAAACTCCAATAATATACTCATAGAATGATGGAAAGGAATAGAAAAAGGATATTATTAGAAAGAAGATCCAATCTTCCTTCTGTAGTCAAAAACCTCTCTTCAGTCCCACAAAACCCTATAGAGTAAAAGATAAATTCTAGTGATGACCATTAATTGCTTATAGGTTTGTCAATAAATTCTGACTAGTAGTTATGAATGTGTGTGTAACACTACCCCCTAGGGCAGTGATGGCGAACCCGTGGCATGCGTGCCACAGCCGGCACGCCGAGCCTTATCTGTGGGCACGCCAAGAGAATCCAGCGGCGCGCTGTCTTCCCGGCTGTAGTGTGCGTGACAGCCGGGTCCCAAGTGCGCATGCACAAGAAGCAGTGCTCTTTGTGAATGGTAAGGCGGTACCTGGGACACATGACAGATCCCAGAAGCCGCCGGACCAATCACAAAGCGCAGCGCTTCTCGCGCATGCGCACTGGGCATCCGGCTGTCCGACGAGCGCCCACACTACAGAAGCCGGGAAGACAGCGCGCGGCTGGATAAAGGAACAGGTAAGATAAAAAAAAACTCTGCGGAAGTAAGAGCGGGTACCTGTCAAATTCAGGTACCCGCTCCCCCTCCCTCCCAAAAGGTCAGCAGTCATCTCTGTACTGTCCGCAGTCTCTGGTCATCCCTGTGCTGTCCGCAGTCTCTGGTCATCCCTGTGCTGTCCGCAGTCTCTGGTCATCCCTGTACTGTGTCCGCAGTCTCTGGTCATCCCCTGTACTGTCCGCAGTCTCTGGTCATCCCTGTACTGTCCGCAGTCTCTGGTCATCCCTGTACTGTGTCCGCAGTCTCTGGTCATCTCCTGTACTGTCCTCAGTCTCTGGTCATCTCCTGTACTGTCCGCAGTCTCTGGTCATCTCCTGTACTGTTCGCAGTCTCTGGTCATCTCCTGTACTGTGTCCGCAGTCTCTGGTCATCTCCTGTACTGTGTCCGCAGTCTCTGGTCATCTCCTGTACTGTGTCCGCAGTCTCTGGTCATCTCCTGTACTATGTCCGCAGTCTCTGGTCATCTCCTGTACTGTGTCCGCAGTCTCTGGTCATCTCCTGTAGTGTGTCCGCAGTCTCTGGTCATCTCCTGTAGTGTGTCCGCAGTCTCTGGTCATCTCCTGTACTGTGTCCGCAGTCTCTGGTCATCTCCTGTACTGTCCGCAGTCACTGGTCATCCGTGCTCAAAAAGGTTCGCCATCACTGCCCTAGGGGATTGCTGATGAATTGAGTCCCCCTATATTCCTGCATAGCCAGGTAATCTGCATTCTCCACACAAGCTTACATCCAGAGGGATAAATCAGTCCTCGAGCTTTGGTTTGTTGTTTATTGAGGGGATTTCAACTGGGATAGGAAAAGGGGGTTATAGGATGCCCACGGGAACCAATAACTGAGGACAATACTTCTAGGAACTATTTACAAGCTTCTCTTCTGTAACATAGTCTGTATTGGACTGCTAGCCTGCATTTCCTTGTTGTACCATCCCAGACCCTAGATGAACTACTTTTCACCCAGCAATCTGGAGACCTTTCCTGAGCAGGGGATCTGGCTACTGTTCCTTTAAATGTGGTGAACAGTCAATAGTAGGGGGCTAATCTGGTTTCCCACCAGAGTGCTTCTTCCCCTACATGCCCAGGGGGTGCAGGTGTACTCACTCAGATCCTCTTTTATACCGCTTGCGGGTTGGCTGCTGCTACCAGGCCTATAAACTGGGCTGCTTCTTCCCTGCCATACAGATATTCCTCTCTCTGGGGCCAGTGAGCTCAGAGTTTTCCGCCTCTCCAGCTCCAGGCTTGCAGGCAGGCCCCATCCCACTAGGCCTCCTGGCAGCCTTCCTCCTCCAGCCTCACATCTTCCTCCAACTCTCACCACACTCCTGCTACTGAGCAGGCTCTAACACTAAGGTAGTCCCAGCCCCTTGCCTTCTGTTGGGGATTGGCTGAGGTCCCTCAAGAGTGCAGCCAGCCACTCCTCAGATCCACCCACTGTCTCCAAGGCCCTCCTCCAATAGCCTCAGAGTGGGGGGAAATTCCAGAGGGGCTAACCTGCAGAGTCTCTAAGCCGTGATCACAATTTGACCCCTCTGGCTATTACACCTGAGCTGCTAACTAGCTCCTGTCTAACAACAGGATCTAGCCCCCCTAGCTAAACTAGGAGGGTGTTACATGTGCACTCTAATTGGAGGCTAAATCTTTTATTAGTTGGAATGTTAATTTTGTAAGTGTTACAAATGTAATGAAAAAGTGATATGCACAAAATAAATAAATAAAATAAAACTGAATTGGTTACTAATAACCCTTTAAACTAGTTCTTTCAACTAGAACTCTATGGGACTGCTATACGTTTGGAGCCAAATTCCTCTTTCCTCCTGAGTTTTCCCTTCTTATAACTAACTTATACAACTCTGTGAAAAAAATAACTACCAAATACTCTACATAAGCCTTTCTCAACCTTTTCAACACAGAGGGACCATTGAAATAACCTTCTGGTCTCAGGGAACCCCTGCTAAAAATGACTATATCTACAACTCATGATACATTAGTGTGATGGTAAGTGGTCAGTTACTCCCTTACAGATAGCTAAAAAGACCAATGGTGCCAGTGGGAACTAATCTGAGAGGCAAAAATTGCTTATTGCTCAAGGAACCCCTAGCAACCTTTGCAGGAACCCTACATTTCCATGGAACTCTGGATGAGAATCCCTGCTGTACATTATTGCATTTGTTATTTTGTGAGACCAGTATAAAGGAAAAGTACAGTGGGGATCGAAAGTTTGGGCACCCCAGCTAAAAATTTGTATTAATGTGCATAAAGAAGCCAAGGAAAGATGGAAAAATCTCCAAAAGGCATCAAATTACAGATTAGTCATTCTTATAATATGTCAACAAAAGTTAGATTTTATTTCCATCATTTACACTTTCAAGATAACAGAAAACAAAAAAATGGCATCTGCAAAAGTTTGGGCACCCTGCAGAATTTATAGCATGCACTGCCCCCTTTGCAAAGCTGAGACCTGCCAGTGTCATGGATTGTTCTCAATCATCGTCTAGGAAGACCAGGTGATGTAAATCTCAAAGGTTTTAAATGCCCAGACTCATCTGACCTTGCCCCAACAATCAGCACCATGGGTTCTTCTAAGCAGTTGTCTAGAAAACTGAAACTGAAAATAGTTGACGCTCACAAAGCTGGAGAAGGCTATAAGAAGATAGCAAAGCGTTTTCAGATATCAATATCCTCTGTTCGGAATGTAATTAAGAAATGGCAGTCATCAGGAACAGTGGAAGTTAAAGCAAGATCTGGAAGACCAAGAAAAATATCAGACAGAACAGCTCGCAGGATTGTGAGAAAAACAATTCAAAACCCACGTTTGACTGCACGATCCCTCCAGAAAGATCTGGCAGACACTGGAGTTGTGGTACACTATTCCACTATAAAGAGATACTTGTACAAATATGGTCTTCATGGAAGAGTCATCAAAAGAAAACCTCTTCTACGTCCTCACCACAAAAATCATCGTTTGAACTTTGCAAATGAACATATAGACAAGCCTGATGCATTTTGGAAACAAGTTCTGTGGACCGATGAGGTTAAAATTGAACTTTTTGGCCAGAATGAGCAAAGGTACGTTTGGAGAAGAAGGGGCACAGAATTTAATGAAAAGAACCTCTGTCCAACTGTTAAGCATGGGGTTGGATCAATCATGCTTTGGGGTTGTGTTGCAGCCAGTGGCACAGGGAACATCTCACGAGTAGAAGGAAAAATGGATTCAATAAAATTTCAGCAAATTTTGGATGGTAACTTGATGCCATCTGTGAAAAAGCTGAAGTTAAAGAGAGGATGGCTTCTACAAATGGATAATGATCCTAAACACACCTCGAAATCCACGGGGGATTACATCAAGAGGCGTAAACTGAAGGTTTTGCCATGGCCTTCACAATCTCCTGACCTCAACATAATTGAAAATCTATGGATAGACCTTAAAAGAGCAGTGCGTGACAGACAGCCCAGAAATCTCCAAGAACTGGAAGACTTTTGTAAGGAAGAATGGGCAAAGATACCTCAAACAAGAATTGAAAGACTCTTGGCTGGCTACAAAAGGCGTTTACAAGCTGTGATACTTGCCAAAGGGGGCAGTACAAGATATTAACTCTGCAGGGTGCCCAAACTTTTGCAGACACCATTTTTTTGTTTTCTGTTATTTTGAAAGTGTAAATGATGGAAATAAAATCTAACTTTTGTTGACATATTATAAGAATGTCTAATCTGTAATTTGATGCCTTTTGGAGATTTTTCCATCTTTCTTTGGCTTCTTTTTGCACATTAATACAAATTTTTATCTGGGGTGCCCAAACTTTCGATCCCCACTGTAATGGTTGATAAAATAAATGTATGGGTTTAAACAAACATTTTAAGCATAGAATTTTTGGGTAGGGGTAGCAGGGGCATGTTCTTTAGATATATACCTGATAGCAGGGGCGGACTGACAACTCATGGGGCCCCTGCGCAATAGGAGATCATGGGGCCCCTGTGTCCTTGCCCAAACTCAAAAAAGCCTATGAAAAAGGTACCAGGGGCATCTCATGGGGCCCCCTACTGACCCCGGGCCCTCAGGCAGTGCCATAGTTTCCAAATGGTCAGTCCGCCCCTGCATGATAGGTATCATAAAGTTGAGTAGTGGTAGTGTCAGCAACATAGACCAGTAAGGCAGTACTTCCACAAACTGTACTGTCATCTAGATATCTTCATATTTATAAATTCTTGTAGAAGCATTTAAAAATAATTACACAGGTAACGCAGGAAAGACCTTATCAGTGGGATAATAAGTCCTTGCATCAGCTCACAGGAGAGGAGATAACTCCCTGCATCAGCTCACAGGAGAGGAGATAACTCCCTGCATCAGCTCACAGGAGAGGAGATAACTCCCTGTATCAGCTCACAGGAGGGGTCATAACTCCCAGTATCAGCTTATAGGAGCTGCAGGCTCAGAGGTTTTGGAACACAAAATGTATCCTCTATATATGTATTTTAAAATGTATTCACTGGTTTGAGTTCAGTTATAAAAAAAAAACTTGTGCAGCTGATGGGGATCTCTTCACTGCCATAGAGGGCTAAAACAACAAGTTCACTTTATTTCCTTCCTCCCCAGCAGCATATGCTCACCTTTCCTTCACTCCCTCATCAATCTGTTTGGCTGACGGGAGTTACAAGTTGCTCAAATTATAGCTTACACAGGAGTATGAAGTCTCCCTATGTGACAGTGCTAGTGCTTGATATACTGTACACTCAACGGCCACTTTATTAAGTACACCTTGCTAGTGCCAAGTACACCATTACACCACCACCAGCCTGAACCGTTGGTACAAAACAGGATGCATCCATGCTTTCATGTTGTTTACACCAGATTCTGACCTTACCATCTGAATGTCGCAGCAACTAGTCTGCCCATTCTCCTCTGACCTCTAACATCAACAAGCATTTTCATCCACACAACTGTCACTCACTGGATATTTTCTCTTTATCAGACCATTCTCTGTAAACACTAAAGATGGTTTTGTGTGAAAATCCCTGTAGATCAGCAGTTTTTGAAAAACTCAGACCAGCCTATCTGGCACCAACAACTATGCCACGTTTAAAGTCACTTAACTAGTTCCCAACCGTGCTATAGCCGAAGGACGGCTACAGCACGGTTGTCTGGTTCTGGGACGATGTCCATAGACGTCATTCTAGAACACGCCCCTCTGTGCGCCCCCCAGCAGCACGCACCCGGCGCCGCTGTTGACCGCTGTGTCCTACAGACACATCTGATCACCTCATTTGGTAAATGGCCAATCATGGTGGCCTTTTACCACGTGATCAGCTGTGTCCAATAAATACATTTGTTGGCTATTGGCTGCACTTTCCTCACGTTTTGACAGCGTGAGGAAAGTACTTCCGAGAACCGGCAATTGTCAGCGAAGGGATTGGCACTGATGATCAGTGCCCAGCAGTGCCGCCCACCTGTGCCCTGCAGTGCCACCCATCAGTGCTGCCCATCACTGCCACGCATCATTGCTGCCCAGCAATGCCGCACATCAGTGCCCAGCTGTGCCACCTGTCAGTGCAGCATCATCAATGCCAGCTCATCAGTGCCTTCTATCAATGCCCATCAGTGCTGCCTATCCGTGCCACCTCCTCAGTGCCCATCAGTGCCTTCTATCAGTGCCCATCAGTGCTGCCTATCAGTGCAGCCTCATCAACACACCTCAGTGAAGGAGAAAAATTACCTGTTTGCAAAATTTTATAATAGAAACAAAGAAAAACTTTTTTTTCAAAATTTTTACCATTTTTTTGTTTATTAGCGCAAAAAATAAAACCCCCAGCAGTGATTAAATACCACAAAATGAAAGCTCTAATTGTGTGAAAAAAATGATAAAAATTTCATATGGATACAATGTTGCATGATTGCACAATTGTCATTCAAAGTGCGACAGCGCTGATAGCTGAAAATTGGCCTGGGCAGGAAGGGGGTAGAAGTGCCCAGTAGGCAAGTGGTTAAATCCCCTTTCTTCTCCATTCTGATGCTCGGTTTGAACTTCTTTGCTGCCATGTGATTGGCTGATTAGCAATTTTGTTACCAAGCAATTTAACAGGTGTACCTAATAAAGTGACTGGTGAGTGTATGGCCCAGTGGTCACATGAAGTAAGTTTCCCTTTTTTAGGGCTACCTCTGGCTAGTCCCATTTAATCAAAGACGTGCCATAAGGCAAAAACCAAGCACTCACAATAGGTCCAAATACCAAATGTGTCCTTTGAAGTAGCAGAAACAGGTAGTGAGAGATTTGCAGCTGTCAGGTTGTCAGAAACGGCCGGAGGTCAGTACCAGAGAGACCCAGCAGGGAAGATAATCTGCAGCTCCTGGTGTGATGGATCTGAAGGAAAGGCGAAAAGCATGCAAAACAAAGAAGCCACCAGGACACTGAATCAGTAAATATAACAAAGTTTAATGTTACAACAATGTAGCGACTTACATGGCAACTTGCTGTAACCAGCTTCAATATAGGAGATAGAGGTTCAGAAGCAAGAAGCACGGACATGTGGAGCTGGCTGGTGACAGCCTGGTCCATCAAGTTGAAAGCTTGATTGCAGCTGAAAACTGTTGGCGATGATAAACTCCTAGACCATCTGTGCTAGACTGAGAGGCCCTGATTCACTAAGATGTGAGTGTAATAGCAGAGACTGACCATTCAGGCAGACTCCGGTCAATCAATCAGTCGTCTGACCAGCGTCTAGCAAGCTCATTGACGAGCGTCTATTGAGTACTTTGCTATCACTGGCACATTTTTAGGTGCAATACCGGATATGTTCGCTAGATGGCGCACAAGCGCGGGCTTTATTGACATTGGCGTTCTTATGATGGCAAAATAATTCTTAGAATGTAATAAATAGTATACCTGTATTAGAATTTTCTATTTTCTTCTATTTCTTTTCTTGCTGTGTCTCCAAAATGATCAGGAAACTAATGCATTTACTAATGAATGTCATACATTCTGTACTCAAATGTTAAACATTTTCACACTTATATCTCAAATAATTTATATACTTCTAATTTCCCAATATAATTATATATCTTCATTCTCTTTAATCACGTAACTATTCTATGGTAAAGACAAGTGCAGCGCTATAAATGCATGTGATCAATAATGAACGCATGTAAAAACCAAAAAGTGCAAAGAATTGCAACAATGATGTAATATTGTAAATGGTGCTAAAATAAGTTCATAGAATCATTCCTGAATAATGGAATGTCCTTCGTGTGAGAGTACCAACTCAGAGAGTGCCTATGAATGGCACGTGTGGTCTCTCCGTGACGGACAGTAGTGCATGAACTTGTGAAAGGTAAACCACCCTTGGGACTGGTCTACACTCACCAGAACAAAAGTATTAATGTGCATGGGTTATACACATCACACATCTGGGGGTGCAGCGGTATGCTGGCAGTTATGGGTTAGTCATCCAGCTCCATCCATCCATCCATCCATCCATCAGGGTGGGTGCCCAAATGGTCCTGGGGAGGAATTAGCTCAGCCACAGGAGCCAGAAAGGTGCTCAATAGTGTAGTACACTGTCACAGGGGTGGATGACCTTTCACGAGTTCATGCACTACTGTTCGTGGTTATATTTATCTTGTGTAATACCATTTTAGTAGTCTATATCATTTGACCAGCGCTCGCTCTATCATTTTCAAACAATGGAACTATTCTACATTATAACTCAAACTGTGTCTCCCACAGTGGTTTAGTGGTTAGAGCTCAGAACTTACAGCACTTGGGTCATGGGTTCTAATCCCAGTCATGGCTACATCCTAAAAAATGGAGATCAATTTTCTGGGTTGTGCCAGGAATATTGATCAAACAATTATGATTTTGCCTAATGACTAGAAAGTGGATGAATGTACTCTTCTGCCAATTAGGAAATGTGCAAGTTTCATGCCGTGTATATTTCATTGTAACATTTTTCTCTTTTAAATCTGTCTCCTTATACAACTTGACCCCCTCCCCGTCATCACCTGTCCCATATGCAAATCTATGGATCACCGCCCCACTCTTTAACTATCTATTTACTGATCAAGTGAATGTGTCTCATTTTCTATCAGCTACAGCTCAGATCTCACATTATTATACAATTGCTGATTGTATCTCACCACTAGTCTGATTGAATTCACAATTCCTGGTCAGTCCCGTTCCCTGACCTCTAATAAACTTTAGGGCCAGTTCACACTACATGTGTTTCAGTTGCTTTTTCGGCATCACAAACGCACAGAAAGAAGGTTATATGGTTGTCAATGTCATAGTTCACATCAGCACTTGCATTTTCAGTGCATTGCAGGTGCTGTAAACAAAGTTGACCACGCTGCATTGTTTCTGCACAGAACTGTACTGGAACACATTGAAACGTCCTTGAATGTACTAAAACGCACATGTCCCTAACTACATTGAATACAAAGAAAATAGAAAAAAATAAGTGGAAGGGATATAAAAATGCAATGTAAACATGTCCAAAACGCATTAAAAATGTACTGGAACACACTAAACATGCATGCCAAAAGGGCATGAAAAAAACCCATCAGGAACACATCTAGACTGTTTCTATAGTGTGAACCAGCCCTTAGGACTTGTTCACACCATTGGTGGTGCAGAAACGCATGCAAGAACACACATTTTCCAGCACAGCAAAGAAATGCAATGCCCTATGTAGATGTGCGCAGGTACCATGATGAAAACGTTGTTGCACCTACACACGTCTATTAAAAACAGCCCCATTCACAGCCACAAATACGCATGGCACCACACTACTGTGCGGTTAGGTGCGACACACTTGGAAAATAACATAAAAATAAGCCAACATGGCTAAAACATATCTTGAAAATATGGGGACACTGATATCTGGCGACAGTCCGTTCACGAACGAGAAGCAATTCTGCACCCTAAAACCAACATAGAGGAAAGGGATGGTCAAATTGCTGTGCTGCTTCCAAACCACCTCTGGCATGCCAGGGTCATTATGCAGGTCCTCGATGCCAGTTCTTGCCTGCGGCCACAAAATATCCACTGGCCACAAGTGAAGGTGAGTGGAGGACGTGAAGGTGGATTTCTACCAGCTTCAACCGCAAGCAGTACCACTCCTGAAAAATGAGAGCAAATAATCATTGACACATCATCATGACAGTCAATTCTCAGTGCAGGCTATCTAGAGTGTCTTTCCTTTTTAACCATTTCAAGAGTTCAAGGAAACATTCTTGGAGCATCTACTGTGTTTGGAAAGGCCAAAGGTCCCCCCCTCCCCCAGGCACACTAATGCTTATGCAGGCCATAGACGGGGAGAAAAACGGCCGATTTTTCTTTTAAAAAATGAAAAATTGGTTGTTCAAGCGGCCGACGTAACCAGCAATGGTAAAAAAAAATCGGCCGATTTTCATCCCGTCTACAGCCGGCAAAAAGTGTCTCTGCAGAGAGCTCCGCTATTTCTTTGACAGTTCCTTGACATTTACAGCGGTTGCAACAATGTATCTATTTGTATCCATTTAGGATACAGATGTTTTTATTCGGAAACAAATAGATACAATGTTGCAACCGCTGTAAATGTCAAGGAACTGTCAAAGAAATAGCGGAGCTCTCTGCAGGGACACTTTTTGCCATACTGGAATTCCTCTCATTTTTCATCCTTCTTCTTCTTCTTCATCATCATCCTCTTCTTCTTCTTCATCATCATCCTCTTCTTCTTTTTCATCATCATCCTCTTCTTCTTTTTCATCATCATCCTCTTCTTCTTCATCCTCTTCTTCTTCATCATCTTCATCCTCTTCTTCTTCATCCTCTTCTTCTTCATCATCTTGATCATCATCATCCTCTTCTTCTTCTTCATCATCATCCTCTTATTATTCTTCATCATCATCCTCTTCTTCTTCTTCTTCATCATCATCATCTTCTTCTTCTTCATCATCATCATCTTCTTCTTCTTCTTCATCATCATCCTCTTCATCATCATCCTCTTCATCATCTTCTTCTTCATCTTCATCATCTTCTTCTTCTTCATCATCATCATCATCCTCCTCTTCATCATCTTCTTATTCTTCATCATCATCCTCCTCTTCATCATCTTCTTCTTCTTCTTCTTCATCATCATCCTCTTCATCATCATCATCATCATCATCCTCTTCTTCTTCTTCTTCTTCATCATCCTCTTCTTCTTCATCATCATCCTCTTCTTCTTCATCTTCTTCATCGTCATCATCCTCTTCATCATCATCCTCTTCTTCATCTTCTTCATCATCATCATCATCATCATCATCCTCTTCTTCTTCATCATCATCATCCTCTTCATCATCATCATCATCCTCTTCTTCTTCTTCATCATCATCATCCTCTTCTTCTTCATCATCATCATCATCCTCTTCTTCTTCTTCATCCTCTTCTTCATCATCTTCATCCTCTTCTTCTTCATCATCATCATCATCCTCTTCTTCTTCATCATCATCCTCTTCTTCTTCATCATCATCCTCTTCTTCATCCTCTTCTTCTTTTTCTTCTTTTTGTCTTCCTCTTGCAGGTCACTGCTCATGTGCAGATTTTTTATCAGTAAAAAATCGGCCAATTTGCCCATCATTGCCGCGAAAATCGGCCGATCGGCAAATTCGGCCGTTTTTTTTTCCAACTTTACCGAAAAAAAAAATCTGCCAAAATACCGAAAAACGGCCGAACAAATAGCCCACTAACGATCCGAAAATCGGCCGATTTTATTTTCGGCCGAAAAATCGGCCAATTTTCGACCCATCTATGGCCTGCATAAGATATGGTGTGGCCCTAGGGTCAATGTGTGTTTAGAATACTTCCAAAATGCACATACAAAAACACTCCATCCAAATGCATGTTGCATTTCTATAGCATGTTAAACAGAAAAAAAATGCACTTACATAATGTTAACATGCGCAAGTAAAAGTAGACAAAATCCACATCCTTTTATTCTGGCTTCACATACATGCATTGTGGTCTAACACCGCACTCCTGGGCAAATCACATGCAATTTGTGTGCGTTGCAATTAGAGACAAACATTTTGCACACCTCAAATTGCACCGCATCCGGGCCAAAAATGTGCAGGACCCTTTTTCAGGGTATGCACATGTATTGTACTGTCCAAGGCATTGCACACTAACGCATTGCACACTAAAAATGTCAAATGCGTTAGTGTGTACAGTGCATGAGTGTAAAATGCGTTAGTGTGTACAGTGCATGAGTGTAAAATGCTTTAGTGCACACTGCAGTGTACAACGCATTGCACACTGTAATACACTGTAATACCGTGTACACCCACACATTGTAGACTGTAATGCACTGTACACTGTCATGCAGGATGGAGCAACGCATTGCACACTGTGATACCGTGTACACCCACACATTGTAGACTGTAATGCACTGTACACTGTCATGCAGGATGGAGCAACGCATTGCACACTGTGATACCGTGTACACCCACACATTGTAGACTGTAATGCACTGTACACTGTCATGCAGGATGGAGCTACGCATTGCACACTGTGATACGCTGTCCACTGTCATGCAGAATCCAGCAACGCATTGCACACTGTAATACCATGTACACCAACACATTGTAGAATGTAATGCATTATACGCAGTATACATGTCCAGATATTCAAAGATTAGCCATGAAGGCCTAGCTGGTTACCTATTGGGCGACCGCAGATAGCCGAATAACGCTACACTGCATCCAGGCAGCTCTGGGAGGGTGTCATATGACATCCTGGCAGAACGCGCTCTCCGTGATTGCTGTGTCCTAAGGACACAGCTGATCACGTGATGTGGTAAAGGCCAATCACAGCGGCTTTTTACCATGTGATCAGCCATGTCCAATGACACGCTGATCACCGGGAAATGCATTTGCCGGGTCTTGGCTGCACTTTCATCACGCTATCAGAATGTGTGGAAAGTACTGCCGAGAACCAGCAGTTATCAAAGCAGGGGTCGGCCCCGATGATCAGTGCCCACCAGTGCCACCCAACAGTTCCGCCCACCTGTGGCCAGCAGTGCCACCCACCAGTGCTGCCTCATCAACGCACATCAGTGTTGCTAAATTACCAGTTTACCAAATGTTATAATATAAACAGACTTTTATTCATTATGAGCTATTTTGTGGTTTATCGAGCAAAAAGTAAAACACACAGCAGCAAGTCAATACCACCCAAAGAAAGCTCTATTTGTCTGAAAAAACTGATATAAATTTAAGATGGGTACAATGTGGCATGACCGCACAATTGTCATTCAAAGGGTAACAGTGCAGAAAGATGAAAATTGGCCAGGACAGGAAGGGGGTAGGAGTACCCAGTAGGCAAGTGGTTAATATCATTGACCCATCAATACCCAGGAGCTAATGTACAGATAAGTAGCATGTGCACCAAGTGAGATTCTGCTAGGCCCCACCCACAAAATTGCAATTACCTGTCCCTCACATGTTATTAACATTTGCAATGGCCACACTTACTGTACATATAAGGATCATCTCCTCAGTTGAGAACTGTGCTCTCGCCATGTCCAAATGCCAATAAGGTTATCAAAATTTTCAACCAACACAAAACCTCCAACCACTTGTCATCCACTTACACTCCCCACAACCACTTCCGGGTGCGCGCGCACCAGATGACGGACTTCCAGGATAGCCGTTCATGCTCCATGCGGACACCTGTTTGGTGCTTATTTGTTTGCAATCGCGCATTTTTATGTGCGGCTATGATAGCTTTCACAAATGTGTGTTTCTTATAGATTTGTTTTTTTTAACCTTGGCTAATATTTGTTGCCAAAGGCCAAAAAATCAACCAAGTGTGGACTATTTTATTACTGTAAATCGAATTGTAGAAAACCTGTAGCTGGCTGCACAGTGAATGTGACATTCATTAGTACATAACAATATTGTGGTGCAAGTGGGTTTTTTTTTTTTTTTGGTTTTGAAAAAGCCAGTTTGCACCCACTTGCATATTCACGCTCTTACAAGCTACATTTGAGCAGATTATATAAGTATACAAAGTAACTATTAAGGTTGTTCATATATTGAACATAAAATAAACACAAAAACATCGGTCAAATATTTATTGATCAAATATATCGTCATTTATTTGGTCAGCAGGAACAAGTAGGTACAGTCAATATCTTGGTGAGTCACAAAAATAGGATTGATGTGGCAAAAATAAAACACTCCTGCTCATAAGAGCTTACAATCTAAAGATACTTCTAGTGAACTGTGTGTGCTCAGGTTATAGCAGGAAACAAAGGGGAAGATGAATCAAGTAACATTTTCATGCACATAGGATTTACTTACACAATCACTTAGTATGAAGATCCATTCACAAAAAAAAGTCTTCAGATCAAAATATCAAGAAAACAAAGCATGTGAAAAAAAACCCTCCCACCTCTACAAATCCCCTCCCACCTCTACAAATCCCCTCCCACCTCTACAAATCCCCTACACATACATTTGTCAGCAAGTTTGTCAGAAAAATGCATTGGAGTCTAAATAAGCAAGCAAAATTCAAACAAGAGCAGATTTTAAACAAAACGATTGACATGTGTGAGGCTTTCAATGCAAAAAGAAAAAACACAATCATTGTGCAATAACACACAAACACTTTACAAGGCCGAAAATATGCAAACATTTCCAGCCCACTTCCAAACACAGCCTGAGTGGTGTCTGGGGCAATTCAGCACAAAATCTCTTCCTCCCCCAAACCACACCATGCAAGGACTTAGTCACAAACCACCCGGCCTAGTAACAGGCCAAATCACTCCCTACTGCACATCTTTATATAAGCTAGGTTGTATTTGGAGCACGCCAAACAAGGCCCCACACCCAATGAAGCCTCACCCACCACTGACCTTAATTTGGTCAGTGAAAGTGTTTTCACCTGATGAATCCGCTTCCTACCTGCATTAACCCTTGGTATACAGGCCCCACAAATCAGAAAGAAATATACAGTGAAATGTACGTGTGCAGCATACAACAGAACATTGAGCAGGGATGTGAAAGGGAACCCCAATTGGAACCGTTATTGCTACTATGGTCACAATTCCCTCCAGATTCTCGCATGAGGTAAGACAGTCACATGACCACATCTTGTATGCAATACTGAAAATGACAAATCGATTTGACTAGTATAGTGAATTTCCCATCAATTGGCAAAACACTCCAGAAATCAAACATCACCAAACATTACACTCTGGGCAAAGCTGATTTACAAATCCTGCGACTTACAGTAAAGTTGACCATTTTAATGCAATTTTCAAGACATCTGACACAGATCTCTATGCAAATTGCCACTAAAGTAGTACATGTACTACTTAAGAAATCAGTGTTTGAAACGCACCCATGTGGTCACTCTAATAGCAGACAATAGGGTGCGACTTTGCAGACAATTTACAACTTGCATGTTGTGCAAATCACATGCCAAGTCCCACTCAATGTGCACGCTATTGGAGCGTTCATATTGTTGTGGTTCAAACTTGGTTGGAGCCGCAAGTAATAATAGAGTAATGAATACACTACTTTTCATGCAATTTGCTGAGAGATCGGTGTCGATTGTCTTGCAAATTGCACTTGAAATCACCATGTACCCTAACTTTGAAATCATGCAACTTCTATGCAAGTCACATGATGTGACTGTGGTGTCAATAACACCACTTAGAAATCTGCTTTAATGTGACCGGGTAGCCCCCAGTAACATTGTTTGCGATTGCCATGCAATTGGCATTACAGGCGACTTGCAAATCGTAGACCAAGTCGCACCCTATTGGCCACTGTAGGCTCTGTTCACATCCAATTGGATTGTGAACTCGTGCAACTTCACTGTAAGTTGGGCAATTGCCGCATCGGATTAGATGTGACAGTGGTGTTAGCCCCCAGTAACATTGTGTGCAATTTGCCATGCAAAGGGCAAGTTGCTGGCCATGCCAATCGCATGACAAGTCGCATCCAGGGTGTGCAATTTCAGGTGCGATTTGTGAATTGACATGGTACCTGATATTGGATATAATGAATGTGAATGTGAGTGTATTAACGTACGCCATTTGTTGCAGTGAGAGTTCAAAGGTATTTGAAGATTTTGGCCATTTATTAGCAATTTAACATCTAGACTCAAATAGAAATCGCAATGCTACACACAACTGAAAACACAACTAGTTAGTAATTCTCTAGAAAACACAGTAAAATTGGCAACTTAAACAGTAATTTTCAATTGCATATAGTGTGAACGAAGCAGGAAAATTAACAAAGGAAATAAATCTTTGAAGGCGTGCGGTCTGCTTTGCATTTGGTGGAAAAATCCATACCAGTATTTGTGACAAGTTTGATGTGTGGATTCACCAACCAAGTCTTTTCTCTCTCGCTCACTCTTCTTTGTCTCACTGGCTCGCTCTTCTCTCTCGCTCACTCTTCTGTATGTCTCTCTTTATCACTCTTCAGTATGTTTTTCTCGCTCACTCTTCTTCATCTCACTGGCTCGCTCTTCTCTCTCTCTGTCAGCTCTTTGCTTGCCAAATCCTTCACAAAAGTGGGTGGAGTGTAAACCATCATTATCAAATCTATTAGTGCTCCAGGCTCTTATCTTACCCCATTGTATGACATTCACATAAGGTGCAGCTTTGAAGGTGTTTCAACAGACAAGGCCTCATTCTAATTCACATTTTAGGGATCACTTAGACAGAAAGCAAAGATGTTGCCAGAACATCTATTTGAAGACAGCCACACACGGAGATCATATTACTTCCTTGCCGGGGTTGGGATTCAAACCGACAACCCTAGAGTTGTGAGGCAGTAGTGCTAACCACTAATCCACGGAGCTACATTGCTAATCCAGCCTGTATTTCTGTGCTGTGAATCAATCTTAGGTCCCTGGGCAAGCTCAGTGTAACTACCAGATATCTCCAATGTGACACAAATGTTGTGCTATGTTGCCAATTCACATGTATGATGGTTCTATGTATCCCAATACAAAGGATTGCAATACTAATACAGGCGTACCTCGGTTTACCAACGCCTCAGGGAACGTCATATTTGGGGTACAAATGCCAAACCATTTCAGTTAATTGGTCTGTTTACAAATGTTTGAATAATTTGGTATGGGCATGTGGCCTGGTATGGTTCAGGAGGGGGGGAGGCGCTCGCTTGCCCCCCCCCTTTCCTGACCTGCTGGGCTGCATGCTCAGATAAGTATCTGTTATGGATTTTGGGGGGTACCCCATGCTGTTTTTTATTTAATTTCAGCGTGGAGTTACCCCTTAACATCCATACGAGACCCGAAGGGCTTACTATGGATGGGAGGGGGGACCCCACGCCGGGTTTTTTACAAATTGTTTATAATTCCCTGCAATACTTTTACATCAACTGTCAGTGGGGAACTCCGCCGACAGCTGAAACATGAGCGCTGCATTGGTTTTTGCTACTAAAATGCTGCATGAGTTGATAACATAACTCATGCGGGATTGTAGCAGCGACAGCCATGTGTTAATGTTTCAACTGTCAGCGGGGTTCCCCACTGACAGCTGAATGTAAAAAAAAAAAAAAAAAGCGTTGGGTCCCCCCTCCCATCCATACCAAGCCCTTCGGATCTGGTATGGATATTAAGGGGGAACTCCACGCTGAAATAAAAAAAAACAGCTTGGGGATCCCCCCAAAATCCATACCAGACCCTTATCCGAGCATGCAGCCCGGCAGGTCAGGAAAGGGGGGGGGACGAGCGAGCGCCCCCCCTCCTGAACTATACCAGGCCACCTGCCCTCAACATGGGGGGGTGCTTTGGGGAAGGGGGGCTCCCCCCCAAAGCACCTTGTCCCCATGTTAATGGGGACAAGGGCCTCTTCCGTTATTGGGATAATTGGTCAGCCATTTTTTGGGATTTTAGCATATTTTGTTTACCAGTAAAGTTGAAAATTTTTTGTTCCAAATTTACTGATAAAAAAAATGTGCCAAAATCCCGAAAAACAGCTGACCAATTAACCCACTAACGGCCCGAAAATCGTTCGATTTTCTTTTCGGCAGAAAAATCGGCCGATTTTAGACCCATCTGTGGCCTGCTTTACATGGGTCTAAAATCGTCCGCAAAAAAAAATCGGCTGATTTTCAGCCCGTTAGTGGGTTAATTGGTCAGCCATTTTTGGTGATTTTGCAACTTTTTTTAATTGGTAAATTTGGATAAAAATTGGCCGATTTTGCAGATCGGCCGATTTTATCTGCAATGATCGGCAAATTGGCTGATCTTTTAACAGATAAAAAATCTGCACATGAGCCATGACCTGCAAGAAAAAGAATAAAAAAAAAGAATAAGAAAAAGAAAAATGCAGGCCTTAGATGGGGCGAAAACTGACCGTTTAAAAAAAAAAAAATCGGTTGTTCAATGGGCCGACGTTACCACCAATGGTAAAAAAATTGTTCGATTTTCGCCCCATCTACGGCCTGCAAATATAATAGCGAAGTAATTACTTCTGTCCCTGCAGAGAGCTGCGCTATTATATTTGACATTAAAAAGTATAAAGGTTGCAACATTGTATCTATTTGTATCCGAATAAAAACATCTATATCCGGAATGGATACAAATGGATACAATGTTGCAGTCTCTATACTTTTTAATGTCAAATATAATAGCGGAGCTCTCTGCAGGGACAGAAGGAATGTTTCAGCTGTCATCGGGGTTTCCCACTGACAGCTGAATTTTAAATTATTTCCGTGAATTAAATAAATAATAAAAAAAACAGCGTGGGTCCCCCCTCCCATCCATACCAAGCCCTTCAGGTCTGGTATGGGTATTAAGGGGGAACTCCACGCTGAAATTTAAAAAAAAAACAGCGTGGGTCCCCCTCAATATCCATACCAGACCCTTATCCGAGCATGCAGCCCGGCAGGTCAGGAAAGGGGGGGGACGAGCGAGCGCCCCCCCCCTCCTGAACCATACCAGGCCACATGCCCTCAACATGGGGGGGGTGCTTTGAGGCAGGGCGGGCTCCCCCCCCAAAGCACCTTGTCCCCATGTTGATGAGGACAAGGGCCTCTTCCCCATAACCCTGGCCGGTGGTTGTGGGGGTCTGCGGGCGGGGGGCTTATCAGAATCTGGAAGCCCCCTTTAACAAGGGGGCCCCCAGATCCCGGCCCCCCCCCTACGTGAACGAGTCTGCGGTACATGGTCCCGCAGACTTATTCACAAAAAAACTAAGTGTGGTGTAAAAAAAACACAGTACAGGGTCTTTGACAAGTCCTTTATTAAAACAATGTCCCCCGAAGTAGATCCAACATCAATCACGGCGGCGGCGGCAGGGACCCGAAAAAAGAAAAAAAAAAAAGGTTCCGCTCCCGTCGGAGGCTTCCAGCCTTGTGAAGAAGAGGCTAGCTGACAGTTCTTATATAGGTATGGGGCGGGGCCAGCCGGGCACATCATCCCCGCCCCTTACCTATTTGAGAAATGTCACCCTGTCTCTCCACTGAGGCTAACTAGCTGAATGCAGGAGACAGTCTGACATTTCTTATATAGCTATGGGGCGGGGCCAGCCGGGAACAGCAAGCATGTGACATGGGGAGGGTCACTCGGATGATGTCCCCGGCTGGCCCCGCCCCATAGCTATATAAGAAATGTCAGACTGTCTCCTGCATTCAGCTAGTTAGCCTCAGTGGAGAGACAGGGTGACATTTCTCAAATAGGTAAGGGGCGGGGATGATGTGCCCGGCTGGCCCCGCCCCATACCTATATAAGAACTGTCAGCTAGCCTCTTCTTCACAAGGCTGGAAGCCTCCGACGGGAGCGGAACCTTTTTTTTTTTTCTTTTTTCGGGTCCCTGCCGCCGCCGCCGTGATTGACGTTGGATCTACTTCGGGGGACATTGTTTTAATAAAGGACTTGTCAAAGATCCTGTACTGTGTTTTTTTTACACCACACTTTTTTTTTTTGTGAAGGAGTCTGCGGGAGCATCTACCGCAGACTCCTTCACGTAGGGGGGGGGGGGCGGGATCTGGGGGCCCCCTTGTTAAAGGGGGCTTCCAGATTCTGATAAGCCCCCCGCCCGCAGACCCCCACAACCACCGGCCAGGGTTGTGGGGAAGAGGCCCTTGTCCTCATCAACATGGGGACAAGGTGCTTTGGGGGGGGGAGCCCCCCCTGCCTCAAAGCACCCCCCCATGTTGAGGGCATGTGGCCTGGTATGGTTCAGGAGGGGGGGGGGCGCTCGCTCGTCCCCTCCCTTTCCTGACCTGCCGGGCTGCATGCTCGGATAAGGGTCTGGTATGGATATTGAGGGGGACCCCACACTGTTTTTTTTTTTAAATTTCAGCGTGGAGTTCCCCCTTAATATCCATACCAGACCTGAAGGGCTTGGTAAGGATGAGAGGGGGGACCCACGCTGTTTTTTTTTTTTTTTTTTTTTATTGTGGACCTTTATTTTTACATTCAGCTGTCAAAATAAATATTATCTAGACCTTTGAAATAAGTAAAATCATTACAGAAATAATTATAAAGGATAAGAAACAAAAATAGAATCACTAGAACTAAGGAAATCTAGTTAGATTACATGAAGATATGCTTAGTGCTGTTTATTAAACACAATAGACGCGAGCGAGTGCCGGCTGTCAGAGGAATCCACAATCAGATTCACTATTAGTCAGTGGCTAAAAAGCAAACGCCCATGGCAGAAGTCTAAAATGTGTTCTGCACATGCTCAGTTGTATCTGCCAAAGACACTGCACGGGCTTCTAGATTTTTACTGTGTCGATTTCCTTGAAAAAAACGATTTTTAACACATTCTTAATTTTTTTTGAAATAGCAGATATTGTTTAAAGTGAAGTCCTGATATTTGGCAAAGCAAATTTCTAAGTGAACATGTCTCTGCAGTGATTTTTCATGGTTTTAGACTTGCTTCTTAGCAAGTCTGTTTTGTGAGTCTGATTTCGGGCGTGTGTCTTTTTGTGAATTAGATTGGGCATCTGCTTATGGGCTCTGCTCAATAGTGAATTAGGTTGCAGGGTAAAAAATGACGGACGCCCATGAAAATTGGGCTTAAGCCCATAAATATGCGCCCACGCCCAATAGTGAATCAGGGCCAGAGTGTCGGGGGAGTGAGGAATGACGTACGTGTTTGAGGGCCCTGCCCCATTGTCATATGCTCAAGCTGGTTACCGCAATTTGCCATGTAAATTGCTACATTGTTGTATCATTAAACTTTGTAACGTTTACTGATTCAGCACCCTGGTGACTTCTTTTTTTTTGACCACGGTCACACTTGGTACGACTTGTCATGCGATTTGCATGCCATGCGACTTGCAAATCGCATGCCAAGTTGCATCCTATTTTCCGCAATTACAGCGGTCATATCGGTGAGGTTCTGACTTGGTTGGAGCCGCACCACGATTTCTAAAGTAGTACATGCACTACTTTTGGTGCGATTTGCATAGACATCTGTGTCAGTTGTCTTGCAAATCGCACCTGAAATCGGCAGGTCATCCGACTTTGAAATTTAAAAGTTGGGCTTGATGTGACCAGGGTGTTAGTCTCATTTAATCCCTAAATAGTTTACTGCCTAATCACTAATTCACTAAAAACCGTTATCAATGTATTAACTTATCTGATTTAGTTTAACCCTACTGGTCCAAAACTGTAACAATGAATACAGAAATCAGTTATATTTATTTCAGGTACTCATATAGCACTGTCAATTTACGCAGCACTTTATATATATAGTTGTCACGGAGTGCCCATGCCTCCCCCACCCCCCGTGCCTGCTGTCACCCGGCCTGTTGTCACCTCATCCCTCTGTTGTCACCTCACCGCTCCCTCCCCCCTTGCCGAGTCCTCTCATCCAGCCTTTGAAGACAGGCTGTGCAGGATGAGTGGAAGTGGCCCATGTGGCGAGGATCACACCTCTCCCGGCACTATTGCCAGAAGAGTTGCGACCCCCCGCCAGGAGACCCCAGCGCAGTGCTGCCGACCTGTCTCCGCGCGCCCCCCGGTGGGCGCAGCACAGGCACGAGGCTTCCCGCGCCCACCAGAGACAAAGGCCGCGCTCTCGAGAGCGCGGCCTGAGTCAAGGGGGCGTGCCTCGTTGCCCGGCAACGCGGTGCTGGGCCGCACATTGCCAGGGCAACCGGGAAGCGTCCTGCTCGGCCCTTAAGAAGGCCGGAGCAGGGCTCCCCAGGTGTCTTGTCCTGCTGCTGTCACCGAAGCTGCTGGGAGGTCTGAGCTGAGGCCAGACCCCCGCAGCCAACCCCACTGAACACTCTGCCTAATACTCGGGATTCAGGAATATTACCCGCTGCCACTCTGCCTAATGCTTTGGGCTAGGACTATTACCCGCTGCCACTCTGCCTAATACTCGTGGGTCAGGATTACCCTCTGCTACTCTGCCTAATACTCTGGGGCCAGGGCTACCTGCTGCCGCTGTGTGAATTATCTGCTGTGTACTGAGGAGTGTCGCTGCCTGCTGCTGGCCGCTGAGAGCCAGAAGGAACCCCTGCCAGAACTGTCCATACCCCTGTTTCCCCTGCCTGGACTGTCCGTGAATTCCCTCCGGGTGAATTTTCCCTGCCTGGACTATTAATGAAGCCCCCTACTTTCCCTGCCTGGACTATCTGGGAGTCTCCCCTCTCTTCCCCCCCCCCTTGGATACCTGGACACTACCTTCATACCCTTATTGAGTGCTTGCCATCCTTTAATAAAGCTTTGTGTATTTACCATCTTCCATGTGTGTTCTGTCCTGCCTGCATTTCTGTCACAATATTATACATTCATATCAGTCCCTAACCCTCCAGGGGCGTACAATCTAAGGTCCCTAGCTTACATTCATACATATACATACTAGGGACAATTTAGACAGGATCCAATTCACCTACCAGCATGTCTTTGGAGTGTGGGAGGAAACTGGAGTACCCGGAGGAAACCCATGCAGGCACAGGGAGAACAAGTAAACTCCAGGCAGGAGGTGGCTGGGATTTGAACCAACGACCCGAGTATTGCCAGGCGGAAGTGCTAACCATTTAGCCACTGTGCTGCCCATGTAAGCCTTCTGTTAACCAAAACAAATCAAGTCACTTCTTCTTTCAGTCCTACATCCAATCACTTTCCAGATCTTGATGCCTTAATCGCTGTCACATTTTGCAAATTTCATCCCCTTAGGAAATGACCTCCACAAAACTACTAATTGATTCCCTAGTAATCTCTTGCCTTAACTTCTGCAATTTCCACCTCGCTGGCCTATATCTACAACGGCTTTCCACCTTCAGTCCTGGTTCACACTATCGTGGTGCGGGAAACCGCATGTAATTCAGACAGGAATTGCACTGCTTTCCTGTTCAAATCACATGCAATACTTTGCAGTGCGATTTGAGCTGTTCATTTTGTATGGCGCAAATGGCATCGCACAGCACACAAGAGGTAGAGGCACCTTTTTTTTCTCCACTGGAATCGGATTGCATGGATTGATTCAGTCAATCGCATTGCATTTTGCAAACCATTTTTGGGGTGTCGTTAACTTTACATAGACAGCCGCAGCGGTGTGATGTGGTGTGGGAAACGTACAGGAATCGCTGAGAATCCCGCACTGCATCATTGTGAGCTGCCACTCTGTCATGAATGCTGCTGACAGACTCATCCACCTTACCAACCACTGCCACCCCTTTGCAAATCCTTACACTGGCTTCTGCTCACCCAATGAATAAAATTCAAAATACTAACAACAACATGCAAATTTATCCACATCTCAACCGTGAGTTACATCACAAACCTCACCGGCGGATTGATATTAAAGAGGATAGGACTTTAGTTTATCTATTGGGGGCCTCTGCATGAAGATTACCCTGAAAATGGAAAAATAGTCCGCTTTCTGCAGCGGCCCCCCTGCAGTTAAACAAGTAGAGCCAGGGAAAGTTTTTAATTTTTTTAATTGTTCTAGGTTTGCTGAGTAGTAGGGAGTCCTATCTGCAGCTTTCCCCACCCTCATCCCTCATCCCAGATTCCAGGACATAGGCCGGGACTGAGCAATGGCGGGACAGAATCCCAAAAATCGGGACTGTCCCGGGCAATCTGTCCCCGGCAATCTGTACAGTTGTAAATCCCATATAATAATATTTGACAATAACTTGTCCAATACCTAATTTATAGTGTAGAGACAGGAACATACTGATATTCCTGTTCATGAACGGTATTTGTAGCTCCGTATAAAGTACATTTTTTGTGTAGGCTTTAAGGCCGAAACACCAATAGGCCAGGAGACATTCATGTTTTGTGTTCCAGACTGAAGTATGCAATTACCATAGAAATTGTACCACATGTCTTTAGCAATACCTGGCGAGATATATTTCTTTTGCACATTGCTGAAGATGTAGAAGAAAAATGCTTTTTTTCCAGCATCTTTCAGATGTGTATTTTGTAAGCAAAACACTTGGGAATGTACAGAGAATAATCTTGTCTGTAGCACATTCTACAACAGACCCTTTTCATTTCACTCAAGTATGTTTGAGAGGCAGAACAACAAAGCAGAGTGTTGTATTGCGCAAAGATACAAGGCACAAAAAGGCAAAAAGTTTCCCGAACTGGAGGATAACAAGGAATACAAAGATATTTTCTGATGACTGAACAGATCTTTGCAGAAACCTTCAGAAATCGTGGTGCTTTGCTATATCTATATAGATACTACACATTGCACTTTTAGCCTTTAGTATGTTCCATTTATGTAGCAGGGATGATTGATTTTATGTTCTGCCTTCTAGTAAATGGTGGCTATTTGTTGTGCCTCAGTGAATGTGCATGAAAGCATACAGGGCAATGGAGATATGGTGAAGAGTTCTTTGACAGCTGGATAGCTATTTTGTTTTGCAACATGCTTATACATATACATAAATTAAAGTACATCTAACCCTATTACAAAATCTCAACTTGGTAATATACTGCATTTTCAATATGCAGTTTTTATTAAAGTGCATCAGAAGCCAAAAGGTTTGCAGCAATGAGGGGTTAAACAATCATGGATTTTTTTTCTTTCTGTCTTACATAGTTACATAGTTAGTCTGGCTGAAAAAAGTCAATCCAGTTCAACCATAAAAAAAAATAAATTATAATGCTACACCCACAGTTGATCCAGAGGAAGGCAAAAAACCCAGCAAAGCATGGTTCAATTTGCTCCTGCTAGGAAAAAATTCCTTCCTGAGCCCCCGAGAGGCAATCGGATATTCCCTGGATTAACTTTACCTATAAATGTTAGTATCCAGTTATATTCTGTGTATCCAAGAATGAATCCAGGACTTTTTTAAAGCAATCCACTGAGCTGACCAGAACCAACTCTTGAGGGAGTCTATTCCACATTTTCACAGCTCTTAATGTGAAGAAACCTTTCCGTGTTTGGAGATTACATTTCTTTTCCTCCAGACGTAAAGAGTTCCCCCTTGTCCTCTGTGATGACCTCAGGGAGAATAGTTCTACACCAAGTTCACTATATGAACCACTGATGTATTTATACATGTTGATCATATCCCCCCTTAATCTCTTCTCAAGAGAGAATAAATTCAGTTCCTCTAATCTTTCCTCATAGCTGAGCCCTCCATGCCTCGTATCCCAATGTTCTTTTTGTGAATTGGTGCCCAAAACTGAACTGCATATTTCAGATGAGGTCTTACTAATGATTTGTACAGGGGTAATATGATATCTCTCTCTGGAGTCTATACCTCTTAATACAAGAGAGGATTTTGCTCGCTTTAGAAACCGCAGCTTGGCATTGCATGCCATTAATAAGCCTGTTATCTGCCAGAACTCCCAGATCCTTCTCCACCATTGATTCCCCCCAGTACTGTCTTTGTCCCCATTAACAAGATTTACTTTATTTGTCCTGGTGAAAATCCAAGATTTGCACCAGAACATGAATAGAGAAATTTTCCAATTTTCCAATTGTTTAGGTGACAGCTGTAAAAATTGCCACACCAATTTAAGGATCCTTTCACATGGGGTGGACTTTAGCTGTAATCCACTTGCTCAGCAGGGGATCTGTCTGCTGATCCCCACTGAGCAGGCGGATGACAGATCCGTGTCCACTATGCTTTTTCAGAGCGGACACGAACACAGCCCACTGTCCTCTATGGGCAGTTGGATGTAATGGACCACCTGACCGTTTACACCTGACTACCATCCAATCTGATCCTCTGGACAGAAGGGTAATGGATCCCTATCTTTTTTTGTGGATTAGATTTGATGTAGGCGGGTGTAAACGGACAAATGTCAGTCTTTAGAGAAGAATGGAGGTTACAGTCTGCCTGAAAAATGAACAGGTGGACCCGATCGCAAAAGTCTGCGTGAAAGGTGCTAAAGTGGTTCTAAAGGCAGAAGTTTTTTAGCCTAATGCATTCTATGCATTAAGTAAAAAACCTTTTGCATGCAGCTCCCCTCCAGCTTCCCCCGTATACTGACCTGAACCCAATCTTGATCAGCGATGTGCAGGAGAGTAGCAGCTCTCTTGGCTCTCTCCCTCCTCACTGACTCAGAGACAGCAGCGGGGATGAGCTGTGCTCTCTGTGCTGGTTTGGGAGCAAGCACACATGCGTGCTCCCATAGCAAGTGGCTTGCTAAGGGGGCACTTGGGGGAGGGGGGTTGAGAAGCCAGGAGTGCCAGCAGGGGACCCAAGAAGGGGAGGATTCAGGCTGCTCTGTGCAAAAACATTGCACAGAGTAGGTAAGTATAGTTTGTTATTTTTTTTTTTAATATAATGATCCTTTACAATATCTTTAAGCTTTAATTAATTAACTCAGCTAAAGTATTGACCTAACTAGATTGTTCAGATAAAATCACAATCTCCCCTCCTCCAATCACATTTTGAATAAAATGCACGATGGTTACTGAATGGAGGAGCTGGAGCAGGGGCGGACTGACCATTTGGAAACTCGGCCACTTCCCAAGGGCCCGGGGTCAGTAGGGGGCCCCATAAGATGCCCCTGGCACATTTTTCATAGGATTTTTTGGGCAAGGACACAGGGGCCCCATGATCCCCTATTGCCTGGGGGCCCCATGAGTTGTCAGTCTGCCCCTGAGCTGGAGTGTGAGCAGCCTGAGTACTCCTGCTCACGGTTATCGTGAATAAATTGCACAGGGAGATGCTGGCCTTGCTACACTCTTTAACTGTAGTATGTAATGAAGGTTGCCACTTCTCGTTAATGCAGTGAGCGAGTAACCTTGAAAACACCCACAAGTTGCTACACAACATCAAACTGGAAGAACAGTTTACAGGACTATGAGAAAACAACATTCAATGAGGCATAGTATGGCTAAACTGGAGTGTGGCTTAGGGCTCATGCACATGGACAACTAAGGCAAGACCTCCATATTTCTGTGTTGGGTATGACTTGGTGTTTCCAATCAGCCATGAACAGTAAGCCTGTACAAATCAATGCCAGGCTGACACTGGCCCTGGCTGCCTGAGGCTCTTCACATGTAATACCACATTGAGCGATTATATGTGATTAGGGACAGATGTACATCCCTGGATGCAGACAGTTTGCATCCAGGGGCGCATATTAGTGGTTCACCGAAACCGATACCAAAAATTCAGAATGCATGTTGCCGAAAACCGAACCGAAACCGAAATATCTGCGTATGTGGGGGTGGAGAGGCTCAAATATTGTTTTGTAGTTTTTTCTACTTTCATGTATATGTTTATTCATTTTTTTAAATTTATGATTTTATTGCTATCACATAGGGGGGCAATAGTCCCCTATGTTACAGTATATGAGTGACAGGCCATCTTTGTAGGGGGGAGGGGGAAGCAGTGTGTGCAAGGAGGGGGCAGGAGAGGAGCAGTGTATACAGTGAGGGAGCAGTGTATACAGAGAGGTTCCCTCACTGGCTGTCACTGGATGTCAGTGCCAGTTATTAAATGCAATTGTGGGCTTTTTTTTTTCCTTCGCTATGAGCTGTCACTTTTCCCAGTGCTATAGGAAACTGTGTTTCTTTTAGCTTGAGGAAAGAAATTAAAAGAAAACTTTGTTTCTTTTAGCTGGGGGAAAGTTACAGCTGATTCTGTGAGCTATAGTGAAGAAAAAAAAAAACTGGTAATTACATTTAAAAACCGGCACAGACATATAGGGGTTTATTTACTAAATTCCGTTCACTCAGAATCTCGTGCACTTCTGCACAGAAACCAATCAGCTTACAGGTTTTATTGCTAAAGCTTAATTGAACAAGCTGAGGTTAGAAGCTGATTGGCTACCATGCACAGATGCACCAGATTCTGGGTGAACCAGCTTTAGTAAATAAACCCCACCGTGACAGCCAGTCACTGTATACACTGCTCCTCTTCTGCCTTTCTCATCTGCCTCCCTCCCTCACATCTGCAGTACACACAGTCCCCTGTATAGGCTAAATTTTTCCTATCGGCATTTTTTTTTGGCCAATATGTTTCGGTGGCTGAAATTTCAATGCATATCCCTCTGTAACTGCAGATAATCACTGTGCAATTACAAGGTAATAGCTGTGGACAAAGCAAAAAGAAAGAGCGCACCAACCTTGCGCATTACCTCAGTAAACTATGAATTTATTAAATAAAAAATATATATAACAAGGAAGTATAACAAGCATAAACAGATCCTCAAAGGAAATTGAAGTGTAGAGCCAGTGTGAGTCACATCGTGAGGGTAGACTCTCAAAGTGAGGCTGACGCGTTTCGAAGGGAGACCCTTCTTCATCAGAGCTAACAGCACAATGATTGCACTGATGCGATCATGAAACACAAAAAATTTAAATGAATGGAGAACACATACAAGTCTAAAAATATATGGCAATTGATGGCAAGTTTTGATCACATATTTGTTTCTTACATCAAATGATGTGTATTAGTGTTGCTGGCAAATTTTCATGATGCCTTTGCCCCTCCTCTTGGCCGGGGATGGCCCTGCCCTGATGGGAGGGCCAACATTTAGTCCCAAGGTATATATGGTGGAGGGCACTCATTGTGCTGTTAGCTCTGATGAAGAAGGGTCCCCCTTCGAATCGCGTCAGGTTCACTTTGAGAGTCTACCCTCACAATGTGACTCACACTGGCTCTACACTTCAATTTCCTTTGAAGATCTGTTTATGCTTGTTATACTTCCTTGTTTATGAGTACATATATTTTTATTTAATAAATTCATAGTTTACTGAGACAATGCGCACGTTTGGTGCGCTCTTTCTTTTTGCTTCACTTTGCAGTTTTGGTCGGGTTTCCCCAGCCTTGTTTTAGTGCTGCACAACCTTCCATGCATTTGTGGAACTGTTTCAAGGAATCCTTTCACCTTTCCACCCTTGTTTTGAGTCCTAGAGTCGAGGAGGTTTTGTTTCTGTTTCAATAGCTGTGGACAGCCATGGGCATTGCTAGCCTGTCATTGTTTTGCAGCTTACTGTCAATGGCTGAATGGAAACACCATACCTGCTGTGGAAATATGACGATCTGGGTAGTGTACGGTCCTATCCATCCTTGTGCATGAGGCCTTATAACACAAATGGAAAAAAAAGATCTTGTTTATGTTAAACTGACCTTGGAAGCTGTACATGCAAAGTGAAAAAAATAGATTCAAAGAACCACTGCTAGGATAAAAGAAGCGATACTGTGAAGTACATACTGACATAATAAAAGATTTTCAGAATTACATCCAGCATACGGAATGAAATAAATGCTACTTTGAAACATCTATATACATTATGAAGAGATATTAACCACTTGCCTACAGGGCACTTATACCCCCTTCCTGCCCAAGCCAGTTTTCAGCTTTCAGTGCTGTTGCACTTTGAATGACAATTGCGTGATCATGCAACACTGTAACCATATGAAATTTGATCATTTTTTTGAGACAGATAGAGCTTTCTTTTGGTGGTATTTAATCACCTCTGGGTTTTTTATTTTTTTGCTAAACAAAGCAAAAACTGAAAATTTTGAAAAAAAAAGTTTTTTCTTAGTTTTTGTTATAAAATTTTGTAAATATGTGATTTTTCTCCTTCACTGATGTGCGCTAATGAGTCTGCAGTGATGGGCACTGATAGGCTGCACTGATGGGCACTGATAGGTGGCACTGATGCGCACTGATGAGTAGGCACTACTGGGTGGCACTGATGGGCATTGACTGGCATCACTGTTGGGCACTGAAAGGCAGCACTCATATATGGCACTGATAGGTGGCACTGACTGGCACTGATAGGTGGCACTGACTGGCACTGATAGGTGGCACTGATAGGCAGCACTGATGGGCGGCACTGGCTGGCACTGATAGGCGGCACTGATAGGTGGCACTGATTGGCATTGATAGGTGGCACTGACTGGCACTGATAGGTGACACTGAAAGGCAGCTCAGATGGGCACTGATATGTGGCATTGATGTGCACTGGTAGGCACTGATATGTGGCATTGATGTGGCACTGATGGGCACTGGCAGGTGGCATTGATAAGCACTGACAGCTGGCATTGATGGGCACTGACAGGTAGCACTGCTGGGGCTACACTGATCATCAGGGCACACTGATCATCAGTGCCCTGATGATCAGTGTACATGTCCCCTCCGAGGAATGCCGATTACCAGCTCTCCTCTCCTCTCGAGCTGTCAGCGTGACAGCTCGTGAGGAGAGAAATGCCGATAACTGGCATTTCCCTGTTTACATGTGATCAGCTGTGATTGGACACAGCTGATCACATGACCGAGCCAACATCTTCGGCTCTTTCCATTGATCGGTGATCCGCTGTGTCCGAGGGACACAGCGCACCACCGATCACTGCACTGCACACTCCCGGAGCTGCGAACATGTGGTTAGAGTGGGAGGACATCATATGACGTCCTCCCAGAACGAGAGAATTGCCTTGCGCCCGTCATTTCCTTATATAGCGGGCAGGAGGTGGTTAAGCATTACACCCAGCATACAGATAATATAAGGTGGCAGGGTGCTATTAGGTCATATTTGCTTACGTAACCCATTGAAATGTTATTACTTGCAGTGCATTAGGGTGGACATTGAGTGGTGGGGTCCAGTCATTTAGGGACGGAACAGCCCTCTGGAACTTGTGTGTTGAATGGCAGGACTTGGCTGGTGAGTGGGGCAGGCAGGGACTACATTTCCCAGAGAGGGTGGCGTGTGGACAGGGGCATATAAATATCAAAAGCCTGGGAGAGTAGCAGGAGAGGGCAGGGAGAGAATGAAGGAGAAGGAGGTGTGCTGATGGCTGAAGTGCTGAACTAGGCAGCGGAGCAAGGGTTAGAGAGAAAAGAAAAGTGGAAAGAACCTAATAACCACCTGGTCTGCCACGCTGACCAGCAGGACAATCTGACAGCAGGAGACTAGATGGGACACAGAGTCTGAGCCGGAGAATCTGTGGACTGACCCTATTTGCAGAGAAAGACAGACCACTACGGTCTGCCAGACTACATTTCTACCTACACATAGTTGAGAGCATTACATATAGTTGCCTCAGTTTGCAGCCTAGTTCTCGCAGCTGCCATTGTTAACACACATCTACATTACAGTTTATTGTACAAGCTGACCACAGGACATAGGCAAAGATTCAGCAGTGCCAAATGAAACAGAGTTTTCCATCTTCAACCAAGCAAGATTCACATTACTGTTTATTTTTTGCCTTTGATGTTCAGAGTGAGCTATCTTTGCCTATAGACATTTATGCCAATTGTTGCTATTCAATAATTTGAGTCAGACTTTTAAGGTCCCCTTTAAAGTTTTAGTGCTTTAAAGGGAACCCCGCCCGTTATTATCAAGAGGAAAAGTGTTAAATCTCCCTTGTTCCTTCACTATCTTTGTGTTATCATCTCCAAAGACATGCTGGTAGGTTAATTGGATCCTGTCTAAACTGACCCTTGTATATGAATGTGAGTTAGGGACCTTATATTGTACGCCCCTTGAGGGTTAGGGACTGATGTGAATGTACAATATTATATGTAAAGCACTGCGTAAATTGACGGCGCTATATAAGTACCTGAAATAAATAATAAATAATAATTATCATCCCAAGGAACTATATTCCACAACTTAACTCAACTTCATGCCAACTGGGCCCCAACAAACGCGCAGAAGACACTGTAGTGTTCTTAAGTGTTCAATTTCAAATGAGAATTCTCTTTATTTCACATCTAATCCTTGTCATCTGGTTCTGAAGACCCACAGTGAGCTTACCTGTTTCTTGATAGCTGTTTTCTGCTCACTGGGGATTCAGCAGTCCCCTCAGATTGGAGGCAGTGGGTTATTTCTGAAAGCAGGCCTGCCAACAGTTATTGTTGCTTTATGGTGAATGTTGTTACTTTTGCTCACTATTACAAAGAGTGATTATATTTGCTCTATATATCAGTGTCATTTTGTTCTATTTGACCAAGGTACCTTTTCCTGATTGCAACACGCCCCTTCATCCTCCAGTTCTAATGCTAACAACAGTTTACTTAACACTAGACATTAAGTTCAATTCACAAACCTAATTTTTATTTGCAGCAACAAGACCAGATTTCAAAGCAGCTGCAGTAGATAAATGTGAAGGAACTGCCTCTTCGACATTTCAATAAAGTTTGAAAAAAAAGGGTTAACGGTGCCTTGCGTTGTTATAAGGCAAGGCACTATTCCCCACCACCAGCACAGAATGGACACCAGTCTGCACGCTAAAACAGATCGATTTAGCATGCAGGCTTGTGTCAACGAGTCTTAAGAGTTTCAATTCATATGGTTTGATTTCTGTTTTACATAATACACATACATACAAGCATTAACCTCAAGAAAGCAATGTCTACCAGGAAATTCACAGGTCATGGCTATTACAGCTAGAACACAGTAAGAACAGCCTGTGTAAAAAATTAAATAAGGCAAAAAACAGTTATTGGATATTCTTTAATAAATGCTGTTAAAATGAAAAGATTTTAAGATATGTGTTACTTAGCAGATGTCTTGATTTTGTTGCCAGTATTCTCAGTAAAGGCAAGAATTTTCTGGTAGAGAACGAATCATGACAACAGACACATCTAAAAATAACAAAATTCAAACTAGGCAGCAGCAGAGGGGCATATTGCATATATTAAAGTGAACCTGTGCTTTTCACAAAGCAAAAGGTCTACTTTAATATGGGCCCCACTAGCTGTACATGCATACATGCCAGGGGCAGACTGACAACTCATGGGGCCCCCGGGCAATAGGGGATCATGGGGCCCCTGTGTCCTTGCCCAAACTCAAAAAAGCCTATGAAAAAGGTACCAGGGGCATCTCATGGGGCCCCCTACTGACCCCGGGCCCTTGGGCAGTGCCCGAGTTTCCAAATGATCAGTCCGCCCCTGATACATGCACCTCAATGCACACATAGGTGTTTACAGGCTGAAAAAAAATCCATCACCAGTGCGTTCAGGATTGGAGTTTAGAAGTAGAAAAAACATTTGACACATCTAAACACGCTTAACTGTTAGATGCGATTAGCACTTGAGTGTTCATTCATTCCAGTGGCCAGAATAGCATAGTATTCTGGTCAATAGAATCCATTAATCCCCAAATGCCCAAACACTTGACACCTCTAAACGCTTCTAAATGCATGTGCAATATGTGGGTTTAGGTGGATTTTTAAGCAGCTTTTCTCATGCCAGGAGCTCTGGTGTTCACAGGAGAAAAGCAAATGGCCAGTATACATGAGGATTAAAAGTTAGACAATAACAAATCTCTTAAATCCACTCAGCTGGCTGCTAGATTCACTAAGTGATCTATGGATTATTCCACTACTGAGTTCCCAGACACGTTGCCATTTTCCCTAACCTGAACATGCATTTAGAGTGGTTAAACATATTAAAAGGGTAAATATGTTTCAATAAGGTATTGCTAAAAAGACTATTTTTGTGGAGCGTTGGATGGTATATAAGATGTTGATAATGAAAAAAAATAAACTGAACATGATGATCAATACAAATCTTCCTTTTTCTTTTCTTAGGGAATTGCAGCACTAGTAGTAGCTTTGGTAGAAGCAAGTAAGCATGGATGGTAATGCTAAAGACATGTTTTTTTCCTTTTGTGAAGCAGCATTAAAGTGATTGTAAACCCTCACCGTGTAAAACAACCAATTCAGCTTAAAATAGAAGTGAAAAGCAAAGTATTTGTGTATAGATATTTAAAAAAACATTATATATACCTTTTTTTTCCCTTTTTCATAAGTGATAACATTCCCACTGTCCTCAGCTGCAGAGCTGGGGAGGAAAAACACAAGGACACTGATCTTCCCAGTGAATGGCTCTGCCCAGGGGTGTAGGGGTGTCAGGACAAGTCTGATCATTGGAGCAGAGCACACTGAGTTCCCAGCAGAGCTAGCTAGATGACTGACCATGCTGTGTTCTCATACTTAGTCTTGTCAGTTTTTAATAGGAAAGCAGAAGGTCAGACAGGAACACCAGGGATTTTAATCAAGGGGGTTTATTTGCTAAAACTGCATAGTGCATAGTCAGGTTCACTTCTGCATAGAAACCAATCAGCTTCCAGGTTTTATTGCCAAAGCTTAATTGAACAAGCAGAGGTTAGAAACTGATTGGCTACCATGCACAGCTGCACCAGATTCTGAGTGCACCAGTTTTAGTAAATCTCCCCCAAAGAAAGCAATACAAAGATAACAGAATACTTTTTGATACATGTACATGGCACAGCAAGCAAATATCAGGAATATGAAATTTTGAGTTTACATATTCTGTAATGAGTACCATATAGGACATCAGGTGGCTTGTTGATGCGGGGTGATAGTAGCAATAAGTCATCAACCAATTCATTAGTTTTGAGGAAAGAATGCATTTACATTTACAGTATTTCCAAATTCATTTAAAGTTGCAGTATATCTAAAAGGTTAAAAATTAATTTTTTTTGCTGTCTGAGTTGCATTAGAAAGATTCCCTTTCACTTCTCTTCTAAGAAACACAACAAAAAGTGAAAAGATAGCTCATCAAAGTGACAGGAAATACTTTATTAGAATACCTTATTAGGTGTCCCCAGCTTATACTAAAGCTTACCAGTCCTTAGATGTGGTGGCTGCTTTGGCTTTCACCTTTCAAACTAAGAATATGTTCAGCAAAAATACATGTTGATCGTGTCAGAAATGCAGGCCCTCTTCTTATGTAAACTACTAGTCCATCAACCCACCATGTAGTGGAGATAAACAAGGAAAGAACGGTTTGACATCCAACCTGTATGACAACCATGGTTATCTCCATTAATACAATGGAGAAATGTGTGTAGACATAAAAGGATAGGATGTGTGTTATGTGCAGGACTACAAGTAAAAATAAAGGAATAAAGCTTGAGGAAAAAAAAATTGCGCAGACACAAAATCTAAGGACTGGTAAGTTACAGTACTGTACATTACATTTCTGTTTAGTTTTGCGTTCTATTCATATGGTAGCTGTAAAATATTGGATTCACCATCATTTTTTGTATCAATGGCAAAGGCCACCAAAGCAAAAAGAGACGTTGAGTCTATCTTACAGACAACAATAAAACATGACTGGCTTCTAACCTTTCCACATTCTATCCAAAGTTAAAAAAGACAAATTTTATCTGTATCTCTCCACATTAGTGACATGCTTTCAGTTAGGGCACTTGAGGGTAGGAATCTAAGCAACATGAATGGGAGATCTGTGCTGCTTGATATAACCTAGTGACATGGGAACCCCAAGGTCTTCTTGTAGCTTCTGTTTAAATAGCATCTGTCTAGCCACACTGGGCCTGGTATTTCCCCAGATGAAGCTGAGTATTTTAGCCTAAAAAGAAAATATGCAGGGTACCAAAATATGCAGGGTACCAGAAGCACACAGAAATAATATTGGTTTAGGTAGAATGGTCATCTTAACCCAACCAAGAAATTAGGTAGCATTTCCATTACAACAAGCCCTAAAGGTGGTGTATTTGGGCAGGGTAGATGGTCTAATACAAAGTGTGCTATATACTAGCAAGATGACTACTCAAGAATGGAAGTTTGCTGAGATTCCAGGTAAACTTAAAATAATCTTGAATTTGTAGTTGGACTAATACAGTGGTCTCCAAACTGCGGCTCGGAGGCTGGATCTGGCCATTTTCTTGCTTTTATCCAGCCCTTTGGACATTATTCTCCCAACCATCAGCAACAGTGGGGCATAGTTCTCACCACTGTCACCAACAATGGGGCACTATTCCTTCCACTGACACCAATAATGGGGCATTATTCCTCCCACTGACACCAATGATGGGGCATTATTCCTTTCACTGACATCAATGATGGGGCACTATGCCTCCCACAGACACCAATGATAAGGCACTATTCTGCCCACTAACACCAATGATGGGGCACTATTCCTCCCACTGACACCAATGATGGGACACTATTCCCCCCACTGACACCAATGATGGGACACTATTCCCCCCACTGATACCAATGATGGGACACTATTCCTCCCACTGACACCAATGATGGGGCACTATTCCTCCCACTGATACCAATGATGAGGCACTGTTCCTCCCACTGACATCAATAATGGGGCACTATTCCTCCCACTGACGCCAACAATGGGACACTATTCCTCCCATTGATACCAGTGATGGGGCACTATATCTCCCGTTAATACCAATGTTTTTGCATTTTTTACTCCCACTGATGCCAGGACATTTTCTTCTCCCACTGGCCACAGTCCTCCTAAAGTCTGAAGGACAGTAAACTGGCCCTTCCTTTATAAAGTTTGGAGACCCCTAGCCTAATACAAAGTGTCCTACATATTAGGCAGATGACCACTCAAGTAGGGAAGTTTGTTGAGATTCCAGGTAAGCTTAAATTTATCTTGAATTTGTAGTTGGACTAATACAAAGTGTCCTACATATTAGCCAGATGACCACTAAAGTAGCAAAGTTTGTTGAGATTCCAGGTAAGCCTAAATTTATCTTGAATTTGTTGGGACATGTAAGGAGGAAGGTTAATCTTGAGGACTTTAGATTTTTAACTATTCACGTGGAACCCCAAGAGTGACACAAGCTGTTCTAGAAGATGGAATAGGTTGGGTAAAAATACAATGGGGGTTAGTAAGCAAAATAATAACATTGTCTGCGAGCTTACACAATTTGTGATGATAATCATGGTTTCTATTCCATTAACTAGTATCAACTAAGTAGAAGTCCCAAAGGTTCAATAGATAATAAAAAAAGCAAGGGAGAAAAGGGTCAGTTTTTATTATGTCTAGAAGCTATCGTGGTTGATGTTAGCACTACCTCCTCTATCACATTTCACACCTTTTGTTGTTGCTTACCTCAGTATATTGTTTAAGTGCCCTTTCTATTGCTGAACAGGCAGAGTATTTAGACTGTTTCTCAAAATGAAATACGTCTACGATGCATATGTGCAAGGGACACTGGATGATGACAAAGGTTATGCAGTAGAGGCTGCGCAGTGCTGGGCAGAAGACCTCTGAGAAGTGGGCTCACTGATAAGTGCAACTAAATAAATTCTGAATAGGCCTACTATGGGTATCAACTAGGTGGCTATTATGAGGGTTCTTCAATAAGTTTCCGCACTTTTACATTTTCGGTAAGGGTGGGAGTAGTAATTAGTCATATCTGACAGTGTCATGTGTCTAGTCTGTCTGGCAAGCTGGTTGACCTTACAGTTTAGTATAAGAGTTGTCACATTGTTTTTGAAATTCTTAACCACTTCCTGTCCGGACACTTTTACCCCCTTCCTGTCCAGGGCAATTTTCAGCTTTCAGAGCTATCACACTTTGAATGACAATTACACGGTCATGCAACACTGTACCCATATGAATTTTTTACCATTTTTTTGAGACAGATAAAGCTTTATTTTGGTGGTATTTATTCACCGCTGGGAATTTTAATTTTTTTTGCTATGTAAATGAAAATGTCCAAAAATTTTGAAAAAAAGTGTTTTTCCTATAACATTTTGCAAATAAATAATCTTTCATCGTATATCTTGGCCAAAATGTATTCCGTTATCTTTTTAGTAAAAAAAAAAAAATAAGCCAAATTAGTTTATAACCAAAAATTATAAATTTTAAACATTTCTTTTACATTTTTATTTTATTTTTTTATATTAATATTTATGTTTTTTTTTTTTTTTTACATACTGTCACCCTAGCAGTGGGGGGTGATGAATATTTTATTTTTTTTTACAGTGATTGCTTTTACACCCATATAGGATACCCTAGATTGTAAGCTCGAAAGAGCAGGGCCCTTGATCCCCTCATGTTTTGCATTGTATTGGTATTGTTCTGTCACATCTTCTGTCCCCCTTTGTAATGTACAGCACTGAGCGAACCATTGGCGCTTTATACATACTGTATAATAATAATAATAATAATTTCTCTTTCTCTCTGTCTGCATTCTTGCAGCCATTGAGAACTACTGAGTGAGCTGTGATTGGTCACAGCTTGTCACGTGGTACAAGGCTGTTGTGAATAGCCTTGTACCATGTGACCTCTGTGATCATTCACAGATTTCACACGTAGTAAGCAATGATGTCACAAGTGATATCTTGCTTACTAATTTGCATGTGATCACTGATTGGCCAATCAGTGATCACATAATCAGGACCTCGTACAGAGGTCCCATCCGACGATCGGTGTTTCACTGTGTCCAGAAGACACAGCGGGCACTGGATCGCGGTGCTGCGCGCTCCCAGGGAGCGCGCACAGCTAGAAATGGCAGGTGCCGTTTATGAACGGCAACCCGCCCCCTGGAGTGCCACCGTCCTGCCGTTTATAAACAGCAGGCGGACGGCAAATGGTTAATAGAGTTAAAGAGCGGAAACGTTTTGACGACCCCCTTGTATTTAGCAAAAGGATACATAAACTTTTTTATTATCAGTAAGCAGTAACATTTTTTTGTTGTCATATAATGAATTACAAAAACTACAGTGGAATTGTTGGGCCTTTGGTCACTTTTGGCAATAATTTCTCAACAACAGAACTAGACTTGACTGCGATATAATATAGACATGATCAGCTGCTCTCCATCCAAGTACCTATCACACTTCTGTCCGATAGCGCTTGCTTTTGGCATACTCTTACTTGTTAATTATCTCTGCCAAAGAGAATGCTTAAACCAGATGTCCAAGCCAATGTCAGTTTTTTGGGACAGCAGTTTATTTTCTTGTATGCAATTTCCATTTCAGATTTCAAAATCCAAGAAAATGAAATAGGAACAAGATATAGAAACTGTTGGAAATTATCTGTAAAGATTATTGCAAATCAAAAATAAGCTGAGAGAGCCACTAGGTATCTGTGATATGATCTCCACGGAGACATAATATGTATTATTCATTACATGATTGCTCACTCCAAAATCTATTTGAAAAATATTTTTTAGGATGCTGCTTAATTATCGAGTTTATGTGATATGCCAGTTGGGTAGGCAGATGAGTTACCTCTGCCAAAAATCACAAGCTATTCATATAAAATGCTCTGGTTTCTTGATCAAGCCTGATCAAATACATTTTGCAACTGTAGAGTTGAACATAGTTTCAAGCAGCATAACTTGAGGCAGTGATTGATAACATGGCACTAAATAGGGGTATACCAAACACTAGGCATCAAGGTTCATTATCTTCAGGCAGGACGTGTTAAAAGCATAACTGTATCTTTTAGCCCTGGTTCACACTGGTGCGACTTGTCATGTGATTTCACAGTTCCAAATTGCAGGACAAATTGCACCCTATTGTCCGCAATTGAACCATTCAAATCGGTGCAAATCCATCAGATGCACACCAATTTTGAACATAGTTCTTGTACTATTTTTGCTGATTTCAGGTGCGACTTTGACATCTGTGCATGAAGTCACACAGATGGCAGGTAAGTCGCACTTGAAATTGCACCAGTCCGCGGCTTTAACATTGTGCTACTTTAAGTGAAAATCTGGTGCAGCTGTACATAGTAGCCAATCAGCTTCTAACTTCAGCTTGTTCATCTAAGCTTTGACAAAAAAAAATGGTCCCTATTTCAAAACAGAAGGAGGGGAGGGGGGTATCTCTCTAATGGGAACATAGACAAGAAGAAAAACAGATTTTTAGTTAAGAAAGGTTAGAATCCTTGACAATGTTTTTTTGCTGTCTGTGCCTTCCTGTCCCAGTGGCTAATGAACCCCCTATTTCTTGCACCAGTGTCACTTGGACAGGAAGTAAGGAAACATCTAACAGTGGGTTCGTGGACAGATAAAAAACCTAATTTGATTTTTAATTTTTTCCCCACTCTATTGAAGACTAAATGAACAATTTTGTTTGGAGTGAGGCTTTAAACCCTCACTAGAAGCATCCTTTTTAAAAATTAGAACTGAATCCCAAAACTTAGCAACCACTCTTATTTAGAAACACCAAATAACTAGAATGTGTCCAGCCATGTCTAAAAAAAACAAAAGGTTTTATGAAAAACAACATATTGACTCAACAATATTAGTGCTCCTCGCAATGTATTCATGGTTTATATTGTTTAATATGTTACCTGCAGATGTTTGCTTGAATTTCTCACTTTTCTTCTTTCTCCATTTCCATGGCTTGAAAAGTCTTCCTAAAGTGGCAAATTTACTTCTTCTCCTAATTGGTGGAGTGTGGGTACCGGGCACTAAGGATTCAGAGCGCATTGCAGCCAGTCTCTCCACTTCCTCAGCTGAAAGATAGCAGACAAAATAGTAAGAAAAGCTTACCTTGTTCAAATATAACAGGTTTAGAAAGAATGGCTTATGGGCAATCCTGAAATACTTAAAGAGTTACTAAACCCACAACAGTAAAATCAGTCTGTATATGCAGTAAAGCATGCTTGTTAGACTCACTGTGGAACCTAAGGGGTTAAGCCTCTGCATTGTGTAAAAAGGCTGTTTGATCCTTTCTTCTCTGTTCCTCCCCTTTTTCAAGCGACCACCTCTTATCTCCATAATGAACCGTAGGCATTCACATGCTCAGTTTGGTGTGTATTGCTATAGAGGTTTGTTTGTTTTTTCTTGGGAGAGTGCATGTGATTAGCACAGGGCCAATCAGCACTGTCCAGAGTTCAGGGGATCTCCATCCTCCTAGAGCAGAATGAAAACTCCTCCTACAAGCTTTAGCTAGTGGTGGGCTGGACACTGATAGAAGTCACAAGACTGCTCTAACTTCTGATGAGAAAAGGTATTTAGCAATTTATATTTGAAAAGAGCAAAAAAGATTCCCAGATCTTTAGAGGACTGCACTTCAGTGAGTGACCGTTACCGTGTTCCTAGGACGTTTATGGACCTGAATTCTGGTTTTGCTTTTCTTTCTTGTGTTAGCAATTTATATTTACTAAAATAATTGCACTTCCATGTTCTGTGTACTGTGGGGGACCAGATATAGTGAATGCAGGGTCCTGGGTTTAGTAACACTTTAACACACAGTAATAGTCATCTTAGATTGTAAGCTCCAAGGAGCAGGGCCCTCCTAACCCTCTTGTATTGAACTGTATTGTTGCTGTACTGTCTCCCTTTATATTGTAAAGAGCTGAGCAAACTGTTGGCGCTATATAAATCCTGTATAATAATAATAATAATCTTAGTTATTGAATTTCTGACTGTTGCCACATACTGAACTTTGTAAGTATTGTTTGTTCCCCATACACTGCATCAATTGGGGCAGCACAGTAGCTAAATGGTTAGCACTTCCGCCTGGCAGTACTAGGGTCGTTGGTTTAAATCCCAACCACGGCACCACCTGCCTGGAGTTTGCATGTTCTCCCTGTGCCTGTTTGGGTTTCCTCCGGGTACTCCAGTTTCCTTCCACACTCCAAAGAAATGCTGATAGGTTAATTGGATCCTGTCCAAATTGGCCCTAGTATGTGTATGTATGAATTTAAGTTAGGGACCTTAGATTGTACGCCTCTTGAGGGTTAGGGACTGACGTGAATGTACAATATATATGTAAAGTGCTGCGTAAATTGACAGCACTATATAAGTACCTGAAATAAATAAATAATTGAAGAGTATGGCTTTAAAATGGAACCACGGGCGGATAGAAAATACATATTACTGCAGTTCTGTATTCATTAACCCCTTCCAGCCCAGCCCTGGGATCCCTTTAATGGGGTCTGAAAATCAGTGACCATGTGACCATTCTGATTGGCTGCCACATAACTGGAAGACTGGGAGTAATGGAGAGAGCTTAATAAGCTGGCCATATGTGGCTTGTTTTCAGTTGGCTGAACTAAAAAAACTGAACTGGTTCCCCCATCCATACAATCAAAATAAATGGGGGAGTCTTCCCTGCTGAGCTATTGTATTCTGACAGTTGGGACTCCCTTGTCATAAGAATACACTGATCAGCCGATTGGCTGCATGCTCTAATTGAAGCAACATTTTCCAACAAGCCCATTCACGAGAAGTTAATTGTTAGATCAGCTTCTCATAAACAGGAATGGCCACAGATTGATCAAAATTTATCTGAACTGGACGAATTTCAATCCATCTATGGCCGGCTTTAGTTCATTTATATTTTCACTATTCGATTATGGAGGAACATAATCTGTACATGTTGCTGAACCACAGCAGAGAAAAATTAGGTCTCCTGTACTGCCAGACATAGCTGTCCAGTGTGGCGGAGCTGGGTAAATCATAGAGCTGGATGGACAGAAATGAAAACTCTTTAGCAGGTAAAACGGCTCCCCAAAATATGCATTTCATTTGGCTATTCAGCTGTTTTCTTGGAGCTCAGATTTAAATTACGTCTGTCTGCATTAGTAACGAAAACATGTAATCCTGTATAATAATAATAATGTATTGATGCTCTTATATGAAGTCCTTTAATAATAAGTAAATGCTATAAATAATGCAATATTATAAGGAAGTGCATTTTAAAGTGAATGATAAATATCAAAAATAAGTAATTGTCAATCAGTCACCAATCAAAACAAAGGTCATCATGATTCACCTCTCATTCCTGGTATATTTCAGTGTGTCATTTATGAGACAAGGTTAAAGCAGGGAAGAAGTGAAGACAGATCAGAGGAACACATGAAACAAAGTTATTCCGACATGTAGCTGGAATGTACAAAATGTATTTATGCAATCAAAAAAATGATGTGTTTGCAAAGACAGCACTGTGTACTGGCAGCAAAACAATCCTCTTTCACTTGACAATGTATTCCTTGTCTAAAAGAATGCATGGGCTTTCATAAGCAGTCAACAGGGAGGGAAGCTGCAAGCAGTTTTTAGGTGTCTATCTTCTAGCACTTATACCACACTGCATAATTGAATGACTGATTACATGTTTTATAGGCACAGTTTTGTAAGACCCCTTTTCCATTGACTTGAATTACACAATACATGACTTTTTCCAATATACTGAAATGCTGCACGTTTTTGGGCATGGGCCCCAATAAAGTGTGAAAAGGTAGAAAATGCAGCAAAACAGTGCAAAATACATCTGTTGTGAACAAGACCCGCGTGTAACATGGGACCAGGGGCGGACTGACCATTTGGAAACTCGGGCACCGCCCGAGGGCCCAGGGTCAGTAGGGGGCCCCATGAGATGCCCCTGGTACCTTTTTCATAGGTTTTTTTGAGTTTGGGCAAGGACACAGGGGCCCCATGATCCCCTATTGTCCGGGGGCCCCATGAGTTATCAGTCCGCCCCTGCATGGGAGCATGTTTTCATCTGTTGCATGGCATTTGTATTTTTTAGATATTTGCCTACTCAACCTTTATCATTAGCTTCTTTATCTCAGCAAACTTTAATAAGTAATAATAGCGACATTTTTAAGTTATAGCAAGATATATGCTGAATTCTATTTTTTTTTACACTTAAAGAGGAACTTCACCCAAAAGGGGATGTTCTGCTTGTTTGCATCCTCCCCCTTCTCTTTATTTATTTCAGGTACTTACATAGCGCCGTCAATTTACACAGTGCTTTACTCATATATTGTACATTCACAGTGGTACCTAACCCTCGAGGGGTGTACAATCTAAGGTCCCTAAGGGAGAACATACAAACTCCAGGCAGGTGGTGCCGTGGTTGGGATTCAAACCAACGACCCTAGTACTGCCAGGCGGAAGTGCTCACCAATTAGCCACTGTGCTCTTTAACAATTGGAACTTTTGGAAGGGGGGAGAGGGTAGCTTTTTTGACCCCCCTTCCCCCGCAGCCTTCTGTGACACATCACAGTTCTCAGAAGACTGCGGGACCATTCACAATGTGCAGCAGGAAACCGGCTGTGAAGCTGCAAGGCTTCACTGCCGGTTTCCCTTAGTTAAAGTGTTACTAAACCCAGGACCCTGCATTCACTATATCTGGTCTCCCACAGTACACAGAACATGGAAATGCAATTATTTTAGCAAATATAAACTGCTAAATACCTTTTCTCATCAGCAGTGCATAGCAGTCTTGCATAGCACTGGTTAAAGCTTGTAGGAGGAGTTTTCTTTCTGCTCTAGGAGGATGCCAAACCCCTGACCCTCTGTCTGGACAGTGCTGATTAGCCCTATGCTGATCACATGCACTCTTCCAAGAAACAAAAACAAAAAAACTCTCTAGCAATACACACTAAACCGAGCATGTGCATGTGGCTGCGGGTTCAGTCTGTCTTATCAGGTGGACATCTGAACAAGAGGAGTGGCAGAGAAAACAGGATCAAACAGTCTTTTTACACAATGCAGAGGATTAACCCCTTAGGTTCCACAGTGAGTATAACAAACATGCTTTGCTGCATATACAGACTGATTTTACTGTTGTGGGTTTAGTAACACTTTAAGATGCTGGCACCTGGACCCGAAGCCGATTGAAGAATCGGCTCCGGTGAGGACAACACTGGATCCCTGGACAGGTAAGTGTTCTTATATTAAAAGTCAGCAACTACAGTATTTTTAGCTACTGAATTTACATTTTTTGGGGGGAGACTGGAGCACCTCTTGAAGAAAACTTAAGATATGCCTAAACATAAGATATCTCCCTATTCCCCCAGCTGATGCTACTTCTAGACCATGCTCATGTTTGCAGCTACATGCAAATGGATTGTTAGAGAGAGGTAAGAAGTCACATCAAAGAAATACTTCAAATGAAACAATTCAATCAAGACTGGAAATTATTAAAGGACATTGCATGTATTCAACACAGACTCACAGCAGGCAGTGATCTTTGAAAACAACTGAACATGTTTATTGACAGGGAACCAATACGTTTCAGGGACCTGCACTCAATTCTTCAGAGCTAACAATAAACAATATTTGAAGAGCTAGACCAAAGAGATACAGGAAAAGGTTGCCATAATTCTGCATATAAATATTTATAGTATACAAAATAACTCCATTTGTAATCAGTCCAAAGTTAAAGAGGCAGTAAACCGCAGGAAAAAAAAGAAGTCCCCTGCAAAGTAATGTCATAATGTGCTAGTATGCATCACATACTAGCACATTATGTAAAACTTATCTTAAAACAAATCCCTCCAGTGGTGCCGCTGTAGAGGCTTCCATCTTCACCAGGTCTTCCTTCCGGGTTTGCGAGCTCCGGCCGCCTGGGCCATGATGACGTCACTCCATTGCGTGGGAGTCCCAGGTCACGGTACACAACTCTGAAGGAACGGTACGGGTATGCCGTTTCTTCAGAGCGCACGCGCTGGATTTAGAAAAGAGAAAATATCTCTTAAACATGCATAGTTATTCATTTTACCTACAGGTAAGCTTTATTATACACTTACCTGTAGGTAAAATTTGAAAAAACGAGTTTACTACCACTTTACTGTAGCCCAGTAGATTGGATATAATACTTAAGTCCGATATACATGGATCTAAATTCAGCAGGGACGGACGAATTTCGATCCATGTATGGGCAGACCTGTTGGAAAATTTTCTCTTAATCAGCGCCGTCGGCTATAGCCGCCAGTACTGATGGGTGTATTCTGACAGTGAGGAAATATCCCTGCTGTCAGAATACAATGACTCAGTGGGAGGGATTCCCTCATCCACATCCAGTGTTTGTATGAGGGAATCCACTCATTTTCTTTTGTTCAAACCACTGAACAAAAATAAAATGACCTTTTGGTGTGGCAGTGTATAGCTGCCTTTGGTTTGTGTTATTGTCGATGTTATACCAATGTTTTTGTCATTTATGTGCCATTGATAGCCCCTGCGTGGGCGCACCTTTTGCTCTGTTGGTGTTAGAGCACTGTTTTTTTTTATGTGCAATTGATAGCCCCTGCGTAGGCGTGTTTTGTTGCTCCTGTCTGCTTAAATTGTTTATAAATTAATAAAAACATTGAAATACGAAAAAAAATGACCAGTGTATGGCCAGCCTACGGATCACTAAAGAGGTTGCTTGTCTGTCTCTATGGAATCATTCCCTCTCTAGCAAGATGTCATTCTTTTGCTGGCATGAAAACTGCTGAATCTCGATCGCTAGTGGTGGGAGTGAAATCTTAATGTCTCAGCTACAGAGGGAACAATTCTATACAGTCAAACAGGCCACCTCGTAGCAATTCTGACATTTCAACAAATGGCCAGCGGCCCATCTGACAATAATTATTGTACAATGTTCACAGCTACACACATTTGCTTGGTTTACAAGTGTTCACTAATGCCCCAATAAAATGAGATGCCCCACTGACTACCAACCAACTTGCTTCTTTTTCAGTGCATAATTTTGAAGTGCTTTAAAAAAAACGTTATGGCAATCCTTACGTTACAATATTCTATTTGGAAAATTAAAAAAAAAAAAGTTGACTGAAATGAAACATATGCAGCAGAAAAAGATTAATGGCACTAGATAAAAATCCTTGGATAAAACGCAAATTCCTCTTCTATTGAATTATACGGGATAACACCCCTTTATAATGCCTAATATTATTATTATTATACAGGATTTATATAGCGCCAACAGTTTGCTCAGCGCTTTACAATATAACGGGATACAAATACAGCAACAATACAGTTCAATACAAGAGGGTTAGGAGGGCCCTGCTCCTTGGAGCTTACAATCTAGGAGGGAGGGGCTAGTGGTACAAAAGGTAGTAACTGTGGGGGATGGACTGGTAGGAGGAGTAGAAAATTCCATTATTAGCTGAGGGCAGGATAGGCTTCAGTGAAGAGATAGGTTTTCCGATATTGTCTAAAAGTAAGCAGAGTAGGCGATAGTCTGATAGATTGGGGTAGAGAGTTCCAGAGGATGGGGGAAGCTCTGGAGAAGTCCTGGAGATGAGCATGGGAGGAGGAGACAAGGGCGTTAGAGAGTAGGAGGTCTTGCGAGGAGTGCAGAGGACTGTTTGGGTGATATTTGGAGACAAGATTGGTGATGTAATTTGGGGCAGAGTTATAAATGGCTTTATATGTTATTGTTAATGTTATGAATTTTATCCTTTGGGCAATGGGAAGCCAGTGGAGAGATTGTTTACAAATTAGATTACAAATAGTTTGGATCTGAAAGTCTGAATCTGATTGCTTTGTATGGACAGTTGCCTTTCCCTCACTTTGATAAATAAGGCCAACGGCAGGTTATTGCTTCAAGAAGCTGATACGTCTATTTGCCATGGTAAAATATCTAGGCCTATTCACAAACAAGCAACCTTTTGTAGAAACAAATCGCATTTCATTTGTTGGTTGATGTATGGTGAGGACCATTCTTGTTCTCTGCATTTCTTTACTTAATAAACCTGTTTAACAGTCACTAAATATCCAAATGTGTTCATATCATTTTTTTTTGAGACAGCTTCATTTTCAAAATAAAGCTCTTATCCTGTATTTTCCAAACATTAAATCTGAATGATGATAATTAGCACCTCAGCGTAATTTTCTTACCTTTTCAAATTAGTCAGATTATGTAATTTACATTCATGTATTCAAGTATCCTCCTCATCAGCCCATTGATGAAGCTGTACACAATCTTTTTGTTTTGTTTTGTTTATTTAACATGACAACATGCATTCACACATGTGCAGTGCGGATTGAAGCTCAGGTTTCAATGCTAATTGACACAGAAGTTGTTCAGGGGTTCAGGTTTAGATCAGGTTCAGATCAGGATTTTATCCTGTTTAACCACTTCAAATCCAGACACTTTTACCCCCTTCCTGTCCAGGCCAATTTTCAGCTTTCAGTGCTATCACAGAGAATGACAATTGCGCTGTCATGCAACACTGTACTCATATGAATTTTTTAGCATTTTTTGAGACAGATAAAAATGTATTTTGGTGGTATTTATTCACCACTGGGATTTAAATTTTTTTTTTTGCTATATAAATGAAAAAGTTCAACAATTTTGAAAAAAGGTGTTTTTTTAAATAAAAATTTGCAAATAAATAATCGTTCTTCATAAATCTTGGCCAAAATGTATTCAGCTATCTTTTTAGTGAAAAAAAAATAACCCAAATTAGTTTATAACCAAAAATTATAATTTTAAAAAATTTTTTTAAACATTTTTATTTTATTTTTTATATTATTATTTATGTTTGTTTTTTTTAACATACTGTCACCCTAACAGTACAGTGTCACCATAGTGACACTGTACTACGTGTGGGGGGTGATGAAGATTTTTTTTTTTTTTTACACTGATTGCTTTTACACCCATAAAGATAGGCATTGACAGGCGTCACTTGTGGGCATTGGCAGACATCACTGATGGGCACTGAAAGTCAGCACTCATATATGGCACTGACAGGCGGCACTGATGGGCACTGAAAGGCAGCACTCATATATGGCACTGATAGGTGGCACTGATAGGTGGCACTGATTGGAACTGTTAGGCAGCACTGATGGGCATTGACAGGCATCACTTGTGAGCATTGATAGGCATCACTGATGGGCACTGAAAGGCAGCACTCATATATGGAACTGATAGGCAGCACTGATGGGCACTGATAGGTGGCATTGACTGGCACTGATATGCAGCACTGATTGGAACTGTTAGATGGCATTGATTGGAGCTGTTAGGCAGCACTGATGGGCAATGATAGGTGGCACTGACTGGCACAGATGGGCAGGACTGACTGGCACTGATAGTTGGCACTGAAAGGCAGCTCTGATGAGCACTGATATGTGGCATTGATGTGCACTGGTAGGCACTGACAGGTGGCATTGATGGTCACTGACAGGTGGCACTGATGGGGCTACACTGATCATCAGGGCACTGATCATCAGTGCCATGATGATCAGTGTAGATGTCCCCTCCGAGGAATGTCGCTTACTGGCTCTCCTCTTCTCTTGCACTGTCAGAGTGAGGAGAGGACTGCTGGTAAACGCCTCTTGGTGATTTGTACCCAATAATAAAGCTTACCTGTAGGTACAAAGAATATCTCATAAACATGCACTGTTTAGGAGATATTCTCTATTTCTGCAGCAGGTGACGTCACCAGCGCATGCATACTGCGGTTGAATGGACAGCATACTGAATATACCATCCATTGAGCGTGCTGTGCCGTGACTGTGAATCCCATGCACATGTGGCTCGGCCATTAAAACAGCTGGAGCCCATGAACCCCGGAGAAAGACCGGGTGAAGATGGCAGACCTGTCAGCGGTGACAGCATGCTGCTGGAGGGCTTCATGTTAAGGTAAGTCATTCATAATGTGATAGCATGTGGTGCATACTAGCACATTATTGCATTACCTTACAGGGCAACTTTATTTTTTTTTTATGAATTTGCTACTGCTTTAATACCACAATGGATTCCCAACAACCTAATGAGCATGCTCTATTCCAATAACTGGGCAGTTCACATACACATGAACATTCCTCATACTTGCCTAGGTGATGGCAACTTCATGTGAGATGCAGTTCTATAAAAGGTGGATCCGCAGTTATACCATTTATATGCCACATCTTCATACTAAAAAAGTATTTTTACTGTTGTCTGTATCCAACTCTTCCCTATTCTATTCAGAACTAAAGAAAGTTTTTGGTGCAATTCCACTTTAACTGTAACTGGCTGGAGCACAAAGGTCATCCATTTGATGAGATTGCTCTCAGACATTCCTCCTGTTGTACTCGCTGACTAATTTCTGCACACTTCAAGTAGCTGAATTAATATTACATCAGATGAAATTACAGGGCTGATTCATCACACTCTCTGTTTATCAAGACCGCATTATTACAGCTATTAACAGAATCACAGCATTAACCTTTCCTGGATTTGGTCCAAAATTTATGTAACATGTAGAAAATGTATTCTTTATTCTAGTGATATTTTGAACTTGTTATACAAAATATTTTTTTTATAGGATTACCAAATCAACAGTGTTGACATCCCCCTTTTACACGAGTGATCCAATCAGGTCCGCCCGTCATTGTTTCAGGTGGAGCCGATTGGATGGTCCATTTATCCCAATAGACAGGTGGGTGTAAACAGACTTGTGTCCATTTACACCTGCCTACCTCTTGATTTGATCCAGTCTGATCAATAAAACAGAAGGGGATCTGTTCCCTTCCATTTAGACAGATCGGATGGTAATCGGGTGTAAGGCTGGGTTCACACTGATGCAGTGCGGGAATTCGCAGCGCTTTCTGTGCGAATTCAGAATCAAAATCAGAGTCGATCCTGAATACGGCTGCTAGACTCATTCACCTTTCCAACCGCTCCATCTCCGACACCCCCCTCTGCCAATCCCTCCACTGGCTTCCGATTGCGCAACGGATCAAATTCAAAATCCTAACACTGATGTACAAAGCTGTCCACCATACTGCCCCGAACTACATCACCGACCTAATATCCAAGTACCACCCAACACGCACACTCCGCTCCTCACAAGACCTCCTTCTCTCTAGTTCCCTGGTCTCCTCCTCCCATGCCCGCCTCCAGGACTTCTCCAGGGTGTCACCCATCCTCTGGAACTCCCTGCCCCAACCCATCAGATTATCACCTACTCTCCTCTCCTTTAGGCGTACCCTGAAAACCCATCTCTTCAGGGAAGCCTACCCCACCCCCTGCTAACCTGCCGACCTCCTCCACTCTTCCTACCACTCCATCCCCCACAGCTATCTCCTCCTGTACCACTATCCCCTCCCTCCTAGATTGTAAGCTCGAAAGAGCAGGGCCCTCGATCCCCTCATGTTTTGCATTGTATTGGTATTGTTCTGTCACATGTTCTGTCCCCCTTTGTAATGTACAGCGCTGAGCGAACTATTGGCGCTTTATAATACTGTATAATAATAATAATAATCACACCCCGTTCATGCGAACTGATGCGGGTGTGTATGTGTAAGTTAACAACACCCTGAAATTGGTTCGCAAAATGTGGTGCGATGTGCAAAATCGCATGTGTGAAAGCAAGCCGACAATCCCCGCAAGATGGATCAGATCTGCAGATTGGGGAGCATAATGGATCGGACTCCGATCCATTATGCTCAATCCGTAGATCCGATCCATCCTGTGGGGATCGTCGGCTTGCTTTAAAACTTACCTTTTCGTGGAGCGGATCCGGTGTTACCCCATGCGATAGGTGTCACCCGGTGCAGCGCGCACCCCCCGCACCTGCTAGGGATGCCACTGTCTACCTAAAGTATGGACCCTATTAAGATGATATCACCGAATGGAGTATCATCCAGCAATTTTACTATTAGTACACAATTGCAAATTTTATCACCAAACAACTTTATATTATTTAGTAGCTATATAATAAACAAGCAGTAGTTGATTATATCAGCATGGCAAGCATTATGTGACACAGCAATATATCTTTTAGCCGTAACACGTCCCCACCATATTATAATGCAGCAATATATTATATCACTCTGCAGCAGAGCGACAGTAGGCAATCACATTACACAGCAATACATGTTCTAGCATTAGTATACATTGCCGAGCATTAGTGATATGTGGCCTTTTATATACACTCTCTAATTATAAAGGTGTTTGCACTTGTACATTTACATTCTATTAAACTTGTGGAAGAGAAAATCTGTTCACATATTACTATGGACTTTCACATATGATTTTATGTCTGTTTTTTATTTAAACATTCAGCATTGCTTTCTGGTTATTTTATAAAGTATTATATATATATATATATATATATATATATATATATATACACTGTATATATGTGTAAAAACATAAAATATACATTATATAACGGATCAGCAGCTAATTCTCACTTGTACTAACATAATTTTTCTCCCAGAATCAGTATATTAGAAATACCAGCAGGGGAGTATTGTATCACCCAGTAGCAGCAAATTATATTGCAAAGCTGGTATATAAAGAAGCAGCATTATATTATGTCACCCACCAGCAGTATCATTATATAATATCTTTTTATGTCACTTAGCATATTATTTTAAACACTGGCCTAATAGGTCCCAGCAGTAACCATTGCCCCACAGTAACATCTGGGCACAGGATTCCGGGTCCAGCCAAGTGTCCCAAGCAGTGTCGGCTTTATAAGGGGGCAAAAGGGGCAATTGCTCAAGATCCCCTGCTAAAAGTGAACTCCTCTATGCAAATCTAAACATTAAAAATGATTATAATTTATCTTGGGAAGCAATATTTTTCCTGCATTCATCTGTGCAATTTTTGCTCTAGCTTTGGTGACCCAAGCGAATCATGCATAGAGCGCTTGTGCTCTTAAAGAAGGTATCAACGGCTGTATGTGTGAGTGCGCGCGACCTCATGTCATTGTGTCATGCTTTTTTTAAAATGCGTGAGTGTCATTTGGAAATGACACCAAATGCATGTTTATTGATTAAATTGTTGAGTCAGCTCTATCATCTCTGGAAACTAAAGAGCGCATAAAGCTTTGGAATTATCTTTTAAAAAAAAATCGACTTTTGTTTGAGTTTTGCTGGCATATATTTACAGGCATACATAGATTTACTTTAGATATATAACTAGTAGGTATAACTTGTTGGTTCCAATGACATGCAGTATATGGAGCTGAAATCTACCCTTGAAGTGTGGTTGACACTTAATGCAAGAGTTAAAGCGGAGTTCCACCCAAAAGGGGAAGTTCTACTTCAATGCCTCGCCCCCCGATCCCCCAGTAAGAATTGGCACCTTTGGGGAGCGGGTACCTGAATTTGAGAGGTACCCGCTCCCACTTCCGCTGCGATCGCTTAAGGCGATCGGAAGTGGAAGTTGTCCTCCCTTCCTGTAGTTTTCTGGGACACGTGACAGGTCCCAGAAGACTATGGGGCCATTTACAAAGCGCAGCGCTTCTCGCACATGCGCAATGGGCACCCGACTGTGAAGCCCCCAGCTGTCACAGCCGGTTGCCCACACTAAAGATGCTGGCACCAGGGAGAGAAGACGGCAGGTGAAACCAGCCGTGGTGAGGACACCGCTGAACCAAGGGACAGGTAAGTGGCTGTATTTTAAAATGTTTTGTAGCAGCTGACTTGTTTTTTTTTTCAGCTGGAACTCTCCTTTAAATGCTTATTCAGTCTGTGGTTACAGGGATAAGGTATATTATTTACACTATTCCTGACTCCAGCAGGCATCCTCCATCCGTGCAACCGGTTTGATGCTACTGCCTTTCTAAGGCGTTCTTAGTCGCGTTTCCATGCTCGCCTCCTTCACATAAAGCACAGGGTTAATAGTCCTGCACTAAATGAGATCACGCCACGTGTCTGCCCACAGCATGTAGCTTCAATAAGAAGAGGACAACACTGGAGCCTACCAGACCGAGGCAAGAGATAAGCAATGCATCTTATCCCTGCACCTCTAGATTTAACAAGCACTTAACCCTTGTGGTGCAGGGGGGTACTGCAAGAGTGGATTTTGGCTAATTCCTAGAGTTCATCTTTAGTTCTGGTGTGTGAGTGAGCCACCGAATCTGAAGTGCCCCAGGACTATAGGCCAATCAGCAGGCGGATAATATGTTCCTTTAGGCTTCATATACACTGAATGGTTTTAACACTACTGTAAGGGGTGCCTGGCGGTTTTTTTTTAATTCTGCCTTTATATGCCCCTGCATGTTAGCCTATGTGTCAGTGCACACATAGGCGTTTAGAGGGAGAAAAAAGAAAAACCACTGCCAGCGTGTCCAGGAACAGAAGTGTTTTGGCAGAAAAAAAACTTGACACATGTAATCATGTCTAAATGCATGTTAACGCTAGGTGTGTTTAGTGCTTGAGCTTTAATTCATTTCAATGACCAGAATAAATTATTATCCTGGGCAATTAAATAAATGAATTAATGTTAAAGGGCTTGACGCTCCTAAATGTGCCTAAACGCGCCTGTAAGTGCCTAAACACGTGACATGCGTTTCTACAAAAACATGTGTGCATTAGGCCTTACCTAAGAATGAGCAATACTTAGGGGGTAGAGATAGAAAGGAAAAAAGGGAAAGACGAAGAGAGGGACAAGAAAAGGTAAAGAAAATAGAAATGAAAATGAGTGCTCTTCACAATGACATTCCACAACATTTCATGCAGGGTAGGGTGTTCATCATACCTTCACCTCATCCACTAAGTTATGTAAAAATTCACTTGGTCACAAGCTACATTTTTAGGGCTCTTTGGTGAAATGGGGTGCCTTCGTCGTTAAAAATCGATTTTCAAAGGACATTTGACAGGTGGTGCCGTTTGTCAAACTCTGCACCGAGTTGAAGATACTGTGGCTGCGAGCTAAAGCACCTCAACCACGGCATGTGAACATCTCCATCCAGCTGTCATTTTACAGTTTGATTGGTGGCTGGAAGGGGCAGCAAAACTGTAGCTCAGCTGCCTGTTTTTGCCACCCCAGACTGCCTGTCTTTAAGAGATCTTACTTAGCCTAGTTAATTAGATAGAGCAGGGCTTCTCAACCGGGGTTCCGTAGAACAATAGGGTTCCTCCAGTGGTTGCTAGGGGTTCCTTGAGCAATGAGCAATTTCTGCCTCTCAGTTAGGTTCCCACTGACACCAGTAATATTTTTAGCTATCTTTAAGGGGGTAATTCTTCCCAGTAACCACAAGTATAAGGAGCATTCTTCCCACTGATCATTACACTGATGTATCATGAGTTGTAGATATAGTCATTTTTAGCAGGGGTTCCCTGAGACATGAAATTTATCTTTGGGGTTCCTCTGTCTCAAAAAGGTTGAGAAAGACTGAGATAGAGTGTGCTGACTTAGGTCATCCAATCATGTAAAAATCCTGTTGTTTTTTTGTCATTTTTCCAAGCACATGATCGGGCATTCTTTCTCAGGTGTATTTATCATTAGCTTCCTCGTATTCACTAAGTTTGGTGAAAATTAAATTTGCAAAGTGAAAATGTATTGTAAACAGTATAGCTAAGGTCACAAATGTACAAGAAATCTGAACCATAAAAATCAATATAAAGTTAAATATTCACTAAAACTGTGCAAAGCCATCATTCAAAAACTATAATGCTGCATGTAATGTTATCCCATGCTAAAACTATATCATCCATCATCAAGAACACTGGTATTTGTCAGGCCATAGTGATTTATAATAACGACAGAAACAGAAGCATGTAGAAAGGTATTTATTTCCTGCATTTATACAGAGCTGTCATACTGTCTAGGACTTTACAAAGAGCCACTTACATTGGCCTCTGCCAAGAAAAGAAAATTCTATATAATATATAATAAAAAATATAACGAGCCCAACCACAAACCTGGTCAATTCAAACCAAGCACATAATGAAAAATCCATCTGTAGAGGTTACATTCAGGGTAAACTACAATAAAAAAATGATCAGCAAATCCGGAGATAAGAACAACTGAAATGAAATGCTAATCTTGGCGTTTCTTCTAAAAATAAAGTATAGCTTCACCCTTCATGACCCTCCTTATTGGTCAATGAGGTTGTCTTTCACTTTAAAGTGTTTTTACAGCCAAAGCATTTTTTTTTATTTTGGTTAAACCCCCTGACCAGTTTTCATTTCTGTGTCCTAGTGGGAATAATTTCCTTCACTTCTTATCTCGAAACACAATAGGAAGTGAGAGGAGATTTCACCAAGAAAGGAAAATCTCTCTTAGACATTTGTTACTGTAGCAAGTATCCCCACTGGAAGATTTCCTGTTCTGGTGACATGTCTAAAGTTTTAGTTTTCCTATACTTTTAGTCCCAGTGAAAGTGGTCTTCAGGACCAACAGAGAAATTATAAATACCCAGTGGGGACACAGATGGCAATAAAACCCTGGGAGATGTTCCAAACCTCCCCTACGCTCTCATAAATGAACACATTTTCTGAAGGAGAAACATAGAAGACAGACGGCTGTAAAAGACCAAGTGGTCCATTGAGCCATTTTTTATCTCTAACTTTTTTTTGTCAGAGTGTACATCTATGTGTAGAGTGGCTGAGTTGTCAGACTACACCATGTGGTGGGACAGGGCCTACTGTGTCCATGTACTAGGGGTACCTTTTCCCAAAGGCATACTCATCAATGCCTGGGACTAGGCGGGAATTGCAGTCATGTATATTCTAACATTTAGACAAACGCCTAAATTAGAGATGAGCTGACGTGCAGAACGAAGCTGAGTTCCTGAAAAAGTATTGTCCCGTTGCTCTACATTCAGTGAATAATAGGAGTTGCATTTGGAGTGGCAGGTTGAGCCACCAGCTCCACCAGCCAATGTCCTTTGTTACCTCACTCCAAGTAACGGAATGGGATCCCACTGAACACCTAGTACTTATTTCATGCGTGTCCTGTGTTAGCTCTTCCTTTTCTATACCATACAGTTAGGTGGAGGATCTCCGTAAAGCTGGCCTGCAATGGGAGATGGCGTACTAGGGAGGGAGCCCAAATAGTGACTCCCTCTCTAACAGAGAATACCTCACCTTACCCAGGTACTGCACCTCGACTGGCTGCTTTGTGTCATAAATGTGTCCTTAGATTCCATTAGCAATGACCCAGCTCTTCCTTAGCATACTGACTTGAAAATGTAGTGTGGTGGTCCTCATACACCTCTAGCGCTATTATAGGCCCAGGTTCTTTGTATTTGCCAGACACATTATGCATCCCTTTGTGAATAACTTCAGACCAGGCTCATAGACAAAGTTCTAATGGTCTTTACTGATCATGTGGCACAAACATCTTACCAAGTGCAAATGGCCCATTTCTCCTAACCCTGCATGACTGAGTGGCCCAGGAGTACCTTCTCAGGCGATAGTCCATAATGGCAGAGTCCTTGGTTGGAGGCACCCTGGGATCATTGGGATGGATACAGGAAGAATTGACTTCCCTTTGTCCAGTAGCGCATGGTGCTCTAGGGATCTCTGGAACTGCTCCGGACTCTCCATGGAAAAGCATCCCCTGGGCCTCTGCCTTCCCCTAATTTATAACTGGTGGTCCGGCTGAAGTCCCAAAAAGCCCGTGAACCAGAAGCAGTGAACTTAACCCTTTCCCAAGCCAGCCTCGGCTAGTACCTTATTAAGTAGTACCCAACCTGCTTACATATGTTTATCTCAAACATATCTGAGTCCACTTACTGTTGACTGACTCATTTTCTGCAGGAAGCCTATTCTAAGCATCAACTACTCTTTCAGTAAAATAATTATTTCTAAGATTAGATTACTTTTGAACTTTCCTCCTACTAGTTTAAGATAATTTCCCCACGCTCTAGATCAAACTGCGGCCCCTGTACTAGATGTGGCCCATTGATTGCCTTTATCCAGCCCTCTGGGCACTTCTCCTCCCACTGACACCATCAATGAGGCACTATTCCTCCCACTGACATGGACAATGGGACACTATTCCTCCCACTTAAACCAATGATAGAGCACTATTCCTCCCACTGACATCAATTATAGGGCACTATTCCTCTTGCTGACACAAACGATTGAGCACTACTCCTTCCACTGACACCAATGATGGGGCACTATTCTTCCCACTGACACCAGTGATGGGACACCATTCACCTCACTGACACCAGATATGGGGCATTATTCCTTCCACTGACACCAACGATGGGACACTTTGCCTCCCACTGACACCAACGATTGGATACTTTTTCTTCCACTGACACCAATGAAGGGGCACTATTCTTCCTACTGACACCAATGATGGGGTACTATTCCTCCCATTGACACCAGCAATTGGGCACTATTCCTTCCACTGACACCAATGATGGGGCATTTTCGACTCCCACTAACCAGTCTAGCCCTACTAAAGTTTGAAGTAAACTTTTTGACAGTAAACTGGCTCTTTGTTTAGAAAGTTTGGAGACCCCCTGCTCTAGATCTTCACTTCATATTAAAATTACTGCCCTCTTATTCACACTCTTCAAGTATTTAAACATTACAGTAATATGTCCCCGTCCCCTTTTTTTCCTCCAGACTGTACATATTACGTTTCTGAAGCCTCTCCTGATATGTTTTATCCCTCAGACCTTTCACCATTTTTTGTTGTCCATCTCCAGACTCGTTCTATCTTATCAATATATTTTGAATGTGGTGAAGTTTCTTGTCAAAGGATACCTAGTCACATGCAAGGAAAATAAAAAACAGCATTTTTTCTTGCTTGATGGAAATCAACAGAACTTCACCTAATTTACTAAACTCTGGATTGAATTCGATTCAGGGGTGTGAAACGTTTTTAAAAAGCTACTTGTCCAATGGACTAAACTGGGGATCCAATCTACTTGTCCCTCATGACAATCTACTTGTCCTGATAAAAAAAAATAATTTTTGCCAGGATAGAAGGGTTGATGTTTTTTATTAGGCAGAAGTGCTTTTAGAAACGAAAGGGGCTTTACGGCAACTTAAACTGATAGAAAATTTCTTAGAACCCTCAAACATATATATATATATTTTTTTTTTTAAAGCAGAGGCCCTAGAGAATAAATTGGTGGGTTTTGCTATTTTTTTTTATGTAACGCAGTATTTGCACAGTGTTTTTTTTAAACTGAATTTAAAAAAAAAATACACTCTTGAATTTTACTGCAAAAAAAAAAAAATACTAAACTAAATTTTACTATCCATACGCAACTTTTTCATAGCCTTTACAGATTACCACCGGATTTACAGAGAAGGTCTGGTGCTAGAATTACTGCCCATGATCTGACATTCTCAGAGATACATCATGTGTGGGCAGATTGCTGTTTGTGTGTGTGCAGGAGTCGACGCGTGTGTTCGCCTTTGTGAGCGGGGATGGGGGTGCGTGAAAAAAAAATTTACGGTACATTTTTATTATTTTAACACTGTCGCTTTAATTTTTTTTTTTATCACTTTTATTGCTGTCACAAAGAATGTAAACATCCCTTGTGACAGCCATAGGCAGTGACAGGTGCTCTTTATTGAGCGATCTGTTGTCAATAAAACCCCAGATCCCTCCTCTACCCTTAAATCGTTGTGATCAAAAGCTTTCCATTGTTAAAAATGGTGCCATTTACATAGGAGAAATCATAAGTTATGTATGCTCATCGCTTCCTGTTTTCTATATCATACAGGCGAACAGAGCGGTTCCAGTCTTTGTCTGCCTTTATGATCAGCGGGTGGAAGCGCCAGATGGTTGTTCTGGTGCGATGAGACAGCCCACGGAAGGGGAGATGTCCCATTCCGCTGCTTGCAAAAGCGATCCAATGGCTATTTAGCCACTCAGATTTCTTTTACAAGAGAGCCAACTGTCAGCTCTAAACCCTGCTGCTTACCCGCAGCAGGGCTAAATATATAGAAAACCTCTTGCCCGGAGTCCGAAACTGCATGTCCAGGGCATCGGGCTATAGGAATTGCACATCCCTGTCATTGCAAGTGCAATTTCCCTTACAAAGTGAACAGTTTAGTAATCAACTCTAGTGTCTCTGAAGAAGAAACACCTGAGCCGGCAAGGAAACTAGTTTATCCAGAGGACCAGAAATGACAGCCTTCCTATTTCATTACATATTTCCTTTAATACAAGTTTTTAAGTGTTACAAGCTATACCGTATGTAAGAGTACTAAAATGTTTGCTATTGTGCCACAGTGACAAACTCTAGGTAAATAGCTAAAAACACAGATAAAATATGCATAATGGGGGGCTATTTTACCTGCCAAAGGATTCGTATTTCTGTTTATCCAGTCCTGACATTTATCCAGCTCTACCACGAAGCACAGCCCTGTTTGGCAGGGCAGGAGATCCCATTGTTATCTACTTTAAAACCAGCAAGTCTGAAAGGAGACATAATTAGTGCCCTGATTATCAGTGCAGCCCCAAAAGTGCCCATCAGTGCTGCCAATCTGTGCCTGTAAGTACTGCCAATCTGTGCCCATCAGTGCCACCGGTCACTGCCACCTATCAGTGCCACCAGTCAGTGCTGCCTATTAGTACCTTTCAGTGCTAACTATTAGTGCTCATCAGTGCAGCCTTATCAGTGCTTCCTCATCAATGCCCACCAGTGTCGCCTCATCAGTGCCACCTCATCAGTGCCCATCAGTGCTGTCTATCAGTGCCCATCACTGAAGTCTATCAGTGCCCATCAGTGCAGCCTCAACGTACATCAGTGAAGGAGAACAATTACCTGTTTGCATAATTTTATAATAGAATTTTTTTTTAATTTTCAGTCTTTTTTAGTTTGTTTAGCAAAGAATCAAACACCCCAGTGGTGATTAAATACCACCAAAAAAGAAAGCTCTATTTGGGTACAGTGTTGCATGACTGCACAATTGCAATTCAAAGTGTGACAGTGCTGAAAGCTGAAAACTGGTCTGGGCAGGAAGGGGGTAAAAGTGTCCGGTAGGCAAGTGGTTAACAAAGCATATTTTATTTTTTAGTTTATTTCCACTTTATATAATTCCTGTAGTTCTTGTCCCCCATTTTCTCAGGCTGTGACTGGACAGTAAAAAGTGAAGCAGCAGACTGATGAGCTTATATACCTGTCATTCTGATTTCTACTCCTCTCAGCGTGTTCCTTGTTGGCACATAAGCACTTCAGCGCAACTGATTGGTTTCTCCCTCCCATAGTCTTAGCTCTGATATACAGGGGATTACAGGAAGCTGATAGCAATCGATTCAGAGACTAACACTGCTTGCATTTAAAAATGCATTTATTGAATACAGAACTGCAACAATTTATGTGTTTTATACCTGCCAGTGGTTCAGCTTCAAAGTGTTACTAAACCCAGGACTCTGCATTCACTATATCTGGTCTCCCACAGTACACAGTGCATGCAAATTATTTTAGTAAATATAAACTGCTAAATATATTTTCTCATCAGCAGGATTTAGCAGTCTTGCGACATCTATCAGTGTCCGGCTGAGCACTGGTTAATCTTGTAGGAGGAGTTTTCATTCGCCCCTGACTGTCCTATGAGGCTGCATGATCCCTGACCCTCTGTAACATCTACACTAATCCTAAAAAGCCCATACATATATATAATCACTTAGACTGTAAACTCCAAGGAGCAGGCCTCTTGTATTGAACTGCATTGGTGCTGTATTGTCTCCCTTTATATTGTAAAGCGCTGAGCAAACTGTTGGTGCTATATAAATCCTGTATAATAATAATTATATATATATATATATATTCAGGGCAGCACAGAGGTTAAATGGTTAGCACTTCCGCCTGGCGGCACTAGGGTCGTTGGTTCAAATCCCAACCACGGCACCACCTACCTGGAGTTTGCATGCTTTCCCTTTGCCTGCGTGGGTTTCCTCCAGATACTCTGGTTTCCTCCCACACTCCAAAGACATGCTGGTAGATGAATTGGCTCCTGTCTAAAATTGGCCCTAGCATGTGTATGTATGAATGTAAGTTAGGGACCTTAGATTGTACACAGCTTGAGGTTTAGGGACTGATGTGAATGTACAATATATATGTAAAGAGCTGCATGAATTGACGGCACTATATAAGTACCTGAAATAAATTAATAATAAATATATGTTTAATGTTTTCAACACAAGCATTTTCAGTGTTCTGCCTATCACTATTCCCCCCCCCCCCCCCGACTGTGATCTCTTCTCTTTGATACGGTGAATTGGATAACAAATATCATTTCTAAATGTTATGCAAATGGCTTCTAGCTATCAGCATTGAAGGCATTACAATGGATATTATTCTATTATTTAAATATTTTTGTTTTCTGTTTATGTGAAGAGAAGGTACCAATTCTGCCTGTAAACCATACAAACCATTTGTGAGACTAGTATATGAAAATGTAATAAAAATAAAAAAAAGATATGATTCCCTTTATTTTCCAAGATCTCTCCTGCGTCTCTATCAGCTTCACCTGGTAAAGGCTGCACACACAGCATCAATGGCAAAGTGCATATGCTAGAAGCTCGTATTTACTCAGTCCCTTTCTGTGTTGTCAATGAACCTAGCAAAAATACCTTCTAGTATATGCCTTCCAGGGGCAGAGGAATTGTTTTTTTTAAAGACTACGCACACTTACTGGTTGTTGCTCTGTAAATCTTTACTTGATTTCCTGAGAGCTGGCTGTCATAGGCATTTGAATCCTTACACTTCGGTAATGATCAGCATACTGCGCAACTGATTAGCCGGTGGCTTGTGTATGATTGCCATCCACCGCTGTGCCTTCTCACCTTTCTAATGAGGGGATCCACCACATGGGAATACCTGCTGGACCAAACCAGACTACACTGCAGTTCCTGCACAACTCTGCGGAGGAACTGAAGCCTTCGGGATGTTGCTTTGTCAGAAATCAATGGTTATTTTGTAGCTTTCACTGCTCATTGTGGCAATTCTGAATGGTATCCATCATCCACTTGATTCAATGGGAGGCAGGTGATGACATGAACTCGCACACTATAGAGAGGTGTACCCCCAGAGACACCACTCCTCCCTCTGACCTTCAAAACTCACATCCCCAGGGCAATCCCCTCCCTTCACACCAGCAATAACAATGGCAATCCATTAGCCTTCCACACAAATGACAACTACCATGATTGTGGATGGCAGCGCGACACACGGAGCAGCTACAAACTCCATTGTGCCATGCTATGGAAGTGAAGGCTTTATCTGATGTTCTCTCTTTGGCCGCCAGGGTGGCCACCAGTAGTGACAGGGTCTTCAGGTGACAGCTAGTCCATCATAGGGTAGAGGCCCTGTATGTAGGCACTGGCTAACCCAGGTGCCATCTAGGAATCATAGTCCATCATAGGGTAGGGGCCCTGTATGTAGGCACTGGCTAACCCAGGTGCCATCTAGGAATTACATATAAAGAACTCGGGACATGCGTGCCTTACCTGCACACAATGTAACCCTATTATGTTACATACACGTACACAGCTTTGGTCTACTGTGGTGAAACTAGAAATCCCATCATGCCTATGCCATGGGGAGTCATGCCGGTGGCCTTCAGAGTCTTGCAATGCTTCATGGGACCAGTAGTTCCACAACAGCTGGAGTGCTGAAGGTTGCCTACCCTTGCTCTACTGCATAGGCAGCATCGGTGGCGTCCGCCCTGATGCTACGTCTACCAGGCTCCCCGGAGCACCGGCTTCGGGAGAAGAAGACCGTCATAAGGAAGACAATGCAGACCAAACTGCACACACAACCAACACACGTCCCTTTTACTCACCCTCTCGAGCTTCTTCTCCGCGACTGCAGTTGCTGCAAATGTGCTTGATCTCCTTCCCTATGTGACAGTGGATGACAAAGGACACATTGTTGTTGGTGGGCTCTTTCAGAGGCTTCATCCTGACTAAATAGAAGGATTTCTTCTTCTGTTTGTCGCCTCTTCCAGTGCCAGGCAGTACAGAGCTCTCCCTGCAGCCAAAGGAAGGCAAAGAGAACATCCCAGGCTGCCTGCTGTTGTAGTTGGAGTGTGTGAGATCCGCCATCCGTCCCTCTGCTCTTAGCAGTCATCTCACACACACACACACATTCTCAAGCAGGACTAGAGGGGGAGGAGAGCAGCCCCAAGACTTGCATGACCTCTGGAAAGTGCTTGCACCAATCCAGGCACATCCAGGGTGGATGAAGCTCCTCTAGAATAACATTCCTCTGACTGTACCTGTCATGCCAGCATCTCATTCTCACATAAATCATAGCCGCCCAACCCCCCTCCCACTATCATCTTGTCCTGTCCCCCCCCCTCCATACACCAGCTGACCTTACTTCTCATTCTGCAGCTTTACACCACACAATGGGGAGCTGGCTGCCTTTTCTTTGGGGTTCTCGCACCCCTGTAATTCTGAAAATGCAGATTAAAAAAAAAAAAATGCACTCGTTACATTTAATTCAAAACATAATCCACGAACCAATTTATTATATGAACAATAAACCAAATATTGTCACACTTATGTAAATGTTGTCGGAAAGGCATTGCTAAACCTTGGCATCTGCCCCAAGTCTTCTTCTCTTAGATTGTAAGCTCCAAGGAGCAGGGCCCTCCTAACCCTCTTGTATTGAACTGTATTGTCTCCTGTTATTGTTATTATTATTATTGTTATTATACAGGATTTATATAGCGCCAACAGTTTGCTCAGCGCTTTGCAATATAACATCCTAGATTGTAAGCTCCAAGGAGCAGGGCCCTCCTAACCCTCTTGTATTGAACTGTATTGTTGCAGTATTGTCTCCCGTTATTATTATTATTATTATACAGGATTTATATAGTGCCAACAGTTTGCTCAGCGCTTTACAATATAACATCCTAGACTGTAAGCTCCAAGGAGCAGGGCCCTTCTAACCCTCTTGTATTGAACTGTATTGTCTCCTGTTATTGTTATTATTATTATTATTATAATACAGGATTTATATAGCGCTGACAGTGTGCTCAGCGCTTTACAATATAACATCCTAGACTGTAAGCTCCAAGGAGCAGGGCCTCCTATCCCTCTTGTATTGAACTGTATTGTTGCTGTATTGTCTTCCGTTATATTGTAAAGCGCTGAGCAAACTGTTGGCGCTATATAAATCCTGTATAATAATAATAATGATTATTATTTATTACAGGTACTTATATTACGCTGTCAATTTACGTAGTGCTTTACGCATATATATATTGTACATTCACATCAGTCCCTAACCCTCAAGGGGTGTACAATCTAAGGTCCCTAACTCACATTCATACATACACATACTAGGGACAATTTAGACAGGAGCCAATTCACCTAACAGCATGTCTTTGGAGTGTGGGAGGAAACTGGAGTACCCGGAGGAAACCAACGCAGGCACAAGGAGAGCATGCAAACTCCAGGCAGGTTGTGCCATGGCTGGGATAAGAACCAACAACACTAGTACTGCCAGGCAGAAGTGCTAACCATTTAGCCACTGTGCTGCCCTTAATAATAATAATATTAAGCACCCTGGGGTTCCTTTTGCAGTACGTTTCGCTATCGTTCCAGATATGATCCTGTAGACAAACATATTTCTTCAATTGGATTTGATTTCAATTTTTTTTTTGTTTTTTGTTTTTTTGCAGGGAGTTTATAGTGTTTTTGTATATATGCATCAGGGGGGATTTACTAAAACTGGTGCAGCTGTACACAGTAGCCAGACAGCTTCTAACTTCAGCTTGTTCATTTAAAGTGTTAGGCTCCATGTACACGGGACACTTCTGAACGATGGAAACTGACTGCTGGAAAATGTAGGTTAAAAAACGTCTGTTTAGCCACGTTTGCATACCGCGTTTATGTGCGTTTGCGTTTAGAAGCGTTTTTTAAAGATAACCTCAGGAGAACCTCCCAAATGCCCAGAATGCACTGAAAAACAGTAAAAAATTAACTATTTCAGACATTTTGAGAGAAATAGAGAGAGCAGAAGCAGAGAGAGCTGTATTTGAGATAAGCTGTCTTTTTTTGTGGTGTTTGGATGTGTTCCAGCTCATTTCTGTGCAGAAATTATTGCAGCAGTGTCTAACATTTTCTTTCATGCAAAACCTCAAAGTATGGTGTACCAGGTCCATTTGAGTACCGGGAAAATGCTTTGCATGCATTTTTCATGATGAAAAAAGGCTCTAGACAACATCTGGAGATGGAAGAGTTAAAAAAAAAATTCCAAACGCTTATAAACACGGTTAGCCGCGTTTACAAGTATTTGGCATTTGAAACGCTAATAAAATCTACTCCTAAACCCAAGTTTGGTGCATTAAAAAAACGGTTGTAAACTCAAATGCCTGTAAAAGACTGTAAACGACAGTGTGTACATGGACACATAGGAAAACATTAGGCAGAGTTCAGGGGATGCTGAAAAAAAACGCAGAAAAGCTCCTAAATGTGAGTTTGTCAGCTGCAGTGTACATGGAGCCTTACTAAACCCAGGACCCTGCACTCAGTATACTTGGTCTCCCACAGTACACATAAAATGGAAATGCAATTATTTTAGTAAATATAAACTGGTAAATACATTTTCTCATCAGCAGTTAGAGCAGTTTTGTGACTTCAGTAGAGCACTAGTTAAAGCTTGTAGAAGGAGTTTTCTTTCTGCTCTAGGAGGATGTGAAACCTTTGACCCTCTGTCTGGACAGTGCTGATCGGCCCTGTGCTGTTCATATGCACTCTCCCAAGAAGAACAAAAACCTCTCTAGCAATACACACAAAACTGAGCATGTGCATGTGACTATGGATTCAGTCTGTATCAGGTAGTCATTTCAACAAGAGGAGGGACAGTGGAGACAGGATCAAACAGCCTTTTTACACAATGTAGAGGATTAACCCCTTAGGTTCCACAGTGAGTATAACAAGCAAGCTTTACTGCTATACAGACTGATTTTACTGTTGTGGGTTTAGTAAAACTTTAAGCTTTGAACATTAAACCTGGAAGCTGGTTGGTTTCTACGCAGAGTTGCACCAGATTTTGCACCAAGCAGTTTTAGTACATAACCCCCATAGCTCACACTACTTTTTACACACATAATTAAATGAGACAATGAGGCTGGTTTACTAAAGGAGTTGCAAATGTTCACACACACAAAAAAGTGAAGATTCCCTTTAATTCACCAATCATGTGAAAAGCAAGTTCTTGTTTGTTTATTTCATCTGTACACGATTGTATACAAGATTTTTAAGATTTTTTTCTTTAATTGTTTTTTTTTTCTCTAATTGTGTACTTTTTTGTGAATGTTATTAACTTCTTTAGTAAATGAGCCTTGTAGATGGCACATCCTGAAGTTGTAGTCAGACAAATCCAGTATCAATCCAAGCTATTCTGCCTTTTAAGTTGACCTCTAATGCGCTGCAAAAACATTGTCCTTTGAAGTGTTAATAAACCCAGGACTCTGCATTCACTATAACTGGTCTCCCACAGTACACACAACATGGAAATGCAACTTTTAAAGCAAATATAAACTGCTAAATACCTTTTCTCATCAGTAGTATATAGCAGTCTTGTGACTTCTATCAGTGTCCAGCCAAGCACTGGTTAAAGCTTGTAGGAGTTTTCATTCTCCCCTGATTGTCCTATAAGGCTGCATAACCCCTGACCCTTTGTCTGGACAGCACTGATTGGCCCTGTGCTGATCACATGCACATGCAGCAAGAAAAAACCCTAAAAAACCTCTCTAGCAATACACATCAAACTGAGCATGTGCATCTTGCCACCAAGGCTCTTCTCTATCAGCAGATATATTGGGGACAGTAAAAGAAGGGGAGGATCAAAGGAGACAGGATCAACATCCTTTTTACACAATTCGGAGGATTAACCCCTTAGGTTCCACAGTGAGTATAACAAGCATACTTTACTGCATATACAGACTGATTTTAATGTTGTGGGTTTAGTAACACTTTAATAATAATGTATATTAAAGTGGTGGTAAACCCTTACATATACCCAGTAAAGTGACTGGCCGTAGCTGATACACAGAGATAAAAGCACTTATCCTTTTAACTCTGTTTCCTGACCTAAACCAGCCCACGCTCCCCATCCCAGATGTGTACTTACCTCAATGTGACAGCTGCGGTCTCAATTTTTGTCTATATCGTCCACTGAAAGTCCTGAAGGTCTTTGGTGCTCTGGCTGCTCCTGACCATCTCCTGACCATTTCTTGGTTAGGGACACCGCCCAGTAAAATTCGATGGGGAGTGTCTGTGCAGGGACAGTGAGCACACTGAAGATTCTCAGTGTAGGATACAGACAAACACCAGGGACCGTGGCCACTGAATCAAGGTAAGTAGGCATCTGGGGAGGTAGGGACTGGGCCAATCTAGGTCAGGAAAATGGATCAAATGGATAAGTGCACCTATGCTTTAAGGCCGGGCTCATATTTTGTGATGCATGTTATTATGTGTGATGTTTCATGCTAAAATGTAATGTTATGGCAGTCAATTCATTTCATTATATATATATATATATGCAAAAACATTTGTAAAAAATTTGTAAAACGAGGCATTATTTTCAATGGATTTTCATTTGTAAACCAAAAATTACGTTAACCAAGGCGTTCGTAAACCGAGGCGAGGTACACCTGTATGTATATATATATATATATATATATATATATATATAAACAGTTTTTTTCTTATTGTGACTTGCGAAAATTGGAAATCCATTCACACCTTGTGTTTAACTTCTTTTAAACAAAGAACACAGAGGGGAGAATTTAATTATAATACTGATAATGGCATAAACTTTGAATATAAATATATGAGTTAAATATCCCATAGGGCTGCTTGGGTGACTATGGCACAGCTAAAATCTTTATTTATTCATTATTTTATTGATTTCAGGTACTTATATAGCGCCGTCAATTTTTGCAGAACTTCACATATATATTGTACATTCACTTCAGTCCCTAACCCTCAAGGGCATACAATCTAAAGTCCCTAACTTACATTCATACATACACATACTAGGGCCAATTTAGACAGGAGCCAATTAACCTACCAGCATGTCATTGGCGCGTTGGAGGAAACCCACGTAGGCACAGGGAGAATATGCAAACTCCAGGCAGGTGGTGCCATGGTTGGGATTACCAACCAATGATGCTAGTCATCTCTTCTTTGCATCACTTTTATTGCCTAGACAAGCCATTCCCAACCAGGGTTCTGTGGAACCCTACTGTAGGGTTCCACCAGAGGGGTTCCTTGAGCTGTGGCTAATTGACTTTCCATTTGATGGTGTCTGCTTTGTGCCAGGGTCAAGGCCACTGGTCAGAGCCAGCAGCATGACAACAATTGCTTTTTTTAGTTGTCTATAAGGGTAGCATTCTGACCGCCACTTTGCAGGTTTTATTCTTCCTATGGACCGCCAATGCAAGAGGACTTTTTTTCATCGACCTCAGATTAATTGGTTTTAGTAGGGTTCCTTATAACCTGAAAAGTATTTTAGGGGTTCCTCAGGAGTAAAAAGATTAGGTGCCTAGTGTAGACACTACTTTACTGTTTTTTTTCCTGCACCAGCCTGCATTGTGGCACCTCTCTGCAAATGCATACACATCTTCCTCTCTTTGCTGCAGTGCTGATCAAAGCTGCCCACCCTATCCAGCTACAGTATTCATGCCAGTCTTTGTCTTTAATTGTTTTTAATTAAAACATTGGCACAAGTGGTTTATTGTTTTAGTACATACGATCAGATATTCATAGAAACTGTTGCACAGCACTTAAAAGTGAATTGGCACAGACTGGTGAACCACCACATTGTTAATTTAGTACAATAAAAATGTGTCACTATTTACAACACAAAACTGGCATTTTTCCCTTTGTTAATGTGTTCCTAAACCCAGGACCCTGTATTCACTATATCTGGTCTCCCACAGTACACAGAACATGGAAATGAAATTATTTTAATAAATATAAACTGATAAATACCTTTTCTCATCAGCAGTATATAGCAGTCTTGTGACTTCAGCAGAGCACTGGTTAAAGTTTGTAGGAGAAGTTTTCCTTCTGCTCTAGGAGAATGTGAAAGTCCTGACCCTCTGTCTGGACAGTGCTGATCGACCCTGTGCTGATCACATGCACTCTCCCCAAAAAAAAAACTCTTTAGCAATACACACCAAACTGAGCATGTGCATGTGACCACAGATTCAGTCTGTATCAGGTGGCCATTTCAACAAGAGGTGGGGCAGAGAAGACAGGATCAAACAGCCTTTTACACAATGCAGAGGATTAACCCCTTAGGTTCCACAGAGACTATACCAAGCATGCTTTACTGCATATACAGACTGATTTTACTGTTGTGGGATTAGTAACACTTTAATGCCCTCTTTGACCTAAATATTTTTTTAAATCGGTGACCTGATGGTTGTACAAAAATGATAAATGCATGAGAATTCAATGTGTATGTATAAGCATAAGTGCGGTTGACACGGTCAACTGACCGAAAGAGACAAAAGAACATTGCTAAAGATTGTGACCTGGAAAAGGAAAACAATTGGTGCAAAAGTGACTGCGGAGCTCAATCTTAGTTCCATGAAGACTGAGACTGAGCTTTTGCAGCAGTTGTTTTTCTATTCTGAGTCACAATCCTGCACAATATCCTTTTGTCTCTTTCCATCAGAGTACCATGTCAACCGCGCTTATGCTTATCAGACGACGTTTTCCCAGAAACTGTATATGCCATCAACCTTTGATACTGTACCCCGCGACACAGCAAATGAATTGTCAGCTTTGACATGACTCCTTACTACTAGCAGCACATGCAGTGAATGACAAAAGTGAGGCTTATTAGTGTATTTAGGTTTTGTGCTGCCCTAGGCAACACAAAAATCGGACACCCCCCCTCAGAGAGATCCTGGCATTGACCAACAGCACCTCTGTCCCCCCCCCCCCACCCCACCCACAGAGAAATTCACTCACCTTTACAACTCCAGACATCCATGGGAACGAGAGTCAGGCTCTGCATACACAATCAAGCAGTCCGCAGCCTCTCTCGGCTCCCACCTGCTCCCCATGCCGCAAGTGTCCCTTTTTCAAGGGGGAAGTGCTGCCCCCCCCCTGAAAAATGCCACCCTAGGCAACTACCTTGTTTGCCTTGTGGTAAATGCGCCCCTGTTCCCACCTGTTAGCTAGGTGTCTCATCACACAGCGGAAGCAAAACAAAGGTTACATCATTTCTGCTTTCAATGTGAAACATGTCGTCACCTTTACACCTGCAAATCACGTAACACCTGTATATAAGTGATGTAAAAATGGATGATAACAGAAAATAAAGATGTATGTATAAACTTTGACGCCCTCAGGTGATTTATTACAACTTGTTTAGCAGTTGGTCAAATATTCAGTACTTTTGAAGGTAAACTTACATTAGGCTTCAGAGGTCTTGTTAGGAAGGCCAGGGTGGTTCGATTTTGAATTCAAAGTAAGTTACAGACCTTCTGAAATTTGATAGGGCAATTTGTCCTTCTGTATACAACTTTTTCCCAGTGGATAATCTGATTTGTAAACTTTTCCACTGGAACATGCTATGGTGGATGGGTGTTAGCACAAGTATTTAGGCACCCCTTCGAATATTATACCTTCAGCTGGAAGCAAACTCCAACTCCTTTACTGAGCATTTTGTTCCACGTTATTCCACGTTATGGCATTGCAATCCAATACTAAACATTATCAGGAACATCTACCAGAGTTCAGTACCCATGCAGAGTAGCCTTATAATATCATCCTGTTCCCAAGATTAGGGGTGCACTCCAGCACATTAGGCCCAGGAAAAACCCTCCCATGGGAAAGCCACATAGTTGCAAGCCAAGGACACAATCCCCAATGCTAACACTCCTTGCCACTGCTTGCTCTATACATCAACTCCAGCTAAGCTCCACCCACTTTATTTATATAGGACTCTGCCAAAGGGAGCAGAACTGAGGCATTGCTTGGGAGGCACCAGGAGGAGCCCAAACTAAGAGCAAAACATTAACACCTTCCTGTAGTGTGGCCACGGTTCTTCATCTAATAAACCAAACAGACAGATTTTAGGTGTACACAAGATAGGGAGACAAATTAGCCAGTAAAGTAATCATCTGGTAAAAAAAGCTATAATTGGATAGCTTCATCTAAGGAGCATAAAATCAGCCTGCGGTTGGGTACATTAGGGAGTTCAGACTTTAAAGCGTGCAATATTATTATATTGCAGCTTACCAACTCTTAGATGTGGTGGCTGCATTAGTTTTCTTTTTTTAGGCTTAAATTCTTTTATTTTCACTTGGTGATCTGTCCAGTAAGTCTGTTTTTTTTTTTCAACAGAACAAGCTCTTCTGAAGATGTAGCAGTTAGAAAGTTGAGACAAACCATTTACCACTGAGTGGGGTGCTTACAATGATCAGCTTTTATTTAGTTATGCAAATCCTTTACCCAAAAAGGAACAAAGCTGTGGCTGCTTAAAAAGTTTTAGTTGAAGTTTGGCTTCCATTTGTCAGCGTATCTATATCTGCTAGTGCAGTTAACCCCAAAGTGACAATGCTGCTGTTCAAAGGTACAAAACTATCACTCTTTCTCCTTCATCCAAAGTCAGGGCACTCTAATACAGTATGTGCGTTACTGGCTGGATCACTAGGTGAAAACAGAGGAAAAAACATCCACCACATCTAATGTTTGGTAAGCTGCAATATATTACATTTTTGGCTTTGGGTTTTATATCGCTATAACATGATTTTACTTGCTGCATTCTTGTTCTGAGTCATGCTTATATTTGTTCTGCATGCTAGTTCTGAGGCCTGGAACACCACCTCAATAGTTATCAATTTATCAGTGTTGTTTCCTCATGTCAGTTTTTTTTAGATACTGAAACCGGGTAACCTATAGCTACAGAAAAATGGCAACTGATCCCACACAGGACGCTGACTCACAGTGACCACAACTAAACCAGTAATGTAATAAAAGATGGCTTCAGCTCTGCTTTCCATTCATAGGAGAAGTCCCTCAGACACTTTACCCCCTAATTGACTTAATCGTCGGGGCCACTTTTATATCTGTTTAAAAATCTTTATACATTATACTTATAGGCAGGTGCAGTCTACTTTCTCCACCGCAGTGGCATGGCAGAGGGAGAAAAAGTCAAGAGGAACAAGGCTCCTCTATGGTTTCCTGGGTCACTGAGAAAGCTATCTGGTTGGATACTACCTCTGGTGGCCATCTTGGGTCAAGGCAAAGTCTATTTAAGACCCTGGCTCCCAGGTAGGGATAGGGACACACCATCCTTCTTGGAATCTTCCCATGTGGTACTGGCTAGGCCACATTCCACCCATTGAAACAGATGCTGTCTACTCATCCAAGACCTGCTCCATTCCACATTGCTTCCATAACCTGTGAGTACTCCCGGTCAGGTGCCATCTCACCGGGCTGTTCTTAAAGCTGAACGTTGACTTTAATACAAGTTCTGTTCCTGCAGCTGGACTGTGTATTTATGATTCTGCACCTCCCCACTCTCTGTGATAATAAGGCCTATTACAGCTACAGATACTCAGCAACAGAAAACTGTTTTAAATGCAATCTCCACAAGGCGATATTTAGGCGGGCAGCAGTGGGTAGGGACGGCCGCTAGCAAGAATCAGTAAATTCTTGCTGAAGGAGCTAAATGCGCATGCACACTGTGTGTGAGAACAACACTGGCTGTCAGATTTGTACTTCATATGGTTAAACGGAAATACCAAACCTGGATGTAGACAATGTTCCTGGCCATACACAAACTGACCACAGATAATTGGCCAGTTTGTATGCGGCCATAGGATAGAGTACAGAGGCAGCTTTGAGCCACCTTTGAACGTGGCAAACTATAACCCCAGCTGCCCATGTAAATGTAGCCCTAAATAAATACAGTGACAAGGAAGAACTCGATGAACTCCTCCTGTTTGCTATCATAGGTTAATATGTTCTTATAGTCGATAGGGAATCATAATATATGCATTAAATACAAGAAATCGTTCTCTTTTAATTGATATTCTCCTAACTTTCCTAAAATAAGCATCTCCATGCTTGGAATCTGAATTCCATTGTGCCTGCATGACACATTTTAATGTTCCAGGTCAGTGTAGTTTTCTCCACGTGGAAAAGTGACGTACAGATGACATGTGCTGAACATGTGCAGCTCATCTCACTGATGCCTAACAGCCACTATGAACAACTGAAAAGCTGCCACCAGGAACATTGGGAAAGGGAAGTCTAGTTATGGAATTTCAACAATTTGCAGATTAGTTACAGGAATGTTAAAAGTAAACAATGTATGACTGTAGCAAGCAAATGCTTGGAACATGGCATCACTGCACCTACACATTCTCAATAAATAGGAAGATGAAATATTAAATGACCTATTCAGAAAAATGTAAGAAAATGAATTAAAGGAATTCTATAGTCACACCTTACAGTACCCTTTCATTTTTTAACATCAGTAACAATACAACATCATAATAACAATTCAAATAATAGTTATTTTGACAATTGTCAGGATCAGAGGGGTAAACAGGCCCTTGGCAGACAGTTCAGTAAACTTAAATTCCACTTTATGCATCAGCACACAGAAAAGCGACAGGCTTTGTCTTCAGAATCAGTTTAAACAAGACAGGTAAATTTCCCATTAGTACAACACAGTCTTACATGAATAACTTTCAGCGTCCCAGCCACAGCATACACAGTATTTCAAAGTCCCTGTTAAAGGCAAGCTCACCAAGCAGATCAAATTCAGATTATCGAGACTTCCAGACAACATTCAGGTCTCCTCATTACAGATAGCAAAACTGCCATCCACCAGCCATCAGCTGCCTAATAAACAGGCCTGAAAGGGAAATACCTGTCCTTTTCAAAATAACCCCCTATGGAACCTGCTCCATGTCTACACAACCAAATTTAAGCTTACTTTAAATCTCCTTTCATGTTGTAATTGCTGCCCATCTGCTGGCCATGTCTTTCCACAACTTCTTGGTTTCACTTCCCATTTCTAGGGACTACATATCCCATGATGCCTTGCTCCGTACAAGCTGTGATTGCTGTACTGACTCCACATCCTGAAACTCCTCCTCTCAGCATCTCTCTAGGTCAGAAGGCAGGCTCTGTGAAATGTGTGACACAGCAACGCCTACTCACAGGGCATAGGGAATATGCGCCAGGATCTTCATAAAGTAAGTTTACAAACTTCAAGATTGTTAAAACTGCAAAGAGAACTTATGGTGCTGCTCCAAGTCAGAAAGCAGAAGAGGGTTACCCCATCAGTATACAGAAAGAGGGAGCCAGAGTCCCAAAGTGCTTCCAGTGGCTCCAATGTGACAGAGAAACAGACTTCACTGTAACCAACCCAATGAGTCAAGAGTATGAGATGGCCTCAGCTGCTACTCCGGTAACACCCTCTGATGTGTTTTGCCCCACCCACCTCTGTGACCAATCCCCGGTGGATGGGGCAAAACGCATCTGAGGCGTGGCCATAGAAGCAGCTGAGGCCGTCTCATACACCTGACTCATTAGGCTGGTTAGAGAGGCATCCCTTTCTTTATCACATTCAAGATTGTTCAGTTTAATAGGAGTAGGCTGGAAATAATTGAAAAACAGTGTGGAAATTTTGGTATCGTGGAACTTTGGATTTACCTTCACTTTCATTCACAGTGGCATTGGTGATCAGGAAGTAAATTTCTCTCATGGGGACTCAACAATAAAGACCTGACAGTGGTTCTAACTTCTAACCCCTCACCACTCAAAATCTACAAAAACAGTTTTGTCTTTAAGGCCAATTCACACTATGTATGGTGACTGGCATTTTTCTGCTCAGTCACCCCCAGAACACACAGAAAACAATTGTTTTCTGTGTGTCCTATTCACACTGCAACACAGGCCAGAGATGCGCTGCAGTGATCTGCAATAAAATGGAGATATGCTGCATTTTATTATAGCACACTGTATAGCACGTTCTACATAATTGCATGTGACTGTACAGCAGCGCATTATGCTGCTGTACGGTAACATGAATGAAATGTCACTTTTGTACACTTCAAATAAAGTTCAGTGTAAAAAAAGAGGGCTGTGTGATGTGCTGATGTGTGATTCCAACTGCCCCCTACTGCAGTTGGAATAGACAGTTGCCAGACAGGTAAACTGGTGCAGTTTACTCTCCGGCAGCTGTCCGTTCAGTGTGAACAGGCCCTTAGTTATATTTTAGACTTTCTTTGGAATTAAAACGTTCATTGCATTATGCTTACCTCATCTATATAGCAATTCATTATAGCTGAAGTTGATCTAATGATCTAAAAAATTGACTTGTTAAAAAATAGGCTGCAATAGGCTGCATCACTGATCAGTGTATAAGAGTGTAACAGTGCACAGTAACACCATTGGGAGGATTCCTCCATCCATCTTGCTTGTGTGGATGGAGGAATTTGTTCAGTTTTTTTAGATCAGCCCCCTGGCTGCGTTGTAATTGAACAAAACTGTAGAAGTTGCAAGCAGTCCAAGTCCAGAAATGATGCTTATAAATAAGGGTTTGAAAAGATCACTCTATGATTGCTGAAATGGAAGCTCAGAATCTCAGCAGTACTTAAAAGAGTTAAATATACAGGCAGTGAAGGATGATTTTGCCAGCAGCCATTTTCAGCAAATGAGATGCGCTACCTGCTAGGATTTTTTTAATGCTCAAATATAGCTGATGTTTCCCTAGGGACAAGCAATGGTTTCCTTCCTAAAACTGCAATCGTTATCCAACAATTTTAATTAAGCAATTCAAGTACGGTATGTTTCTTTGGCGGTTTTAAGTTGTATATTTGTATGAAGCTTGATTAATGATTATTTAGATGGCCTAATCTGAACTCTTTTTTTTTTTTTTGTATGTATCCTATGTAAATCTTATATTCAGTTAGAAAGATGTGGGCTGCAATATCCACATATCAAATAGTAGCATGTTTAAAGTGCAAACTGTTAAAGCCATTGAATAAATGATTTGGTTTGCAGACAAGTGATGATGATTGACAATAGGAAGCAGTTGTAAAGAATTTCACCAAGCTGTAAATAATTCTTGTATCTTTTCACAGCTTAGTAAGCAACAGTTCACCAGTACAGCTGCTATAGAATACCCCTAAATGTTCTTTTGGGACAATTTGCATTTTGCATACATTGCTGGATTTCAGATTTTAGAAAAGGAGAAAGGTCGACTAAATAATGTTGTATTGTCTCTTAAATGCAAATAAATATTAATAATGGACCAATGATGAATTATTAGTAACCGAGTTACCAATAATTGGCAAGACAGAGTTACCAAGGGGTACCTGTGCAAGACTCATTTTTGGGCCCCTATTTAGCTGTTGGCCAACAAAAAAGACTTACACCATTTACTGAATGAAAGGTAAAAGCCAGCTATGTATGCTTGACAGTGGGAGCGGTCCCAGCATCCATCTGACCACATCTAGTAAAAATATTCAGGGCCCCTATGCACAACAAGCACAAATGTATATCTGTCCCTGCTGCAAGGTTAGTCTTGTGATCACTGTTGTTTCAAAAGATGCTACAATTATCAGTTTAGCAAAGTACAGTATCTACAGTATCAGGTAAAGGACACATTTTCAGTCTTGATTAAAGCATCTGTTTTATTGCTTCAAATATCCAAACATGTTTATGGAAAGTTCCTATTTTGTTATCATATTGATTTCTTCATGACTGTGTGCTTGACATGAACACAAAATCACAATACCAAAGATGGCTGCAGACAGTAGAGAATACACTATATTGCCAAAAGTACTGGGACACTTGCCTCTACACGCACATGAATTTTAAAGACATCCCAGTCTTAGTCCGTAGGATTAATTACTGAGTTGGTCCACCATTTGCAGCTATAAGGGCTCGTTCACACTTGACTTTATTTCTACCTCTTGCCAAACACCCCTATAGCGTTTGACAGGCGTTAGACAGGCGTTTGGGAAGCTTTTTTAACGCTCCTCAAACGCTCCCCAAACGCCCTATGAGCGGTTTTGAAGCAGTTGATAGGTGTTTGCCAAGCGTTAAAACCGCACCACAAATGCCTATGATGAAGTAAAATGGTATTAACACTCCGCAACCGCCTTGCAACCGCCTCGCGACCACGTCGCAACTGAATCGCAAACGCCTGCTAGGCGTTTGAAGAGCTGCACCATAGACTTGAATGGGAGGCTTCAAGTCCTCCTGATTCGACACAAGCGTCAGTTTTGCATCGATGCAACGCGTCGCTATGCTAACTCTTCAGTGTGAACAGCACTGTGTGCTGACATGTACAGAATTTTCATAGGCATTTGAGAAATGTTAAAAACACTTCCAAAATGCCTGTCTGACGCTTGCTGACAAAGCAAGTGTGAACGTAGCCTTACTCTTCTGGAAAGGCTGTCCGCAAGGTTTAGGAGTGGGTCTATGGGAATGTTTGACCATTTTCCAGAAGCGCATTTGTGAGGTCAGGCACTGATGTTGGACAACACGCCCTGGCTCACAGTCTCTGCTCTACTTCATCCCAAAGATGTTTTATTGGGTTGAGGTCGGGCCAGTCAAGTTCCTCCACCCCAAACTTGCTCATCCATGTCTTTATGAACGTTGTTTTCTGCACTGGTGTGCAGTCATCTTGGAACAAGAATGGGCCATCCCCAACAAGCCCTGGCTCAGTCTCTGCTCTACTTCATCCCAAAGATGTTTTATTGGGTTGAGGTCGGGCCAGTCAAGTTCCTCCACCCCAAACTTGCTCATCCATGTCTTTATGAACGTTGTTTTCTGCACTGGTGTGCAGTCATCTTGGAACAAGAATGGGCCATCCCCAACAAGCCCTGGCTCGCAGTCTCTGCTCTACTTCATCCCAAAGATGTTCTATTGGGTTGAGGTCAGGCCAGTCAAGTTCCTCCACCCCAAACTTGCTCATCCATGTCTTTATGAACCTTGTTTTCTGCACTGGTGTGCAGTCATGTTGGAACAAGAATGGACCATCCCCAACAAGCCCTGGCTCGCAGTCTCTGCTCTACTTCATCCCAAAGATGTTCTATTGGGTTGAGGTCAGGCCAGTCAAGCTTCTCCACCCCAAACTTGCTCATCCATGTCTTTATGAACCTATTTTTCTGCACTAGTGTGCAGTCATGTTGGAACAAGAATGAACCATCCCCAAACTTTTTCCACAAACTTGGGAGCATGATATTGTCCAAAATGTCTTGGTATGCTGACACCTTAAGAGTTCCCTTCACTGGAACTAAGGGGCCAAGCCCAACCCCTTAAAAACAAACCTGCACCATAATCTCCCCTCCACCAAACTCTGCACTTGGCACAATGCAGTCAGGCAGGTACCATTCTTCTAGCAACCACCAAACCCAGACACATCCATCGGATTTCCAGGCTAAGGAGTGTGATTCATCACTCCAGAGAACACATCTTCACTTCTCTAGAGTCCAGTGTCAGCTTGCTTTACACCATTGCATCTGACACTTTGCATTGCATTTGGTGATGTAAGGCTTGGATGCAGCTGCTTGGCCATGGAAACTCATTCCATGAAGCTCTCTATGAACTGCTGTTGTACTAATCTGAAGGCCACATGAGGTTTGGAGGTCTTTAGCTATTGACTTTGTAGACAGTTGGTGACTTCTGCGCACTGTACTCTTAAGCATGTGCTGACCCTGCTCTGTCATTTTATGTGGCCTACCACTTCATGGCCGAGTTGCTGTTATTCCCAGTTGCTTCCACTTTGTTATAATACCACTAACAGTTGACCATGGAATATTTAGTAGCAAGGAAATTTCACGGATGGACTTATTGCACAGGTGGCAACCTATCACGGTACCATGCTTGAATTCACTGAGCTCCTGAGAGCGACCCATTCTCTCACAAATGTTTGTAGAAACAGTCTGCTTGCCTAGGTGCTTGATTTTATACACCTGTGGCCATGGTGATTGGAACACCTGAATCTAATGATTTGGAGGGGTATCCCAATACTTTGGCAATATAGTGTATTTGCAAGTTCACATGTAGGCATGCCCATGACTCTGGCCAGGGCTTACCAAGTCTGCTAGAGGGAAAATTGTATTGGCTGGGACAGATTTTCCTGAATGATAACATTTTTTTTTTACTACAGAGAAATATTTTTTCCAGCATGCTCCTCCATGATACAAACATGCAAGTATGCCTGATGCCTAAAGTTGCAAACTTGAGGAATGTTTTTACTTTAGAAGGACTATTTTATGGCTAGTTGCACATGCATGGCTGCCTATTCTCAAATAAAACAACACTTTCCTCCACGTTTACACTATTATAGGTCAAGAGAACCATATCGTTGAAAGTATTTGGCTTATAATGCTTAGCTGACTTTGCTCTAAAAGATCATTTTGATCCTTTTGAGGTTACACATTTGATTATTGTAGATCTGGTGATCAGAGTGTAGCTAGGTATAACATGCCCTTGCCTTTTCTTTAAGTTAAAAATATACTACAATAAGCTTCACATGCCCAGGTGTTTTCATTAAGCATTATATAGAAATGTTGAAGGGCGTTATAGACAATAGCTGTGACCACAATAAGCACAATCAAGTAAATGTCACAGAGAAGCTTTTATTGCTATTATAGGTCAAGAATGGTAAAACTATGTACTTATATGTCTTCCTAACATTGGGCACGGTAAATATTAACAGTTCACATAATCTATTTACTGCTGTGTCCTGTATTTTGTCTACAGTAGACTTAGCAAATCAAACGAATTTAGAATTGTCTCTGCATTTAAAACAAGAATGCTGTCTCAAGGTATTTTGAATCCATTTAGAGATGAGTTCACGGGGTGAGATTTTAAGGTCTACCACCCAAGCTATATTTCTAGCACAGCAATCATGGACAGATTTCTTCCTTAGAGTATTAAGAACAGAAGTGGGATTACACAAACCTTAATTATTTGCGTCCATCTGTTCATTTAAAAAGCCTGACAAACAAAACAAAACACCATTATGTTTTAAAATGAACTCTTTCTACACTCATGAAAAAACTAAATGTCTTACATTGGTCATTATTGGTTGTTCAACAAAGCAGCACCATATTATTTGAAAAGAATAGAGTATATTGAGACTGTTCAATACAATACTGAACTTACATTGACGGTATGTTGCGCTGATTTGTTTTGTATGTGTACTGTTCCCAAATTAATACATTTGAAATGTTCTGAGATCTTCAACAATTAACACCAAACTTGTTTTTAAAAATTGTTCATATTTGAAAAAAAAATTAATAGTAGTAATGGAATCCATATCAATGCTCCTTAAAAGCAAAGTATTATATATTTTCAGTATATTTAACTTTAACTTCAAATTATTTTTGATGTGACTTTAGGGTCTGTGGGGACTGGCTTTGGGCTTGTGTTGATGGGTAAACAAAGTCTGCATTTAAAATGAGTATGAGACACTTTTGAGACTGGTGAGAATTCATTGACCAGTGTAGTTGACCTGGTTCAAGATACTTTTGCATTCCAATAGATTTGTATAGGGGGAAATAGAGTTCTGATGTGAAAGCCCATCAACAGAGGCCCTTAGGTGCTTATTCTTCTGTATTTTTGCTATGGTTTTAAATGTAGAGATTTGCAAATTAGCCGCAATATTCATCTATGTTTTATTACAACTGGTCACCATCCAACCTTTGAGGTGCATTATATTGAGCAGGTTGGCAAACTCATAGTCTTGAATTTTAGGAAGAGGCAATAAAGCATTATTATTGTGTTAACACTACAAAAGGAAAGCAAAGCCTGCAACATTTTCCAGCAATGTGGCTGATTTATTTACATATATAATTACAAACTATACATAGAAGTTAGTTTTATACAGCGTGAATGTACACTGAAAAGAATATTTTGGGCAAGCATATCTCTTTAAAATGTACATCCAGAACTTGTAGAAAGGTCTGTATTCCCTTTAACCCAAAATATATGCTGTACCTATTTAATGTTTTCTAACTACCCTTACCTGATTCTTGAGATAAACACCTAGGAGATAAGATCTCCTCTGCAAAATTGACAACCCTGATTATGCCACTGCAGAGGCTCCTGATGCATTTATTAAAGCCAACTGCAAAATTGAACTCACCTATTACTGGAAATAGATAGGAATTTTCAGATCTTCCCCTCGGAGTTCCAAAAATGCTGATAAATGACATAATGCATCTGCATCTACTGAAAACTGAAATACCAGCTTTGGATGGACAGGCTAATAAAATGGTGTTAGGAAAATAAATACAATAAATATGCAATATAAAACATTCCTTTGGGGAACCCCAATTTTGCCACCATTAGAACACAAATGACTAATTTCCAGTCGCAAACAACAACCTTCAGGGGGAATCGGCAACATAGGGGAATTCTAGATATATAGCCAGAAGTAAACAGATCAGGATGTGCTTATCATTTAGTAATATATGTGTTTGAAACAGAAATAGCAGAAGCACTTTGGGGTAAAAAAAATTAATCATAGAGGCCTGAAGTCACAGACATATCTGTTAAAAGCATTACATGCAGACTCCATCATTTGATATATGAACATCTGGGACTATATTTGTAATGACATGCAGTCATTTTGGTTTTGTCCAGCAGAGACACATGATTGGGATTTTCATTCCCAATGAGGTATCCAGATTCACATAAAGAACTCTATTAGAAAAACTGTAACATAATTAGCAATTACATTGAGCAAACTAAGCCTTCTACAATGGTCCATGATTGCTTTATGAATACAACATTGTTTCTAAGAAATGTTAGATGTTCTTTAGTTTGATGAGGAATAGCAGTCCTGTTAATTGTGGAAAATATACTACCCAGTAAAATGTCTTATAAAAGATATTCTACTTTCAATAGTTCAACACTAGGTACAGGCAATAGATATTTTCCATGTGTTGTAATTATTTTGATACCGTTATTGGATAATTGAATATATTTAAAAAAGACAATGAAAAAGTGTTTTATTCATATAAAAACTAATTAGATTCCGGCTATCATTTTTCTACCTGCACAAGAAAACTGACAGCCAAATTGTCTTAATTGCTATTGGTAAAACAGTGACAATGATATTAATAAAAATAAAAAATGTCAGAAATACTATTACAAGATTGAGATCTATGTGACCTTTGGAAGCCCCACATCTACACATATCCACAGACTCTTTAAAAATGCACTTTCACAAATAGGGGGTTATTTACTAAAGCTGTCAAGTTCAAAATCTGGTGCAGTTCTGCATAGAAACCAGTCAGCTTCCAGATTTTATTGCCAAATCTTAAATGAACAAACTGAAGTTAGAAGCTTATTGGCTACTGTAGCAATCGTACCCACAGAGATGGACGCGATTCAACCATTTTGCTCCAACCCTCCATCTTGTAGATCTCTCTCCCCCTCTTTGCTCATCCCCCTCCCTCTCTGTTGAGTGACATGTGGTTGGTGTGTGTTTGCAGAGATCACAGACACTAAACTCAGTGGGAGGGCGTCCTGGCTATAAAACCTCACTAGCTGGGTGCCTCTCTGTCTAAGAAACTGTGCAATCTGGGACATTGTAAAAGCGTAAACCAAGCCCTTCACTGAGTTCAAAGACATTCCAGAGCAGAAATAAACTAGACACCACATTCAAAATCCATTTTCCCCCTATGATTTTATATCTTGGAATATGAGGGACTTGCACAAAAAACAGGCATATCTTCAGATTGGTCACGTTAAGACAAATCGTTTGGTATATTGCATTCCCTAGCTGAGATCAACAGGAGAGCAGAAAATAAAATCTCCTTAATCATCCCAGCAGGTATGTTATATTTCATATGTAGATCTTCAGCAGATGATTCTGCATATTAATTTACCCGTGTTGGAATGTTACATGTACCTAGGAAAAGTTATGGGCCAAAATATAAGCTATGAGAGTTTCTGGTTATAACTTAGGTCTCCACCTACACCTCCCTCCCCAAATAAGGCAATTGGATCTCTGTTGTAAGGAGACACCCTGCTGAGATCCTAGAAAAAGGCTGTTATGCTTGGAGTTGGGGTGTGAGAGAAAGAAGAGTCTCCCGTTTAACATCGAAACTGACAGTGCGAGACAAGAAATCCTTTTTTAGCTCATAAGACTTGAAACTGCTTAAACCAAGACTGACTGGCAAGCACTTTAACCCTTTAAACTCCTTTCTGTTATCTCTTTGCTGTGCTATTGTTCTCTGTATATTTATATATATATATTGGTTACATTTTTTTTCTGTAAATATTTTAATTGCACCCTTTTGACCTTTTAGTAATAAATCTTACTTTCTGAAAGTGTTGAACTGTTTCAAAAGCTCTTAATGCGAATTCCTGCCGCTGAAGAGCGCTACTGTGTGTGTTTAACCCACTGTATAACCTGCCTGCAGTGACAGTGGTATACAGACGATTATTTCAACCATCATAGTGTTATTGCTGATATTGCTGAGTTTCCTCTTTCTCTGTACAAAAATGGAGGTGGTGGCAGTGTGAAGGGTTTATTGCGTAATTTAACCTGACCCAGTAACAATCGCACTCAGGCTGCAAGTACACAGGTTGTGGTCCATTAGCTGGAAAATCTGTGTGCAGGGAGTAGCTGGGCATGGCATTGTTATGCACGTGACATCGCGGTTTTAGATTGGCTAGTCCTTCGGTCACGAGTTTGGTGAGAAGGGCAGGGGTCTGACGCCGCGATCGTCACAGCTACCATGCACAGCTGAACTAGATTCTGAGTGATCCAGTTTTAGTAAATCTATCCTATAGTGTCCTTTCCAGAAAACTATCATATCAACCACTTCACAACCGTGCTATAGCCGAATGACGGCTACAGTGCGGTTGTCCAGTTCTGGGAGGGCGTCACATGACGTCCTCCCAGAACGCGCCCTCCCATGTGCCCCGAGTGGACACAACTGATCACATGATGAGGTAAAAGGCCAATCACAGTGACCTTTTACTACATGATCAGCTGTGTCCAATGACACAACAGATCACTGAATAAATATAGTTGCCGGTTATCGGCTGCACTTTCCTCACGCTGCCACAACATGAGGAAAGTACTGCTGATAACCGGCAATTGTCACAGAGCAGATCGGCACTGATCATCAGGGCAGTCATCAGTGCCCAGCAGTGCCACCCATCAGGGCCCATTAGTGCCCCCTTTCTGTGCCACCTAGCAGTGCCGCCCAGCATTTGTGCCCATCAGTGCCCAGCAGTGTCATCCATCAGCTCCCAGCAGTGCCAGCCAGCAATGCCACCCATAAGTGCTCAGCAGTGCCCCCCATAGGTGCCACCCAGAAGTGCCGCCCAGCAGTTGCGTCCATCAATACCCAGCAGTTCCACCAGCCAGTGCTGTCAGTCAGTGCCACCAGTCAGTGCTGTCAGTCAGTGCCGTCAGTCAGCGTCTATCATTGTCCATCATTGCTACATATCAGTGCAGCATCAACAGTGCCTCCTCATCAGTGCCCACCTGTGCCGCCTCATCTGTGCCACCTCATCAGTGCAGCCTATCAGTGCCGCTTATCCATGCCACCTCATCAGTGCCCATTAGTGCTGCTTATCAGTGCATTCTCATCAACGCACACCAGTGAAGGAGAAAAATTACCTGTTTGCAAAATGTTATACTAGAAACAAAGAAAAACATTTTTTTTTGCTCTATTTTTGTTTATAGGGCAAAAAATAAAACACCCAGTGGCGATTAAATACCACCAAAACAAGCTCTATTTGTGTGAAAAAAATTATAACAATCTCCTATGGGTACAGTGTTGCATGACCGCGCAATTGTCATTCAAAGTGTGAGAGTGCTGAAAGCTGAAAATTGGCCTGGGCAGGAAGGGGGTAAAAGTGCCTGGTAGGCAAGTGGTTAAAGTCATCATTAATGGTTAATATTTCAGTAATGCTGGGAAACCAAAAAAAATTTGTATTCAGGAATTAATCAGCCAAGGCTGGATAGCAGCCACTGAGGTCAGCTAAGGAGATTTGCCAGTATTGGTAAAACCAAGCATCTACTTTATTTTTATATTAACATCAGCACATATGCTTTTTTTATCATTATTTGTGTCTTTTAAGGAAGGACCAAACAATGGGGCATCCTGTCAAAAATACCAGCTGATGTGTGCTAGGTTCTATTGGAACTTTGGTGCTCAAAGAAGATGGATTGGGAATTTAGTACAAATGAGCTCCCCTGGTGAGGAGGCAGGTAGGTTGTGATGCCTGCCATGGTGAACCATAAAACAGTCGTTTATTTTCAAGTTCTCCACTGCTGAGATATGTGCAATTATAAAACGAAAACTAAAACTTCAGCAAGCTAAAAGGGCTCCCAAAGCAAAACTAGAAATGAAAAATGTGCATTGGCTATAAACTTGAAATGACTAGCTTTTCCTCTACTCTCCAATTTACTATTAGGTGAAAGGTTTAGGATAGAGGCCTAGAGAGTATGTAGCATTCAGCCTCAGAATTATGGAATTGCACAGAGACTTGCTATAGTGACTGGAAGGTGGGATTCTGGAAAATGTAAATGCCGAAATGTCCTTGTTGAGATTAGTAAGTTAAGGGGCAACACAGTGGCTAAATGCTTAGGACTTCCGCCTGGCAGTACTAGGGTTGTTGATTTGAATCCCAGCCACGGCACCTCCTGCCTGGAGTTTGCATGTTCTCCCTGTGCCTGCATGGGTTTCCTCCGGGTACTCCGGTTTCCTCCCACACTCCAAAGACATGCTGGTAGGTTAATTGGATCCTGTCTAAATTGGCCCTTGTATATGAATGTGAGTTAGGGACCTTAGATTGTACACCCTTTGAGGGTTAGGGACTGATGTGAATGTACAATATATATGTAAAGCGCTGTGTAAATTGACAGCACTATATAAGTACCTGAAATACCGTAAATAATAAATGAATACATCATTCAGTTAACAGCTTTTGTAATAGCCTTGCTTTAAAGCCTAAAGTTTTTGTAAAAGCACCATGTTCTTTACCCTAATCCTTCCTCTGCATTAAGATAAAAACGTTTTGTGTTCATCTTCCCCCCCATCCACCCTAAATACTTATGTGAGCCAGATATTGATCCAGCACTGTGCTCAAGAGCAGCAGTGCTGCTCTCTTTCTCCCTCTATACTGGACTCAGTGAGAACAAGGGTAGCCATTGGCTCCTTCTGCTGTCAATCAAACCCAGTGAGGAGTGAGTGGAGGGCATGGTGCAGTCGCGTGTGTGTGTCAATACACAGCTCGAGATCGAATCTGCACGTTTGCTGCCATAGGAAGGTGGTTTCTATGGTGGCACATGAAGAGGGGGAACCCAGAGTGCCGGAGGGGGACCCCAGAAAAGGAGGATTGGGGAGCAGATGTGCATGACATGTTTGTTATTTATTAATTTTATTTAATTTTAACCACTTGCCTATTGGGCACTTATACCCCCTTCCTTACCAGGCCAATTTTCAGCTTTCAGCGCTGTCGCATTTTGAATGACAATTGCGAGGTCATGCAACATTATACCCATTTGAAATTGTTATCATTTTTTTCTCACAGATAGAGCTTTCTTTTGGTGGTATTTAATCATCACTGAGTGTTTTACTTTTTGCGCTATAAACAAAAAAAATAGCAAAAAGTTTGAAAAAAAATTTTCTTTGTTTCTATTATAAAATTTTGCAAACAGGTAATTTTTCTCCTTCACTGATGTGCGTTGATGAGGCTGCACTTATAGGCAGCACTGATGGGCACTGATAGGAGGCACTAATAGGGACTGATGGGTGGCACTGATGGGCACTGATAGGCAGCACTGATGGGCACTGATAGGCAGCACTAATGAGGTGGCACAGATAGGCGGCACTAATAGGTGGCACTGATAGGTGGAACTGATGAGCTGGCACTGATGATGGGTACTTATAGTTGACACTGATAGGCGGCACTGACTGGCGTAACTGCTGGGTACTGACTGGTTGCACTGCTGGGCACTGACTAGCAGCACTGCTGGGCACTGACTGGTGGCACTGCTGAGCGGCACGGACTGGTGGCACTGCTGGGCTGCACTGACTGGTGGCACAGGTGGGTGGCACTGATGGGCACATGTGGGTGGCACTGATGGGCACAGGTGGGTGCCACTTCTGGGCACATGTCAGCGGCACTGATGGGCACAGGTGGCCATTGATGGGCACAGGTGAGTGGCACTGCTGGGCACAGGTGGGCGGCACTCCTGGGCACTTGTGGGCAGAACTGGTGGGTGACACTGCTGGGCACCGATCATCAGGGCACTGATGATCAGTGCCCTGATGATTGGTGCCGATCCCTGCTCTGACAACTGCCAGTTCTCGGCAGTACTTTCCTCACGCTGCCGGTGATCATCATGTCATTAGACACGGCTGATCACTTGGTAAAAGGCCGCTGTGATTGGCCTTTTACCACAGCACGTGATCAGCTGTGTCCGTAGGACAGAGCGATCACCCAGATCGCCGGGTGCGCCCCCGGGGGGCACGCAGGTGAGCGCGTTCTGGGAGGATGTCATATGACGTCCACCAAGAACTGGCCGGCTGCAGTGTAGCTGTCATTCGGCTATCTGCGGTTGGCAACTAGTTAAAGGACCTTTCCAATCACTTTAACTCTAAGCAATCATATACTATACCACTGAAATACACTATATTGCCAGAATTATTGGGCCGCCTGCCTTTACACGCACATGATATTTAATGGAATCTCAGTCTTAGTCTGTAGGGTTCAATATTGAGTTGGCCCACTCTTTGCAGCTATAACAGCTTCAACTCCTTTGAGAAGGCTGTCCACAAGGTTTAGGAGTGTCTATGGGAATGTTTGACCATTCTTCCACAAGTGCATTTGTGAGGTCAGGCACTGATGTCGAACGAGAAGGCCTGGCTCACAGTCTCTGCTCTAATTCATCCCAAAGGTGTTCTATTTGGTTGAGTTCAGTTCCTCCTGGTGCACTTGTGCATGTTGGAACAGGAAAGGGCCATCCCCAAATTGTTCCCACAAAGTTGGGAGAATAAAATTGTCGAAAATGTCTTGTTATGCTGACACCTTAAGAGTTCCCTTCACTGGAACTAAGAGGCCAAGTCCAACCCCTGAAAAACAACCCCACACCATAATCCCCCCTCCACTACACCTTACACTTGGCACAATGCAGTCTGGCAAGTACCGTTCTCCTGGCAGCCGCCAAATCCAGAAACGTCCATTGGATTGCCAGACAGAGAAATGTGATTTGTCACTCCAGAAAACATGAAATCCAATACAAAAGGTGCAGCGCTTAAATATGTGAAATATATGGTAAAACTGATAAAATGTCCAGATGAGATGACAAAATTATATTGTATACATATGCTCCGATGCCGTGCATTTGACATAAATATGCATCAATAAAGCGTGAAAAATGTGAACAGTCCACACATAAAAAGTAACTGATGTGCTCCAAGGTAATCGATAGTGAGTGATCCGTGCTTCTCAGACGATCAAACAGGTGATGTGTCAAAGGGATGTAAAAAATGCACACTCACCAGAAGAAAGATCATGTAGCGCATGGTATGTAAGATAAAACCGGAGGTCCCCTTTAAGAGGTGGTCAGCCTGGTCAGGTCCAAGAACTCTCCTTCCTCCCTGGTACTCTGCCCCGCAGCTATCGTCCTCTAGTAATGGGCTCTGCGATGGTGTTGGCTCATAAAGAGCCAGAAAGAATGCCCATAGTGTAGTATTTTAACATCCAAAACGTTTATTCAAAGTATAGCAACTCAGTATGAACATGAAAAGGAATCAACACTGACCATGTACAGTATTAAAGATGGCCGCCGGACCTCCTCGTGGTCTCGGCGGCAGTGTGACGTCACCGCGTATGGCTCCTCCTCCAGAAAACATGTCTCCTCTGCCCTAGAGTCCAGTGGCGGCGTGCTTTACACCACTGCATCCGGCGCTTTGCATTGCGTTTCGTAAGGCTTGGATGCAGCTACTTGGCCATGGAAACCCATTCCATGAAGCTCTCTATGCACTGTTGTTGTGCTAAACTGAAAGCCACATGAAATGTGGAGTTCTTTAGCTATTGACTCTGCAGACAGTAGGTGACTTCTGCGCACTTTGCGATTCAGAGTGCGCTGACACCGCTCTGTCATTTTACCACTTTATGGCTGAGTTGCTGTTGTTCCCAGTTGCTTCCACTTTGTTATAATACCACTAACAGCTGACTGTTGAATATTTAGTAGCAAGGAAATTTCACAGATGGACTTATTGCACAGGTGGCAACCTATCACAGTACCACGCTTGAATTTACTGAGCTCCTGAGAGCGATCCATTCTTTCACAAATATTTGTAGAAGCAGTCTGCATGCCTAGGTGCTTGATTTTATATGCATGAAGGTGATACACCGGAATCCAATGATTTGGAGGCGTGTCCCAATACTTTTGGCCTAAAAGATAGCAGAATCGAGATGATGAACTTACATTTCTCTACCATAGTTAAGAAAAATAGCTCTGTCACCTCTCTGCCCCAGCCTGTGATTGAACAGTAAAGAAGTAGTGGAAACACCAGCAGTAAAGAACCGTCCCTCTCTCTGTTCACTGTTGTTTCCTCATGTTTCTTGCCAACATGCATGGCAACACATATGATCTCCTAGATTGCAAGCTCTAAGGAGCAGGGCCCTCTGTTTCCTCTTGTACCAAATTGTATTGCAACTGTAATGTCTACCTTCATTTTGTAAAGCGCTGTGCAAACTGTTGGCGCTACATAAATCCTGTATAGTAATAATAATAATTGGCTTTTAGTGCTGCTTCTCTCTCTTCCAGTCTGAGAGATGCTGTAAAATTAATTATAAAATTATAGGAGGCCTATACCAAGTCAAAATTAAAAATGCATTTAATCATGTTTTAATAAACACATCATTTAATTAAGCAGCACTTTTACATCTCCCTGCAGTTCAGCAACAAAATAGTGATGAATGAAATGCATTTTATGCTGAAAGACATATAGGCTGCCATTTGCTGCCCTCTTTCCATACAAGTTATATGCCTGGTGCTCTGGTTTTATCCCTTGGGCAGGGGTGGACTGACCATTCGAGCACTCAGGCACTGCCTGAGGGCCCAGGGTCAGTAGGGGGGCCCATGAAATGCCCCTGGTACCTTTTTTATAGGCTTTTTTGGGTGTGCTTTGAGTGTGGGCAAGGACACAGGGGCCCCATGATCCCCTATTGCCCCGGGGCCCCATGAGTTGTCAGTCTGCCCCTGCCCTTGGGTATACACATGTTGTTTAGTTATTAAAATAGGTAAGACAAAAATTGGTGGAAGATAATCATCTGTAGAATGTTTGTTTAATTGCTCATCTCTGGTTCCAATCTAAGTAGATCTCCAAGTTACATAGTAAATCTATATACTGTAACTGTGTTTTTCTCAACATTTGCTGGTCTCCAAGCAAAAAAAAATGATGTTAAAACAATTAAAAACACCTGATAAAATCATAGCCGCTGTATTGTGCTACAGTTTTACAGCTGTGTAATGCAGAGAACCTACGGTGGATTGAAGAAAATTAGATTTATTGGTATAGGTTGTTAGAATGATGTAAGGTCATCACTGATAGTACTCTGTGGGAATCTGGCTCCAAAGACAAGCTCTAGAATTGCTAAACATATGTGCGTTATTGTCACAGCTTCTAATTGCTGGAAGGTCCGATACCAGATGGCTTCAGGTTATTAAGGGCAAAATCATTAAGTCTAGCTTTAAATGAATTCATTCAAATGCGGTTTGAAGAAAGCAATGGCAGTTGTGCTTGTTTAGCATATTATTTTTACAGCTACCACAGTTGCTAAACTTCCCAGATAAACTAACATTTAACACGAATGAATGCTACAGAGGTTTTCTTGTTTTGCTATGGCTATAGGACCCAGTATCAAACAGGTCCAATACTTTCTGGTCTGAAATGCACTAGCAAAAGTGTGCCTGTCCTTTAACAGCCTAAATACAGTTGGGTAAACACAGACAAATAAACAACAAGCTATATAGTGAGCACACAGAATGTGTAGCAGCTATTGCACTAAAGGTGACCACAGTACCTCCACAATAACATCAAATTTCAAAAAAGTGCAGCGCTTAAACATATAGTTGATAAATAAGTTCCATCGATAAATATATAAAAGTTCAACGAGTAGCAATAAAGTAAATTCTTATGAGGCAGGTATCTCGGTACTTCTAATGCTGGTATAAACAGCCGACCAAAATTAGCAGAAGTGCGCACTCACTGGAAGCGCATAGAAACAGCGCATGTAGTAATATATGATAGGTGGTGGGCTGCCTCCAAGATCATCAAGCCATGGTGAATGGTGAGATTCTGCCTGGTCCAGAGGTCCCCCTTAGGATGGACGGGCGCTCTGCTTTGGAAAGGGCTCCCTCCTCTGGATACCCTTTAAAGGTCCAGCCTCCCCTCTGATGATGTGCTTTTAGCACGAAAGGCCTTAGGAAGGAGGAGCTGTACAGAGCGTGACGTCTTTATGCCGCTGGAGCCACGAGGAGGCTCGGTGGCCATCTTTAAAGGGTATCCAGAGGAGGGAGCCCTTTCCAAAGCAGAGCGCCCGTCCATCCTAAGGGGGATCTCTGGGCCAGGCAGAATCTCACCATTCACCATGGCTTGATGATCTTGGAGGCAGCCCACCACCTATCATATATTACTACATGCGCTGTTTTTATGCATTTCTGCTAATTTTGGTCGGCTGTTTACACCAGCATTAGAAGTACCGAGATACCTGCCTCATAAGAAATTACTTTATTGCTACTCATTGAACTTTTATATATTTATCGATGGAACTTATTTATCAACTATATGTTTAAGCGCTACACTACTTTGAAATTTGATAAATACAGATGGGTGCCTCACTACAGTTGCGGAGGGTACTGGTAAGTGGCCGTGAGCAGTGAGGCATGTATCAGTACAATGGCTGTGAGTGCAGAGCAAAGAGGCAGACACTGTTGCAATGGGGGGTAAACTGGGGGCATGTGGGAGAAGTGGTGAAAGCAGGGAGGGGTAGGATGCGGGTCAGGCACAGTGGTGAGAGTGAGGTTTGGGGTGCAGGTGTAAGGTGGGGTGTAATAGAGATGCTGGGTGCAATAACTAAAAACAAGTCATATACATGCACACAATCAACATGTAGTCATGCAGGTACTTTTAATCAGCATTTAAACCATTACATATCCTACGCATGTGAAAGACCATCTACCAAATAAACACCTGCCCTGGCACATCGTAGCATTCACCCGGCACTCCAAGAAATAACAGAATTCAACTGCAATATTCTTGCACTGTCAAAACCTCCACTTTTATTATCACACGTAGCACAGGAGGATATATCTTATAGTCATCACAATCTGCATAATAACACACACCAGTAAGAGTGTGAGCATTACAGCATGAAGTAGACAGATTATTTGACAATGTCACAGCATAGAAATAATACATTACCAAAGCTATGGAAAGGAATAAATCCCATTAGAACCAAACTGTCCAGGGGGTCATGGACAAGCCACAGGTGCAACCAGTTGATGAGCCCATATAGCCTAGGAAAAAATCCCAGCGTCAGAGCATCCTCTGGCCACTAAGGGGGCTTCCACTGGTCTCGCCCAGACCTCCGCCTTATAATCCCATTTTCTGGAAGCTGTCTAGTAGTGGGCGGTGCCACACCCACCACAGGAGGAGGTAGCAGAGGATAACGGAGTCACGTTCAACCACCATATTCGTTATCTGAAAAGTCACACTTTTGCTTCTTATATACCCTAAAACCTCTTTTCATCTCCCCGACTTAAGGATTTCTAACTTAGATGTCCTTAAACAGGTTTTTTTCTCCTGTTACTAGATGTCATAAACACGGTCAATTTCCATACACAAGTTTTTATCTTGCTACAAACAGAATATCTTGTGACTCTGTTCCTTTGGCTAAAGAAATGACATCAAGTCAATTTTCATGCCACTGGCATTTGGGCAACAATGCTTTGCTGTAAAAATTACCCAAGAAACAAAGGGTCCAAGGCCAACACATTCCATAGGCATTACATGGGAGAGGACAATGTGAGACAGCTACGGTGGTGAGAATGCAAGGGGTTGATACAATGGAGCAGTGTGGGTAGGCTAGATGTGTAAACTGGCACAAAAACATAAACAAAAAAAAGGTGGAGCTATAAATAATGTATATGCCAACTCACTCTATTAGTGTGGTCACTGTAACCTACAGCAACATATACAAAAAAGTAGACTGCGGCATAGACACTGTGGTCCGGACAGTGGTTACCTCAATAGACTCACGTGGTAATCTGGCGAGATTACAGTGTCAGCAGCCGTTTTCTAGCGTTCAAAGCGTTTGTAGATCAGTTCTCTGCTCATTAGCTGCTACACCGCTTCATAAAAAGGCATTCAGAGGAGAACTGTCTCCTTTGAGAATGCCGGAGAGCTGAGTAGCGGTCATTTAACACTGCATGATAAAAGGACACCCATGTTCATGATCTTTGGCAGTAACTTCATCAACATCCTGCAGTCTCTTGTCCAATCCTGCTGAGACTTTCACAAAGGCTAATTAAATGTTGTTTTTAAATATAATCTGCCTGATCGGTATAGTATAGGTCCTTGTACACACACATTATTCCCTATTTTGTCCTGATCAAAGTTATTGACTGCTTTTCCATTATACCTGCTTTGAATAGTTAACTGTCCAGGTTGATTGCTTATTTGACCCTTTCATTAAACCACATGATCTATATCCATGGTTTGTCTACTGGGAATTTGTTTTGACTCTAAGCTTTATTAAACTGTGCTGTCATTACGTCCAAATGAAAGTGAAGTGCTGAAAATGCTCCAATCTATTTTGAATGTGTTAGAAATGGTGCCAAGAATTGCCATTAGATCGCCTCATGAGTAAGTACTTTTTCATCCTTCACAATGCCAGTGGTATTTCCTGCATTCTTGTAGTAAAAATAAAACAAGCAATAATTCAGCTTTGAAAAAAAAGTGTATTATTTAAGTGTTCAATTAAATAATAGACATCACAGCATGATTGAAATGGACAATAACTTTGATCACCACATTAACTTCTTAATGTAGAAAATATCCAGCCAGCAATGTATTCTTTGAAGCTAAAGAGCTCACTTATGGCCATGATTTTAAACAAATAAAGAATACGTTACAAAGCACTCAAAGACATAATAACTTATTAAAAATCTCATATAAACTGATAAAAGATGATTATTTTTTGTAGTAACTACACATAATTATTACTTTCAGTATCTTATTACTACTAGGTTCACATATGTGTGTAGGCGTTTGAGTGTGCATGTTGAGGGTATAGGAGCCCATTCATTTGAATAGGCTGCTGTACCTGCAAGAAACGCAGGGAAAGAAACCCTCATCTCTTTTATTAAAACACACCACGTGGTGAACCTAAACTAACTGCATAAGACTTAAATCTCTAGGCTGTATACCAACTAAATATGTATTATTCATAGTAAAATATATATTCCCATGTGGATTCTATAAGCCTTTTATAGTTTGTCAGAAGGCTCTCAGAGGACTGAATGTACAAATCACAAAAATACATGACCAATACGATATACAGTAATGATCTAATACTTAAAATAAAAAATTTTTTGCATGCAACATAGAAGCTTCCATCACTAATCTACTGGAAATGCTACTTGTCTCACTGTTTTACTGCCCCAATGGCTTCACTATTTTGTGGGACACTGAAATAAAATAAGTATGCAGATGAGAAAGTCAGAAGTCCTTATCTACCGATTTGTTCTGGGTTAGTGAACCAAAGTATCAAAGCCAGAGAATAATCATGATAGCCAGCAGCAATAGCAAGCTGTATGTTTATCTCATGACCGGTTTCCGTAAATCTTGAAGAAAATTTAATGTTGTTTTCAGCAATGTTTATATTTAAAAAGTACTTATTTTTCACAGTTTTGCTACAGTGCTTAAGGTGTTAGAACAGTTTGCTAGGAAGCAGCAATAATAGTAGCAGGAAAGGAAATGCACAGTGTAGCTCTTAGGAGTATGCATTGTACAGCACAACTTACAAAGTGTAGTGGTCAGAACTATGTCTTTGGTATGCAATTTTTACAGTAGTCAGTGTACTGCCCCCTAGGTTTGTGGTCAGTGGAGAAATGTCCCCCTCTATTGGTGGTGAGTCTAGTGACCCCTTACATTAATGGTCAATGGAAAAAGGAACACTTGTAATGGCGGTCAGAAAAGTGTCCCCTTTACATTTGTGGGCAGTGGAGAAATTGCTCTTTATACGTGTGGTCAGTGTAGTGACCTCTTACGTCAGTGGTCAATGGTGAAGTGCCCTTTAACACTGGTGGTCAAGGCAGACATACCACATTGCATTGGTGGTTACTGGAAAATTACCTTTCAGGTCAGTGTGGTGCTTCATCACTTTGGTGGTCAGTTTAATGCCCTATTACATTGATAGTCAGTGAAAAAGTGCCCACTCATGTTGGTGATAAGTAGTGAGGTGGATAGTCAATTGGGTGGTCAATTATGAAGTGTCTTTTTACTTTGGTAGTCAGTGGAGAAGTACCCACTTACATTTATGGTTAGTGGGAGCTTATCTTATAAAATCGCTGGTGTTGGAGATTAGTTATTCAAGAAAGGAATCCCTCCCAATTCCACTTATATATATAAAAAGTTCTCTTTACTGTTTTTGTCTCTGTTGGAGCCATTTACCATATCTATTCCTTCCCAATACCAAAAAGGCTGATGTTCAACTATACCATTCATGGGTCAATATGTAACATTTTTAGGGGTTATCAGATGATATGTAGCATTACTTCCTGCCCCCTGAGACATATCAACTGGCAACCAAGGCATTTGATAACACTGGTAATGGACCACGCTACAAGAGAGGGCATTCTACTAGATAAGCCAGTTGGGAAGTGCCACCCATAGGCATGGACCTTCAATTGCAGAGATTGTTTAGAAAGCGAACATTATGAATGGTATAGTGTCTGGTGTAGACAAGTGTACCAGATGTCCTATACTGGCAGGTAAATCCTTATTTTCATGAAAACCAGGTAACCTAATATCCTAATTTTACTGACTGTGCAACCTACAGATACTACTTTAGTTTGTGTGCATTTTATAATTTCATGTTTGTGTGTATCAAGAGCCCCTCAAATGTGGTCTTATCTGCAAATACATCACAATAATAGACAAACAGCTAAATGCATAATACACCATTTTAATCTTTCATGTCTTTATTGAATACGTGATTTTTAAAATTCATAGTCCAAACTGAATTGGCAGCAGTTTAGTAGCCTTTAGCAATATTCATTTCCAGCAAACCTTTCCTGTAGTTTCCTATCTAACATGCACAGTGTTAGGAGACATTTTAGCACATTTCTTCTTAGAAACTAGCTTCAAGTGTTTGATATTTCAGAGATTCCGTGCAGGAACAGTTCTCTAAAGGTCATGCTGCAGCATCACAGTTGGATCAAGGTCAGGACTCTGACCTGGCTGTTGCAGAATATATTCCTTTAGTTTAGGCCTTTCATTTGTTGATTTACTGCTCCATTTTGGTTATTGTCTTGTTTGCCATTCCAAACATATTAAACTTCAGGAAATACATCTTTACATTCCCCTATAAAATGTCTTTATGTGTTTTATTTAATTAGTTTCTTTATGATGACAAACTGACTAGGTTTTAATGCATTCGAGTAGCCCTATACCATGATATTGCTTACAATGCATCAGAATTGGAATATGGTTGTGGTGTTGATGAGCAGTGTGTTTTCTGCTAAACATAGCTCTGAATTTCTGCAAAACAAAAGTTTAACTTTTTTTCCTGTAAAAATTGTCTCAAAAGTGCTGTGGACCACCTAGTGAGCTTTTGAATGCTTGAGACTCATAACATTGAGTTTAGTCTTAGGTTAAGGGTTGATGTTAAGAAAAGTACTATGATAAGCCAGCATTAGAGTCAGGTTAAGGGTTGTATTGTTTGGGTATGTTGACAGTGGCATGGCTTGTTATTTATAAACTTCTAAGCATCTTAGATGGACAGGTTTTATGTTCATGGCTATGGTGTGCCCATAAACAACATTCTTTTTTATTTTTTTATAGTGAACACAAGAATAGTGGCAATTGAGATTGAGGAATTTTAGGTCTTTTGTTATTACCCTATGGTTTATATTCTCCTCCTTTACCATTGCACTCTACACTTTTAATATGATTCTTGCAGAACACCCACTCCTAGGGAGAATAGCAGGTTTACCATGTTTTCTCATTTTGTAGACAATTAATACTAATTTAGTAGGATAAACACTAAGCCTTTAAAATGCTTTTGCATGTTTTTCCTGCTTTACACATGTCCTCAATTCTTCTTCTGGGGTCTATGAAAGTTTTCTTGATCAGTATATGCTGCAGATGGGCAATAGACCTTCACAAAGCAGTAAGAATTATTATTATAATTTATTTATTAATTTTTTAATTGAATGTACAATATATGTATGCATAGCGCTGCGCAAATTGATGGCGGTATAGAAGTACCTGAAATAAATAAATAAAATAAATAAACATTATAATATAATACAGGATTTTTATAGCGCCAACGGTTTGTGCAGCACTTAACAACATGTGGGCAGACAATACAGTTACAATACAATTCAATACAGGAGGAATCAGAGGGCCCTGCATGTTAGAGCTTACAATCTAACAAGGAGGGTCAAGTGATACAAAAGCTGACAACTGTGGGGGACGAGCTGATGGAGAAAGTGGAAATACAGCTGTTAGGTGGAGTTGGGATAAGCTTCTCTGAAGAAAAGGGTTTTCAGGGATCATCTAAAAGAGGACAAAGTAGAAGATAGTCAGACAATTGTCGTAGGGAGTTCCATAGGATTGGAGACGCTTGGAAGAAGTCCTGGAGGCATGGGAGGAAGTGACAGGGAGCTAGAAGGCAGAAGTTCTTGGGAAGAATGTAGATAAAAATTTGATTGGTATTTTGAGAATAGAATTTTGATGCAGCTGGCATTTAAGTTGTGGATGGCTTTGTAAATGATTGTTAGTAGTTTGAATTTAATTTGTGAGTGTCAGCTAATGCAGGGATTGGCAGAGAGGATTAGCAGACTCTGAATGTTTGGAAAGGTGGATGAGCCTGGCAGCAGTATTCATGATGAACTGAAGAGGGGATAGCCTATGTAAAAGTAAGCCAATGAGGAGGGAGTTGCAGTGGTTGAGGCAAGAGAAAACCAGGGAGTGATTTAGGAGCTCTGTGGTGTCATTGGTTAGGAAGGGGTGTATTTTGGAGATGTTGTGGAGGTGAAGGCGGCAAGCTTTGGACAGTGATTGGATATGGGGCTGAATTGAGAATTCAGAGTCCAGGGTTAGACCTAGCACCCTGGCATATGGGGATGGGTTGATAGTTGTGCAATCTTGACAGAGATGTCAGGGGAAATATCATGAGCTTAATTTTGGATAGATTGAGTTTGAAGAAGTGGTGTGACATCCAGATTGATGTCTGTTGTAAATTAGTGATGTGTGAGGAGACTGATGTTGTGAGATGAGGGGTAGAGAGATGGATTTGGGTGTCGTCAGCATAGAAATTATATTGAAAGCCATGGCAGGCTATCAGCTGACCCATGGAGGAGGTGTAGATCGAGAATAGAAGAGGTCCCAGAACAGACCCTTGGGGGACCCAAACGGAGAAAAGAAGAGGTGAGGAGGAAATAGAATTGTATGTGACACTGAACATGTGGTGGGATAGGTAGGATAAGAACAATGAAGAGTACAGTCACAGAGACCAAAGGAGTAATGATTTTTGAGAGAAAGGGGGTGGTCAACCATATCAAAGGCAGCTGAAAGGTCCAGAAGTAGGAGTACAGAATAGTGTCCATTGGTTTTAGCTGATAGTAGATTGTGAGTTTTAGAAGAACAGTTTCTGTGGAGTGTTGAGGGCAAAATCCATATTGAAATGAAGTGGTCACTCAGTCGGTTGTAGACCAGACGTTGAAGGAGTTTGGAGGAAAATGGGAGCAAGGAGATGGGGCATAGCTTGTTAACATTGGTGGAGTCCAAGGAAGGCTTTTTAAAGTATGGGGATGACTAGTGCATGTTTTAGAGAGTTAGGGAAGATGCCAGAAGAATAGGTAAAATTGCATTTGAGAACACCGCAGACAGTTTATGGGAGTGCAACTATAGGATATCATGTTAGGCAGCAGTTTTATTGACTAAAGTATAGCATTTATGTATACTCAGTTATAAGGACTAAAAATTGATGCTATTCTTATAGTTACTTTTCATGCTGTTGCTGTACTGTTACCTAGCAACTCTATTTCTTTTTTTGGACATGTTTTGGTAGCCAAATTAAAGTGTAGATTGGAGATTTAAGCACTGAAGTCATTATCAGGATATTATTTCTGGGGCCCTAAAATGCAGCTGCCTTTGGTACATAAGCAGGACCTTCCACCACTGCTAGCATTCCAGCTTAATGATGGCCTAACAGATTACAATTCACCTGTACAATCTTCTTTAAATTTCACAATATCTAGTGTAAAGGCACACCTAAACAATCTGTTAAATTTATATACTATATACCTGTCTCTCTCACTCTCTATGTATATATAGCATTGTATATGTATATTGTAGAATTTCAAATATATGTTAATATATTTGGGAAGAATATTTTTAAAATATATTTCAAATATATTTTATATAGTATATACTATTCCTGACAGTAGCACTGTGGGACATAATGTGGATGTGAGAGGTGAAATAAAGTGAATTAAAGTGGTTGCAAACCAAGTATATTTAATATTTAGTGAAGTGACTGGCCTGCTGATACACAGAGATGAAACAAGTCATCCTACATACGTTGTACCTGTCTATCTGTAGTCTTCTTTACATCCAATGAAAGTGCTGAATTTATGAAGCTTGTAGAGCTGTCAAAAGGGGGAAGAGAGCTAAAGTTACACTCTGGAGAGCTCAGTGAAGAGAGCTCTGAGAGCTGATTGGAGGGAAGGGGCACACCTCCCTCAACACAGTTCACAGGAACAGAGCTGAAGCTGTCATTCTGGTGGAGGTCCTTCCCCTGTCACCATTTTTCTCTTGGTGTCAGGAAAACTTGTCAAAATTGAATAATGCTGATAGGGGAACAAAGGAGCAGACAGAAAAATGCACTTAGTGCTCCTAATCACATGCCAAACTGCACCCCCCTACCCATTATATGTGAGCTTAGGGAATCCTACCATAAGCAGTCATCCGCTAGTCAATAGAAGGATTTTTTATTAAGAGTGGAGTCATTGCAAGAATTGAAACTGCGAATGGTGGGAGGCCACCTAACATTAGGCATACAGTATATGGAGCTCCTATGACTTAGAGATTGCAGGCGGGGTAAGCATATGTTTATTATATATGTGAAGTCATGTGATGAAATCCTTGGGTATTAAGAATATTGAGCATAAGAATCTGCTATATGTTTACTGTTTCACAGACTTTTTTGGACTGTGTTTGGTGAATTCTAATGCGCATATTTGTTTCACAATTTTATTTGGTAAATATTTGGGAGTCTCACTTCTGATGCTGCACTATATGACTGTTTGTAATAAACACAAAGTTGAATTGAATTAATAAACATTGATATTGGGGATTGTGACAATGTGTCTCACTCATAGTGCTGAACTTTTTTCTCTTTATATGTTTTGGGATTTTGTGGTTTATAAATCCATTTGTTCAGCAGCTTGTAGGAGGTTTCAGTAGGGGCATCACTGTGCATTCCTTTGTCTTTTCTTTAATTATGTTTGTTTTTATAATTTTTTTTATATTTATGAATGGATTTGTGTTTTTCAGCATATTCATCCAAAGTTCTGATCTCTGAAGTGAGGACAGTAGTCAGTCACCATTGACTTCACTTCAGCTTTCTACATTCATAGAAATGGCTTGTTTAACTTCATGCCCATTCATACAGCAGTAGAGAGCCTCCCAGCTCTCTACTGCTCTCCTCCCTGCTTCCAGCGCCTGGCTGACAGGAGTGTTGATGTCGCTTTCCCTACTCCTGTCAGCCATATAGTCAGAATGGCAGTGCCCCCATCCCTGCAGTATACAACTGCGCCCAGGGCAGCTGTCCCTCCTGTCCACCCCTTGTCCTGACCCTGCTCTTAATTGAGATAAGTACACACTATGGAGGGATATGCTTGTCTGTGTCTCTACTGGGAAGAGTCCTTGCTCTCTTCACATTGATGACTATTGTCAAGGACAGGGGTGGGCAACTGTGGCCCTCCAGCTGTTGGTGAACTACAAGTCCCATCATGCCTCTGCCTTTGGGAGTCATGCTTGTAACTGTCAGTTTTGCAATGCCTCATGGGACTTGTAGTTCTACAACAGCTGGAGGGCCACAGTTGCTCACCGCTGGTCATGGAGATAGAAAGGATAGAAGAACCAACATTTTGAAGTTGTCACTTGGACAGGAATAGAGGAAAAAAAATTTCCAGCAAAGACACCTGTTTTAGCACAATGGTCTAAGAGGGCATTTTCTTTTTTTTTTTTTTAATCAAATAAGTTTTATTAAGTTTAAGTTTTTCTTACACATATACAGACAAAAACATAGCACAAATATCTATACAGAACAAAACAAACCTTTGCCCGTAAGTTGATTTCTTAACATTGGCTACCTCCTTACCCGCCAACATGTGTTCAATGGTGCACGGCAGTGAATGCTGTGCAGGATAGAGAGTGACTTATTTATAAGCACAGGGGTTGTATGAATAAATTTAATAAGATCTGATCCTCTTGGTTATCTTTCCCATATATAGCCTCCACTGGTGTGGATGATCTCCCTGATTCCACCGATAGTGTTGTTGCTCTATGATGGATGCGGATATGGAGCGGAACTTAATTGAGTTACTGATTGCGCTCTAACAGTAAACATTTCTCAGCAATGACAGCTATATACCGGAACAAATTATTCTTATTGTTCTATTTATTTATTTCTTTTCTTTTTTTTTTTACATGTTTTGTTCTGTAAGAGGGGGTTTTTACTCCTTCTTGTTGTGAGTTTGGGCCAGAGAGCAAAGGAAAAACTCTTACTTTAACTCAGTATGAAACATCTGATAATTATACAATATAATAAATCACTGAATAGGGGAGAAGTATAGTGGATGTAGCAAAATAATTCCTTTTAAATAAGAAGTAACACCTAGCATATCAGACAATCTTACATTTTCCATTTACTAATTTCAGTGCTGCTTTACCAAATTCTGAATGGTGCTAACTCCTAAAAAAATTGTGACATAAAAACGACAGCAGTCAGAAGAGCATGTCAGTTGAAAAATAAGAGTTAGCAACTGTTTAGCACTTGTCATTAATCACTAATGCATTTTCCACAATGAAATGAGGACTAATACGTATATTTATAAAGCAATGAATGTGACTTTATCCAAATATTCACTGTTGGAGATTATTTCTGCATGTGTTTTTTTACATGCAAGGTGCTTTGTAGTACAGTTCCATATGTATGGTGTCACTGAAAGGAATTTATTTATATTATTGTTTAGGAGAGTTGCTGTGTTGTAGTATTGCAAGCACCACACCAATGGTCTTTACTTTTTTTCTTACAGGGACCGATGGACCATGTTCTTTTATACTTTTGATTATTATGTTAATTGTGTGGATGTATGTCATAACTCTGTTGTTTATGTATATTCTTTTTGATATATTGTAGACTGTATTGCGGTTGAAGCTTTTCTCTCTCTCCCTGAAGAAGCCCTTGTTGGGCGAAACATGTAGGGAATTACTGTTTATCATTGTAAATTTGCACCCTGAAAATCCCACACTATCTAGTTCAACATTTTCAAATTCCAGGGATGTGGTGCGATTTATATATCTTGTCACTCACTCACCACTTCTTGACAATGAACCATTTGTGAATGTTTGGTGAATGTCATATTTACTGTTTTATAAATTTGCCTACGACAGATTTTTCTAAATGGAAAAAGGTTGTTTGAGTTTAATATGAAGTGTTCAATTTTCAATATTATTATTATACAGTATTTATAATATAATGTCTGCTTTCATGGTGTGGGGTTAAGAAAGTACAGATTATGTGAATACATCAGTAAAAGCACTATTGATCTAAAGGGGAAGCTTTGTTTCACCTATATTCAGCCTTTCCCAACCTTTTCAACACAGAGGAACCCTTGAACCCCTGCTAAAAATGACTGTATCTACAGCTCATGATACATTGATGTGATGGTCAATGGGAAGAATGTTCCTTACACTTGTGGTCATTGAGAAGAATTACCCCCTTATAGATAGCTAAAAATATCAATGGTGTCAGCGGGAACCTATCTGAGAGGTAGATATTGCTCGTTGCTCAAGTAACCCCTAGCAACCTTTGGAGGAACCATAGGGTTCAATGGAACCCTGGCTGAGAAACCCTGCCTATATTACTTTAATTTTGAATTTGTTTTTAATCATTTTAGACCAGTCTTCATATTTGTATGTGTTTCTTGCATTTACCATTTCACTATTATAATTAATATACAGATGTAATTCACAGATTTATTCTCCTGCTAGTGGCTATGCACTCACTGGCCTCTTTATTAGGTACACCTTGCTAGTACCGGGTTTGACCCTCTTTTGCCTTTAGAACTGACTTAATTCTTCATGACATGGATCCAACAAGGTGTTGGAAACATCCCTCAATGATTTTGACATGAGTTACTGTTGCCTTTCTATCATCTTGAACCAGTCTGCCCACTCTTCTCTGACCTCTGACATCAACTAGGCATTTTTGTACACACAACTGCCACTCATTGGATATTTTCTATTTTTTGGACCATTCTTTGTAAACCTTAGAGATGGTTGTGCGAGGAAATTCCAGTAGATCAACAGTTTTTTAAATACACAGACCAGCCCGTCTGGCACCAACAACCATGCCAGGTTCAAAGTGACTTAAATCCCCTTTCTTCCTCATTCTGATTCTCTGTTTGAACTTCAGCAAGTTGTCTTCAGCATGTCTACATGCCTAAGGGTCCTTTCACATGGGCGGACCCATTTAGCGTATCCGCTTGCTCAGCGGGGGATCTCTCCACTGATCCCCTCTGAGCAAGTGGTTGACAGGTCTGTGTCCGCTCCACTACTGCAGAATGGACACAGAGCAGCTCGCTCTCCTCAATAAGCAGTCAGATGAAAACGGACCGCCTGTCCGTTTCCATCTGACCCGATCCGACGAACGGAGGGGGAATTGGATCCCCATCCATCCCTTTTTTGCGGGTTGGATCGAATGGATGTCGGTGTGTGTAAACGGACACATGTCCATTTACACCCTTCCGCTCCATAGAGGAGAATGGAGGTTCTGATCGGGTCCACCTGAAAAACAGGCGGGCAGACCCAATCAAAACATCCGTTTGAAAGAGGCCTAAATGCATTGAGTTGCTGTCATGTGATTGGCTAATTAGCAATTTGTATTAACAAGCAATTGAACAGGTGTACCTAATAAAGTGGCCGGTGAGTGTATTTCAGCCAATGCAATCGGCATCTACGCTAAACAACAGCCATGAGAAAATCTACAGGACAAAGCCACCGATCGTGCATGTGTTTGTATGTTTGTGAAGCTTTTTTCAAAAATGTTTTTTGTAATGAGCTATTGTTGCTACCTTTATGTACTGTACATATGCTGTATATGTATGAAGGTTTAGAAAAGTTTGCGCATACTGATAAGATTACCTCTGATAAGCTGATTTCAGTCACAGAAATCTTAAAGCAACAAAAAGATTTCATCACTGCACATGCTATTTTAGTGTCTGATCTGGCTTTTCTACTGTATTGTCTACATCAAGGTTTCTCAACTAAGGATCCTTCAGAGGTTGCTAGGGGTTCCATGAGAAATTTCTGCCTTTCAGATAAGTTCCCACTGACACCAATGATCTTTTTAGCTATCTGTAATGTGGTAATTCTTTCCAATGACCACAAGTGTAAGGATCATTCTTCCCACTGACCACCACAGTTATATATCATGAGATGTAGATATAGTCATTTCAAGCAGGAGTTCCAAGTGTTGAAAAGGTTAAAAAAGGCTGGTCTACATGAAATATACATACAACAGGTTTTCATTTAGAACTGGAAACATAATTTAATTCCTTACAAAGTCATCACTTAAAAATGTTAAACTGCATATCCCTTACATCCAGCTGTGGGACTAGGTTGACCTCAGGATCTGCTGAGTTGTCTTTTGTTCTGACTATTTATTGATCTCATTTCATGTGCCCATGCGTGCTAAGTGTACCTTCAATCTACTTAAAGATATCTGGCTGGCATTATAGTACTTCATGCTCTTCTGTTTTCTTTTTTGTTTAATCCCCATGTGAATGTTCCAATGCCAAGACCAAATCTGCTTCAGTTTACATTAGTACAAAAACGAAATCCATGTTATTCGTCTGTTAATAATCAGGGAGTATGATTGTTTTCTCAGTGTGGGACAGCTTTGTCATTTCCTTCAGTTTGAAACAATATGCTAAGCTACAGAGAAGTGGCATAATTGCATTTAACAGCTTTCTCTGGGTTGTCATTGCCCTTGGGCTAAATGTATGTCATCTTAATTGCTTTGAGTCCTGAGGACTGTGGAAATCCTAAATCATTTGAGACATAGGGCACAGTAGTGTACCATCACTAAGGTAGACATTTTAAAAGAAATCACAGTAGCAACAGACTATATTATCTTGGAGTGTCAAGAGATAACTTTTTAATCTTGCTTGATGATGCAAAGTAATGTACTGTCTGGATCTCTGCAGGGTTCCTTTGGTATCATTAGTAGAAAAGTGTCTGGAAATGCAGTTGAGTAGATCTTTGCCTCAAGGTAGGCATTGAAGGGTTGCCTTAGACAGCACAAACCAAAGGAACATGCCTGGAATGCTAAGTCAATATATAGTAGAGTTGGCTATCAAAATTGATGGTCAGATCAGACCTATGTGGTTATTGAACTGGCCAAACTACTAGAATACACAGTGCATGAAAGCAGGTGTGCCCTGATAAAACTCCTACCTAATTTATTCTACCATCTCAGCCAACATTAGCCACTTGAACTCGGGAAGATTTTACCCCCTTCAAGACCAGGCCATTTTTTTCTATACCACACTGCGCTATTTTAACTGGTAATTGCGCGGTCATGCAACGCTCTACCCAATTTAAATTTATACCATTTGTTCACACAAATAGAGCTTTCTTTTGCTGGTAGGTATTTGATCACCACTGGTTTGTTTTTTTGTGTGTGATATAAACACAAAAAGACTGAAAACAATATTTTTTACTTTCTGCTGTAAACATATCAAATTAAAAAATGTTAAAAATCTAAATTTCTTCATAAATTTTAGCCAAAATGTATTCTGCTACACATCTTTGATAAAACAAAATCCCAGTAACTGTATATTGATTGGTTTGCATGAAGGTTATAGCGCTTACTAATTATGGTATATATACTGGGATTTTTTTATACTACTAATGCCAGTGATCAGCAACTTATAATGGGACTGTGATAATGTGGTGGGCAATTTGACACTAACTAATGCTGGGGGGGACTGACTAACTTCCACTGACATCACCAGTGACATTAATATAGTAATCAGTGATAATTGTATACACTGTCACATTACTAATGACACTGGCTGGATCTGTGGCGATCATGGGGTTAAATATGTGCCTAACTATGTGTAATGTGTGTAAAGTGTGCTGCTTTTACCAACAGATCTCTAGGTTTACATAGTAAGAGGTACCTCTTTAGGGAGTTTTAAATTTCATTGCTGCCATTCATAAAGAGTGCACTCTAAAGGGGTTATAGCCTACTGGTTACAGAAAAGTTATTACAGTATTGACCGCTGTTACTGTTTTTTACTGCCATTGCATATTGCTGATGATCAGGTCTGCTTTAATCTAGATGCATACAATTCCATTATAAGCTGCTATAACATAGTGACTTTATTGTCTAGTGAATTGTAATTCTCTACTTGCTCATTTATGTATATGCTGTCATTTACTCTAACCCAGGGGTCTCCAAACTTTCTAAACAAAAAGCCAGTTTACTGTCCTTCAGACTTAAGGGGGGGGGGGGCAGACTGTGGCCACTGGATGTAGGAAAGGTCCCGATGTCAGTGGAATAAACAATGCCTCATCGTTGGTGTCAAGATAACAGCATTCAGTCTCCCAATTGTACTCTTGCGTTGTCACTCTGTCACTGCCTGAAGGTGACACTTTTCGTTTAACATGTTAATTGTGAGATACAGTCACAGTATTAAAAAAAATAAAATAAATAATAACTTACGAAATAGAATTAAAAAAATATTTTGTGAATTTGTCAGCCAATAATAAAATAGTGTACCATCTCAAAGCTTTTTTTTTTTTACACTGTTAACTCAAAGCTTTATATGTCTGCCAGCTTGTTGTCAGTGGGAGGAATCGTGCCCTATCGTTGGTGTTATTGGGCCCCATTGTCGTCGTCATTGGGGGAAATGGGGAGAATTGTACCCCTTCACTGGTGTCAGTGTTGGAAATTATTCCCCATCATTGGTGTCAGTGGATGAAAATAATCCCCCAAGGGCCAGATAAAAGCAAGCAAAGGGCCGCATCTGGCCCCCGGACCGCAGTTTGGTGACCACTGCTCGAACCCATGACAATATTCACAATGTGTTCCTTTACCACTAACCATTCTAGTCTTTGCTTTTTGATTCTGAACCATAGTTGTGTGCAGGATATCTACATTTGTGCTCTCAATAGCATTGCAGGATAAATAGATAGATAGATAGATAGACAGGAAGACAAGGAGGTACTTGAATGGTTTTGACATTATGAAGAATGCCTCCCACTTTTCAGGTGCCCTAGAAGTGGGCAGAGCTCAGGTAAAAGCAACAGCAGAATGGGGTCCCAGAAGCCGAGTGACCCCTATGCCATGTACTGTACATGGGCCTCTAAATCCCCAAGGGTCCTGATGCAGCTACATAGCCTACACAAATGGAGCATCTGCCCCAGATGGGCACTTTACCATTGCTTTAGATACTGTATGGAAGAAAAACAAACAAATCAGCTAAGAAGATTATATGTACTGTTTGATCTATTAAGTACTAACAGGCCCTTGAAGCAACCAACATGTTTATATTTTTTTACCAAATGCCATGGTAAAGATGAGGACATAATAGAGTATACCAAATGACTGCATTACATATCCACAGCTTTAAGGCTTCCAAATTTTTAGATACAAATATGTGTACTTATAGTTACCTAAACCAATATTAAACATGCAAGGATTTTCACTGGACTGATGGATATTCTAAGAGTTTGTTAAAGGGAATAACACAGATAATCAAAACTACTATAAAATACAAAAATATATTTATTTCACTGGACTAAAGGACAGAGCCACATTTGTCTGAAATATTTGTTTTAAATATACAGTACATAAGCATATTGCTTTATTTACATCAAAGTGGTTGTAAAGCCTATGTCTAAAGCCCAGTAGTTGAATTATCTGAGTCCTATCTTGCTCCAGCACTGTGCCTGTCTGCGGCAGCTCTTCTCTCCTCTCTCTCTCTTCTCACAGTTGATTCAGTAGCAGCGAGAGCCATTGGCTCCTGCTGCTGTCAATCATATCCTCTTAGGAGGAAACGGGGAACGACACAGCCCAGCTCAGGAGAAATCCTGCATGTGCGCCCCTATGGTGGTGCACGGAGAAGAGGAAGAGAAGAGGAAGAGCCAAGATTGCCTGTGGGGGACACTAGAAGAGGTGGTTTAGGGCCGCAGCAGGTAAGTATAACATGTTTGGTATTTTTTTTTTTTAAAATATACTTTTCAACCTCTTCAATAGTATAAGTGATCTTGTAGCTATACGCTGACATAAACATTTGAGGACAATATGCTCCAGAGAAGAGAGACAAGAAGTTCAGCTCATTGAAATGCCCTGAGTCTCATCTAGGGTATCCATACAGCTGCTATAAAAAAAAGTATGTCGGTAAATAAATAAGAGCCCATTAAAGGATGGTAATTTGCTGAGCAGCATGCCAGTATGTCCAGCTACCCAATCCCCAACTCGTATCGGTACCTCTAATTTTTGCCGTGCCTTACTAGGAGCTTGTAAGAGCTTGGCATAGTCAGTTACTTTGGAGAGCTGGTAAGGATTGTCTCTTTGTGTTACCAGTATAGTTCTTGGATCCCCAATGACAGTGAGCATTTGGAGAAGTTGTACAGCCAGCGCAACCTTCCAGGTACTGCAGCAAATGGAGCTTTTTATCTTTTTGAGCTGCTAAAAGCTAATAATAAATGTGAGATAATGTTACTATGTTTTCAAAAGACCCTTTGAATCTCTTCTTTGACTTTTCACCGAATGTCTGCAAGGTTACACTTTCACGTCTTGTAATTTGGAAATGACCCACATTTAAACCAAAAAGAATTCTTTAATCAGTGTTACTTATTATTAATATTTCAGCTAATTGGGAAGGAAGGATGGGGCTTTCTTTTCTGAACTTTATTTGAACTTGCTACTATGTGAATTTGCTATGACATGTGCATTTCATAAGAATGAACCAAGAAGTATCTAGCCTCTTTGATGATTTTTCTTTTTGTTGACAGGACAGTGTAGATGGACTTTAACATGACCTGAAGTTTGCTGAATTGTGATTTTCACGCATCATCTGTGCCTACACCCTTTGGGACATATATACAACAAGCTGGGGAAGGAGGCAACAGTAGTGCCTTCAGTGCAGGAAGCGTGGAGCAATCTCTCTACTGGGGATTAGTACTGAGCTTAGGTTTAGTCTTAACCCAAGTTCATCCGAATCCAGAAGATAGCTGTCATTGCTGGGCTAATGAGCTGTGGGCAGGAGATTCCCTGCCCTGCATCAGATGTACACAAAGGGGTGGGGATGCTCATGACATCCGGATCAAATTCAAAATGCTAACACTGACGTACAAAGCTGTCCACCATACTGCCCCGAACTACATCACCGACCTAATATCCAAGTACCGCCCAGCACGCACACTCTGCTCCTCACAAGACGTCCTTCTCTCTAGTTCCCTGGTCTCCTCCTCCCATGCCCACCTCCAGGACTTCTCCAGGGTGTCACCCATCCTCTGAAACTCCCTGCCCCAACCCATCAGATTATCACCTACTCTCCTCTCCTTTAGGCGCACCCTGAAAACCCATCTCTTCAGGGAAGCCTACCCCACGCCCTGCTAACTTGCCAACCTCCTCCACTCTTCCTACCACTCCATCCCCCACAGCTATCTCCTCCTGTACCACTATCCCCTCCCTTCTAGATTGTAAGCTCCAAAGAGCAGGGCCCTCAATCCCCTCATGTTTTGCATTGTATTGGTATTGTTCTGTCACATGTTCTGTCCCCCTTTGTAATGTACAGCGCTGAGCGAACTATTGGCGCTTTATAAATACTGTATAATAATAATAATAATAATAATATGACCACATTATGTCAATGTCATTGACCTCTTATGACTGTGGTCATAATAGGTCAATGATGTCATGAGCATCCCTGTCCCTTTGTATATGAGCAGCTGCAGTCTGGAAAGTCTCCCATCCACAGCTTATTGGCCCAGTATTGACAGACAATTTACTTGTTTGGACAGAACCCAAGCTTATCCCTACTGGGGACATAGGCTACAATAAAAATGGATTTGATTTTTTTTTCTGGTTTTGGATAGATTGGGGATGAATTAGAACTTCTATCAGGCTTTAGATGCCTGCAGGAGAAACGACAGTTCCCAGCACGGGACATGGTATCCAACAAACCTAAAAGTGTCAGATAACAGCAGCATCTGGACCTTTGCAAGAGAGTGAATATTTAACTCTTTGCTCCCAGACATGTAAGTACTTACAGGCAGTCACCGAGCTACAAACATCAGTACTTATCCATACTTAAGAACGGAGGCAGCGTGACGTCACGCTGGTTCCGGAAAACGCTGGGTGGGCATCTTGCTGCTCACGGCATGCTGCCACCTACTGTCCGATGGACCTATCAGTAATCCCACATAACTGCATGGCCAGTTAATCCTTCCCTATGCTATCCAAAACTTTAAAATAATTTTTTGGCTGTATTCAAACTGGGAGTGATTTTGGGAGTAGTTTAGAAGCCCGCGAATTTGAAACAAAGCTTAATGGGAGGACCTAATTTCTCATGCATTTTAAGTATGCAGCTTTTCAAAGAACGAGGCAGAAGCTTCCCAGATATACTACACTTCACTTCATTCACTCACACACAGAGACATTCTTTTCACACACTCTTACTCAAATCACGTGCTTGGACAAAGAACAAAAGAATAGCACATGGTCATTTCTTAAACTAGGCCAAGAAAACTTATATCTAAGCTATGCAAAGGAACTACATTATTTCCTAATATCCAAGGCAATTTATTCTTTATTTTTATTTCATTTTAAGCTACATATATCTGAATTTACTGTTTTTTATTGACTTTGTATTTTTGGTGTGTGATCAAATAAAGTCACACTGCTCATACTGACCTGGCTTTCATAAGGATTTCTTCCCACAACCATCTACAAGAACCTAGAAATATTAATAGAGTTTTTTCATAACTCTGGAAATCTAACATTATTGGCGAGTGCCAGCCATTCGATTTTTCCACGTTTTTTCAATTTCTCCTCGCTTCTTCAGAGGGGATTGAGATGAACTATTTCTATTGATTAAGCTTCGGAAAGATTGCAGAACCTGGAACGGAAAACGTTGGTTGTGGAGATCTGAGGATTCAAGTGGTGACCAGAAAAGTCCCTGAGCCAGGACAAAAGAGGAAATTTACTACATTCGGTGAGTAGAAAAATGGAATTTATTGATTCATTAGCTAATGAAAGTAAATTGGAATTTCAAGGTTTAGCTAGCCATGCTTCTGATACTGGTTTATGGAAAGCTATGTATGATCAATGTATGCAGGCTAATGTTGATATTGATAGCTCTAGATTTATGTTTAATAAGATGAAAAGAAAATTGCGTAACATTGTGAAGCTAGTTAGAGTTTTCAATTCTATGGTGTTTGAATTGCCAGAGAAAAATGTGGTTTGTGTTGTTAAGACAGATAGCAAAAATGTCTTACAGAGTACAGACATGCAGGATACTGTTGAATCCAATTGTGCAAATTGTGAAACTTTTTGTACCTATATTGAACATCTTGAGCAAGAAATTGAATCTCAAAATGTTGCAATATTAAAAAATAAGCAAATAGCTGTGGTATCTAAGAAGAAGCAATCAGAAACTGCCCTAGCCTCATTTATCCCAGACTCACCCAGGGGTGATGAAGTAGGCAGTGAGACTACTGTTCAGAGACAGAAATTACTTGCTAGAGCATCTAAGTTGAAGTTACAGATTCAGGATCAGTTAATGAAAATATTGAAGGATATACCAGCATATAACATGAGAGAAAATTCTTTCCATAATTCCGATGTTTTTGAGAATTTTTGTGATAGGTTTCAATTAACTGATGAGCAAAGAAATCGCATTTTTGGGTTGTGGATCCCCAGTTTTATGGCTCGTAGGTTAGTCAAGACTCCTTTCATGGATGAGGATGATATGGAAATTCATAGCAATGCAACTGATAGATTACGACAGTTACTTCTGTTCACAACAGGAGAGGAGACACCTAGTCTGGAAATTTTAGACTCCTTAAGAGCTACAATTAATGATGTCCCTTATGACTTTAGGATCAGATTTTCTAAGGCATACAGGATGATTTTTAATTTACAAGATGAGACCCCTGCTATGGTCAAGGATTTTGTAAAAAAATGTAAGTACCTTGATCCAGCATCTTTATTGATTGCTAATGAAAAGGATAATTTGGATGACGCTGCCTATATTATTGACAAAATTAGGAGACAATTAAAGCTAAATAATGTAAGACCAAAAATTGCTTTAATTGAGAATAATTATCCTAAGACTGACAGTCAGGATAAATTCAAGACAGGAAATGCTGCCCCCCGCAGGAATGACAGAGTAAGACAAGGGAATCAAAGACCACTCACTTGTTACTATTGTGCAAAACCAGGGCATTTGAAATGGCAGTGTAGGAAGTTTTTGAAAGACATTCAGATGAGAAATTTGGGTAAAGAAAATGGACTTATTTCTCCTGAATCGTCAGCTCCAATTCGTTCACAAGAAGTTAAGTCATCTTCACCCTACGCTCCTCTGATCAGAGAGATTAGTGAAATGTCAATTAGTAATGGAGGAAATGTGAACTCACATTCATCCAATACTTCAAGACAGCCACTATTACCTTCACCATGACTAGCAAAAGAAAAGGAAGTTGAACTCCATTGTCTGGAATATGTAGCTCCAATTTTCTTGGATAAGTGTGGCCGCCCTTATGTAAAAGCTAAAATTAATGGACAGAAATCTTCAATTTTATTGGATAGTGGAGCTCAAATAAGTGTTTTAGGCATGAAAATACCAATTCCATCTAATGCAACAGTATGCACAGTTGTAGGTTTTAATGGAAAAGGTGATGTTCAAGCTAAAAAATGTAAAAATGTGTCTTTTGAAATACCAGGATGTTCGCAAATGGAGATAGACTTTTGGTATTGTCAAGGATCAGAGAACATCATTGGTGCTGATGTTTTGTCTCAAAGAGGGTGGATACTTGATTTAGCCAATGGCATTGTTTGGCAAGGCTCTGCTAATCGTAAGCCTATGGTAATTGACCCAGCAGATTATTGTGAAGTCGGTAGCATCTGTTTGACAGAAGCAATTGATGCTGACTATAAATGGCCAGATACTGGAGATAATTTGGAATTGAAACAGTTAGTACAACTACACAAAAAACTGTGGAGTCAAGGTAAAAATGAAGCTGGACTGTTCAAAAATATTGAAGTTAATATTCAAGGCAAAGACCATCCCCCATTAAAACAATACAAGTTGCCGCCAGAATCTGATGAACCTGTATCAGTAATCATACAAGAATTTTTGGAACAGGGTATCATCAGGAAAGCTAATTCAGTTACTAATAATCCTTTGTGGGTAGTGGCAAAGCGTGATGACCCTAGTGCATATAGATTATTGATAGATCTAAGAATGCTAAACAAATACACTCCAAGTTGTACACCCATTGTGGCAGAAACTCCAGACATCATGTCACAAATAAATGCCAATGCGAAAGTGTTCTCTGTTCTTGACATTGCAAATGGATTTTTTAGTATTAAATTGGCTGAGAGTTGCCAATACAAGTTTTCATTTATCCATAAAAATGTCCAGTATTGTTTCAATCGTCTTCCTCAAGGCTTTCATTCTTCTCCATCCATATTTCATCAGGCATTAGCAAATGTTTTGTCTAAATTTTCTAGACCTGATTGTTTAATTCAATATGTGGATGATATCTTGCTTATGACGGATTCTGAAACTGAACACAGGACTCTCTTAGCAGAATTGTTTACACTTCTGCAAGATGAAGGTCTCAAGCTGAATACACGCAAAGTTCAGCTCATGAAAAATGAAGTAAAATTTCTTGGAGTTTTGATTGGTCCAGGAAAGAGACAGCCTTTACAGGAAAGAATTGAGTCTATTGCGTCACTTCCTGTACCAACAACATTCAAAGCACTGAGACAGTTTTTGGGTTTGGTAAATTTCTCTAGAGATTTTATCGAATCATTTGCAGAAAAAGCCAAACCATTGTATGATTTGTTGAAGTACAATGAGGAAAATGTATTTGGTCCCTGGACAGAAATACAGCAAAAAGCTTTTGAGATGTTAAAAAATGATTTGCAAACAGCTCCAGCTTTGGCTACTGTTGATAAGCAAGCACCATTTGCTTTGCAAGTGCATGCTTCAGAAACTGCAATCTCAGCTGTCTTGATTCAGAAACAGGGAGGAGTCTGGAGAAGTCTTGGATACTTCTCACGTCTGCTTACCCCAGTAGAGAAAGGTTTTGATGATTGTGTCAGACAACTTGTGGGAGTACATTATGCAGTAAAAGCAACAGAGCATATTGTAGGATTCAACAAAATTATTCTACAAACTCCACATAGCACATTGAAGTTTCTTTTTGAGAAAAATGTTCCGGGAGTTTCCAACCAAAGATTTTCTCAATGGTTGTTGGCTCTATCACCTAAGCAAATACAGGTTGAACATAATGCCAAGTATGTCCTACCTCAGTTGATGGAATACAACGGGTTAGAACATGAATGTCTATGTGAAGTCCAAGAAACTTCCTCTCCTCTTTTCCGTAGAGAGGCAGAGAAAATTGATGAACCTGTATTTGTTGATGGTTCTAGATACTGTATGTCAGGTAATTATTACAGTGGATATTCAATTTGGTATCCAGAGCGCAATTATTCCATACAGCACAAATTTCCAGGACATTTTTCAGCTCAAAGGGCAGAACTTGAAGCAGTAAAAACTGTGTTGACATTAGACAAGGAAGAGAACAGAAGTCCATTAGTGATCTACAGTGACAGTTCATATGTTGTACGTTCCCTGACAGATTATTTACCAATTTGGAAACGTAGAGGTTTTGTAGATGCATCTAACAAAGTCCTAGTGCACAAAGAGACACTTGAATCAATTTTTAAGCTAGCAGAGGAAAATCCTTTTGCCTATGCAATTGTAAAAATTCCATCTCATAGGAAGGACAATGATGAGATGAGTGTAGGCAATAGAACTGCTGATCTCTTAGCAAAGGAAGCAGCTTTACACGGAGTACCAGTGATTCAGTCTGAACCAGTCTCAGTTAATGTTGTTAGGAAGACAGACACACAGATTCCCTCCTTTGCAGAAGAACAGAAAAGGGATTCATCTCTTTCTGCTTCTCAGGTTGATCCAAAATTTCCCTTTATATGTGAATATGGAATTTTGTATCATGACTTAAACGGGTTTCTGCGTCCTGTTATACCGCAGCATCTACAGGTAGAATTTACAAAATACAATCACGAAAGGTTAGGTCACATAGGTAAACAAAGATTGCTTGAAATACTCAAGGAAAAATTTTACTGGGACAAAATGGAAGAAACAGTAGACAGTGTAGTTCAATCTTGTCTAATCTGTGCTCAAGTGAATCCTCGACCAAAGGGTCAAAAACCTCCATTACAAAGAACTCCTCCAGCAGATGGACCATGGTCCACATTACAACTAGACTATATAGGACCGTTACCTACAGGTAAAAATGGGTACAGGTATGCTTTAGTTGTAGTTGATGTTTTTTCGAAATGGATTGAAATCTTGCCTGTTCGCAAAGATGATGCATTAACAACTGCTAAAATGCTAATTAATCATGTTTTTCCAGTCTGGGGTATGCCAACAAACCTCAGTAGTGACAGAGGAACCCACTTCACAGGTAAAATAATGCAGGCAATGTGTAAAATCTTGGGTATACAACAGAGATTTCATGTGCCCTATCATCCACAATCTGCAGGTATTGTGGAAAGAATGAATAGGACTGTTAAATCAAGGATTGCAAAAATGTTATTAGACAGAGGAAATACTTGGGTTGATGCTGTACCATTGGTTCTGATGAGTGTCAGAAGTACAACATCTTCTGCAACACAGTATTCTCCTTTTGAGTTAATGACAGGAAGGAAAATGCGTATTGTTTTTCCCCATGAACCGTTTTTGTCAACGCCGCAAAAAGAGGCAATAGAAAAAACAAAGTGGTTACAGATGTTGCAAGACAATCTGAACACTATTGTACCACATGCAGCTACTCGCATGCAAAAAATGGTTCCTCCACATTCTTCTAAGTTCGAAAAAGGAGGACAAGTAATGGTAAAAACTTTCAGAAAAACTGGACCATGGCAAAGCAACTGGGAAGGTCCATTTGATATTTTGGATGTTCAAGGAGTAATGGTACAAGTGCAAAGACCTCTTAATTCAGTAAAAAATGCGCGCAGACAACAAACAATGTGGGTGCACAGTGACCAATGCAAATTGTTTATACCGAGATAATGATACTGCATTTCTTTTGCAGACATGGATTTCAATAATCCGGAAGAAACAAAGCATCGCAGATTCCAAAGAAAAATAAACATTACAACAAAAGAACATAAGGAAAATCAAAGCAGTAGAAAGAAAAGACTTATTACAGGATTGATCTTTTTCTTAGTGACAATGACAATATTAGTAATCTACAACATAAACTTTTCCAGCAATGCAGAAGTTAACAAGACTGAAGCCCTACATAAGAAAGACACTACACTTATTAGGAACAAAAGATTTTTTCCTAAAGACAGTAACATTAATACAGCTGAAGACTTGCTAGGATATATGTGCATAGGTTATGGTAGAACTTGTTGTTCGGAATTGTATTTCGTTCATAATAATGATATTGAAGTTAGAGCTAAAATAGAGTCTAAATCAAAATTTGTTAAAATGCAAGGATCTTATAGGATCAATAACGAAACTAGTAACTTTGAATGTAATTTATCCGATATGGGATACTGGTTAATAGTTTTAAAGGGAAATGAACCTACTATTTGGTCAGGAGATATTTCCATAGACATGTTAAATACTGGAAATATAGGAAGTTCTAAAACAGATATTTGGTATCAATTACAAAGTTATTCACACTTTCTTGATCCTGAACATTTGAATATAAATGGTAATGAAAAAGAGGACATAGTGAAAATATGGGATTTCCAAGTGACAAGAGCTTTGGTTCAAACTAAAGTCAAAGTAATTGTTACTGTGGTAGATTTGATTGTCCCAGAGATAAAAATATCTCCTCAATCATTAAGACTTGTAGAAGGAAAGGATAATCTGAATTTGATGTGTAATATACAAATACACCTACCTCAAAATTCATTATTAACTTGGAAAAGGAATGGTGAATTTTTGGGAAGTTTTCTTCATGATAAAACTGATGTTATCCATAAAAGTATTTTTGGTAATTTGAACTGGGATAATGATAACTTTGTGTATCATCAAAACACTATATCAATTAATGATACAGGTATATATGAATGCTGCATATCAATAGAAAATTATCCAAAGAAATGTGTAAATACAAATGTAATTGTACTATCCCCTAAAAGAACACAGTGTACGGATAAGAAATTTATTCCAGCCAGTCCCTTCCAAATTAACCATTTCCAAACCAGACTTCTGTTGAGAGAAGGAAAGTTTGTTATTATATTGTGGAACTTTAACATTTCAGAATGGAAAATCTCAACAAGGTTTCCACAATGTAAAGAACATCTGGTTAACATGGAATTAGGTATTGAAAGATGGTTTGGTACTGATATTAGGAATCCTCACAGGAATAAACGTGGGATAGTTGAAGGTATTTTAGGAGGAATAGGTACTATTGGTAGTATTACAAATAGCATGGACATTAGTACATTAAAGTCTGATCTCGAGACAGCCGGTTTAGTGGGAAGCAATAGTATTAAAGTACAAAGAAACTTGAATCAAATATTGGAAAATATGGTGATTAAAACAGCCAATATTATGGGTCCATCTATATTACACTTAGAGAATATTACTCTTAATTTAATGTCAAGTGAACAGCATTCCCATATAGCCAGAGCATGTTTAGAAATTCAGATGGAATATTCCACAAATTTTAAAATAATAGCTCAAGCTTTTCAAAGTGGAATAACTCCTATAGGTATTGTACAAAATTTACCAAGAGAGTATGTATATGCCATAAACCATACTGATCTGTGGGTAAATAAGTGGATTGGATGTTATCAGAACATATGTTATAGTTCTTCAATGATTCCTGTAGCAGGAAAAGAACAAATGTTGGTTCCAATCACTGTCTTGGGATTACCAGTTAGCAACACACAGTTACTATATTATCATCTGCAATATACAGATTTTGCATTTACTGATAATAATTTTGAGTTAGAACAATTAGATCTGTCTTCATGTTTACAATTTCAGTCTAAAGTGATTTGTCTACCTAATCAAGACAAAGGTATATTTCATTCTTGTTACCATAACCATACTCTATGTTCAGCAAGGATAGAAAAGGTTAAAACCACTTCTGAGTTAATCTCAATTGTAGATAAAAAGAAAGTTTGTTTTCAAGTTATGTCTAACTCAGAAAGGGTTCAATCTTTCTTCTCTTCGTGTACACATACAGAAAACTTAAGTCGAGGTTTGTTCTGTATAGAAGGAGATATTTCAGCAATAAGTGTTAATGGAATGAGAATGAATTTAACAAACATGCTTATGAAAAATATAAGTGCTCTTCCCATACAGTACAATATATCTCAAGTGGATGAATTCCCATGGAGAGATTGGGCAAATGTTATTCAAAAAGATGAAGGTTTACTGATAGCATTATCAGATGAACTTCAAAAAGCAGAAATATTATTTAAACATGAACAAGGGAGTTTAAAAGATATAGAACATGAATGGTCTGAATTTTCAGGTCATTCTTGGTGGTCAAAATTTAAACGTACTGTATCAATGTTGGGAAAAACTTCAATTGCATCTGCAGCAGGAAATATTTTATTACATCCTGTAATAATTATTTTTATTATTATCATATTATGTATTATATTTCAATTATGTTTGATGTGTAAAATGAACAGTTTCTATAAGCGAATTAGAAGTGAAATTAGGAAAGGAGATAATCTATTACAAGATATACTTCAGAGAAAAAAACTTTCTGGTTATGCTGACTCAGTTACAAATAATGATACATTTGAGATTACTAAATCAAAACCTGAGTGTTTGTGATATAAATGATGTGTGCTTGTTATAAATTAATATGAATTTCATATTTCAGAGGGGAATGTAATATTAATTTTTTAATATCCAAACTTTAATTCGGTCTTTAGTAGTTTTTGAAATATATGCTGGCAGAATATATTCCCTCTTAATTGGATGTGAATGTGAGGTTTTGCATTTCAGTGGTCAGATGTGAATTATTTGTGTTTGAGCTAAGGGTAATCAGTAGAGGTTTAAAGTCATGTTTTCTTTTAAAATACTCATGTAATGTATACCATATTGTGAATTCTTATAATGAGTCTGAGAGTTTAAATTGTAGTCATAAATCATGGATTTTGACAGTTGTATGTAATATAAGAACTTCAGAAACCTTTTTCATAGTCTGTATGTCAATCATGATAATGACTTGGTGGTTTGAATGGGAACACATGTTTCTATTCAAACTGGGAGTGATTTTGGGAGTAGTTTAGAAGCCCGCAAATTTGAAACAAAGCTTAATGGGAGGACCTAATTTCTCATGCATTTTAAGTATGCAGCTTTTCAAAGAACGAGGCAGAAGCTTCCCAGATATACTACACTTCACTTCATTCACTCACACACAGAGACATTCTTTTCACACACTCTTACTCAAATCACGTGCTTGGACAAAGAACAAAAGAATAGCACATGGTCATTTCTTAAACTAGGCCAAGAAAACTTATATCTAAGCTATGCAAAGGAACTACATTATTTCCTAATATCCAAGGCAATTTATTCTTTATTTTTATTTCATTTTAAGCTACATATATCTGAATTTACTGTTTTTTATTGACTTTGTATTTTTGGTGTGTGATCAAATAAAGTCACACTGCTCATACTGACCTGGCTTTCATAAGGATTTCTTCCCACAACCATCTACAAGAACCTAGAAATATTAATAGAGTTTTTTCATAACTCTGGAAATCTAACAGGCTGTAATTACACTTAAAAAATGTACTTGTTCCAACTTACATACAAAATCAACTTAAGAACAAACCTGCAGAACCTATCTGGGGACTGCCTGCGTTCTTTCACAGGAGGCAGCTCATTTAGATTTTTAATACAAGCTATAGGGTTGCTTAAAGGAAACTTATATCAAAAGAATATTGAAACTACTATTTTTGATTGATCCCTCTCAAAATGTAATTTGCCTAGCTGTCATTCTGATCCCACACTGATCCCACACTGTACTGTATTTATGGGGAAGAAACTTTGTTACCATAGAACAGAAAGTGTATTAGGACATAGGAATTAGTTTAGCTAGGGGGAGCTAGAACCTAATAGTTAGACAGGAGCTGAGTAGCAGCTCAGGTGTAGTAGCCAGAGGGGTCAAATTGCGTTCAGGGCTGAGAGGCTCTGCAGGCCAGCCACTCTGGAATTTCCCCCTGCTCTAGGGCTTTTGGAGGAAGGCCTTAAAGGCAATGGGTGGATTTGAGGAGTGGCTGGCTGCACTTTTGAGGGGTCCTAGCCAATCCCTAACAAGAGGTTGGCAAGGGCTGGGCACCCTTAAAAAGTGTTGGAGTCTGCTCAGTGGCAGAAGTGTAGAAGAGGAGTTGGGTGGAAGAAGGAGAGAGGAAGATGTGAGGCTGAGGAAGGAGGCTGCCAGGAGGCCTAGTGGGATGGGGCCTGCCTGCGTGCCTGGAGCTGGATGGGAGAAAAGCTTGGAACTCACTGGCCCCCTGAGTGAGGACCACCTGTATGGCAGGGAAGGAGCAGCCCAAATGATAGGCCTGGTAGCAGCAGCCAATCCACAAGTGGTACAGGAGAGGATCTGAGTGAGTACACCTAGACCCCCCCGGGTGGATAGGGGAAGGAGCACTCTGGAGGGAAACCAGATTAGCCCCCCACTTGTGACTGTGCACTGCTTTAAAGGGACAGGAACCGGATCCCCTACTCAGGGGTACCCCCAGATTGCTGCGTGAAGAGGAGACGTTCATCTAGGGTTTGGGATGGTACACTAAGGAGATACTGGCTAGCTGTCCAGCTGAGACTGTGCTGCAGAGAAGGCTTGTAAATAGTTCCAGGAAGTTGTCTTCAGTTTGTCAGTACCCTTCAGCATCCTGTACACCCCTAACCCTATCCCTGTTCAAATCCCCTCAAACAACAAAACCAAAGCTTAAGGACTGATTTATGACTCTGGGTGCAAGCCTGTGTGCAGATGTGTGATGCCTGACTGAGCAGGACTGTAGGGGAACCCAAATCTTCTAGCAGCTCCTAAGGGGGTAGTACTACACTAGTATAAGGAATACGCACTTTTTCATCATCATTTTCATTACATAGGCAGGAAGTGTTCTGTAATCCACAAAGATTGCTAGGAACAATGCCAACTAATATCAGTGCAACAGTGGCAGATACAAAAGGATATCAGCCCAGAAGATATCTGGCAGGATCAAAAGCTATCTTTTTGCATTTATCAAGCAACAAACAACAACAAAATGCTTTTCATGAAACAGACCAAAAACAGAGCAAATGAAATATGTTCACTGTTAGGGTTTACATACACTTAAAATGTCCAAACTATCTTTTATATGGCAGCTGCATTGAACAGAATTACTTTAGGATAATAAGTCTGTGATACATTGTTTCTTATTGCTGTAAAACATGCAAACAAATGTGAAACTAACGTGTTAGGGGTACAAAGGCAAAGAGCAACTCCAGTTGGTTTTGAAAGATCTAGACAGCTGGATTTCCCTGAAAGTATATTGTCATTATAGCTAATTGTGTACTGTATGCATCTGAGCTGGCCACGAGAATAGCTATGTTTTAAACTACATGTGTTTACAGAAAAGAAAACTGATTACTTGCAATTGTACTAAAGTGAGATGGGCACTGGGAACTTCCAACAAAAAAGAACATTTCTGAGATCATAAAGAAAATTAACTCTTTGTGTAAAGGGCAAAGAAACATTATTGCTTTAATTTCCCCATCTTCAGCAGATTTTCCTTTCTCCCCTGTGGTTTCATGCAAGGAGTCAAAGCTAATTCTCGGTACTTCTAGATACAAAGGAGCATGTGACTCTAAGGGGTTGATTTACTAAATGCAAATTCCACTTTCACAGTGAGAGCTGTGAAAATGTGGAATAGACTCCCTCAAGAGTTGGTTCTGGCCAGCTCAGTGCTTTACAAAAGGCCTGGATTCTTTCTTAGATACACAGAATATAACTGGATACTAACATTTATAGGTAAAGTTGATCCAGGAAATATCCAATTGCCTCTCGGGGGATCAGGAAGGAATTTTTTCCTCTGCAGGATCAAATTGGATCATGCTTTGCTGTTTTTTTTTGCCTTCCTCTGGAACAACTGTGGGTATAGGATTTTAACTTTTTTTTTTTTAATTGTTGAACTGGATGGACTTTTGTCTTTTTTCAGCCAGACTAACTATGTAACTGTGCACTTTGCAAAGTGCAGTTGCAATCGCAAAATCATTTGCTCCAGAGCTTAGTAAATGAGGTAAAGGTTCACTTTGCAAAGAATATCCAATCACGTGCAAGGAAAATAAAAAAAGCAAAAACCAGCATTTTTGCATCCACATGATTGGATGATGGATGTCAGCAGAGCTTCTGCTCATTTACTAAGCTCCGCCCACATTGCAAGGTTTGTCTACCCTAGAGGGCATAGAAAAACAAGACTGCTTCAGATATGTGCACCTGCACTTAATTCAAATGTAACTAAAGACAAAACTTTGTTTTTTTTCTAGTTTTGGATAGAGTGTGTGTGTGTGTGGGGGGGATTAGAACACCTGTCAGTTTTTTTGCTGTGTGTACCCCATTAGGGAGATTCACCCTCTTTATTTGTCCTGTTTATTGTTATCATTGTAAGTGAAAGTAAAAGAAAATCCACAATTTTGGGCTGACACCTTAACAGTAATAGAGGGGAAATCTTCCAATGGGGACACTAGTTCTGGTAACTTGTTATGAGAAAGATATGTGCAGTGCCATTCCTGACCTCTTCTAAGAATAGTAGTAGTACGGCTGTACTACTTGGGTCACACACACACTAATAATGATATACTATATAGCAGGGGTTAAAATTTTGAGTCCAGACCTACTAGCCGGTGACAAAACTTACTCGCCCCCAGTTGCCCCACCCAACCTTGCCCAGGTCCGCCCCCAACCCCCCGGCCCCTCCCAACTACGCCCCCTTAAAGCTTATGAAATTACATTTTTCTTTAGAATAAATAGTCAGAAATATAAAACTGTACACCCTGTAGCTCCCCTGTACTCCATTATAGTGATATGACATGTATACAGAATGTATATCCCAGCTCCCCTGTACTCCATTATAGTGATATGAAATGTATACAGTATGTATATCCCAGCTCCCCTGTACTCCATTATAGTGATATGACATGTATACAGTAATGTATATCCCAGCTCCCCTGTACTCCATTATAGTGATATGACATGTATACAGTATGTATATCCCAGCTCCCCTGTACTCCATTATAGTGATATGACATGTATACAGTAATGTATATCCCAGCTCCCCTGTACTCCATTATAGTGATATGACATGTATACAGTAATGCATATCCCAGCTCCCCTGTACTTTATTATAGTGATATGACATGTATACAGTATATCCCAGCTCCCCTGTACTCCATTATAGTGATATGACATGTATACAGTAATGTATATCCCAGCTCCTCTGTACTCCATTATAGTGATATGACATATGGCATGTATACAGTAATGTATGTCCCAGCTCCCCCGTACTCCATTATAGTGATATGACATATGACATGTATACAGTAATGTATATCCCAGCTCCCCTGTACCCCATTATAGTGATATGACATGTATACAGTATGTATATCCCAGCTCCCCTGTACTCCATTATAGTGATATGACATGTATACAGTGTGTATATCCCAGCTCCCCTGTACTCCATTATAGTGATATGACATGTATACAGTAATGTATATCCCAGCTCCCCTGTACTCCATTATAGTGATATGACATGTATACAGTAATCTATATCCCAGCTCCCCTGTACTCCATTATAGTGATAGTACACGTATACAGTAATGTATATCCCAGCTCCCCTGTACTCCATTATAGTGATATGACATGTATACAGTATGTATATCCCAGCTCCCCTGTACTCCATTATAGTGATATGACATGTATACAGTAATGTATATCCCAGCTCCCCTGTACTCCATTATAGTGATAGTACATGTATACAGTAATGTATATCCCAGCTCCCCTGTACTCCATTATAGTGATATGACATGTATACAGTATGTATATCCCAGCTCCCCTGTACTCCATTATAGTGATATGACATGTATACAGTATGTATATCCCAGCTCCCCTGTATTCCATTATAGTGATGACATGTATACAGTATGTATATCCCAGCTCCCCTGTATTCCATTATAGTGATATGACATGTATACAGTAATGTATATCCCCCTCCCCCGTAGTCCATTATAGTGATATGACATGTATACAGTAATGTATATCCCAGCTCCCCCGTACTCCATTATAGTGATATGACATGTATACAGTAATGTATATCCCAGCTCCCCCGTACTCCATTATAGTGATATGACATGTATACAGTAATGTATATCCCAGCTCCCCCGTACTCCATTATAGTGATATGACATGTATACAGTAATGTATATCCCAGCTCCTCTGTACTCCATTATAGTGATATGACATGTATACAGTAGTGTATATCCCCCTCCTCTGTACTCCATTATAGTGATATGACATGTATACAGTAATCTATATCCCAGCTCCCCTGTACTCCATTATAGTGATAGTACATGTATACAGTAATGTATATCCCAGCTCCCCTGTACTCCATTATAGTGATATGACATGTATACAGTAATGTATATCCCAGCTCCCCTGTACTCCATTAAAGTGATATGACATGTATACAGTAATGTATATCCCAGCTCCCCTGTACCCAATTATAGTGATATGACATGTATACAGTAATGTATATCCCCCTCCCCTGTACTCCATTATAGTGATATGACATGTATACAGTAGTGTATATCCCCCTCCTCTGTACTCCATTATAGTGATATGACATGTATACAGTAATGTATATCCCAGCTCCCCTGTACTCCATTATAGTGATAGTACATGTATACAGTAATGTATATCCCAGCTCCCCTGTACTCCATTATAGTGATATGACATGTATACAGTAATGTATATCCCAGCTCCCCTGTACTCCATTATAGTGATATGACATGTATACAGTATATCCCAGCTCCCCTGTACTCCATTATAGTGATATGACATGTATACAGTATGTATATCCCAGCTCCCCTGTACTCCATTATAGTGATATGACATGTATACAGTAATGTATATCCCAGCTCCCCTGTACTCCATTATAGTGATATGACATGTATACAGTAATGTATATCCCAGCTCCCCTGTACTCCATTATAGTGATATGACATATGGCATGTATACAGTAATGTATGTCCCAGCTCCCCCGTACTCCTTTATAGTGATATGACATATGACATGTATACAGTAATGTATATCCCAGCTCCCCTGTACTCCATTATAGTGATATGACATGTATACAGTATATCCCAGCTCCCCTGTACTCCATTATAGTGATATGACATGTATACAGTATGTATATCCCAGCTCCCCTGTACTCCATTATAGTGATATGACATGTATACAGTAATGTATATCCCAGCTCCCCTGTACTCCATTATAGTGATATGACATGTATACAGTATATCCCAGCTCCCCTGTACCCCATTATAGTGATATGACATGTATACAGTATGTATATCCCAGCTCCCCTGTACTCCATTATAGTGATATGACATGTATACAGTGTGTATATCCCAGCTCCCCTGTACTCCATTATAGTGATATGACATGTATACAGTAATGTATATCCCAGCTCCCCTGTTCTCCATTATAGTGATATGACATGTATACAGTAATCTATATCCCAGCTCCCCTGTACTCCATTATAGTGATAGTACACGTATACAGTAATGTATATCCCAGCTCCCCTGTACTCCATTATAGTGATATGACATGTATACAGTAATGTATATCCCAGCTCCCCTGTACTCCATTATAGTGATATGACATGTATACAGTAATCTATATCCCAGCTCCCCTGTACTCCATTATAGTGATAGTACATGTATACAGTAATGTATATCTCAGCTCCCCTGTACTCCATTATAGTGATATGACGTGTATACAGTAATGTATATCCCAGCTCCCCTGTACTCCATTATAGTGATATGACGTGTATACAGTAATGTATATCCCAGCTCCCCTGTACCCCATTATAGTGATATGACATGTATACAGTAATGTATATCCCAGCTCCCCTGTACTCCATTATAGTGATATGAAGTGTATACAGTAATGTATATCCCAGCTCCCCTGTACCCCATTATAGTGATATGACATGTATACAGTATGTATATCCCAGCTCCCCTGTACTCCATTATAGTGATATGACATGTATACAGTATGTATATCCCAGCTCCCCTGTACTCCATTATAGTGATATGACATGTATACAGTATGTATATCCCAGCTCCCCTGTATTCCATTATAGTGATGACATGTATACAGTATGTATATCCCAGCTCCCCTGTATTCCATTATAGTGATGACATGTATACAGTATGTATATCCCAGCTCCCCTGTATACCATTATAGTGATGATATGTATACAGTAATCTATATCCCAGCTCCCCTGTACTCCATTATAGTGATAGTACATGTATACAGTAATGTATATCCCAGCTCCCCTGTACTCCATTATAGTGATATGACATGTATACAGTAATGTATATCCCAGCTCCCCTGTACTCCATTAAAGTGATATGACATGTATACAGTAATGTATATCCCAGCTCCCCTGTACTCCATTATAGTGATATGACATGTATACAGTAATGTATATCCCCCTCCCCTGTACTCCATTATAGTGATATGACATGTATACAGTAGTGTATATCCCCCTCCTCTGTACTCCATTATAGTGATACGACATGTATACAGTAATGTATATCCCAGCTCCCCTGTACTCCATTATAGTGATAGTACATGTATACAGTAATGTATATCCCAGCTCCCCTGTACTCCATTATAGTGATATGACATGTATACAGTAATGTATATCCCAGCTCCCCTGTACTCCATTATAGTGATATGACATGTATACAGTATATCCCAGCTCCCCTGTACTCCATTATAGTGATATGACATGTATACAGTAATGTATATCCCAGCTCCCCTGTACTCCATTATAGTGATATGACATGTATACAGTATGTATATCCCAGCTCCCCTGTACTCCATTATAGTGATATGACATGTATACAGTAATGTATATCCCAGCTCCCCTGTACTCCATTATAGTGATATGACATGTATACAGTATATCCCAGCTCCCCTGTACTCCATTATAGTGATATGACATGTATACAGTAATGTATATCCCAGCTCCCCTGTACTCCATTATAGTGATATGACATATGGCATGTATACAGTAATGTATGTCCCAGCTACCCCGTACTCCATTATAGTGATATGACATATGACATGTATACAGTAATGTATATCCCAGCTCCCCTGTACCCCATTATAGTGATATGACATGTATACAGTATGTATATCCCAGCTCCCCTGTACTCCATTATAGTGATATGACGTGTATACAGTAATGTATATCCCAGCTCCCCTGTACCCCATTATAGTGATATGACATGTATACAGTAATTTATATCCCAGCTCCCCTGTACTCCATTATAGTGATATGAAGTGTATACAGTAATGTATATCCCAGCTCCCCTGTACCCCATTATAGTGATATGACATGTATACAGTATGTATATCCCAGCTCCCCTGTACTCCATTATAGTGATATGACATGTATACAGTATGTATATCCCAGCTCCCCTGTACTCCATTATAGTGATATGACATGTATACAGTATGTATATCCCAGCTCCCCTGTATTCCATTATAGTGATGACATGTATACAGTATGTATATCCCAGCTCCCCTGTATTCCAATATAGTGATGACATGTATACAGTATGTATATCCCAGCTCCCCTGTATTCCATTATAGTGATGACATGTATACAGTAATCTATATCCCAGCTCCCCTGTACTCCATTATAGTGATAGTACATGTATACAGTAATGTATATCCCAGCTCCCCTGTACTCCATTATAGTGATATGACATGTATACAGTAATGTATATCCCAGCTCCCCTGTACTCCATTAAAGTGATATGACATGTATACAGTAATGTATATCCCAGCTCCCCTGTACTCCATTATAGTGATATGACATGTATACAGTAATGTATATCCCAGCTCCCCTGTACTCCATTATAGTGATATGACATGTATACAGTAATGTATATCCCCCTCCCCTGTACTCCATTATAGTGATATGACATGTATACAGTAGTGTATATCCCCCTCCTCTGTACTCCATTATAGTGATATGACATGTATACAGTAATGTATATCCCAGCTCCCCTGTACTCCATTATAGTGATAGTACATGTATACAGTAATGTATATCCCAGCTTCCCTGTACTCCATTATAGTGATATGACATGTATACAGTAATGTATATCCCAGCTCCCCTGTACTCCATTATAGTGATATGACATGTATACAGTATATCCCAGCTCCCCTGTACTCCATTATAGTGATATGACATGTATACAGTAATGTATATCCCAGCTCCCCTGTACTCCATTATAGTGATATGACATGTATACAGTATATCCCAGCTCCCCTGTACTCCATTATAGTGATATGACATGTATACAGTAATGTATATCCCCCTCCCCTGTACTCCATTATAGTGATATGACATGTATACAGTAGTGTATATCCCCCTCCTCTGTACTCCATTATAGTGATATGACATGTATACAGTAATGTATATCCCAGCTCCCCTGTACTCCATTATAGTGATATGACATGTATACAGTATGTATATCCCAGCTCCCCTGTACTCCATTATAGTGATATGACATGTATACAGTAATGTATATCCCAGCTCCCCTGTACTCCATTATAGTGATATGACATGTATACAGTATATCCCAGCTCCCCTGTACTCCATTATAGTGATATGACATGTATACAGTAATGTATATCCCAGCTCCCCTGTACTCCATTATAGTGATATGACATATGGCATGTATACAGTAATGTATGTCCCAGCTAACCCGTACTCCATTATAGTGATATGACATATGACATGTATACAGTAATGTATATCCCAGCTCCCCTGTACCCCATTATAGTGATATGACATGTATACAGTATGTATATCCCAGCTCCCCTGTACTCCATTATAGTGATATGACATGTATACAGTAATGTATATCCCAGCTCCCCTGTACTCCATTATAGTGATATGACATGTATACAGTGTGTATATCCCAGCTCCCCTGTACTCCATTATAGTGATATGACATGTATACAGTAATGTATATCCCAGCTCCCCTGTTCTCCATTATAGTGATATGACATGTATACAGTAATCTATATCCCAGCTCCCCTGTACTCCATTATAGTGATAGTACACGTATACAGTAATGTATATCCCAGCTCCCCTGTACTCCATTATAGTGATATGACATGTATACAGTAATGTATATCCCAGCTCCCCTGTACTCCATTATAGTGATATGACATGTATACAGTAATGTATATCCCAGCTCCCCTGTACTCCATTATAGTGATAGTACATGTATACAGTAATGTATATCTCAGCTCCCCTGTACTCCATTATAGTGATATGACGTGTATACAGTAATGTATATCCCAGCTCCCCTGTACTCCATTATAGTGATATGACGTGTATACAGTAATGTATATCCCAGCTCCCCTGTACCCCATTATAGTGATATGACATGTATACAGTAATGTATATCCCAGCTCCCCTGTACTCCATTATAGTGATTTGAAGTGTATACAGTATGTATATCCCAGCTCCCCTGTACTCCATTATAGTGATATGACATGTATACAGTATGTATATCCCAGCTCCCCTGTATTCCATTATAGTGATGACATGTATACAGTATGTATATCCCAGCTCCCCTGTATTCCATTATAGTGATGGCATGTATACAGTATGTATATCCCAGCTCCCCTGTATTCCATTATAGTGATGACATGTATACAGTATGTATATCCCAGCTTCCCTGTACTCCATTATAGTGATATGACATGTATACAGTAATGTATATCCCCCTCCCCCGTAGTCCATTATAGTGATATGACATGTATACAGTAATGTATATCCCAGCTCCCCCGTACTCCATTATAGTGATATGACATGTATACAGTAATGTATATCCCAGCTCCCCCGTACTCCATTATAGTGATATGACATGTATACAGTAATGTATATCCCAGCTCCCCCGTACTCCATTATAGTGATATGACATGTATACAGTATGTATATCCCAGCTCCCCCTTACTCCATTATAGTGATATGACATGTATACAGTAATGTATATCCCAGCTCCCCTGTACTCCATTATAGTGATATGACATGTATACAGTATGTATATCCCAGCTCCCCTGTACTCCATTATAGTGATATGACATGTATACAGTAATGTATATCCCAGCTCCTCTGTACTCCATTATAGTGATATGACATGTATACAGTAGTGTATATCCCCCTCCTCTGTACTCCATTATAGTGATATGACATGTATATAGTAATCTATATCCCAGCTCCCCTGTACTCCATTATAGTGATAGTACATGTATACAGTAATGTATATCCCAGCTCCCCTGTACTCCATTATAGTGATATGACATGTATACAGTAATGTATATCCCAGCTCCCCTGTACTCCATTAAAGTGATATGACATGTATACAGTAATGTATATCCCAGCTCCCCTGTACTCCATTATAGTGATATGACATGTATACAGTAATGTATATCCCAGCTCCCCTGTACTCCATTATAGTGATATGACATGTATACAGTAATGTATATCCCCCTCCCTTGTACTCCATTATAGTGATATGACATGTATACAGTAATCTATATCCCAGCTCCCCTGTACTCCATTATAGTGATAGTACATGTATATAGTAATGTATATCCCAGCTCCCCTGTACTCCATTATAGTGATATGACATGTATACAGTAATGTATATCCCAGCTCCCCTGTACTCCATTATAGTGATATGACATGTATACAGTAATGTATATCCCAGCTCCCCTGTACTCCATTATAGTGATATGACATGTATACAGTAATGTATATCCCAGCTCCCCTGTACTCCATTATAGTGATATGACATGTATACAGTAATGTATATCCCAGCTCCCCTGTACTCCATTATAGTGATATGACATGTATACAGTAATGTATATCCCAGCTCCCCTGTACTCCATTATAGTGATATGACATGTATACAGTATGTATATCCCAGCTCCCCTGTACTCCATTATAGTGATATGACATGTATACAGTAATGTATATCCCAGCTCCTCTGTACTCCATTATAGTGATATGACATGTATACAGTAATGTATATCCCCCCTCCTCTGTACTCCATTATAGTGATATGACATGTATACAATAATGTATATCCCAGCTTCCCTGTACTCCATTATAGTGATATGACATGTATACAGTAATGTATATCCCAGCTCCCCTGTACTCCAATATAGTAATAGTACATGTTGTATACAGTACTGACTGTCCCCCCGAGTCCCCCATGGCGGTGGAGAGGGTGTCTCCTCTCAGCGAAGGAGAGCGGACCTCTCCTACACCTGTCCCCTCGGCGGCGGTGCCGCAGAAGCCAGAAATCAGAAATTGTAAACCGGAACTCGGCTTCACAATGAGGCTTGGAGCGCAGGTGCAGTCGCTCCAAGCTTCATCTATGCTCACCACTCGCAGCCACTCGCCATAGAGGAATTTCTCCTCGCATTTGGCGAGCGGGCGAACGGCTTTTTCAAGCCCTGCTATATACTATTAGTCATTGCCAGTAAATGATTCTCAACAAAATATTAAAAATGAACATTTTATTTATGATTATATTCATTTGTCCAATTACTTTTGATCCCTTGAAAAAGGGGGGGGGGGAGGGGGGTGACTGTTCTTAAGAGCTGTAATTAATAAACCCTTCCTCCAGTTTGGATGTACATAACCTCAAATTAAACCTGAGAGTGTGCACTTTCAGCTCATATTCATTATATAACTATAGCTTGAATATGTTTTATTAAATACCTGAAAAAAACTAAAATTGTGCCTGTGTCCAGATATATAGGGACCTAACTGCGTATAATAAAGATATAACTAACACATATGCTAAAATAAAGTCATAAAGGAATTTTTTGAAGTTGGCTTAAGAATGACAACACCTTTTCAACATTAAATCTATGTCCAATGCTTCCATCTGTTGGGCAGCATAATGGTAGATAATATGTTTTGTAATCCTATTTTCAGGTTAGACCAGTCTTTCTCAACCTGGGTTCCATGGAACCCTAAGGTTCCTCCCTTGGCTGTTCAGGGTTCCTTCAGCAAAGAGCAATTTCTCCCTCTCAGAAAAGTAATAACTGACAACAGCGGTCTTTTTAGCTATATGTAAGAGGGTGATTCTTCCTACCGACCACAAATGTAAGGAGCATTCCTCCCACTGACCATGACACTAATGTACCAAGCAATGTAGATATTGTAATTATTGGCAAAGGTTTCCTGAGACTGGAAAGTTATTTTAAGGGTTCCTCTGTATTCAAAAAGGTTGAGAATGACTGGGTTAGACTGTAAGTGGCGGTTCACACTGCTGTGAATTCTACCAGATTCGTTCAGCAAAGCATAGCTTTGCATGTAATGTCAAAAAGCATAATTTCCAGCATACTTGCACCCTTTACCCACTGAATTCACTATCTTGTGGGAACCTTCCTCGTTTGAACATACATGTCTGGCTGGTGAGCCCCTACAGCACTCACTCTCTCACCTTTATGCCTCACTCATGCACCACAAGAACTCCCATTCCTAGAACGTTGGGAAAAGGACCTGAATACAACTTTCTCCCAAAAACAGAAAGACAGAATTCTGCTCTTTGCTCATAAGGCCTCATTGGCTAGCAGGTACCAGGAGGGAGGATGCAAACTTCTTACTGGATGGTACAGGACACTGGAGGCGTTGGATCGCATGTTCCCCCAAGTTCTGAATACTTTTTGGCGATGTAAGAATTTTGTGGGGTCTTTACGTCATATATTTTGGGAATGTCCTTAGCTTTGAGATTTCTGGACCATGGTGGAGCAGATGGTAGAAACGCTTATGGGAGTGGCTCTTGGAGGAAACCCTGCAGCTTTTCTCTTACATGACAAACCCCTTTCAAATAAAAGCTATTTGAAAATTCTCTATTGAAACGCCTCCCTAATGCTGCAAAAGCCTGCATCCCAGCATTATGGAAAAGTCATCTACCTCCTAACAAAACACAATGGCTCGCCTGAATCAATGAAATTCAAGAGATAAAAAATTTAACCATGATGCTTAACCCCTTGGTGCCGACGTCACACAAATATGCGGCTTCACAGAACTGGGTTTTTTTCCGTAGGGCCGCATATTTGCGTACCTGTCTTTGTGCTGGGAGCACACCGCACAGCACGCTCCAAGCACAGAGACCGCAGTGTCACTGAAAACCCCACGTCCCGTTCTAACGATCGGGACCCAGGACTCCTGAATCCAGGTCACATGATTACTGTGATAGCCTCTGATTGGCTATCACAGTGATCAGTCACTGTACAGCCAGGCTCCCTTGGGTTTTTTTTCTCTCTATCAATGTAGGAGTAAGATACATTGTAGCTCCTGGCTTAGAACTGGAAAAAAATGTTTGTTAAAAATAAATAAATAAAAAGATAAATAAGTAAATAAATATTAAAAGATAAAAGAAAACAATAAAGAAAAAATACCTAGATCAAGGTTTGATCTAGTTCAGTGCCAGGGTAAGTGTTTGGGTCAAGGTCAGGGTCAAAGGTCAAGATCAAAAGGTCAGGATCAAAGATCAGGATTAAAAAAAATTGATAACAGGGTCAGTTAGTGTCAGTGTGTTTTAGGTATAAAAAACAAAAACAAAATGCACACTATTGTTTCTGCGCTGTACTACGGGTACAAACAACAAATAAAACACATATATGGTATGGCTGCGATCGTCAAGAGCTGGAAAATTTATTTTGGGTTGTTCTTTGGTGGTAGGTTATGGTAGTAACAAGATACACACACCTAAATTTTAAAAAAAACGTTTTTTCTTTTACTATTTTTGGCCAGTTTTCCTTTGATAATAAAAAAAATCAGGAGATATCCATTACCATTTACCACCAAATGAAAGCCCAATTTGTCCTGAAAAAAATGTCACATGTCAACGTTGCAAAATTGTGCTTAGGCATTAAGATTTGTTTTATCCTTAGGAGTGAAGGGGTTAAGGAGCAAGAAGAAAAGCATTGGAAGATCTGGACCCTTTACTTCTTTTACAAAGACCAGACCAGGGGCAGACTGACAACTCATGGGGCCCCAGGGCAATAGGGGATCATGGGGCCCCTGTGTGCTTGCCCAAACTCAAAAAAGCCTATGAGAAAGGTACGAGGGGCATCTCATGGAGCCCCCTACTGACCCTGATGCCTCAGGCAGTGCCCGAGTTTCCAAATGGTCAGCCCGCCCCTGGACCAGACTGTGCTGGCCTCCCAACCATGTGATGAGGAGAACAATCGCAATACCCATCACACTTCCTTGTGGGACAGTGGGCATACTGTGGGTGGAAGGCAAGGAGGATAGATGGATTTCTCTTTCTCTTACTCCCCCCCTCCCCAATTTATCTAACTGCCTGCCTACTGTTCTCAGTCCCTCCCTCTGCGTATCCTTTCCCTCCCCACACATTCCCCTAATCCCTCGTCTACTCATTCCCTACACAAAATTTTCCCTCTGGGGTTGATTGTTGTTTCCCCCTCCATTGACAAACATGAAAAATGAAGGAGGATACAGATAGTAAGTTCTCGGGATGTAGATGAATGGATCTGCTGACTTATTTGCTGTACTTATTACACCAGCACTCAGCACATTGTTTTGTATGGTTACCTGTTTCTTTATCTCAAGGTGTACAATGTGTCTTCTACATTGCATTCAACTTTTTTTGTTGAAATATTGTGTCATGCTATTTCATCAAAATAAAGGTTAAAAAAAAGTATTATTTCCAGTGTGGCCTGTTCACATGTATGCGGTGCGAATTTGATCTGTTTCAAAAAAGGTTCCTGCACGAGTTTAGTGTGGGTTTGGTGCAAATGTCACCTCCTGCTATGCCCAGTCCCCTCAGAAATTGCATTCAATTGGCACCTGTCACAGCAGACATTGCACTGTGACTCTACACTGTGAAACTGCATCAGCTTTGCATCACATCAGTGTGAACTGGCACTCCGAGTGTTACGGCTCGTTCACACTTGACTTTATTTCTAACTCTTGCCAAACGCCCCTATAACGTTTGACAGGCATTTGAGAAGTGTTTTTAACGCTCGCTCCCCAAACGCCCTATGCATGGCTTTGAGGCGGTTGATAGGTGTTTGCCAAGCGTTAAAACCGCAGCACAAATGCCTATAATGAAGTTAATTGGTATTAACGCTCCTCAACCGTGTCGCAACCGTACCAAAACCGCACCGCAAACGCAGAGCAGCACCATAGACTTGAATGGGAGGCTCCAACTCCTCCTGACTGGACATGAGGTGTTAGTTTTGCCGACAAGCAACACAACGCGACGCTAACGCTTCAGTGTGAACAGCACTGTGTGCTACCATGTGCATAATTTTCATTGGTGTTTGAGAAGCGTTAAAAACACTTCCCAAAGCCTGTCTAATGCCTGCTGACAAAGCAGTGAAATAGTTTAACAGTAGACACACCAAAACTTATATTTCTGTATTTGGAAGATGCTGAGGAATGCAAAATTTTAGGAATTACTAACATTTGTAGTTCTTCTGACATTGGTTATCACCTGGGGATTTGTTTTGTACAGAATCTATCGCATGCCATCAGGAGTGCAAGTGGCTAAAGTCAATTCACAGAAGGAGATAAATAATTAAATGTATGCGGTAATTAAGTAGTGGTCGAAGCATGTGGTATGTACTGGTTGTTGGGGAGAAGTCGGGATTCCCTGCTGACAGCTGAATGTGAAAAAATAAACTGCCAGCAATTAAAAACTAAGAACAAAAAAAAAATGGGGTGCCCCCCTCCCATCCATACCAAGGCCTTTGGGTCTGGTATGAGTTTTGAGGGGACCCTCCATGCCAAAATTTAAAAAAAATATCGGATAAAAAATGATGCCCTCCAACCTGAAAAGAGAAAAAAAAAAGGCCCCCACCATCTGACAGCTCCTCCGCCTGACAGTTCGTAAACAAATAAGGGGTGAGATCACCAGGTGACATCACTGGGTGACCACACCCCCTTGTGACATCATTGACCCAGAGCTCTCTCTTCCCCAAATTGGTTGCATTTATAGACTTCTTTTCTAACATGACAAGGGTGCATATTCATGTGAGCTCTGCAAGGTTTTACCCCCGTCATGACCAGGCCATTTTTTGATGTACTGCACTGCGCTACTTTAGCTAATAATTGCACGGTCATGCAACGCTGCACCAAAATGAAATTTGTATAATTATTTTCACGCAAATAGAGCTTTCTTTTGGTGGTATTTAATCTCCACTCGGTTTTGGAATTTTTTATTATATAAAGAAACACAAAAAAAACACAATATTTTTTACCTTTTTGTTATAAAACATATCCAATAACAAATTTTAAAAATCAAATTTCTTCATAAATTTATGCCAAAATGTACTCTGCTACACGTCTTTGGTAAAAAAACCCAATAAGTGTATATTGATTGGTTTGCGTGAAAATTATAATGTCTACAAACCATGGTATATACTGTATATGTTTATATATATATATATATATATACTGGAGTTTTTATTAATTTATTTTTTTATACTACTAATGGAGGTGATCAGCGACTTAGCCTGGGTTGACACTGGATCTGATTTTTAAATCGTGTGACTTCACTTGATTTCAAAGTTGCATGTCAATCGGAGTCGCACCGATTTGAACTGTTTAAATAGGGTGCCACTTGTCATGCGATTTGAAGCTGTCATCCGTGTGAACCAGGGCTTATAGTGGGACTGTGATAGTCAGACACTGACATCACCAGTAGTACTAATACAGTGATCAGTGGTAATACTATACACACTGTCGCTCTACCAATGATACTGGCTGTGAAGGGGTTAACATCTCAGGTAATCAAGGGGTTAACTGTGTGCCTAACAAGTGTTAATGTGTGTAATATATGCTGCTTTGCAAAGAGAAAAACCAAAGAGATCCTTCCCTTTGTACAGAGCTCCTGTGTGATTGGACACAATGATCAGCAGGTCCTGGCTATGAATCATTGGCCAATACCTCCTGACAAAGTTGGTCAGCGGGGCTCGCCACACGCACTTTACCCAGACGAGACCAGCGACGTACAGGTACGTACCTGTATGGACCACCTGTCCTCAGTACATTGTGGGTGGGCCGTCCTTAACCACTGCAATACCGGGCACTTTTACCCCCTTCTTTCCCAGGCCAATTTTCAGGTTTCAGTGCTCTCACACTTTGAATGACAATTGCACAGTCATGCAACACTGTACCCAAACTAAAATGTTATAATTTTCTTCACACAACTAGAGCTTTCTTTTGGTGGTATTTAATCACCACTGGGTTTTTTGTTTTTTTTTTGTTAAATTAACAAAAAAACACTGCAAATTTTGAAAAAAAACCCATGTTTTTCTTTGTTTCTGTTATAAAAGTTTGCAAATAAATAATTGTTCTTCATAAATTTAGGCCAAGATGTATTCTGCTACATTTCTTTGGTGAAAATAACCCAAAACAGTATTTATAATTTAGTCTGTAGGAAAGTTATAGAGTTCACAAACTATGGGATATATTTGAAAATTGATCAATCCTGAAGTACTGATCTAAGTACTGATGCCAATCTAATTTCTTGAGGCCCAAAAATGTCAGAACAGTACAGATATCCCCCGAATGACCCCTTTTTGCAAAGCAGAAAGTCCAACGTATTTCATAAGAGGCATGGCAAGTTTTTTGAAGTTGTAATTTTTTTGTCATCATTTTTAATGAAGAAATTAAAAAAAAATAATTTTCACAATTTTTTTTACATACTGTCACCATTGCAGTGCAGTGTCAGCATACAACTGGTGTAGCGGTGATCAGGGACACTGAATGGTGACAGTACGAAAAAAAAATTGATAATTTTTTTCAATTTTTTCAATAATTTTTTTATTAAATTATTTTCTCTTTTTTAAATATTTATTTTTCATAATATACTATGACCAAAGTAGTATAATCTTACCATAGTAACATTGTACTACTTTGGGGAAGTGATCAGTATTTACACAGTTTGATTGCTTACAGCAAAGAATTTCTTTGCTATAAGCAAGCATTTAACTGAATGAAATCGATTAATTCAGGGTTTTTTTTGCTATGATTAGCTGTGATTGGCCATGGCTAATCACATGACACATATGGGCTGTGATTGGCCCAGCCTGTGCATGTGATCGCTGTGACCATTCACACCTAAACACACTTCTATACAATGGATCGCATGAATGGAAGCTATCCATTGTATACAACTGTCATGTGACGTTCTGTGATTGGTCACAGCAGGTCACATGGTACTGGCAACGGGGCTGGTACACAGATCTGTCATCGGCTGTGTCCAAGGTACATGGCCAGTGACAGATCTTGCCACAGCGCAGCCCTGCGGGCACATGCAAAGCTCGATCCGGGAAGGAGATCATATGACGCCCTCCCGGAGGGACGAGGTGTTCTCCCGGCCGTCATTTGACTATAGGCCAGGTGGCAACTGGTTAAAGTGTTACTAAACCCAGGACCCTGCATTCACTATATCTGGTCTCCCACAGTACACAGAACATGGAAATGCAATTATTTTAGCAAATATAAACTGCTAAATAACTTTTCTCATCAGCAGTCAGAGCAGTCTTGTGACTTCTATCAGTGTCCAGCAGAGCACTGATTAAAGCTTGTAGGAGGAGTTTTATTTCTGCTCTAGGAGGATGCAGAACCCCTGACCTCTGTCTGGACAGTGCTGATTGGCCCTGTGCTGATCACATGCACTCTCCATAGAAAACAAAAAAACCTCTCTAGCAATCCAAACTGAGCATGTGCAGAGTGTCTCCACGTGATATGTCTTATCAGGAGATAAGAGGGGGACACTGGAAGAAGGAGAGGATCAGAGAAGACAGGATCAAACAGCCTTTTTATACAATGCAGAGGATTAATCTCTTAGTTTCCACAGTGAGTATATCAAGCATGCTTTACTGCATCTACAGACTGATTTTACTGTTGTGGGTTTAGTAACACTTTAAGTGGATATTGTCCATAGCAAGTAATTATATTTTCCCTTTACTACATTTTGACATCCTTTCCCTTTTTCAGATTCATTATAACTTGCCCAAATGTACAAAGAATTTTTGATCTCAGCATTTTATTTTCTTAAAAACATTTTGATCTGGCATCAATAGAATACAGGTGCACAGTAGTGGCAATTTCCACACTGCAGGAAATGGCCTATAATACGGCTGTAGATGCAAAGGATCATTCTTGTCTCATCAAAAAAAATAAAATGACTGCAGTAAATACATCCACATTGCCAAGCCATAAAGCTTTCTATGACAAAAGTAACAATTTTACCACCAATATAGCTACAGTATTAGAGCTACATTAACGGCTGTTTGAAGAAACTCTACTGCCCTGGGTGAATAAAGTGAGCAGGAGAGGGTTAATGTACATTTGGGAAGGGAAATTACTTTCTTGAAATTGAACTCAGTGTGGTCTCTGTTTTCAGGGTTCTCTGTAAATGAAGAAAAGATAAAAATCACCAGTGTTAATCTAAAACAAATGACTTCATTTTTAACATTGAGGCCTATTCTTGTGCAGACTTTTATGTAGTACGGGATGTACTGAAGACAATGCGATCCATATATCCAGTGGAGATTGAGACAAACGGAGTCTGCTAGGTACAAATAATACATACTGTTAGCACAGTCTGACAGATCTATTAAGCTATGGCTTTTTGCTCATTTAGTGGTTGACATCTGATCCCATTTTCTTCAGTTTGACAAAATGTCCCTGATATAATTTCACAAGACTAACCTTATAAATGTTTCAGTTCAAATTGAGTTCACTCGCTTCCTGCACATCTGATCTGAGCTTCATCCAGACTGATTAATATGAGTTGCACTAATGACTGTAATAATATACATTAAAGAAGTTTCCATTTACAGTATATTCTATTTTTTTCTTATCTCAATGAGCAAATCTGTTTAGAAAAACAAATTTGACTCCTTCCATAAATCAGACCAAATACTGCTGATAGGAACAGCAATGTCTTTTTTTTCCTGCAGGTGGCCATGCTTTCATGACTAGTGTATAAGAGATATCCTAGTTAAGACCCCCGACACCACCGTCTCTCTCTCTCACATACCCCCTTAACATACCAATAAAGTATAACCAAAACACCGTTGGAGTAAAATGGCCAACATGACCTTTTATTAACAATTCAATTTTAATACACAAAAACATTCCTTAAAACAGAAATGTACAGGAGAAGTTGTTGGTGTTTGAAGGCATCAAACAAAACCGATATTCCCCTGCGGAACCTATATTATAACTAGGCCTCCAGCCGCAATGCACTGGCTCGGAGACAAAACATACCATCCGCAGTGCAGAACCCACCTTCCAGTTAAACCTCGGTTAACCAGAATGCACCCGGCCACACCATACCACTGATGGGTCCCAACCAGGGGTGGACTGACAACTCATGCGGCCCCCGGGCAATAGGGGATCATGGGGCCCCTGTGTCCTTGCCCAAACTCAAAAAGCCTATGAAAAAGGTACCAGGGGTATCTCATGGGGCCCCCTACTGACCCTGGGCCCTTGGGCAGTGCCCGAGTTTCCAAATGGTCAGTCTGCCCTTGGTCCCAACCATTAGCTTTAGTATGTGCCGCCTCCAAAGACCAACAACTGCCTCCAGAGCCAGAACAAACCGTGAATTCAAAAAAACACCCAAAGAAACCCCCAGGGAGGGTGGGAGGGAAGCTTGCTCCACCGCAACCATCTCCTGGACTGAATAGGACGACCCCTCACAACCACACCCAAAGGTGCCGGAGACTCCACCCTGCACACCCGTCACCAATCAGGTAACCTGTCCATTTTCTAACTTCCACCTACTTTTCTCTTGACCTTTTCATGTCTTTCCTACCCCCTCTTAACCTAATAAAGTCTGCTCTGCCCTATTTTATTTTTTTTGCTTTTTGCTGTGGGCATCTCTTTAGCTTTCCTTACTGGTGTAGCTGTTTTATTACATTAAAGTAGTTGTAAATCCCTACATATACCCAGTGAAGTGAATTGCCTCCAGTGAAACACAGAGATGAAAAAAAAATCCTCCTACATAAGTTTTACCTGTTTATGTGTAGTCCTCTCTTCTCTACAGCCATTAAAAGTACAAAATTTATACAGCCTGTCTGACCTTTCAGAATGCAAGGGGTGGGGAGCTGAGTGATACTCTGCAGAGCTGATTGGGGGGAAGGGGCACACCCCCTTCAAACAGCACACAGGAAAAGAGCTGAAGCTGTCAATCACTGGCTGTGTGCTGGAGCTCCCTCCCTATCACCTTTTTACCTCTTGGTGTCAGGGAAACCTTTCAGAAGTAACTCATTCAGACAGCAGAAGAACTAGGCAGCATACAGAGATGACACTTAGTGCTCTGGATTGAGACAAGTAAACACTATAGAGGGATATGCTTTGCTTATATTTCATGTCACTGGTTTACAATCACTTTAAAGCCAAACATTGGTGAAAGCATCAGTTTAATAGTTGTATTGTGTGTCCATATTGTAGAGATTTTACTTTATTTCCTGTTTTTTTCCCCCGGTCCATTACTGGGATCACATGACCAGACCTGAAAAAATTAAATATAGGTATGTAGGCAAGTGCAGTCTCCTTTCTCCACTGCAGATGGGGCTCAACCACAGTGACATTGCAGTAGGAGAGGAAGTCAGGAGGAACCTGTTCCTCTATGGTTTCCTGGGTCACTGGGGAAGCAATTCAGTTGGATGCTGCAGCTCCATGTGACTCTGGTGGCAATCTTGGGAAAGACAGAATCTATTTAAGATCCTGGCTCCCGAGTTTGGTGTGAACTTTGCTATGGCACTTGGGTCACTTGAAGATGGCAACAGACTATCAAAGAGAATGCGCTCTGTAAAAATCTCCACCATTAGCCTTAGCATAGAGGATGAAATAACACCATACGGTGTTATGATTTATAAATCCTTTATCTTTAAGTTTTTCAGTGTTGCAGTGCTAGAAGTGAGACTCCCTATTCATTAAATATGAACGTGCAAATGTCCCCTTCACCTCAAGAGTTAATGGAGATTCACCACACCAACAAACCTCAAGAAAACCAGAGGACATTACGTACATACAGTATGTGAGAATAATTCAAATAGCTGTAATTGTACACCAGAAGTAAGACTCCACTGAAATTTGAATTAATCCACCATAAACAAAAATGAATGGCCACTTATTAGATGGCAGGACCCCAGATAATCAGAGGTTGATATAAGCTTGTACCCAATAAATCCAGTCTCAGGTTATCAAAAAAAATGAGTGGTTGTCATCCATTGGATTTTCCACTTGGATCAAATGGTGGAGGATGATGGTTGCAGTTCCACTGTTTATTTACATCCAGTGCTGTCAGTCTCTGCTGTCTTGCACACACCTGCCCATTGGTGTCCCATACATCCAATAAGGAAGGTCTAACGTATTTGTGACCTGAAATACCTGAGCCTGTCCACAATCCTATGAACTGGTGAACTGTTTGAGCTGTGGCCAACAAACCAACCAGAAGTCTGGCATGTTGCAGCAGTGGCACTGTCACAGCAAAATGACAGTTCCATAGGTGGCTAATGTTTGTAAACAGACAGGCCTGGTCGGTAGCAGTGCTTGTGTTACTTGGTGGTAGTGCTACTGCCACTAAACAACAAATCCCTGACTGGTTTGTTTACAAGCAGCAGTGGGCTGGGGATCTGTCATTTTCTGGTGGTAGAGCTACTGCAGCACAATACAGATTCTCGATGGGCTTTTGTTTGCAAACAGGCTGGGTTCCTGAGTGACATTATTGACCAGAAGTCATTGTGGATTTGTCATTTATCAGTGGTAGTGCTACCCCCTGTCTGGGAAATAAGACTCTGTGTGGAGTAAATATTTAGTCTCAGCTGCAGTATGATACTGAATAAAGGGCTATGACGGGAAAGTAGGGAAGGGGCTGTGCTAGGGAATTAATTCTGTATAGAATAGACAATTATCTTGAGCAAGTTTGGAGGCACATTTGCAGATGTACAAAAATATCTTTTTTGGAAAGGAAAAACACCACAAGTGAGCATTTAATATTCTTTTTTATTTACGTTTTTAGCTGGAATGTTTCACATTTGTGACAAGTAGTTAAGGTAATTCACAAAAGCACAGTGCCATATCCCTTACGGAAAACTGTGTAATTTGATAAATGCCATGGGTTTTTGCTCTTTGCATTAAAGTCATTGAATTGTGTGCTACTTTTCTAAACAGGCTTTGTATGTGGCATCTTGACCATGTGGAACACATCATCATTATGATTAAGTAGTGGACTTGAATGAAACATTTTAAATGGGAATAGATCATATTCCTTTAGCCTTTTACATTAATATATACAGTCATGGCCGAAATTGTTGGCACCCTTGATATTTCTCCAGGAAATCATGTATTTCTCACGAAACGTATTGCATTAACACATGTTTTGCTATACACATGTTTATTCCCTTTGTGTGTATTGGGACAAAACAAAAAAAGGGAGGAAAGAAAGCAAATTCGACATAATGTCACACAAACCTCCAAAAATGGGCTGGACAAAAGTATTGGCACCCTTTCACAACTGCGGATAAATAAGAATGTTACAAGCATGTGATGCTCCTGTAAACTCACCTGGGGCAAGTAACAGGTGTGGGCAATATAGAAATCACACCTGAAAGCAGATAAAAAGGAGAGACGTTCACTTAACCTTTGCATTGTGTGTCTGTCTGTGCCACACTAAGCATGGACAACAGAAAGAGGAGACGAGAACTGTCTGAGGACCTGAGAACCAAAATTGTGGCAAAATATCAACAATCTCAAGGTTACAAGTCCATCTCCAGAGAACTAGATTTGCCTTTGTCCACAGTGCGCAACATTATCAAGAAGTTTGCAACCCATGGCACTGTAGCTAATCTCCCTGGTCGTGGACGGATGAGGAAAATTGATGAAAGATTGCAACGCAGAATAGTCCGGATGGTGGATAAGCAGCCCCAAACATGTTCCAAAGACATTCAAGCTGTCCTGCAGGCTCAGGGAGCATCAGTGTCAGCGCGAACTATCCGTCGACATTTAAATGAAATGAAACGCTATGGCAGGAGACCCAGGAGGACCCCACTGCTGACACAGAGACATAAAAAAGCAAGACTACAGTTTGCCAAAATGTACTTGAGTAAGCCAAAAGCCTTCTGGGAAAACGTCTTGTGGACAGATGAGACCAAGATAGAGCTTTTCGGTAAAGCACATCATTCTACTGTTTACCGAAAACGGAATGAGGCCTACAAAGAACAAAACACAGTACCTACGGTAAAATATGGTGGAGGTTCAATGATGTTTTGGGGTTGTTTTGCTGCCTCTGGCACTGGGTGCCTTGACTGTGTGCAAGGCATCATGAAATCTGAGGATTACCAAAGGATTTTGGGTTGCACTGTAGGGCCCAGTGTCAGAAAGCTGGGTTTGCGTCCAAGATCCTGGGTCTTCCAGCAGGACAATGACCCCAAACATACGTCAAAAAGCACTCAGAAATGGATGGCAAAGAAGCGCTGGAGAGTTCTGAAGTGGCCAGCAATGAGCCCAGATCTAAATCCCATTGAACACCTGTGGAGAGATCTTAAAATTGCTGTTGGGAAAAGGTGTCCTTCCAATAAGAGAGACCTGGAGCTGTTTGCAAAGGAAGAGTGGTCCAAAATTCCGGGTGAGAGGTGTCAGAAGCTTATTGATGGTTATAGGAAGCGACTGATTTCAGTTATGTTTTCCAAAGGGTGTGCAACCAAATATTAAGTTAAGGGTGCCAATACTTTTGTCCAGCCCATTTTTGGGGTTTTGTGTGACATTATGTCATATTTGCTTTTCTGCCTCTGTTTTATATTTGTTCCAATACATACAAAGGGAATAAACATGTGTATAGCAAAACATGTGTTAATGCAATACCTTTTTTGTGTGAAATACTTGATTTTCAGGAAAAATATCAAGGGTGCCAACAATTTCGGCCATGACTGTATATATATATATACTGTATGTATATATATATACATACAGTATATATATATACTTACTGTCCACTTTACTAGGTGCACATTGCTAGTACCGGGTTTGACCCCCTTTTGCCTTCAGAACTGCCTTATTTCTTCGTGGCATAGATTCAACAAGGTGTTGGAAACATTCCTCAGTGATTTTCATCCATATTGACACGAGTTACTGCTTTTCTATCGTCTTGAACCAGTCTGCCCATTCTCTTCTGATGTCAACAAGGCATTGTCCACACAACTGCTGCTCACGGGATATTTTCTCTTTTTCATATTATTCTCTGTAAATCCCAGCAGATCAGCAGTTTTTTAAATACTCAAACCAGCCCTTCTGGCACCAAAAACCTTGCCAAGTTCAAAGTCACTTAAATTTAAATCCCCTTTCTTACCTATTCTGATGCTCAATATGAACTTGAGCAAGTTGCCTTCACCATGTCTACATGCCTAAATGCTATGAGTTGCTGCCATGTGATTGGCTGATTAGCAATTTGTAACACCAAGCATTTGAACAGGTGTACTTAAAAAAGTGGCCAATGAGTGCATATATATATATATATATATATATATATATACAGTCATGGCCGAAATTGTTGGCACCCTTGATATTTTTCCTGAAAATCAAGTATTTCACACAAAAAAGGTATTGCATTAACACATGTTTTGCTATACACATGTTTATTCCCTTTGTATGTATTGGAACAAATATAAAACAGAGGCAGAAAAGCAAATATGACATAATGTCACACAAAACCCCAAAAATGGGCTGGACAAAAGTATTGGCACCCTTAACTTAATATTTGGTTGCACACCCTTTGGAAAACATAACTGAAATCAGTCGCTTCCTATAACCATCAATAAGCTTCTGACACCTCTCACCCGGAATTTTGGACCACTCTTCCTTTGCAAACAGCTCCAGGTCTCTCTTATTGGAAGGACACCTTTTCCCAACAGCAATTTTAAGATCTCTCCACAGGTGTTCAATGGGATTTAGATCTGGGCTCATTGCTGGCCACTTCAGAACTCTCCAGCGCTTCTTTGCCATCCATTTCTGAGTGCTTTTTGACGTATGTTTGGGGTCATTGTCCTGCTGGAAGACCCAGGATCTTGGACGCAAACCCAGCTTTCTGACACTGGGCCCTACAGTGCGACCCAAAATCCTTTGGTAATCCTCAGATTTCATGATGCCTTGCACACAGTCAAGGCACCCAGTGCCAGAGGCAGCAAAACAACCCCAAAACATCATTGAACCTCCACCATATTTTACCGTAGGTACTGTGTTTTGTTCTTTGTAGGCCTCATTCCGTTTTCGGTAAACAGTAGAATGATGTGCTTTACCGAAAAGCTCTATCTTGGTCTCATCTGTCCACAAGACGTTTTCCCAGAAGGCTTTTGGCTTACTCAAGTACATTTTGGCAAACTGTAGTCTTGCTTTTTTATGTCTCTGTGTCAGCAGTGGGGTCCTCCTGGGTCTCCTGCCATAGCGTTTCATTTCATTTAAATGTCGACGGATAGTTCGCGCTGACACTGATGCTCCCTGAGCCTGCAGGACAGCTTGAATGTCTTTGGAACATGTTTGGGGCTGCTTATCCACCATCCGGACTATTCTGCGTTGCAATCTTTCATCAATTTTCCTCATCCGTCCACGACCAGGGAGATTAGCTACAGTGCCATGGGTTGCAAACTTCTTGATAATGTTGCGCACTGTGGACAAAGGCAAATCTAGTTCTCTGGAGATGGACTTGTAACCTTGAGATTGTTGATATTTTGCCACAATTTTGGTTCTCAGGTCCTCAGACAGTTCTCGTCTCCTCTTTCTGTTGTCCATGCTTAGTGTGGCACAGACAGACACACAATGCAAAGGTTAAGTGAACGTCTCTCCTTTTTATCTGCTTTCAGGTGTGATTTCTATATTGCCCACACCTGTTACTTGCCCCAGGTGAGTTTACAGGAGCATCACATGCTTGTAACATTCTTATTTATCCGCAGTTGTGAAAGGGTGCCAATACTTTTGTCCAGCCCATTTTTGGAGGTTTGTGTGACATTATGTCGAATTTGCTTTCTTTCCTCCCTTTTTTTGTTTTGTCCCAATACACACAAAGGGAATAAACATGTGTATAGCAAAACATGTGTTAATGCAATACGTTTCGTGAGAAATACATGATTTCCTGGAGAAATATCAAGGGTGCCAACAATTTCGGCCATGACTGTATATATATATATATATATTTTTTTTTTTTAGTGGTCTGGTTAAAGCCTCTGTTAGTGATGATTTAGATACATATCTTGGCAGCTCTGGTCTCCAGGAACCTATAGACTTGTGTCAGTACCTTGATTTAAAATTTAAACTTGAATTGTGATCACAATCGACAATCACGTTTGAGTCAAGCACTTGCCCATTTGTTTCACACAGGGCACATTTGGCAATGGATGCTGGGCTTTAAGAATGCCATTTCCTAACTCTTAAGTATCTTGGAATTCCAGAGATTCTACTGAGATGTGTGTTGAAGTTGCTGTTCTGAATTGTATTGCCTTATTCTTGGAATTTTAACTCAGCTCTGGTTTTCCTGCTCAGTGCTCACACAATATGGAAGGATGTGCCTGTGTTCTCCTGGTGTATTTTCAGAAGAAAAAGATGCAGCAGGACACAAGCTTAACTGTGTTCTCTGTAACAGATCCAAATGACACAAGAGCGGCAGCCAGACATGTGTTATCTAAAATTACCTCCCTGAGTGACAGTCTGATGTGTGCAGGCACAGCATTACATTCACTTGCTTGACACCAGGCATTCTAGTAATAGCGACAATGTGTCAAGCTAGCTAACAGTACTTGTGCTATAAAGTATGACCCATTTGCTTGAAGCTTTTAATTAGCATTTATAAAAAGCATATCCATGTAAATTATAAACTGTCAAAATATATTTTTATTAACATAGGGAAGAAAGTTTGGATCATGCTCAGATGAATATACTATAACTTTTTTGACTTGCTTAAAAATGAATTCCAGGCATGGTATTCTTTATATAGTTATATTGGTCCAGCTTGGACCAATGTAATAATGCACATACAGGCGTACCTCGGTTTACAATTTTAATACATTCTCCGGGACGTTTCATATTGTGAAACATTTGTAAACCGAAATGCGGTTTCCCATAGGAATGCATTGAAAACCCATTAATCCATCCCAGGGTCAGAAAAAAAAGAAAAAAAAAAGTCTTTTATCTGTTCAAAATTCTTTATAAAGTGCACTTTAAAGGCATAAATACTGTACAGGAACATGATTAAAAATTTCAAAAATGGCTCCAAAACTCAATGCAAAAACCGCTCCAACACCTCCACACTCAACGCCACGTGCTACCCACAGACTCCAGAAAGCACAGGGCAGGCACTATAAACCTCCAATGTTGGTCTGTTCAAGGTTACCTGAGCTGAGAGTTTGATTATTCCCACCTGAAATGACATTTCCAGAGCATGGGGCTGGGAGATTCAGATGATCAGTTGAATATTTATCATGCTTGAGCCAATCCCTGGAAGAAAGCATCCAGAAGGTGAATAGCGAGGTAATAAATGTGCAGAAGGCCTGAGCAGAGTTTTCTTTTCCCTCAAGGGAGGGTTATGGATCTCTTTGGTCTGCTTCCCCTGGAGGCAGCTCCACTAAGACAAGAATCTGCAGTCTAGACTGCAGCAGCTGTTGGACTGAGGGCCTTGAGAACATTGCCAGAGGATTAGATTTGCTGGAGAGCACTGCACTAATGTCGTGGTTTGTAGAAGTACCTTGTTATCTCCTTCACTGAGGATCTACCTGCGGATACTGGGTGGCATACAGCTTCTAGGATGCTGTGAGACCTTGCTGGAGACCAGTAGTTGTGCAAGAGCCAGGAGGAAACTAAATACCAGAAATGGTTTTACGGACTGCTGTAGGGTTCTAGATATACTGGACACTCTCTGCTACCTCCAGAAAGCTGTAATTGAAAGATTGGCAGAGAAATGTGTCCTCTTATCATTGTTACTGATCATTTTTGAGTATTCTGTGATCCATATATCCTCTCGTCTTAAGGGTCTTCAGCAATAAATACTGAAAAGACAACTTCTAGAGTAAGCCTGAATTGTTGATGTGCATGGGACTGTGCTTGCGTGACTGGCAACCCTCTGTACTATTGTGGGAGAACCTGTCCATTTCCAGTAGCCCTTACGGGGGTTAGTGCTACAAATGCCAATTATTCTCTGATTCGAGGAGATGAAGAGTGTGACATCATGACCCCAAAGCATTCTCTGATCAGAGGAGGAGGAGAGCGGAATGTTTTGCATGCATAGAGAAAATGCAAAGTGATCTCTGAATGGCACCCATGCTGTGTGGCCAACCTCCTGTGTTCACAATGCAGCAGGGCAGCTGTAACTCCAAAGCTAGTGATGATCACTGGAGTAGATATGCCTTTTCAGTTTCTACAACAATCCCACAGGTATGGTATATGTATAACTGCATTGGTCCACGCTGGACCAATGTCCCCATGAAACACATGCCATACCAGCTATTGTTCTTTAAGGTATATCAAAAGGCTTTTAGGTTTGGATAGAATGATACAGATTTAGAATCCTGAAAAACAAATTTTGATAAAGATATATAGCAATTTAATAGTTTCTATGGGAACATCTGAAAGATAAAGCAGAGTTTCACTAACTGCAGACAACCCCAATCACTCCACTCCAGGCTCTCTGTGCCCTGCTCCACCGACTGATGGGTGCTTGCTCCAGACAGTCTGTGATCCATGCACAATATCCCAACAAACAAAAAAAAAGCCACCCTCCTTCTTAAAGCCCAACATGAACTTAAAATAAATTTAGTCCAGTACAAGGTTAGTTCACTTAATGCATTTTTTGCACAATATCCCAACAAACAAAAAAAAGACACCCTCCTTCTTAAAGCCCAGAGTGAACTTAAAATAAATATTGTCCTGTATAAGGCTAATTCACCTAATGCATTTTACTTCACTAAGATCTCAATTGAAGAGTTCCTATGATTAAAGCTGAACTCAATGCAAAAAATTTAAAAATGTGAACAGGCAGGCTCTTTATTGCAGAAGAGACATGCAATTTTTTGGGTCTATAGTAACACATTCAATGCCCATTTCCCAGTTACAGTTGCAAGAAAAAGTATGTGAACCCCTTGGGATTACGTGGAGTTTTGCATGAATTGGGCATAAAATGTGCTCTGAACGTCATCTAAGTCACAACAATAGAAGAACACAGTCTGCTGAACATAATACTACACAAACATTAGATGTTGCCATGGTTTAATTGCACATAACATGTAAACATTTACAGTGCAAGGAGGAAAAAGTATGTGAACCTTTGGACTTAATAACTGGTTGACCCTCCTTTGGCAGCAATAACCTCAACCAAATGTTTCCTGTAGTTGCAGATCAGACCTGCACAACGATCTGGAGTAATTTTGGACCACTCCTCTTCACAAAACTGTTTCAGTGTAGCAATATTCTTGGGATGTCTGGTGTGAATTGCTCTCTGAAGGTCATGCCACAGCATTTCAATCGGGTTGAGGTCAGGACTCTGACTGGGCCACTCCAGAAGGCGTATTCTGTGCTGTTGCAGCCATTGTTTTGTTGAATTACTTGTATGCTTTGGGTCATTGTCCTGTTGCATCACCCATCCTCTGCGAAGCTTCAGCTGGTGGACAGATGGTAGTATGTTTTCCTGCAAAATGTCTTGATAAACTCTGGAATTCATTTTCCCATCAATGACAACAATCCGTCCAGGCCCTGAGGCAGCAAAGCAGCCCCAAACCATGATGCTCCCTCCACCATGTTTTACAGCGGGGATGAGGTTTTGATGTTGGTGTGCTGTGCCTTTTTTTCTCCACACATAGTGTTGTGTGTTCTTCCCAAACAACTCAATCTTGGTTTCATCTGTCCACATTATATTTTGCTAGTAGTGCTGTGGAACATCCAGGTGATCTTTTGCAAACTTCAAACGTGCTGCAATATTTTTTTTGGACAGCAATGGCTTCCTCCGTGGTGTCCTCCCATGTACTCCATTCTTGTTTAATGTTTTCCTTATTGTAGATGTGTCAACAAAAATGTTAGCATGTGCCAGAGATTTCTGTAGGTCTTTAGCTGACACTCTGGGATTCGTCTTTACCTCATGCAGCATTCTGCGCTGTGCTCTTGCAGTCATTTTTACAGGACGACCACGCCTAGGGAGAGTAGCAACAGTGCTAAACTTTCTCCATTTGTAGACAGTCTGTCTTTCCATGGACACATGAACATCAAGGCTTTTGGAGATACTTTTGTAACTTTTTCCAGCTTCATGCAAGTCAACAATTCTTGATCGTAGGTCTTCTGAGAGCTCTTTTCTGCGAGGCATGGTTCACATCAGACAGTGCTTCTTGAAACCAGTAAACCCAAAACAGGTGTGTGTTTTTTAAGGGCAGGACAGCTGTCAGCAACACATCCAATATCATCACACTGATTGGAGTCAAGGTTGGCTCACTCCTGGCTCCAATTAGCTCTGGGAGAGGTCATTAAGCTAGGGCCTCACATACTTTTTCCTCCCTGCACTGTGACTGTTTACATGTTATGTGCAATTAAACCATGGCAACATCTAATGTTTGTGTAGTATTATGTTCAGCAGACTGTGTTCTTCTATTGTTGTGACTTAGATGACGTTCAGAGCACATTTTATGCCCAATTCATGCAAAACTCCACGTAATCCCAAGGGGTTCACATACTTTTTATTGCAACTGTATCTACCAATCTTTACAATACCCGTTTCCCTTGTTTAAAGTATAATTTACATTTTCATTTGACTTGTGCCTAACAATATGTACCCTATTTTGGTTTCCAGTACCACGTAATAGAAATGAGAATCTCTCAATTTGGAACTACAAATGTTATCATCTACCACCTGGGCTATTGTGGGATTGGAGCAATCCCAAAATTCCCACTCAACTCCAGTAAAGAAGTTATTATATCAGGATCCTGATCAGTGAAAAGCCTTTTTATATAATATGGTAGTACTTACCACTGCAAAATTTAGTTATTTTGTACAACATATTTTGCACATCTGCCTACATGTTACTAATATCCTGGTTTCTGGTAGTGCAGTATATATATATGCAATGGCAAGTGTTCTAGTATGTTGTGATAAATAAAATGCCTAGTGGCCTTACTGTACATTATTAGAATGTACATAAGTATAGTATGCAATGGTTAATGCGCTCTTTTCTAGTGACATACATCATATTCAAATCTAGTAATATGCATCTTTACAGACGATTTTTACCTAGCAATACATACAGTGTGGAATCTCCTATCTGATGCCCATTTCTTTATTATTTAGGGAGATACACAATTGCCAATCACATGTAAGCTGCTGAAAATGTATAAGTTAGTCAGTACCCTGGTGTTTACATTTAGAAACAATGCCCAGATCTGCTATCTACTTTACAATACCCCCCCCCCCCAAAAGTAGCCATTAATGTATATAATGTTCAGTACAATGCTATAACACAATGGCCAATTACATCTATTATGATACTCTCTAGGAATATACAGTATATGATCCACATTTCCTTTTTTTTTAGTAACATATACATGAAAACTACAAGCACTAGACAAAAAATAAATTCCCACACTCAAGTGATTTACACCCAGGGGCAGACTGACAACTCATGGGGCCCCCGGGCAATAGGAAATTATGGGGCCCCTGTGTCCTTGCCCACACTCAAACCACACCCAAAAAAGCCTATGAAAGATACCAGGGGCATGTCATGGGGCCCCCTACTGACCCCTGGCCCTTGGGCAGTGCCCGAGCGCCTAAATGGTCAGCCCTCCCCTGTTTTCACCTATTCACACTTGTGAAAATTGAACAGTATAACCAACTGAGTTGTAAAAGTGACTCTTTATATGTATCTTTGTACATATTTTAAGATGTAGCAGATGCTTAAAAAAATTCTACCAATCTTTTTGAAAATGACTTAATATTGGTACAATTATTTCCTTGCACCTAGTAATAACCCAATCATCACCTTCTAACAATGAATTGTGCTTCAAATGTAATGGTTAACTACACTTTTTATTACCTTAGAAGATAACTGTATATAAAAGTTGTTCTTTGAGGCATGCCCCCTAGAAGTCTGTGTGCACCCCAACTGGTTCAATACTTACCTCTGTCCCTGTTCCACCAAACTTCACTATATGGTCTTGCCTGGTGTCCCTGTCCATTCATTCATTTAGGAAGAGCTGTACTCTGCAGGACCACTGGAGGTTGGTACAGCTTGCCATGGACATTAATGGGGCCACCCACAGTGCACATGTGCAAAATGAAAAGGACCTGAATGTTTTTGGAAGAAAGGCTGTGCGGCTTCATACTGGGCAGATTTCTGGAACTGGGACAGAAGTATTTCTCCAGGTATTTCTCCAGGTAATCCAGGGGATTTCTGATGCTGTCCTGGATGCAATGAGAGTTGTGAAAGCCTTTTGGAGGCAATAAAACATGCTGGTTTTTATTCTATCTAATGTGAGTGGCCTGGTGTTTTGACAATATTGCATGTTGGGTGTTGCAGTATTACACTATATGTGTTTTTATTTCTCCTACACTATTTGGAGCCTGTCTGGGAGGAGAAGTTTGGAGGTATTAGAAGGTGGATTAAAGGTCTCATGTGGTGGAGTGGAGTTCTGGAGGCTGAAAAGAACGGTCTAGGATCCCTAAAATACCTAAAAGGCGTTTACTTCACCAGAATCTGGTGAGTGCGGTATATGTTGGTTGGAGCACTGGTTCATGGTGGAAGCACACTTCTTTTGAACAAAGACTTTTTTTGTTTTTTAATTATATATATTTTTTGTTTTTTCAGATTTTTTTTTTAATTTTGACACTTTATATATTGTTCATAATTTCACATGTTTTTTGGAGTGGGGCTATTTGTTCATTCTACTTTTATTTGTTTTTATTATTTGTGCTGTTTATAATGATTTTACATTTCTCCAGGTGGACTGCAATAAATGGGTGGGGGCATGCAATAAAGGACATCTTGTACCAACGGAACAGTTTTCCTTTCAAAGGGTTATCTATTTTCCTTGTCCAGTCCCTCTGGAACCCTTTGTTAGTCAAACACTATTGGGTTTATTTACTAAAGTCAAATAGGCTGTTCATTTCGCATGGAAAGTTGCACTTTGCAAGAGAATTTTCTGAAGAGCTTAGCGAATGTGGTAAAGATTCATTTTGCAAATTATACCCAATCACATGAAAGGGGAAAATAGAAAACCGGATTTTTGCTTCCACATAATTTGATGATGGAAGTCACTATAACTGCATGAAGTGTTCACATTTAACACATTGCATGGTTTTTTATCACGTTTTATCAGCACTTGCTACTTTATGGACTTATTAGTACTTGCTTCAAAAGGTTTTTTGATTATTACCAAGGACACTTAACACCAGTTTAGTTCATTATATATTTTGTGTGTTCATCACTATTTTTAGGTCACTAAGGTGACCCGTACACTAGTATTGTCCACTTTTGTGTTATCATCGTTTTTATTAGCACTTTATTGCTATATGCATATTTTTGGTTTTTTGATTCATTAGCACTCTATTATTATATGGATACACATTTATTTTTATTTATTTTTATTCATTTTTATTCACTTTTGTAGTTAGCGCTGCACCATTTATTTTCATTTTTATTTTTTGATTGGTATTATCATTGGGTGTTGACCGTTATTGGTTAGGGTATTTCTGTATCAGTGCAGGAGGATTTTTAGTTTTTCTTTTCACTATAACTATGTGTAACTAAAATAAAAAAAATCACCTATCCTTCAGCTTTGGTATTGCTCTGTCTGCATGTCTTTGTATCATATACTGCAGCATTAACAGTGCCCTTCACTAAAAAACACCTGAACTCAGTCATTTGGAAGAGTGACCATATATTTTTGGCCATATAGTGTAGACAAAAATACCAATTTCTTCTGCAATGATGTTGTAATGTAATGATTCACTTATAAGTACATGTCCCCAGATGTGCCAGACACACAGGAGTACAGGAGTATATCTGCTAGAAATGATCTGTTCTTCCCCTGAGATTAAACAAACTTCCCAAAACACTTCTTTTCTATAAACCTTTCTTGCTCTAGCTTTTTCCTCATTCCCTGTGGTTTACTGTAAGCGCTTGTTTCTTTTTAAATACCTCTTGAGACACTTACTTCAAATTGTTGAAAACAGAAGCTTGGCACTCTGATATTGTCTGAGGACAGAGTGACATAGAACAAAACAAGATGTCATCACGATCAACCAGGGCAATCTGGTCCATGATAATCATATTTCAATCTATGGCTTCATTTGCTTGACATGCTTAGTACAGGTAGTTTAATCAAATTTAAAACTTCAGTTCTTCTTTAAATTAGATAACATTGGTATGATACAAACGCAACCATGGATGTGTCTAGCACTGGGGTGATAAAAGCAGAGATGTGTCTGCTAAGGTTGGTCATTCATGAGTAATTTTTTTTCTTTCAACCAGTGGGTTGAATCAAAGAAAATGACTTGTTTCCCCCAACCACACACTTTATGTCCAGAAACTACAAAGCAACTCATTCACTCCCTTATCATATCATGACTTGACTTCTGTAACTCCCTCCTCGCTGGCCTACCCCAACACAGGCTATCCCCGCTTCAGTCTATCCTGAATTCTGCGGCCAGACTCATCCACCTTACCAACCACTCCATATCCGCCACCCCCCTCTGCCAATCCCTCCACTGGCTTCCGATTGCCCAACGCATTGAATTAAAAATACTAACATTGAAGTACAAAGCTGTTCATAACACTGCCCCAAACTACATCACCGACCTGATATCCATCTACCACCCAAAACGCACTCTCCGCTTCTCACAAGACCTCCTAGACTCCAGTTCCCTGGTCTCCTCCTCCCATGCCTGTCTCCTGGACTTCTCCAGGGCTTCCCCCATCCTCTGAAACTCACTACCCCAACCCATCAGACTGTCACCTACCCTCCTCACCTTTAGGCGCACCCTGAATACCCATCTCTTCAGAGAAGCCTACCCCGCCCTCACCTAACTGCTGATCTCCTCCACTCTCCCCAGCACTCCATCCCCCACAGCTATTTCCTCCTGTACCACTATCCCCTCCCTCCTAGACTGTAAGCTCCAAGGAGCAGGGCCCTCGAACCCCTCGTGTATTTTATTGTATTGTTACTGTACTGTCTCATGTATTGTCTCCCATTGTAATGTACAGCACTGAGCAAACTGTTGGCGCTATATAAATACTATATAAATACTGTGTAATAATAATGTGCAAGGGGGAATCCATCCCACTGTGCTATTTTATTCTGACAATCCCCACCATCAGAATACAATTCCCCGCCATCAGAATACAGCCGGCAGTGCTGATCGAGAGAACCTTTTCCAACAGGCTGGTTGTACACGAGTCGAGTCCTCACAATCTGCCAACCTAAACTATGGTGTAGCAGCAAATCTCACCCTGTTTTATTGTAAAACTCAATACTTCCAGATAATATAGTAACCTGGGTTTTTACTCCCAAAATACCGTTTAGCTGGTATTAGGGCCTCATGCACACTGAGCATTAAAAACGATGCATTTAGGGCTTGCATACACTTGCTTCAAAATATGGCATTGGACAAAGCACTCTGAATGCCAACCAAAGCACCCGTCATTAAAATAAGTTAAGCTTGAAGTTCTGTTCACACGTTGCGTTTACTTTATTTTAAAAATTATACCCTATGTTGCTTTTTGTGGTGCTTCAAAGCAGCTCCAAAGCCTCCATAGAGGTCTATGACATAGGTCGCTAACAGCACCTGCTGTTTTTGAGGGGCTTTTATTCTCAATTAGTTTTGTTTTGTTTTGGAGGTATTGCAGTTATAAGATATCCCAGGATGCACTGGGAAACACACAAGCAAATTGGAAAGAAGGCATCAACACTCACTTCCAGTTCATTTTTATATATTTTAGAAGTGTCTGGTGCAGACGTCACATCTTGTGGGCTGCATGGAGCAGCAGGAAGGTGCTGCGAGGAGCAGCTGGGGATCGATCTGCTGAACAAGGATCTAATAAGCTGGGGATCTGCTGAACAAGGGTACCAATGAGCTGGGAATCTGCTAAACAGGGGTACTAATGAGCTGGGGATCTGCTGAGTGGGGGTACTCCTGAGCTGGGATTCTACTGGGCCCCTTAATAACAAATAGAAAATCAACACACACACAGGGTGTTTGCCAAGCTTCATTAACTAGTTCAAGTCCAAACACTTTCACCCCCTTCCTGTCCAGGCCAATTTTCAGCTTTCAGTGCTATCACAATTTGAATGACAATTGCGCGGTCATGCAACACTGTACCCATATGAATTTTTTAGCATTTTTTGAGACAGATAAAACTTTATTTTGGTGGTATTTATTCACCACGGATTTTTATTTTATTGCTATATTAATGAAAAAGTCCAAACATTTTGAAAAAAAGGGTTTTCTTATAAAATTTTGCAAATAAATAATTTTTCTTCATAAATCTTGGCCAGAATGTATTCAGCTATGTTTTTAGTAAAAAAAAAAAACACATTAGTTTATATCCAAAAATTATAATTTAAATTTTTTTTAACATTTTTTATTTTTTTTTATAATATTAGTTATGGTTTTTTTTACATACTGTCACCCTAGCAGTACAGTGTCGCCATAGTGACACTGTACTACTTGTGGGGGGTGATGAAGATTTTTTTTTTTGTTACACTGATTGCTTTTACACCCATAAAGGCTGTAAAAGCAATAATGTCTCCTTCTCTCTGGCTGCATTCTTGCAGCCATTGAGAAATACTGTGAGAGCTGTGATTGGTCACAGCTTGTCACATGGTACAAGGCTGTTGTGAATAACCTTGTACCATGTGACCTCTGTGATCATTCACAGATTTTACTAGTAGTAAGCAATGATGTCAGAAGTGGCACCTTGCTTACTACTATTCATGTCATCACTGATTGGCCACACACAGAGGTCCCGTACAGCGATCGGTACCACGCGCTCCCAGGGAGCACACACAGGCAGAGAAGTGGGAGGACATTTATAAACAGCCACCTGTTCCTGCACTGCTCCCATCCGGTTGTTTATATACATGGGCCAGACGGGAAGTGATTAAAGCTTCAAAAAAGAATCACTGAATCATCACTCATCACAGAAGCATCAAAAACACGTAATAAAAGCATGTTGAAGCAGTAGGCGCTTTATTGTGTGTTAAAGTCAAAGTTTAAATGAGCCCTTAGGGGCACCTGGTATTTTGTTTCTGCCACTAAACCCTCCTCCATGCCTGCCTATGTGGCCATGCACACATAAGCATTTGGAGGAAGAAAAAAACCCTGTTGCCAGTATGTCTAGGAGCAGCAGCTTTTTTGTCAGAGAAAAAAAGCTTGATGTGTATAAACAGGCCTAAAGGTGCATTAACCTCCCTAGCGGTATGATTATTTCATATTTTTGGTGCTGAAAGCGGTACAATTATTTTGCATGGAAATATGTAGTTTTTTTATTGTAGGCTGTAATTTTTAGGAATAACTCACTGAAATCTGTCTGAACAAGCTTCTAAATCATACATTTAATTCAATAATATAATCAAACCAAAAACACTGAAATTTGAAATATAGCGCCAAGTTCGCACATTACTGAGCAAAGTCGCAGAATCGTTTTCAGTGTTTGATGACGAATTTCTCCACGAATCATTATCACTCAATTCTGCAAGTGGTTCTGATTTACTATCGCTGTTCTCTAGCTGGTCTAAACCCGCTTTTGACCTAAAGGGACGCTTTTTGGACGCCATGGACTTTTCTAAGTTTCCAGGCAGAAAGAACAATCAAAATGCAGACAGGGGACAGGACAAGGCACTCGGGACAAAATGTATGTGAAATGGGTTGAAACAGCAATGTTTTACCATGTATAATCGTTTTGAAAAAAATTAAATTTTTTAAAAATTTTAAAATTTCCCGCCGTCGGCGGCGCCCACACGTCCCGACGTCACAGGGACCGGAACACAAGAGCCGGATGCCGGCATCAGCCGGAGGAGATGGCCGGGGATGCTGCAGGGGACACATCGCAGGAGCCAAGGACAAGGTGAGTGCTGCAGGGAATCCCTATGCAGCGCCGCATGGTAAGCCCGAGTGTAGCTCGGGGTTACCGCTTTTGGTATAGACATTTTACCCCGAGCTACACTCGGGAATACCATTAGGGAGGTTAATGCTAGGCGCGTCAAGCGCTTGAACAAACATTAATTTTAACGGCCAGAATAATTTATTATTCTGACTAATGAAATGAATTAACACCCAAGGGCTTGATGCTCCTAAGTGCGCATAGAAGCGTTTATATGCGTCAAGTGCTTTTTCTGCAAAAACTCTGCTGCCAGGAGGAGAGGTTAGAGGAGCTGAACAAACGCCTTGTTTGCATGATGAGTGAGTTTTAATGACGTGTCCAGGGGAGGACTGACAACTCATGGGGCCCCCGTGCAATAAGGGATCATGGGGCCCCTATGTCCTTGCCCAAACTCAAAAAAGCCTATGAAAAAGGTACCAAGGGCATCTCATGGGGCCCCCTACTGACCCCGGGCCCTCAGGCAGTGCCTGCGTTTCCAAATGGTCAGTTTGCCACTGGACATGTCTATTGAGGAGAATGTGAAACAGAGCCACTCATGAGATACATTACCAATTAATGAGAAACAAAGACTTTCAAAAGTGAAACTCTTATCATATTCGGAAAAAATAACCATTCACATAGCAATGTAATACCTATTTTTGTGAAGTGAACAATTTAATGCAGAAATGATACTGTATCATGAGATATAATTAAGAACCTATATAGAAATCTTGTATATAGAATTGTGGAGTGAAGTTCTAGTCCCTGCACTTTGCACAGTCTTCTTACATGAACTCTTAATGTTTCAAATGCTTACAGAAACTGCTGACAAATGAGAACTATTCGGTTTAAACAAAACTCTACAGTATATAATCTGTCTGTTACACGAAAACCCACCTATGTTCCATTTGGGAGATTCCATCTTGCCTCTCATACATCAAAGAGAAGGTGAAGCTAGGCTGTCAATCTCGGATGTCAAAGACACTTCTGTCCATTCTGTGATAGCAATGTGTCACTGTTATCTGCACATGTCAGCAGTCAGAAGGAGTGGTTATAGCTGAAGATAAGAGCTTCTCTACTGACATTTGATCAAAGGCCAACATTTGCATCCCAGTAACAGTACTATTTAGTCTACTTATGCTGCTTATTTTGGGGAAAGAATGAGAGCATTTGAAACAGCTGATGGAAAAGTTTTTAAATATACTTTTTTGCTAACATGCCCAGGGGATGGAAAAGTTCACTTTTAATAACCCTGAAAAGTCTAGTAAAGGCTTATCCCTAATGGCAATCTGTGCAATATGTTCTGTTTTGCTTTACTTATTTATTTTTATTTATTTATTTCAGGTACTTATATAGCGCCATCAATTTGCGCAGCGCTTTACATATATATTGTACATTCACAGCAGTCTTATTTAAAGCTGTATTAAACCCAAAAGCAAACACATTACTGTATATTGCAGCTTTCCAACTCTTAGGGCTCATGTACACTGGAGCTGATAAACTCACGTTTCGGAGCTTTTTTTCGTTTTTTTCAGCAGCCCCTGAACTCTCCCTAATGTTTTCCTATGTGTCCATGTACACATCATCGTTTACAGTTGTTTACAGGCAGTTGAGTTTACAGCAGGGGCGGACTGACCATTTCGAAACTCGGGCACTGCCCGAGGGCCCGGGGTCAGTAGGGGGCCCCATGAGATGCCCCTGGTACATTTTTCATAGGCTTTTTTGAGTTTGGGCAAGGACACAGGGGCCCCATGATCCTCTATTGCCCGGGGGCCCCATGAGTTGTCAGTCCGCCCCTGGTTTACAGTTGTTTTTTTGAGCGCATCAAACTTGCGTTCAGGAGTACATTTTATCACCGTTTCAAACGCCAAATGCATGTAAACGTGGCTAGCCACGATTATAAGCATTTGTGTTTAGAAGCGTTTTTTAACTGTTCCATGTCCAGATGCTGTCCAGAGTCTTTTTTCATCATCAGAAATGCATGCAAAGCATTTTCCATGTATTCAAAAGGGCCCAGTACACCAGCGCAGTCAGTTCCAGGTTTTGCGTGAAGGAAATAATGGTAGAATGTGCTGCATTATGTTCATGATGGGATCCATAGTGAATACAACCAGAAAAGACAGGTCATCTCAACATATACTGATCTCTCTGCTCTTGCTCTCTCTATTTCTCTCAAAATGTCTGAAATAGTTGATTTTTTAATGTTTTTCAGTGCATTCTAGGCATTTGGGAGGGTCTCTTGATGTTATCTTTAAAAAACGCTTCTAAACACAAACGCACATAAACGCGGTATGCAAATGCAGCTAACAGACGCTTTTTAACCTACGTTTTCCAGCAGTCAGTTTCCATCGTTCAGAAGTGTTTTCCAAGTGTCCCGTGTACATGGAGCTTTAGATGGCTGCATTGCTTTTTTTCAGGTTTTATTTCCTTTATTTTTGCCTAGTAATCTAGCCGGTAAATCTGTTGTTTTTCAACAAGTTGCCCTGCACATGTATCAGGGGGAAGGCAAGTGGTTAAAAAAAAACAACAATAAAAAAAGAATATATGTGTTACCTTGCTATCTTTAGTAATGACAAAGTTGTTGCTGATTGCTGCCATTACTAGTAAAAAAACTAAATTCCATTATATATACCGCCATTTGTAAACCATATAACTTTCACATAAACCAATTAATTTACACGTATTGGGATTTTTTTTTAGCAAAGACATGCAGCAGAATACATTTTGGCCTAAATTTATGATGAAATTAGATTTTTTAAAAAAAATTTCTGAACATGTTTAATAGCAAAAAGTCAAAAATATAGTTTTTTTTTCTCAAAATTATTGGAATTTTTTTTTATAGCATAAAAAATAAAAAACGTACAGGCGATCAAATACCACCAAAAGAAAGCTCAATTTGTGAGAAAAAAAAGGACATAAATTTCATTTGCATGACCGTGCAATTGTCAGTTAAAGTAACGCATCACTGTAACGCAAAAAATGGCCTGGTCAGGAAGGGGAGTAAATCCTCAGGAGGGGAAAACGAAGCTTGATCTGTCTCTAAACATGATGAAAGCATTTGGTCAGGTACACTATTGTATGATTGAGCAATTGTCAGTCAACACTGAAAGCTACAAAATATCATTATAATAAAGAAGTACAGTGAGGAACAGAAGTATTTAAACACCCTGCGATTTTGCAAGTTCTCCCACTTAGAAATTATGAAGGGGTCTGAAATTCACATTGTAGGTGCATTCCCACTCTGAGAGACAGAATTTAAAAAAAAAATTCAGGAAATCACATTGTATGATTTTTAAAGAATTTATTTGTCTTGCACTGCTGAACATAAGTATTTGAACACCTAAGAAACAGCAGGAATTCTGGCTCTCAAAGACCTGTTACTGTGCCTTTAAAAAGTCCACCTCTACTCCACTCATTAATCTAACTTAGTAGCACCTGTCTGAGCTCTTTAAAGACACCTGTCCACCCCAGAGTCAGTCAGACGCCAACTACTACCATGAGCAAGACCAAAGAGCTGTCAAAAGACACCAGAGACAAAATTGTAGACCTCCACAAGGCTGGAAAGGGCTACGGGGCAATTGCCAAACAGCTTGGTGAAAATAAATCAATTGTTGGAGCAATTGTTAGAAAATGGAAGAGGCTAAAGACGACTGTCAGTCTCCCTCGGACTGGGGCTCCATGCGAGATTTCACCTCATGGAGTATCACTGATGATAAGAAAGGTGAGGAATCAGCCCTGAACTACAAGGGAGGAGCTTGTCAATGACATAAGTGAGCTGGGACCACAGTTTCAAAGGTCACTGTCGGTAGAACACTACGCCGTCATGGTTTCAAATCATGCATTGCACGGAAGGTTCCCCTACTCGAGTCATCACATGTCCAGGCCCCTCTGAAGTTTGCCAATGACCATCTGGATGATCCAGAGGAGGCATGGGAGAAAGTCATGTGGTCAGATGAGACCAAAGTAGAACTTTTTGGTCTAAACTTCACTCGTCGTGTTTGGAGGAAAAAGGAGGATGTTTTGCATCCCAAGAACACCATCCCTACTGTGAAGCATGGGGGTGGTAACATCATGCTTTGGGGGTGCTTTTATGTGAAGGGGACAGGACGACTGCACTGTATTAAGGAGAGGATGAATGGGGACATTTATTGTGAGATTTTGAGCAACAACCTCCTTCCCTCAGTCAGAGCATTGAAGATGGGTCGTGGCTGGGTCTTCCAACATGACAACAACCTGAAGCACACAGCCAGGATAACCAAGGAGTGGCTCCGTAAGAAGCATATCAAGGTTCTGGAGTGGCCTAGCCAGTCTCCAGACCTAAATCCAACAGAACATCTTTGTTGGAGGGAGCTGAAACTCTGTGTTGCTCAGCGACAGCCCCAAGACCTGACAGATCTAGAGGAGATCTGTGTGGAGGAGGGGGCCAAAATCCCTGTTGCAGTGTGTGCAAACCTGGTCAAGAACTACAGGAACGTTTGACCTCTGTAATTGCAAACAAAGGCTTCTGTACCAAATATTAACACTGATTTTCTCAGGTGTTCAGCAGTGCAAGACAAATAAATTCTTTAAAAATCATACAATGTGATTTCCTGAATGCACCTACAATGTGAATTTCAGACCCCTCCATGATTTCTAAGTGGGAGAACTTGTAAAATCACAGGGTGTTCAAATACCATTGTTCCTCACTGTATATGTAGGTTGGTACTCAAGTGGGTAAAACTCATATGAAGTTACAAAGATATATAGTTAGTTCATTTGGGCCTTAAAGCAGATCCCCACCCAAAAGGAGAAGTTCCACTTTATGCCTTTGTCCCCTGCTCTCCATTAAAGATTGGCACCTTTGGGGGGCGGGTACCCGAATTTGACAGGCACCCACTCCCACTTCCGCTGTGATCGCCTAGACCAGTGGTGGGCAACCTTTTTTTTCAACTGAGCCAAATCTCGCCAAAACCACGATTGAAATTTATTTTGAGAGCCACATTTTTAAAACTGAAAATACATAGGATGGTACACTGTTTTTAGTTTCAATAAGTTTTTATAGTAATTCATCCCCCATATAGTAATTCATCCCCCATAGTAATTCATCCCCCATATAGTAATTCATCCCCCCTATAGTAATTCATCCCCCATATTAATTCATCCCCCATATAGTAATTCATCCCCCATAGTAATTCATCCCCCATAGTAATTCATCCCCCATATAGTAATTCATCCCCCATAGTAATTCATCCCCCATATAGTAATTCATCCCCCATATAGTAATTCATCCCCCATAGTAATTCATCCCCCATATAGTAATTCATCCCCCATAGTAATTCATCCCCCATAGTAATTCATCCCCCATAGTAATTCCTCCCCCATATAGTAATTCATCCCCCATAGTAATACATCCCCCATATAGTAATTCATCCCCCATATAGTTATGCATCCCCCATAGTAATTCATCCCCCATATAGTAATTCATCCCCCATAGTAATTCATCCCCATATTAATTCATCCCTCATATAGTAGTAGTAAGTAAGTAGCAAGTAGTAAGCCAAGTCCCCCGTGTCAATTCACTTACCTTTGCTCCGCGCGTTCCTCTCGCCGTGCTCCCCGCGCCATTCCGGTCTTCAGGGCGGACTGTGAGAGGAGCCTAGCTCCCCTCACGTTCGTCACGCTGCCCCGCCTACAATCTGCTGCCAATCACTAGCTATCAGGATGTGAGTGGCAGCGAGACTGGCCAATCATTGCTGGGCTAGCTGCAGAGTCCTCGGCCACCCGAGAGGAGGGAGGGGAGGGGAGCGGCCGCCCGAGAGGAGGGAGAGGAGGGAGGGGAGGGGAGGGGAGCGAGCGCCCGGCACACAGAAGAGCCGCATTAAAATGTGTAAAGAGCCGCATGTGGCTCGCGAGCCGCGGCTTGCCGACCACTGGCCTAGACGATTGGAAGCGGAAGTCGTCCTCCCCCCCTCCCTCTGTAGTCTTCTTGGACACATGACAGGTCCCAGAAGACTATGGGGCCATTCACAAAGCGCAGCGCTTCTCGCACATGCACAGTGAGCACCCAGCTGTGAAGCCGCAAGCTGTCACAGCCAGGTGCCCACACTGAAGATTCCGGCTCCAAGGAGAGAAGACGGCTGGTGAAACCAGCCGTGGTGAGGACACCGCTGGACCAAGGGACAGGTAAGTGGCTGTATTTTAAAAGTCAGCAGCTACAGTATACAGCTGCTGATTTTTTTTTTCATGTGGAACTCCGCTTTAGTTTTTAAAACGACAATGCAATTATCAAGAATTTATGAAAATCTACTGCAGATTGAATTTCTGTGATTAGTGCAAATAGCCATCTAGGTTTAAAGAGCAACTCCACTTTTTTTTTAGAAAAAAACAATCCCCGCTGGATGACCAATATTCATTGCAGGATATTTTTAACACAACTCCTAGCAGACTCCTACCTTTTGTTCCTGAGAATAAAAATCTGTTTGTTTTGTGTCCTTTGCAGACTGATTCTGAATAGGAGGATCCAGTTCATTATAATCACCTGGTGCACTCTCAGTGTTCTAGTGAGAAAAACTGCAGTATCTGGATTCCTTTATAAGTTTTTAATTCTTAGAGAATATTTCACTTAAATTCCTATTTCAGGGGGTGCCTAAAATTTGACTCATATCTTGAAATGAAGACTTATGGAAAAATCAGTGAGCCAATCACACAAGCAGGACATGACATTTCTTGGAGTGCCAACAGTTTACAGAAGGCCTCCAGGATGCCATGTTGCATTGCATTTTACAGAAAAATACAGCAGATGCAGTCTGAAAAGGAAAGGTATTTTTAATAAAATGCCATTACAACCTGGCTTGTGTAGCAATTGTATATGCAATATTATTATTTTTTTATTTGCTATATTTTTTTCCATGGAAGTGGAGTTACCCTTTAATGTTTTTGTTTTTTCTGTTAACTATAATTAGTTATTAATATGCACCATTGAGTATATTAATTCTTTAGTATATCAGCCCCTAAGTATACCTGGTGTAGCAGGTTTGCGTGTTGAATCTTCAACACATCTGTTGGTATGAGCTTCACATCTGCTCTATCTGTAAGCAAACAGCCCAGAATACCAAACAGCGGCACAGCAGATCACAACATTAACTGTAGCGGTCCTGGCGGGAGACAGTCTCTGTTTTGTTCTTCTTTAAAGCAATGTATAATTCAAGTCATATGAATCGGGTTTATATTTGGAACATTATGTATTCCATTTTTTCCAGGCTGCTATGTCAGGAGACCCTAGGGAGTATTGCATTGCTAGAAATTTTTGATCAGTTGACTGAACATGTTAACAATTTTACTGTACAAGTTTTGCAATCCAAATAATATGTTCCATATTTTCTCCTCCAAATGTTCAAAACAGTTTTTCAGAGACGTCTGCTCCGGTGAACAATCCAAAAAATCTTCCTTCCAAGGAATATTTTATTGAAGAAGGACGCGATATTTCAAGATATTACATTTCTGACACCAAGTGGTGACAGTGGGTAATAGTACTGTGTAAATCAATGGGCCTGTCTATGTTTATATGGAATGCGGCTGTTTCTAACAAAGCATATATTTATAAAGAACAGCATGTCTCCTTTGTATTCAGTTACTACATAGTTCAGTAATACTAATCAGGTTTAAAAAATGGAAAAAAAACACAGGAAAAAAATCATCAATGAATTCACTGTAGCAGTTTTACTTATCTCGCTTTATGCTTTTGTTTGCAGAAATTTCATTATAAAGATTAGAGGTGATTGTAGCCGTATTAGTGCACTTGCGACAGAAAAAATTCAGTACTGTCCGTGATACTTTTTCTATTTGCACTAACAAACAATTTGGAGGACATGCTTTCGGCCGGAATTTGGACATGGGATTCCTCAATCATTATCCAACAGTTTTATGACTCCCTCTGTGAGTGTTGTTCTCCCCCCCCAGTCTTTGCTTTTGCTTTGCTGTGTCTTATCTCTATGCTAACCTCAGGCTTGTGTTTCTTTCTGCTTTTTTTTTTTCTCAATCCCCACATCACTTCTAACCAGGGGCGGACTGACAACTCATGGGGCCCCCGGGCAATAGGGGATCATGGGGCCCCTGTGTCCTTGCCCAAACTCAAAAAAGTCTATGAAAAAGATACCAGGGGCATCTCTTGTGGCCCCCTGCTGACCCCGGGCCCTCGGGCAGTGCCCGCGTTTCCAAATAGTCAGTCCGCCCCTGCTTCTAACATTCTGCTAAAACTTTGTAACAGTACTGCTTGGACCTTGAAGAAGGGGACACTCCCCGAAAGCTTGTCCTCAAAATTGTATGTTAGTGCAAATAAAAGTATTACGGACAGTACTCAATTGTTTCTGTTATAAAGATTAGAAAATCAGTCAAGCTCATCATAGCTGGACACAATAAAACATTTTTTCAAATACACTCTCTACAAAAATTAAGATCATTAGACTTTTTATTATAGCTGTCACTGAAATCATCTGAGACATATAGACTGCTGTTAGCGTCAATGACACAATTACACATACCATGTGACAAGCATACGACACAGCTCAATTTCTATCTCTACTGCTAGCTAAGTTATGTAGGGTTTGGAAATAAGCGGCCAATCAAAGCTGAAGTTTAGTGATTTTTTTTTAAACAGCATCACGGACAGTACTTAGTATGAATGAAGATTGTCCCATGTTGTGTTCAATTAAAATCTGAAGTCCTTTGCCCCTTTATACCCTTCAGTGGTGATCTTCCATGAAAACATGAAAAGTTATCTATGATTGGGGGAGTTGGACCTTGCATTCAGCCACCTGTCCTCCATTTATAGAGTGTGTTTCACCTCTAACCCCCCCCCCCGCTCGTGCCGCTCTCCCTGACTTTTCCATCAAGATGAATAATACAGTTCCACCCCTCATGCAAGGGTGCTAGGTGTAATCCTGGACTCTGACCTTTCCTTTCAGCCCCAAAGCCAATCGCTGCCAAAAGGTTGTAGACATCACCTCCGTAACATCTCTAAAATTTGCCCCTTTTGAACTAATGAAACCATCAAGCTACTCATTCACTCCCTCGTTATCTCTCTCGCCTTGACTATTGTAGCTCTCTTCTCATAGGCTATCCTCTCTTCAGTCTATCATGAATGCTGCTGCCAGACTCATCTACTTTACCAGTGTCTACCACCCCTCTCTGCCATTCCCTCTACTGGCTTTAGATTTCCCAGTGAACTAAATTAATAATACTAACAAAAACAAAAAAATCCATTCAAAACTCTGCCCCGAGTTACATCAGAAATTTTGTCTCCAAATATCATCCAATCCATCCTCTCCACTTCTCTCAAGACTTCTTGCTCTCAAACTCTTTTGTCTCCTTCTCCCTTGCTCCAGGACTTCTCCAGATCATCTCCCATCCTCTGGAACTCTCTGCCTCAGTCTATCCTGCTATCTCCTACTCTGGTCGCCTTTAGGTGATCCGTGAAGCCTGATCTCTTCAGGCTTCAACTAACAACTATCATGCCTCCAACTAACAACTGAACTTATCCATCAGCTCATCCTCCACAGTTACAAAACATCTGCCTCACCCTATTAGATTGTAAGCTCCTATGAGCAGGACCATCTTAACCCTCTTGTATTTAATTGCATTGTAACTGTACTGGCTCCATTTAGATTGTGAGAGCTGAGCAAAATGGTGGCGCTATATAAATTATTATAATAAGAATTGGGGGAACAGATAGTGTGGCTTCTATGAATGAAGCATGGTATCATAGTGCTTGTCACAGGTGCAGTCACTTACATTACCACCTGAAGACCACTGGACAATCTGGGGCAGACAACTTCGGATTTGAAGCAAACCCAGCAACCGTTAACACACTGGCTGGAGGCTCTCTGGTTGGAAACAGGATGTACAAAATACTTGGAAAACACCCTTTTAAGGGTATATTACGTCCCTTTTTGCCCAATTACATCACAGGGACATGGGGCAAAATGCTCATTGGATCCAACCAGGTTAATGGAGGTTCTGCTCACCTGGGGAATGGACTGTCTGCTTCAGGAGCTAAAAAGTGAACTGGTTAGTGGTTCTTACTTCCTCACAAAGTGCATTGGGGTGTTAAGGGAAAAAAATCACTGCCTTCCAGTTAACTCTGTTGAGGCAAACACACCAGATTCCCTATGCATTCTGATTCACATTAATCCTTGCTCATTTCTAGCTGGGAGTATTTTTACATTAAAAATGTTTTATAAAAAATTGTATTTGTCACCTTTCACATTTTAATATTTACCTGTCCCTGCTACATATAAGCCCCCAGGAACGTACTTCCAGGGCAGAAGAGATATAAAGCCTAGTATTACATAGCACCAGCTATTGATGTTGGAAAGGCAGTACACCTCTTTCAGCACCTTGATATTAGCATTAAAGTTTTTTGGTTCTCAAGATATGGTATTACTGTCTATTGGATGGGTGCAGCATGGTGTGGTGGCAGTATACACATAATGGCTCGAAATGGAGATGTATTGAAGAACTTGAAAACAATACAACAACCTGTCGGGCAGCTCACTCGACCGGGACCTTACAGTCAATGCAGCGGTGAGTTAGCGGTAGTAGGCCTAAACTGAAGACAGCACTTGTCAAAGAGTGTGGACATGGCCTGGCTGGTCCAACCCAAAAGGGTATTTTCAGAAGTGCAGTCATAGGCCCTGAGCTATCCCTATTCCTCTAGAACCTGTCCCTACTGCTAGTGCTGTCCCTGACAGATGGGTATGCTCTCCCTAAACTGAATTGGTATTCTTTACAAAGTGAAGCTTCACCACATTCGTCAAACTCTGATGAAAATGGGTATTGCAGAGCATACAGTCTATTTGCCTTTATTAAATCAACCACGTTGTTTAACCTTGTCAGGAAATTATGAAATTGCATTGTACTGTTTGTGGCTTACCTAACACAAGTGGAAGCTAAAAAATGTATTATACCAAATTGTTAAAATGAACCTAAGAATAAAACTTTGTTTTAGCTTTGGATAAAGTGGAGAGGTTAAGTTTTTATTGCTGTCTGTGCCCCTATTAGGAATAGTCACCCTCTCTATTTGTCCTGTTTACCTTTATAACGAAGAGAGAACATGAAAGAAAATCTCAAATTTTGGGTTGTTATCAGAACAGAAATAGAGGGGAAATCTTCCAATGAGACACTAATTCTGGAGACCCTGGTGACAACCAGGGATTTCCTTACCTTGGAGGGATATCCTCTCACGTCCTGTTTTGCTATGGGGCAGGGAGTAAAGAAAAATATCCCCAATGGGACACAGATAGCAAACACTACATTGACATGGGTTATAACCCTCCCTTACTCTACTCAACATGAAAAAAAAAATAGTTTTGCCTTTAGCTCTACTTTAGCATTCCTTCCTGAATAGCTTAGGCCACATTCGAGAGATGCTTTATGCAATGAAAAAGTATGAGGCACTGCATACTTTAAATACAGGGGTATTAAGCACTGCCTGTGGTAAGGTACTATGTTTAATGCATATTGCAATGTATGCAAATGGCACAGAATGCTGTGTGCAATAAAAAGAAACAAAAAACTTTGTGTAAACCCTGCCACTGTTTTTATGGGAATTTAGATGGATATTTGTTACATCTGAATGTGCATGTTCAGGCTAGCTACCGCTAGGCAATCTAAGCAGCCACCTAGGGTGCAGCAGACCCTTGCCTCCTTCTTTCCTCCTCCTCGCCCCCCAGGCTCCTGGTGTCGGTATGCAGCTCGGAGTCCCATGAGCACAGGACAGGTGTAGGACCGTTGGCTACAAAGTTTCATTCAGATCCCAGCTCATTGCCTCGGTTGGAGAGAGGGGAGGACATGCTGGTGCCCTGATCGCTGTAGCTCAGGGCCTCTGATAGGGGGAGTAGCACAGGTCCACCTGAAGGGGGCCCGGGCACACAGGGGGCCTGAACAGTAGGAAAAACAGTTGTAAGGAAGACCGGGAGGGAGATTGGGTTGGGTGGTGAGTTGAGGAAGTCGTGGTCCCAGGGGACCTTTAGTGCCAGAGCCTGGAATATGGTGAGTGGAGGCTGGGGGATGGAGTTGCAAAGTGGACCTGTCACCTCCCAGCTGCCCTGACTTCTTCTGCTCAACTTCTGCTTCCACAGGAGCTGGGGAGACCTTTCTGGGATTCACACAGACAATCCAAGTTTTGAATCATGTTTTGAACCATGTGTCCAGGTTTCAGTCCACTTGAAACCTGGATACATTATTTAGACCAGACCAGAGACGTAGCTTCAGGTGGCCGGTGTGGCTTCCCTGTCACACCTCAACAAGAGGGATGGCAGGGCAGCATTTACTAGAACATTCACCTGTATTTTTCTCCTGCAGCAGCAGTCTTCTCTTCCTTTCCCTTTGGCATTCCCCCACTGTAGGAGAAAAATGCAGATGAATGTTTCTAGTAAATGCTACCCCTCCTATCCAGCTTCTGCTTCCTCCTGCTGCCCCCAGTCCCTGTGTGCTCCCCTGGTCCACTACCCCTTATCCCCTCTCTTCTTAGCTATTGGAACAGTAGGTGTCTCCAGGTGTAGAGAGCTCAGTGACTAGTTGGTGGTAGAGGCGGTATTATTTATTTATTTATTTGGGGGGGGGGAATAGCTGGTCTGGCCTAGGGTGCAAAATAGTCTAGCACCAGCCCTGCCATCCCCTTATCTGGAAAAGTGTACAACAAATAAAAGCATCACACTACTATTTTAAAATTTAAAGGGCCTTTAATCCAAAAGAATCCAGGTCAATTTCACAGTCTGTGTTGTGCACTCTTGACTCTGGAGCAAAGTAGGCCCAGGGTGTTATTAAACCATACCCTTTTAAGCCTTCATATAGCTCTTTTATCCCAGCCCTTGCTCCACACCTGCCCCCCCCCCCCCCCAGTAAAAGTGGGCATGGTCAGTAAGGAGCAGGGGTGGACTGACCATTTGCAAACTCGGGCACTGCCCGAGGGCCCGGGGTCAGTAGGGGGCCCTGTGAGATGCACCTGGTACCTTTTTCATAGGCTTTTTTGAGTTTGGGCAAGGACACAGGGGCCCCATGATCCACTATTGCTCAGGGGCCCCATGAGTTGTCACATTTTCATATGTAAATCTGGTCACCTTAATATATGACATTCAGTAATACAAATAAATGTATATTTTGTGTATGAAGGGGGTGTTTTAAAGCCTCAAAAATACATTGCCTGGAGAATATTAGGCTACTTTTACACTGATCCATAGCAAAAATGTGTCAAAAACGCATATGCGTCTCTACAGCATTTTTACAGCATTTGCGATTTTGAGGAGTTTTTGATGCATTTTCTATCTATTTCAATGGGGAAGTGTGTTTTGGTGTGTTTTTTTTACCACGCCAGACCAGCACCAAAAATGCAGCAATCAGGAGTTTAAAAAACGCAGTGGACCCACGAGAGATCAGAGTGAAGAGTTCCACAGGATTATATATGTAAAAGGTGCAGCGCTTGTAAACAATAGGTATACAAAAGTCCTTAGTGGATCAAATAATAGATACAAAATAAAGGATATGGGGTAGTCCCGCAAATACAGGTGAGTATGAATAGTTGATGTGACTTTGATATCCCTGTAGAGGTGGTAATGAAATGCGCACTCACCAGACGTGCATATTAAATGCGCCTTGTGTATAATTATCCTGATGTCAGGTGATGGGTGGTCTTCCCTCTATCGGATCCGAGGTAAGTTGTCCTTTTCCTCAAAAGGTCCCCCTATATGGTCCTAGTGGATGCTGTCACTCCGAATGGCCTGGGTGTTAAGTAGTAATCCATCCTTGGAGTAGGTCTGTGGGCTAGAACAGTCCCCCAGGGGGCGACAAGAACACTCCCATAGTGTAGTATGTTAAACCAAACTTTTATTCAAAGAGGTGCATCAGGTAAAAAACATGTGTACAACGTTGCAGACAGTAGTCTGTAAAGGGACTGACCAGCTGGTAATTAAAGATGGCCGCCGGAGCTCCACGTTGCTCCGGCAGCGTGACGTCACGGCGTGGTGTTCCACAGGATTACATGGTCACACTTTTTTCTTCCACTTTTTAACTCAAAAGCGGAAGAAAAACAGATCAGTGTGAAAGCAGCTTTAATGTGATTTAAAGTTTTTTGATGGAACAAATACTGAAGAATATATCCTAAAAAAATGTAATTTTAAAAATATATATTTTTTAAATATATTCTTCAGATTTTTTTAACATATAAAAAAGCCATTTTAACATATATTTTTACATGTATTTGTAAATGCATTCCAAAAATGTAGATTTGTATTTTTAAAGACATATATTTGAAATGTATTTTTAAAAATATTTTTCATATAGTTTGTAATAAAAACGCATTTCAACATGCAGTATATATATATTTTGAAATATATTGAATATGGCCAAAATTGTAGCATTTCAAAAATATGTTAACATATTTGGGAAGAATATTTTTTAAAAATATTTCAAATATATTTTTCTTCCATGTGAGCAACCCCGATGTCCACCGACATATAGTTTCCTATTCTGATTTCTATTACCCATACTGAGCAACAATCATTTCACGTCTGTGGGTATTCCAGGCATTTTTTTTTTACCGCAAACAACAGGAAAACTAAAATCAAGTACATGGCTACTGTACACAGAAGTACATTTCTCCTTGATCTGAAGATCAGTGTAGCTGTTCCAGTGTGGCAGCAGCTTCTTCCAATTTCCTCCCAGGCTCTGGAGGTTCTTGCCCTGTACTTATAATGGGGATCCCTGGGAACATAGATGCAGGGGTGGCCACAAACTAGACCAATGAAGGTCTCAGCTTTCAGCAGCAAGCTCTCCTCCATTTTGAACACTGGATGTGTGTTTATAAGGTGTGCAGCGATGCTACAAAAGAGGAGGGGAGTCACTGTTTGAGCTGAAGAAGCTCGAAAAACGCTTGAGAAAAAAGTCAAAAACACTAATTTCTCGCTGTTCCGGTAATTTCCATTGAAGTCTATGGGGACAAAAATGCACAATTCTGCCAGAAAAGTAGCTCATGTATTTCTTTTAATGACATGTGTTTTCCTACAGGTGCCCAAACGCTCAAATGTAAAAGGCCCATTGAAATGAAAGGAATTTTCCTTGTTGAGTGTTTTGGAGCTTTGAGCTACAAAATTCTCAAGTCTGAACAGAGCCTTCGATTTTTATTGTTCATAGTGTCACCATCAGGGAGATTTCCCCGGTCATGTCACAGAGGTGGAAATAATAGTGAAATATCAGTTAGCACTTCTCAGCTTTGCCCTAAAATTAAAAAAAAAATACATGAATTGAATACAGCCTTGACTTTATGTGAATACTGACACCTCTTTAGAAACTGACTACTGTTTAATGTGTATCAGGTTATTTCAAATAAAAGAATCTATTTAAATTCTAGTATTTCTTTGGTGCAGTTCTCATTTAATGTTTTTGTGTATATATTTATGTGTTTACTGAATAGCACAAATACCAAAAAAGATTTCATAATCTTAATCCTGAACGTCATCTGTGAGATAAGATCAGAGAACTACAAAGCAGGCTAATAGTGGCACACATATATCAATATGATCCTTTGATCAAACATTCCGTGTGACTTAGGCTGGCCATACATTATACAATTTTCTTGAGAATTTTGCTTTAGATTTACCAAAAACCATATAATATGAGCTCAAACCTAAACAACACTTTCAGTTGTATCCAATTAGGCAGGCCTTTGTGCTACATAGTTGAAGGTAAATCTAAAGGAAATTGGGCAGAAATTGAACAGAAAATTATTAAAAATCATAGACCCTCCATTCAAAGTCTTGATTGATTGAGACTCGTGTCAGTTGGCTTTGGTGGAATGCAAGTGTACAATCCAAACGCACACATTCCTGCATTAAAAATGGCTGTGTGCAGGGGCGGACTGACCATTTGGAAACTCGGGCACTGCCTGAGGGCCCGGGGTCAGTAGGGGGCCCCATGAGATGCCCCTGGTACCTTTTTCATAGGCTTTTTTGAGTTTGGGCAATGACACAGGGGCCCCATGATCCCCTATTGCCCAGGGGCCCCATGAGTTGTCAGTCCGCCCCTGGCTGTGTGTATAAGTGGGTGCTGCAGCGACCGTCGGCTGGAACAGAATCAGCAAGGGAGAATGTCACCAGCACACCGAGGATCACCAATATGGGTCCAAAAGTTTTCATCAACGATCACATATTTACAGCAAGGCAACATTTTGGAGTCTCGCAGGACCCCTTCATCAGGCATGTGACCTTTTGATGCCTGATGAAGAGGTCCTGCGAGACTCCGAAACGTTGCCTTGCTGAAACTATGTGATCGCTCATTAAAACTTTTGGACCCACAACATTGGTGATCCTCGGTGTGCTGGTGACATTTTCCCTAGTTGGCTTTTGCGGAATCTCATTCATTGCTTCTGATCATTCAAACAAAAACCATAGATGTATGCGTGTGCCTGAGAAATAAATGTAATATGCATCGATCGAACAATTGTTTTATTGTTTTTCACTGATTGTTTATTTTTATGAATCGTATTTTCAATATTTTCAGCACAAAGCACAGGACAATACTGTGTGAATTTAATTATGCTTAGATTGAGCATGCTTTGGTACATGTAGGGCCACCTCAAAAATCACTATACGCATTTTAATCTGACTATAAAATCTCCATTGGATTGACCAAACCTATGTATTATGAGACTGTACCTAAATTATCAATTCAATTTGTATCCAATCAGGCAGGCCCTTGCACTACATTGTTGTTGATAGGTCAAAAGCAGATTGTAGAGTCAGATTAATGCTAAAATGGCTACAATTACCTTAAGTAAGACAATGCTGAAATCGCTTTTACTTAAAATTCTTGCTGCCACTGGCAAATTATCCGCATAATTAGATCAGAGGTTATGGAGCTTTTTATTTAAATCTCTGCCACTTTCCCTGATGGCAGCAATAATTCAATCACAGCACCCAGAGTATTACATTGTAACTTTAATCCAGACATTAAACAAGTGATGTTACTTTGTCAAATCAATCTTTTGCAACATGTCCAAGAATTCTTTTGAAGGTGGCAGTTTCTCTTTGAAGTATCACCAGTAAAAAGCAAATGCTAACTAAGGCGAAAGGATGCCATTAGCTGCAATATGTAATGTGGCCACTAGATGGCAGGGTCGGTTAAAGTTGTTGTGCAGCAGAATTGTGGAGGGCACACAATATAAAATCTACCAGATACATTCCATACAAAATGATCAACCTAGGCATAATGTTCAGAATTTTTGAGCAATTGTTTGCATGACAATGAAAAAACGAAAAAAAGAAAGAAAGTACATTGCTACATATGCATCAGAGCAACCAACTGTCCTTGATTTACACAGTTACTTTAAGATTTATAGATTTGTATTTGGTTATATTTGTCCCTGGCTGTCAGAACTGATTAAAGCACAACTGCAGCCAATTTTAAGGTAGAGTAGGGAAGCTCAGAACCTCTAACAAATTTCTGATTTCTGTCTGTGTCCCTACTAGAGAAATGTCTGCTGACCTCCTGTTGAAGTGACACAAAATATGTCTAAACAAGGCAGACAATAAAGCCCTGTACACACTGTGAGAATATCGGACAAATGATCAGCAGTTTTTTTTTTTTGCTTGCTAGTCTCATATTGAAAATGAAGTTGTTACTAAGGGTACGAAAATTCTCGTATGGCAGAATACAAATTCGGAAATGATGAAATGTATTGTATTGTATTCTGTACTGATTAAAAGAAAATCGTACGATTTGGTATCATACGAGAAAAATGTTTGTGCTGGTCCCTTTGAATAATTTCAGACGAAAGCTGTAATCAGATTATTGTACGATCGCTTTGAAAGTGGTATTTTTAGTGCAGTTTTCTGATCGTGTGTACTAGACTTAAGTCTTTGCATGGTTGAGATAAACACCTACTAAGCCCTCTAAAGGTAGTAATATAATGATGATGCTCAGAGTTGAGCTTTCACACAATCATTAGGGGCCTATTCACACCACAATGCAGTGCAGTGCGGCGCTCACATTATAATGCGTTGAGTGATGAATTAGGCAGTTCATTCAAAATGGGCTGCAGCTCACCACAGCACACCCCAAAAATAGGCACAGTCTAAAGTTTTTCACCAGTTCAGCATACTACAGTGCAGCATAATGCATGGCTTCCTGTGTATTGCACAGGAAGCCATGCTGCATTGTAGTACATTGCAGCGCATATGCTTTTTGGAGGTACACTGGGGTGCTATTCACAATAAATGACACTGTAGTGTACATAATGCTGTCATGCACAAATTTGCTGTTAAAGGGCCTTAACGCATGACTCTTTTCCTGTAACGTCTAAATGAAATGCCTTTATAACTAAGGATGAGGTTCTGATTTGTTTCAGGTTTGACCTTTGTTTCTTGGTGAATCTTGTTGGGTTTTTGACAGAATTAGCTGGGACAACTGGAACGCATTGTGATTAGTGGGAGGGTCCCCCCATGTACTATTTATAGACATCGCCTCATCCGATTAGCCACACCCCTGACAATGTCAATTGGATGACGAAACACGTCGGGTGGAGCTTCAGCATGTGATCTCATCACATTTTTTGGAGGGACAGCAGCCATTTTCTTGGTTGGAAACTTGATTCAAATGCTGGTAACCATCAATGTAAGAGTAACTTGTAATTAAATGAGGTGATTTTATTACTTAAATACTACACTATGAGTGGCCTTTTTCTTTTATTCCTTATCTAAATACTGGATAAGAGTCTTCTTTTAGGACCATTTTCAGATCTTTGAAAGGAGAATTGATATCTATCTGGATGAGGATTGCTGGTTCCATGATCTATACATATTCATCTCCTATTTGAGTTGCCTATACTGACCGGTGTGTTTCAGTCAGAATTTCTGGTAAGAGGCTGAGCCATTCGGGTGTCCTGGTGATGGTGGATCATGGGAATTATATTTGGGACTTTTAAACGGGAACTTTTTCTGATTTATTGGACTTTATGTTATTTTTATTAGCACAGCAATTTTTATTTATTTACTATTATGTTTATTGCCTGATGTACGAGCTGCTTTTCTATGTAATTTTTTATCATCACATTATTAGTTTATTTACCCAAGCGCAGGTTATTTGTATTTGAGTTTAAACTCATAATGCTTTGCATGGCCTTTGAATCATGACCAGCAGGTGTAGAGCGGCCAGTAAGGAGCTTTGGGATAAGTCAGCCCTCTCACTATAAAAGGGGGTTCAGAGCAGCCATGGGGGTGGATCTACTAAAGGCAGATAGACTGTGCACTTTGCAAGTGTGGTTGCTCTCTTTCCCCAGAGCTTAGTAAATGTGTGAAAAATGAGTGCAACTACACTTGTAGAGTGCACAGTCTATCTGACTTTAGTAAATCAACCCCATATTTTAAGCGTATTGAAACTGGGGGACAAGATAGGGAGAGATGACAAACTGCATATAGGGAGAATAGGGTAAGTTTTAAGCAAATTATGCTTTACATTTGTGAATTACAGTTGTATTGGTCTGGTTTAGTTTCTCCCTCTCTTCTTCCAAATTTCACAGTTTTTCATTTGACCCAAAAAGCCTTATTGGGACTACTAACTGTTTATTTGGTCTGTTAATTCTGCATTAGCGAGAAAGTGGACAGCCTTAGTGAAACCACTGAACTGGCCACTGATCAAAGCTGGCCTATTACTGCTTGATGAAAAAACATGTGTCATTGCTAAAACTACTTTAAAAAGCCTTTTTAAAAAATGAAATTAATCAGATCTATGTGCTGCTGCTGTATATAAGTCAAGCTGATTGTAAGTCCTCATGCACACTGGACGTTTTAAGCCCTCATGCACACTTTTGATGTTTTTTTCTACAGCTAGTAAACCCCCCAGCATGTTATTCTATGTATCCATGCACACACAGACTGTAATCAATGTTTGTGGGCAGGGACGTTTTTTGGCTGGAAAAAAAACCCAGGACTAGTGGGTTTCTAGAGGAGTTTTTTAGCTGTAAAAATGCTCTAACACTAAAAAAAATGGCAAAATGCAGTAAAACACAGTAAAACTCTGCAAACCGGCATTTTCAGAGTTTTTTTTACCACAAAAGTCATAAAAAAACACAAAAAAATGCAAATGCGGGAAAACGCTGCTAAACACCGCTAAATGCTAATGCAAAAATGCTAAAAAAAAGCTGAAAAACTCAAGTTTTTAAGGTGATTTTAAACAGCTAACGTTACCAGCGTTATCAAAACGACCTGTGTGCATGAGGTCTTACAGCAGCTGTTTTTGGCTTATGATGTTTTTTTCTACAGCCAGTAAACCCCCCAGCATGTTATCCTATGTGTCCATGCACACATAGACTGTAATCAACGTTTGTTGGCAGGGACGGTTTTTGGCAGCTAGTAAACCCCCCAGCATGTTATCCGCGGGAAAACGCTGCTAAACGCTAATGCAAAAAAAAGCTGAAAAACTCAAGTTTTTAACATGACTTTACACAGCTAACATTACCAGCATTGTCAAAACACCCAGTATGCATGGAGCCTAAAAGTAAAAAAATATCTCACAGACAAATATGCGTAGCCAAGATGTGTTTTCCATAATACGACATGCAGGTTTAAAGCACCCCCGAGGTTGTAATTTAAAAGATTTGTGTATTTTTTTTTAACTTTGAAACCACATGAAAAAGACCCTCTCCCCGCTTTACGTTTTTTTATGCTTGGCGTTTCACTTTTATCTCTTTTGGCAATGCCTAGCTTCCCATGCCTTTTTTTTTAGAATAACTTGCCTATTAGCGCTAAAAAATAGCCAGAATTAACAAACAGGATTCACCCTCTTTAGATTTCAGTTAGATTTTTGGCTAAATTCAGATTCTCCAAATTTCAAACAGGATTAGCTGAACACCAAGTGAATTGAGCCCAGCACTCAAGCTGGCCGTAGACAGTTCGTTTTTTGTAAGCTGAATGGTGGTGGAGTACTGAAGGCAAAGCAGGAGCTGATTATTGATCACAGGGTTAGGGGCAAAATGGGAACTAACTGTACATTGTGGTAGACTACATAGATGAGCGTCTAGAAGAGGCAGAGTGAAAAGTGTTTATGGAAAACTGCAACTAAAGCTGGCCATACATGGTTAGGTTTTTTCATGTAACCAAACTAAATGAAAAAAAAAACATGTTGTTTTATCCGGACAAACAAGGTGAATGAAGTAATCTCCCCACTTCAACAATGTATTCTTATGGTGGGACCAACTGCTGTCAAAATGCACTGGGCAGCAGCAAAAAGTTTCCAGCATGTCCCTTTGATACAAGTTGATCAAAGATTGACTTTTGTTGAGCAGGGATGGCCACACACTGATCAAATTTCATCCACTCCATGCCAAACCTGTCAAATTTTGATCAGTATATGGCCAGCTTTAATCTAACCCTTAAAGTAAGGCCTTAACTACATACCCCCTCCCCCTTAAAATCTAACTATAACCCCAAAAGTTAAACTAAATCTCTTAATCCCTGGCTTGACGGTGGAATTCCAGGCTAAACCCTAACTAATTTTAGAAATGCTTTCTCACCATGCTAAAATCTATGTTGACTAATCTGTGTAAGAAAAATGTATATATGTACCTATTTTCAGGCTGCTTCAGTCCAGTCATATGATCTCCCCTGTATCAGCCAGTGGCCCCTGCAGGGGACAGGAGAGAGTGCCCAACAATGGCTGCTAATACCTAGGAAGCAATGAGACCACCCATAGGCTTTTATGGCCCATCCATTGTTGGTGCTCCCTCCTCTAACCTGCAACTGCCACTGACTGACACAGGGGAGCTGGATCATGTGACTGGACCAGGGAAGACTGAAGAGAGCTAAGTATATACATCTTTCTTACACAGGTTAGTCAGCATATGTGTTAGTAGGGGGAAAGAATCAATTTTAAGATTAGTTAGGTTTATTCTGAAATTTCACTTTGACATTGACCTAATATGACCCTAAACCAAGCTCTCACAAGGCCTTGTTCTATATATACAACTCATTCTTTGAGCAGCCATTTTGAACCCCCAAGATCCAAGCCCCGAGGACTACTGTATAATATTACCATGGGTAGGGGCATAACATCATTGTGGTTGCGACTTATATACAGAAGGACTAAACATGTAAAAAATATAGAATAGAGCAAAAAGGTGTGGATACAGAAGTTCCTCTGTATAGCAGTAGTAGAGTAGTGTACAGTGTTAACCATCAATTCTTTGTTAGAAATACAACAGTGTTGAAGTTAGGGTATGTTCACATGGGGCAATAAAACAATAAAACAGGCTGATGTATCTAAACACAAACACAAATATTGCAGTTTACCAGTCCTTACATGGTGGCTACCCCTGGACAGCATCATTGTCAGTCTGAGAAGAGGGTAGTGTTAGATGCAATAGTAGATTTAGATAGATTTGACCAACAAATTAAAGCTGAACTCCAGCTAACACTTTATAAGCAGTCACAGCAAACAGTTTGTTTTCTTTTGGGATAAAGGTTTTACATAATTGAATAAAAGTTGATCATTGTAATCACTCCTGTTGGTGGTAAATGGTTTGTCTCAACTCTCTAACTCTAACTTTTGCTGGACAACTTGGTCGGTAAAAGGAAGTTGAAAAATAACAGACTTACCGGCAAGATACATACATATGAAAATAAAGGAAAAAAAGCCTAAAAAAGAAAAAAAAAGAAAACAAATGCAGCCTCCAAATTTAAGTATTAGTAAATGTGAATACTTTTTTTTAATCTTGTAAAGTATTTATAGGTATCAATACAACATCAAAATGAAAAACATTATTTAAATATCAATATTAAACCCTCATCACACCCTTTTTATTTCATTGTTCTTTTAACTATTTTCTCAATAACATGAACCAGAAATAGAGAATGAGATCAGCAGAGGTGACACAGACCATTCAGTAACATTGGGCTTTATTAGCAGCTGCAGCACCAGCTAAGCTCCCTGCCAGACTGTGACCTCAGGGCAGCACAGGGTTGTTATGCATTGTTTAATTCATTGCTAGCGTTTGGCATTTACTTACAAACATTACAAATAATAAAAGGATGTACATCAAGTAACCTCAAGTGACTGATGAGATAGTTTGAAAAAATAAAATCTAGATGATTACTAATAAATCATTTACAGTAAATGGAATGGTTTCAGAAGACCAGACTAAAGACTAAAAGATAAAAGATACCATGCAACAATACCATAATCCTCAATGAGAATTATTATTAATGGGGTTCAGCAAAACAGACTAAGGAAAACTATACCAACATTCTAATTGTAAATACTCATCACTTTTAAAATAAAAAAAATCTTGTTGGTTTACCATTTTTTTCTGTTTTTTTTTGTTTTTGCATCTTACTCCAGTGTTGGGTTAACATTTATTTTATCTACAATTTGTGCAGTCTTTTATTTCACTACCCTCTTTCTCACTCTCTTTCGCTAAATCTATATTATGTATAAGGTTTAGACATATTTTGGACATTTTGCTAAATTTGGAAATTTTATAACAATTCTTAATAAATATACATAATAAAAAATATATAAAAGAAAAATGTAGTTTACATCTAAAATGTGTAATTTTCTTCATATATAAATGCATAAAGGAAAAACAGAGGCGCTACCTGATTTAAAGCACCGAGATACCCCTAGAGACCAATAAATCACCTACACTATGTTAACATTGTTCCATAATTGGCTAGCTTGACAGAAATAGGACCTTATAACATCTGGTGGTTTTAATTATTTACTGTGCTGTCCAAGTTTTGGCCAGCATATGTTTTATCAACATGGTTGCAGGCCTGATTTAAAAACTGATGTCATTGAGCATATACTATGATCGTTCTGAACAAAATCCACAGAGGGCACATCCAAGAAGCCGTGTCTTGCTTATCATAACCCCTGCTTGTGTGCCATAGAGCTACAATGTGTAGAAGATAAAGATTCACTATTGTGTTTTACTGGGAGACAGGTTATATTTTTGTGTTTGTATTTAAAGTGAATCTGCATCCAAAAAGAAACTGCCTGATAGGCTATAGGTAACTAATAGAAAATAAAATATGTTGTATAGTGTCACCAATGAATTAAGGCCAAGGTGCAAATGTTTATAACTTTGGGGGGGATTTACTAAAACTGGAGCAAACTTAATTTAAGTTCAAGTTAGAAACCGATTGACTACCACACACAGCTGCACCATTCTGAGTGCTCCAGTTTTAGTAAATCTCTCCCATCACATCTAGGTAGAATGTTGTGTCGGGAGCTCATACCTACATGCAGGCTTGAACTATGGCAACTATATACAAATTCTAAATGGAGGATGCCAAAACCACAGGTATCCCACTGCTGGTTCAAAGACAATGGCACTATAAACATTAGTAAATGTAAAAACAAATTAAATTATGTTAACATACACATTTGTTTTCCATTTTGGATAGAGTAATGCAGTTTTTAGACCATCTGTGTCAAATTGGACATCCAAGCAGTGGAATCAATATAATAGTGTTAAGATGTACTCCATGTTATTTTATACCTTATAATAGCTAAGCAGCTAGCCTTAAAAAACAAACAAGAAAAAACCCAACAACCTGGCACAATTTCTTTGGAAATAAATAACTTTACAATCACTTTAGGTAGCTTATGTAGGAAATGCATTTCAATATTAGGTATTTTCATAGGATAAAGAGCAAATATGCAGGGCTTTTTCATAACAAAAAAAAACATTTCTGTATGATATCTTCTTTGGGGAAGTCCTCCTTGTATTATAATGTGATATAAAAAATGTTAATTTATTTTTTTTCTTGCATGTATGAAAAAATAGCAGGTTCACTGACATTCAAAAGAATTCATTAATATGTTGACTAAACCACCTGCTGATGGCTCTAAATTAATAGGTTGATTTACTAAAACTGGAGAGTGAAAAATCTGGTGTAGCTCTGCATAGAAACCAATCAGCTTCCAGTTATTTTATTGTCAAAGCTTAATTGAACAAAATTAAGTTAGAAGCTGATTGGCTACCATGCACAACTGCACCACATTTTGAACTCTCCAGTTTTAGTAAATCAATCCCAAAGTGTCTGTATGTAGGCCAAACCTTAAAACTAGCCATATGAACTTCCTAAATTCTTACTATATATGCCTATCCAAATGCTTACTCTATCCATTCAATATTAGAATTAAGAATGGCAGAAACCAAAAGTAAGAACCTAACACCTTAAAATAATTCCTGAATGATGTTACAGTTGGTTTTATCTGCAATTAATTAGATCATCTGAATTTTTTTTTACTTAGAAAATTTATAGATAATTCACTAAACATTAATACATTAAGTCATTTTAACACCACACATTATTTGTGAAATTTTTCATTTGAAACTAATTATATTAATTTACAAATGGATTTATGGCAAGTTCACTTAAAGTGTCTGTGTTACAAACATCATTAATAAATAAAAATGTCTCACTCATATACAGTGCATTTATGTGCTTACCCTTTTTTTCTAAACAGTTTCTCTTAACTGCTAATAAAATACTTGGTGAAAATGCCAGTGTCATCATTTTCCTGGTTTTACATAGCAATGCTATATATTCACAGCTCTCGCTCCCAGCATTGTTGCTCCTGCATACCATATCATTCTAGTATGCAGTATCATTGGGCAGCATTAAGCGATGGGACCAAATGTGTTTTGGTGGGCGGTATGTGTTTTTCTTTTGGTGGGTTGGCAGGTGTTGAGGATCACAAATGACATGGATCTACATTGCTGAATGACATGAATTACAGTGGATGTACATCAAGGGGCATTTTTTTTAAATTAAAGGACTCTGTGTGTGCATATTTTTGCTGTATAGGTTCTCTTTGTGAATGAGTATGAGTAATTGAGTAATATGTATAGGGTTATGGGGAAAAGGCCAAGAGAGCCAGGGTTGTGGCAAGCTACTCCCCCATGTTGAGGGCATGTGGCCAGGTGTGGTTCAGGAGGGGGGCTGTAATCTTGGATGAGGGTCAGAGAGAAGCTATCATGTATAAGAGTGGTAGTAAGACCACTAATATACATGAAATTTGGCTCCTGCCAAATGGGTTCATTTCCATTCATCTGAATGCCTGAACAGCCAATGTTCAGTTCAAACTTGTGTTTGGATCAAACCTTAGACTCATCCCTATTGATTACTATGACATGACTGAGTTACTAAAACAAGCCTATGTAACCTAATGAGGTAACTACTAGCAAATCTTTCAATAGCAGGAGAATCAAACAACCTGTGTAGCTCTTGCGTTAAGAGTTAATTGAGGTCCCTATTCAGCAACTGAGTATCAGTCCTACTGAAACCATTATAATTCAGCCCAAGCTGTGCAATTTTTAAATTAAATTGTATAACTTGCACTTTGTTTTTTGGTTTTGAGTAATTAAGTATCTTGCTGGTGGCATCATTGAGATTGCAAGACAAACCGCTGGGATAAGTTGACTAATGAATAGATTCAGTGCCACCGACTTAATGGAAAAGGTTGTTAATACTCTGCTTACTGTGAAAGATGGCAAGCTACAGTTCATTGTTTATACAGATCTTCTACCCACCTCATTAATCACAAGACCTCTTAACCTTTGTCTTTATTCACCTGACAAACAATAAGCATAGCAGAAAGATACTATGCCATTTTGTTCCCTTTCTCGTTTTTCTCTTTATTTCACATACACACATCCTGAAGACCATATAAAAAGATTCAGCCCTGCAACAAAATAATTACAGCAACAACCAGGGATTTCCCTCACTTTGAATGGATCTCCATTCACTTCCTGAGGTGGCCATGGGACAAGGCATGAAGGGAAATCTGCCCAGTAGGTCAAAGATAGCATAAAAACTGATGGGTTATAATCCTCCCCTGCTCTATTGAAAATGAAAGAAAAAGGTTTTGGTTTTCATTCTAGTTTAACTAGTTTACCTTGGACTACTGTACTTTTATATATAAAATAAATGTGGCTATTGGTCATATTTAATGTATGAATTAATTTTTTCATTGTTATGCCATTGTTTATATTTTTCTCTACAGACCAATCTACTCAGTAAGAGTGATGGTGACAGGGATTGGGATAAACTTTACCACCGCCAGGATTTCCTACAACAGCTACCTTTTATTCACATGGTTTATAGCTTCATATAAGAAGCATAACAATAAAAGCCCCAAACAAGAAAAGTAATTCAGCCACCACATTTAAGGACTTGAGTAAATTGAAATATATTATTTTTGCCATTGCACAACTGTCCACTATCCCTCCCAGGTCTGGAAAGGCCTGCACAATTGTGTTAGTGGTCTAAACATGGCTTCTGGGACATTTATTCACTTCTCAGTCGTGTCGGCATTGTGTCCTTTCAGCAACAAAGCACTAGTCAAGATATACTGCTGTGGGAACATTTCCTATATATTTGTAACTAAAGCACTTTTGTTCACTTACTTTCCACCACTCATCACCATTCTTACTGGTGATGTTCGAATGGAAATGTCATTCAAATACCTTTCCCAAAGGTCTAATATCCTAATCTCTTTCTCTATAGCTTCCACTAAATGGATGCCCACTTGGATAATCCCGATGGTAGACAGAATTAAATCAACCGCTGGACCCTGAGGATTAGCAAGGTATATGGCAAGCAGTCTCTAAAAGTTCCAGAAACACCCTAATCCTAAAAAAAATCCAGTAAAGTTTTATACAGACCACGCACTGTAGCATTACTGCTGATGTGCCCACCTACCCGCACTGTCATTGGCTCCCTGACATGCCAATCAGAGGGTTCTTCCCAGTGATTCACGGCTGGAACCTGCCAATCATGGAGCTAATGACAGGAGAGAGATCTGTGTTGGTAAACAACACAGATATCTCTACTAGTTTTTGCCTCCCTGCAAAGCAGGGAGACAGAAACTGTCACATACCCTAGTAAAACAGCACACATTACACACATCACATATATTTAGGCACACAGATAACCCTTTGATTGTCCCAAATTTTAACTCCTTCCTGCCCAGTGTCGCTGATCGCCGCTATTACTAGTATAAAAAAAAATTCCAGTATATATACCTTCATTTGTAGACGCTATAATTTTCATGCAAATCAATTAATATACACTTATTGGGATTTTTGTTTCACCAAAGACATGTAGCAGAATACATTCTAGCCTAAATTTATGAAGAAATTGGATTTTTAAAATTTTTTTATGGGATATGTTTTATAGCAAAAAGTAAAAAATATATATTTTTTAAATTTCTGTTCTTTTTTCGTTTATAGCCCAAAAATTAAAAATAGTGCTGATCAGATACCACCAAAAGAAAGCTCTATTTGTGTGAAAAAAGATACAAATTTAATTTGTGTACAGTGTTGCATGACCCGCAATTGTCAGTAAAAGTAGCGTGGTGCCGTATAGGTATAAAATTGTCTGGTCATGAAGGGGGTTAAATCTTCTAGAGGGCAAGTGGTTATACCCCAGTATGGTTGGTGAGAATTTTGCTTTACTATCCCTCAACATGCTTTTGCAGCTGCTGCCTCGAAGGTAATATGACCCACATCTGGTGGACTTGCCCTGCAGCGAATAGAGTATGGATCTGGATTTCCAACTTAATTTGTTTCCTAATTCATACAGATAGCCACAAAAATCCCTACAAGGCTGTCTTGAGTAATCCCATTCCGGATATATTTAGGTCAGAATGGTTATTGGTCTCTCACATATTTGCAGCTACTAGATTGACAACCACTAGGGCATGGAAAACCCCCACCCTTAGTTTTGTGGCAGTACAAAACAGGGTAACAAAAATTATGATCAATGAGAAACTCACTACCATTTTAAGAGTCACACAATCACAATTTACTGAAGTCTGGCAACTTTGGCAAGTCTGGCAATCCCCTACTCTCAGCCAGTGTCCTTTAAACAGTCTCTCTTGTACCCCCGGTGATTTCTGCACCGTCTTCTCTTTCTATTTCTCCTCTTACCCTTCTTTTCTATACAGTTGGCTTACCACTTCCTGCTTAACTTAGGTGTCCTATCTCCCCTTTTTCTTCATGTACAATTATGATGTTGTACTCATTCTTCATAAATGTACCTAATGGGAATGTTTTGATCTTTTTTTTTTGTCTGTGCGTCATCATTATTTATTGAATGTATACTATCGAGTCCTTTTTGTGAATTTACTCTGGTTTCTACTTTATTGTATGTTGACTCGCAAGCATGATATGTGTCAATAATATGTGCATACCCTTATGTTCACTGTACCTACGTCCTTGTTGTGGTACTCTGTTATTACCTTCTTTTTTCAATAAAAGACTTGGAAATGAAATATATCCAATTTTGTTCTACACCTTAATGTGGGGTTAAGTGTAACTAGCTCCGCTGTCATTTACTTACTAGACATTTTCACGGCCCATCCTGCTAACAGCTGTCAAGGAAAAATTATCAGAGATTCTTTTCGTGCCATTGCAGCTTCTTTTGTAAGGAGTTTTAAAGGGAACCTGTACTGACAAATACATTACTGGTCTTCAGTTTTGAATTCACTTTCTGCATGAACATTCCAGGTCTGCATACTGAACCCACATAATAAGTATGATTTCTGGGCCATTAGCATTTTTGGGCATACTTCCTTTAAAGAAGAATTATCACCAGAATGGCAAAATCCTTGTATAATCCAACAGGACACATAGAAATGGACCCCGTTAACATCTATGCAATGGTTTGTGAATAAAAACTTTATTTGTCTGCTTGGTCTGTAGCTCCATCCTAGGCTAAAGCCTAATTTATGGGTGTTCCAATGGGGCAGCTACAACTAGCACTGCACCCCCTCCCCTTTTCTAATTTGACTGACCAATTATAATAAATGAACAGTCAGTGCTGCGGGGCTGTGTGTTAGAACTGCTGGCTGCTAGTATACATACATGGCAACAGAAGATAGATCACAATGCTCAGGCAGAGCTGCCTGTCCATTCATAATTGTAAAATATCAGTCAGGACAGCAGCTCTATCACAATGCCCTGCATTTCTATAAAAAGTATAAAAACAGCGCTCACTACAAGATCTATCTCTATTTATCAAGCAATTGCAGATGTGTAAACCAGTGCGTTATTATCATCAAACGAATAGTAGTTAAATATATAAAAAGGTCAAAACATGAATTAATATCACACAAATCAAAAAACTGCTAGTGATTGAATAAAAAGTAAATACGTTAGATTGTAAGCTCCAAAAAGCAGGGCCCTCCTAACCCTCTTGTATTGAACTGTATTGTCTCCCGTTATATTGTAAAGCGCTGAGTAAACTGTTGGCGCTATATAAATCCTGTATAATAATAATAAAGGAGAAGTATAAACAAAGCTCTTTTGGCTGTACTTCTCCTGTTGATCACAGGAGTGCAGTTTGTTTTGCACTCTTGTGACCAGTTATCAACCGACAGTGGCTGAAGCCTGCTGTCAGCTGACGTCACTCAGCTGGTCCAGGCTAGGGAAAGATCCCGACTTCAAAGACGGGATCAATCGCAGATTCTGGAGCAGCACCTGGCTCAGCCTCTCAGTAAGTCGCTAAAAGCCTGAACCAGGTGCTCCCTCCCCCTCTACAGCCCAGTCCTGCGCTGGGGGGGGGGGGGGGGAGAGCAGACAGCGGTGACTGACAGTCACTGCTCTCTGCTTAGAGTGGCTGCGAGAACTCAGAGATCAGTGGTCATGTGATCGCTGAGTTCTCATACTTAGAGCCGGTGGGAGATCAATGCTGCATCCACCTAGGTAAGTACAAATGGGGAAAAAAAGTCCACACTTTAATTCTTTTAATTCATAATCTACTGCAAAATATGAATAAACCACCCAGTGCTGAAAAATGAATGCAACATCTTGTACAAATAATTATAAATAATCCAGTGCTTCAAAAAGTGTCACATGTAAATAATCACAATCAACATTTGAAACAGTGTCCTTAGGAGAAGCTAATGCTGAAGAACACTGCATGGGGATTTATAACACTTAAACTGGAACTTTTCCCATAACAATGTGATAAAAAAAAATGTTCTTTAGCAAGAAACATACATTCCAAATTAATAATTAGCTACCAAAATTAGTGTGTGCTATAAATTGACTCCACCATGGCTCCTGTATCTTCTTGCTGGAGCTTACCATTTTACTGAAGCCCAGAGTCCTGAGCAGCATTAAATCTTTAGGCTTTCAGCAGATTGGCCTCTACAAATTTGGCATAGTGCCTAAAAATAGAGAGCAACTGAGCATGTGCAGAGCAGGGTGAGACAGTGTATTACTGGATTTTACACAATATAAGCACTTATTTTTAACCTTTTACGTAGCTATACCTGCAAAAAGGGGCCAGCCTGCAGTTATCTAGCAGAACTTAATTTTCTGACTAAAGATCCATTTAAAGAATTCAAGGTAACTGCACCATAGCGATGTGCAGGACAGAAACATTTCTTCTAGTTCGGATTTGTTTGTTAATTTAATCATTCCATTTCAAATTCGATTTATTTTTTGAATTTGAACTGATTTTCAAAGTCGAAATAATTTCGAATTCAAATTCAGATAATTCCCTTTGTTATAATTTATTTCAAATTTGTTGAAACTCGTCACTTTTGTGATTTGGATAATAATGAAAATTTTGTTGAATTTGTAACGAAACAAATCGCACATGTCTACTGTACTGCTATATAGTATCAAAGGCCAAGAATTTAAAGGAGAAAGGGATTATTTGTCTCAATTGCTTATAATGACTGCTATTGATAAATTCTGGTCACTGCAACCTAACTGGCTGCTTATACCTTTTCAGTGGCCAATTTATTATTGGGAGGCTGCTACTAAGGATATAAGATCCACCACTAATTTTTGCTACGACCTGAGGAAATTGAGCTTTTTTTGGCTATCCTCTAATCCAGTGGTCTCCAAACTGTGACCCGCGGGCTGGATGCGGCCCTTTGCTAAACTTTAGTGTAAAAACCACTCAGTTATCTAAATCCCAATGACTCAGTGTAACGCCTTCCAACCCAGAAAGGCAAGTACAAACAGTGATAATGACCCACATAAATATTAATAATAAAAAAAAATAAATTATGCGTGCAAAAACCCAAATTGTGTTCTGAAAATGAATCTTCTAAATAAATCCAAAAAGTCACTAAAAGTCAACCAGTGTCCAAAATTATTTTTATGTAGTTAACTGTCCAAAGATATGCGTAGTCATACACAGTTCTTCCTTGTTCCCTATGTGATTTATTTATATATTTTTCCCACACGGGAAAAATCAGGGGGACATAGCCCACCCCAGCACCCCCCTAGATTCAGCCATGCTAGTAAGCAAGTTTATGCTCCTGTATTTTTTTAGTCACTACAGTCCAAAACGATTGTTAATTTGACCCCAGTAACTATTTAAAAGGTTTGCTTTTGGAACATTTGTTTAATTTTTTAACAAAATTCTACAGGTGTATGACAAGTTTTAGGCTTTCTATCCAAGGGCTGAACTAGAGAGCAGCATGGATGGAGGAATCTCCACTGCTGGCTATTGTATTCAGACAGACACAGCACCCCTGGTTGCCTGTATGACTGAACAGTGACCCGCATATGATAGGATTCAGTACCTGTTTGGCCAACGATTTTCAACCTGATTTAGTTGATTTTTAAATCTGCACTTGTCAGCCGGGTGGTGCTTGCAGGGCCAACCATGTCTTAAATTTCATCCAAACCAGCAGGAATCAGCCAAAATCCAATCTGTGTATGCTTAGCTTTACACTTCTTCTTTAAAAGGGGATGAATATGCATAAAAGTAATACCTGCGAGGCAAGGCTGCAATATAACAATTCAAGAGAGGAGACTGAAAAAAAACTACAGTAGCCTAATGGTGAGTGGTTCTCTTTAAAATGTATTGAAGTACACCATACAATAATTTGCTAATAATGGGCCATGGTTCTCCAAAACAGTGTTTTGGATGTCAAGATTAGATACAACTCAGCTGCAAGGGGTCCCATGAAATGTTTTAAAACATTGGAAAATACATTTGTAGACTGTTCTACAAAAAATATATGATGTCAATTTAATGAGAACACATTTAATGGCTGATTATTCATTGCTAGCTGCTGTTTCAAATGACATACGTCTTTTTTTTTTCTTTGTCCAGGTGAAAGAGGGACTGCAGGAGATTAATTTTCTCTGCATGTTTGTCTTGCCAATTTCTTTGTAATGAGAATGACTTATGAAGACTATTATCATCTGTGAAAATACATGAGACGAGAAACGGCTGCGTGGAGCAGACGAAATTCAGCACCAGATCTTTCCAACTACCTCACTCTGCTACATATGTCAATAATAGCATTTTATTCATTCCAGAATGCGCGCAGACAAAATATTTTATTAATTAGTGCTAAATGGAAACTTGGCTTATCCATTAACATTTCGACTATTGTTGTACATCTAGCAAGATGTATAGATGATGATGTTATAGTAAATGATTGTACACAATCTGTCCTGTATGTAAATACTCAGTCACTCATCAATTATAAATGAAAAGACACATGTTATGGCAGATGCTGAGAACTGATGTGTCGGCACATGAAAAAAGCTGCACTCTGGACACACAGCAGCAAGAAGATGCCTTTACATTTTCAGGCTTTACCATTCAGCATCACAGGGATTACTGATTATAAACACTGGTATCAGACAATAGCACAGATTAAAGAGAAACTACAAAATAATGTCATTTCTTTGTTTAATTTAGTTGGGAAGGCGAGCAGCTGCCATCATAGAAATTCATAGAAAACCAGCAGTTTTGTAAGCAACTTAGTCGCAGTGTTAAGCCATTAGGCCTCATGCACACAGGATGTAAAAATGCCACTTTTACAGGAATCAGACTTTTTTTTCAGCCTGAAGATGCACTAAAATGCTATGTTAGCCTATGTGACCATTCAGGAGAGGTGTTTTTGGGAAGAAAAAATGCTGAATGTACCTAAATGCACTTAAACACCTCCAAATACACCTAAACACTAGGTCATCAGGCCATCAGGCCTCATGCACACAGGATGTAAAAATTCCACTTTTACAGGAATCAGACTTTTTTTTCAGCCTGAAGATGCAGTAAAATGCTATGTTAGCCTATGTGGCCATTCAGGAGAGGTGTTTTTGGGAAGAAAAAATGCTGAATGTACCTAAATGCACTTAAACACCTCCAAATACACCTAAACACTAGGTCATCAGGCCTCATGCACACAGGATGTAAAAAATTCCACTTTCACAGGAATCAGACTTTTTTTTCAGCCTGAAGAAGCACTAAAATGCTATGTTAGCCTATGTGACCATTCAGGAGAGGTGTTTTTGGGAAGAAAAAATACTGAATGTACCTAAATGCATTTAAACACCTCCAAATACACATAAACACTAGGTCATCAGGCCTCATGCACACAGGATGTAAAAAATTCCACTTTCACAGGAATCAGACTTTTTTTTCAGCCTGAAGAAGCACTAAAATGCTATGTTAGCCTATGTGACCATTCAGGAGAGGTGTTTTTGGGAAGAAAAAATACTGAATGTACCTAAATGCACGGTAACACCTCCAAATACGCCTAAACACTAGGCACGTTTAGCATGCGAGCGTTCATTAATTCCAATAAAATTAATATTCTGGTCAATAATATCCTTGATTGCCCTAATGCTTTAAGTGCCCAAAAGCGTCTAAATGCACCTAAATGCATGTGCAAAACATGGGTTTGGGTGTGTTTTTAAACTGCTTTTTTTCTTGCCAGGAGCAAAGGCATCCAGAGAAGGAAAATACTGTACGACTTGTGTTCAGAAGGCCAAGGTGCTCTCCATTAAAAAGCAACTCTATAGTAGTCTATTAAATAGGAATTACTACCCCAAGAAGAGTTATGTGAAGAATATGAGTTTAATATACCTCCATGCCCCCTGCAATCAAGTAATTGAACTTGCCAATTTGAGCAGCTTCTGGGATTTATTGCCTACTTACCACTCTCCTTCTTCACAAAATGTTAGACTGATACTAATGTATGGAGGAGTGTTTGACTGCCCAGTCCCCTTCCTAGAAGTTGCTCTGACTGAGACTTTCAAACAGGGCTAGACTGACTGTTAAAGTGTTACTAAACCCACAACAGTAAAATCAGTCTGTATATGCAGTAAAGCATACTGGTTATACTCACTGTGGAACCTAAGGGGTTAATCCTCCACATCGTGTAAAAATTATGTTTAATCCTCTCTTCTCTGATCCTCCCCTTCTTCCAGTGTCTCCCAAATATCTCCTGATAGAACAGAGGATAGGGCAAGCTGCACATGCTCAGTTTGGTGTGTATTGCTAGAGAGGTCTTTTTTTTCTTGGGAAAGTGCATGTGATCAGTACAGGGCCAATCAGCACTCTCTAGACAGAGGTCAGAGGTCCTGCGTCCTGCTACAGGAGAATGAAAACTCTTCCTACAAGCGCTCTGCTGGACACTGATAGAAGTCACAAAACTGCTGATGAGAAAAGGTATTTAACAGTTTATATTTACTAAAATAGTTGCATTTCCATGTTGTGTATACTGTGGGAGACCAGATATAATGAATGCAGGATCCTGGGTTTAGTAACATTTTAAGCATAAGTAAACACTTGGTCAGGGCACCAAGGGAAGGGGGCACCATATAGTTCTCCCTAAGACCTCTATAGGGCTGTAATTCACCTGTGCAGCCAGGAGAGAGAGGAATAGTGGTGCAAGATGTAAATTACCAATGGAGGCCACGGCAATCTGATCTCAGTCTGTGGAGCGGGAGGGTGGAATCTTGGGAGGCCACCATTGTTGGGCTATCAGTTGCCATTAATATGGCTGTGCTTTAAAGTACTGAAAAAGGAAGAGTAGGATCGATCAGTTAATAACATATGGAAATTGATTACTTCCATTGACCAAAGGCTGCTCGGAACCAAGTACTGCATTGGCTTAGCCCTAAGCAACCTGTTGAAGTGAATTAACATCAGTGGTGTGTACAAAACCAAAAAAGCTAATTAATTCTGGCTGTCCAGTTTTTGCAACACAAAGCACATAATGAGTCCTTGTTGAAATAGCCAACACATTTCTTTGAAATATGCTCCCTCTTCTTCAGGGCTGTCCCAGAAGACTGTTTCTGATAACAAAGTTGCAAACTGTAAATACATGTTTCAGTAGCATGCTGTAGCAAAGTGGAACACCAAGTAAAAAGTTGAAAAGACCTAAAAGACCACTGTTTTTCTATGCAGGGTTCTGTAAGGAGCCACAGCACCTGCAATACATCTGTGAGATTTTTAAAAGGCAGATCACTAGTCTAAAAGTATTGCTTTTATTGAAACAAAATATGCTTTGACATAGTTTGTTAAAGCAGCAAGTGGTACCAAAATCTATGCAACATGAAAGCCTACCTTGCCAAAAGTGAAGTGAATACTTTGGTGCATATTTAGTTTCAATGAAAAAAAGACACATGTCCATCTATGTTCAAGCAACAGAAAGGTTCAACCAACAAAAGGCTTTGTAGGGTATAGCTCTACATAGCTCTTGGTAAATCCTGTGTAAATCATGTCATTTCTCTTGCTATCTCATCTAACCGTTCCTTATTCACAGAAGCTGTTGTAGGCTTTTTATTTTACACAGTCTTTTTGGATACAGTACAATGACTCCAAAGACATGCTGGTAGGTGAATTGGCTCCTGTCTAAATTGTCCCTAGTATGTGTATGTATGAATTTGAGTTAGGGACCTTAGATTGTACGCCCCTTGAGAGTGAGGGACTGATGTGAATGTACAATATATATGTAAAGCGCTGCGTAAATTGATGGCGCTATATAAGAACCTGAAATAAATAAAAATAAATTACATCATCCCTCCTTTTTCAATTGGTTTCTCTATTTGCTGAGAAGAGCCAATAGATGGGAAAAGGAGGGATTAAGCAGACTAATGTAGAAGTGAAAGTAAATCAAGTAGATTTTTAAAATGTGTTTTCACAGCTGCTATCTAAGGATTGCTACAATGACATGAGAAAAGGTAAAGGATGGACAGCAAATGAATGCAGATTTTTACTCATTAAAACAACGTTAACCAATTCAAACAGCGCAAGTAACTGAACAAATGAAACAAATCCCCCTTCAGAACTTGTACCTGTTTATCTGAAACCATTTCTCCTGTAGAGCCTTCTAAAACACACAGATCAAAAGATTTTTCACAGCAGTAGAAAGCAGTGTGTGGGGATCTGATGTCACACACACACAGCAGAGCTAGAGCACAGAGCTCCCTGAAAACTGAGTGCAGGGAAGGTACATAATAGGGCAACAGGGAAATATGCACAGCTGAGGATATCAGTCACCTGCTGTGTGCTGGGGATGGGGGGCATCTCATGGGAGGCTGTTGCATTGGCTTAAAGTTTTTTATCAGTGACTGATCACACATAGCAGAGAGAAGAGAGATCAGAGAGAAAGTAAATTTGGTGCTTTGGATTCAGGTTAGTACACACCATAGAGGAATATGCTTAGTTAATTGTGCATATTAGAGGTTTACAGCCACTTTACCTCTTGCAGCCCCTGTACTGTAGGGGACAGTTCCATGCTCACACTAGTATTGAACCAAAGCTGCTATTTTATTTGAATGGGTTATTCATTTTTTTCATTTTTGAGTTCTGCTTTAAGTAGATTGTATAATTATATGTGTGTCCAGGTGCTAGTTCAATTAGAAAAGGGGTGTTCTTTGCAATCAGAATTTTTGTTTTTCACTTAGAATTTTTATGTTTCAGAAACAATATACACATATTACCTGGGAAAGAAGTAATTTACATTAATGGAGGATTAGATAAGGCAAATGTCTTAATACTATATTTTATAGCTCCCTGCCCCCTGTTTATTTAGTGTTGTAATCATCCTCTATCAAGCTCTACCTATACTTATGCTCATCTCCTTTATACGCCATACAGGCTATGGGCAAGTGGTGTGGCATCTAGACATTGCAGCACCTTCTTGTCATTCTTCATGTTGCTGGCAAGTCTGCTTAGTGTCTGAGTACTTTGCTGCTCCCAACCCTTTGTTATATTTATTGGTGGATTACTTATTTGCAGTTATTCACAGCATTATCTTTACTACTAAATAACGTGTGGAAATCAATGCATAACATAAATTTGCACAAACCAGGAAAATACTTGGTAAAAATTTGCTACAATTTAATATAATTTACTTATTAATGTTCCCGTTGGTGATCTGTAAGTTGTTGTGGGAATAGGTAAAAAGACCATATTTGAGCTGCACAGTAGCAGTGCAGTAAATAATTTATAACAATTTATATAACTAATGTAGCTGTTAAATAAAACAGAAATAAGGACAGCATAGACTGCTTCCTTGGATCTGTTATGTTCATATACTATCCTTGTTAGGTAATGACATTTTAGCTGAATCATCTTTTGACATGACCACACAAATCATAGGACCCAGCCAGTTCAGATTAGGATACTGTGAAGATAGAAATCAATACTTTCATAAAGTCCAGCCATGTAACAACTGGCTTATCCTGGTTCACATATCCACGTTCTTGAGGGCCGCTTTTTGCTCAAGCACGAAAGCCCATTCATTTGGATGGACTCCTGTGCCCCAGGACACACAGAGAAGAAGTCCCTGCATTTCTTTGGAAACTGCAGCCCGCACAGTAACTCAGTTTGGTTGCGATTTCCAGTGCAGGCAGCGTGCAATTAGAATTAATAGCACCTGCAAGCGGGTCCGCATACTTCTGTGTGGGTGGTGCGGCTGCACGGACTTTTGCGTGGATCCGCAGCGGCACCACCCGCACATATGTGACCCTAACCTTAAGGTTACTTTACAAGCAAATAGCAAAAAGTCTTTGCGGATATATCTGTTTGCTGTGCCAGTCGTTGCAGATATTTTATTGTGGCTAACCGTACAGGTAGAGATTTTTCTCTTTTTAGCCTGCAAGCTGAACAGAAAGAGTCCAAGAGATTCTACCTACCATGCTACACAGCCCAGATGAAAGAATCTCCTGCTGCAACTATTGTACCTTGAAAGTGGGTCCCACCAGCTGTCAAAATACCCAAACTGTGCCTGCATCTGATTGGATGCAGGGGCTGTTTAGGCAACAATTTTCTGCCCAGCTTCTTCATGTTTTCCGAGAGTTGTCGGGCTGGAGGTGTCCTTACAGGGCCACCCACAGAACGAGTTTCGGCCAGTTCATCAAGAGTAGGCTGAAATTTGCTCTTTTTATGGCCAGCTTTAGGCCTTCATATTTGATTAGATAGATGAACCTTTTCGTGAAAAAAAAACTGTGCTACTCATGGTTTGAGAGGTAGCTTCTATACATCCACTCTTCTTTCTATGCATATTATAGCTCAGTAAGTCTGAAGCCCCAGGTAAAATGAATACGAGTTTTTCCTACTCTGATTTTGTACAAGCTGGGCTTGTATCATAGGACTTGATACGGGGACTGCGTAGTCCCCGTATCAAGTCCTATGTCAAGGGGATATTGAGGATTTTTTACAATTTCCACAATTCCTAATGTTAAACAAGATAATTGTGAATTTTTCTTTATGTGCTGATAAAGGGCATGCTGATAGGATGAGAGAGTAGACTGACAGAGATATGAGCTGCTTGATTGTCCTGTCACAAGCTTGGATAGTTCAATGACAACCTACCCTCAGAGGAAATGGGTTGAATGATGCTTGTCAACACAAAAGTTCAAGGAAAATAGTAGCAAAAATAAGTAGTTAAATGCAAGCAGCATAAGTACCTGCATTTCACTTAGTATTTGCCTCTTGCAGTCCCTGAAGAGCAGAACACAGAATGGAAAGAAGTGGCCCAAGAAACTAATCAGGTCTTGTGCTGACAAGGAACATGATTAAAGATGGAAAACGTAGAATAACAGAGGGATAAGGTCATCACTTTGTTGCTTCTCCTTCACTGTTGGATCACAGACTGGGGGTGTGTCCATGACAGCCAAAGCTTAAAGGAAGTGGGTTGAATGATGCTAGCTGTAAACCATAAGACTGAAGTCATCTAGTGGTGGAAAAGAAGTACTGTGGGGGACAGCAACCAAAGGGGAGTACTGCAGCAAGAGCTGCTTTTTTATTTCATGGTTCACTTTTTTTGAGTAGGAATATTGCTAGAGTTATATCTGACCAATTGAAGAACTACTTTGATCTCTTTAATTATAGCTAGAATAGCATTATATAGTTTTTGCACAGAATACATCTTATAAAAACAAGTAAACAGGCAGAAGATAGTTGCTGTTGTAAAGCAGAACATAAGGAAAAATTATGAGAATCAATGTCTTAAGTTATCTGAAAACAATAAATTAATCTGTATAACTGCTACAGAATAGTGCACTTGTAGGCAATCCCATTGTTTGCTATGTAAATCTGCCTGCCAACCGCCCTGTGCAAACTCAGGTAGATATATGTGGTTATATATATGTATATGTATATATATATATATATACAGTCATGGCCGAAATTGTTGGCACCCTTGATATTTTTCCTGAAAATCAAGTATTTCACACAAAAAAGGTATTGCATTAACACATGTTTTGCTATACACATGTTTATTCCCTTTGTATGTATTGGAACAAATATAAAACAGAGGCAGAAAAGCAAATATGACATAATGTCACACAAAACCCCAAAAATGGGCTGGACAAAAGTATTGGCACCCTTAACTTAATATTTGGTTGCACACCCTTTGGAAAACATAACTGAAATCAGTCGCTTCCTATAACCATCAATAAGCTTCTGACACCTCTCACCCGGAATTTTGGACCACTCTTCCTTTGCAAACAGCTCCAGGTCTCTCTTATTGGAAGGACACCTTTTCCCAACAGCAATTTTAAGATCTCTCCACAGGTGTTCAATGGGATTTAGATCTGGGCTCATTGCTGGCCACTTCAGAACTCTCCAGCGCTTCTTTGCCATCCATTTCTGAGTGCTTTTTGACGTATGTTTGGGGTCATTGTCCTGCTGGAAGACCCAGGATCTTGGACGCAAACCCAGCTTTCTGACACTGGGCCCTACAGTGCGACCCAAAATCCTTTGGTAATCCTCAGATTTCATGATGCCTTGCACACAGTCAAGGCACCCAGTGCCAGAGGCAGCAAAACAACCCCAAAACATCATTGAACCTCCACCATATTTTACCGTAGGTACTGTGTTTTGTTCTTTGTAGGCCTCATTCCGTTTTCGGTAAACAGTAGAATGATGTGCTTTACCGAAAAGCTCTATCTTGGTCTCATCTGTCCACAAGACGTTTTCCCAGAAGGCTTTTGGCTTACTCAAGTACATTTTGGCAAACTGTAGTCTTGCTTTTTTATGTCTCTGTGTCAGCAGTGGGGTCCTCCTGGGTCTCCTGCCATAGCGTTTCATTTCATTTAAATGTCGACGGATAGTTCGCGCTGACACTGATGCTCCCTGAGCCTGCAGGACAGCTTGAATGTCTTTGGAACATGTTTGGGGCTGCTTATCCACCATCCGGACTATTCTGCGTTGCAATCTTTCATCAATTTTCCTCATCCGTCCACGACCAGGGAGATTAGCTACAGTGCCATGGGTTGCAAACTTCTTGATAATGTTGCGCACTGTGGACAAAGGCAAATCTAGTTCTCTGGAGATGGACTTGTAACCTTGAGATTGTTGATATTTTGCCACAATTTTGGTTCTCAGGTCCTCAGACAGTTCTCGTCTCCTCTTTCTGTTGTCCATGCTTAGTGTGGCACAGACAGACACACAATGCAAAGGTTAAGTGAACGTCTCTCCTTTTTATCTGCTTTCAGGTGTGATTTCTATATTGCCCACACCTGTTACTTGCCCCAGGTGAGTTTACAGGAGCATCACATGCTTGTAACATTCTTATTTATCCGCAGTTGTGAAAGGGTGCCAATACTTTTGTCCAGCCCATTTTTGGAGGTTTGTGTGACATTATGTCGAATTTGCTTTCTTTCCTCCCTTTTTTTGTTTTGTCCCAATACACACAAAGGGAATAAACATGTGTATAGCAAAACATGTGTTAATGCAATACGTTTCGTGAGAAATACATGATTTCCTGGAGAAATATCAAGGGTGCCAACAATTTCGGCCATGACTGTATACACACACACAGTATCTCACAAAAGTGAGAATACCCCTCACATTTTTGTAAATATTTTATTATATATTTTCATGCGTCAACACTGAAGAAATGACACTTTGCTACAATGTAAAGTAGTGAGTGTACAGCTTGTATAACAGTGTAAATTTGCTGTCCCCTCAAAATAACTCAACACACCGCCATTAATGTCTAAACTGCTGGCAACAAAAGTGAGTACCCCCCTAAGTGAAATTGTCCAGATTGGGCCCAAAGTGTCAATATTTTGTGTGACCACCATTATTTTCCAGCACTGCCTTCTTGCCCTCTAGGGCATGGAGTTCACCAGAGCTTCACAGGTTGCCACTGGAGTCTTCTTCCACTCCTGCATGACGACATGGAAGCATCACGGAGCTGGTGGATGTTAGAGACCTTGAGCTCCTCCACCTTCTGTTTGAAGATGCCCCACAGATGCTCAATAGGGTTTAGGTCTGGAGACATGCTTGGCCAGTCCATCACCTTTACCTCAGCTTCTTTAGCAAGGCAGTGGTCATCTTGGAGGTAATATGGACTAACCGTCCAGAAAGCAAGATGGCCACCGCAAAAGTCGTCACAGCGTCTTTTGCTCCCACTAACGCGTTTTGTGCACACGCACTTCTTCAGAGGGAGGATACCAATGACGTCATGTTATCACTAGAGTCTATTTATAGGAAATATGGCGCATGCGTGTTATGTCAGCGCCATTTTGTCAAGGATTGAGATACAATGGACATCCGCGCGCATGCCATGGGTTTTTTTGGAAACAGTAAATGTGTGGCTATTAGCCAGTATTAAATTGTAAATGCAGGTAAGTAAGGTGTGTTAATAGAAGTCATTCACCGACAGATAGCCCACCTTGAATTTAAAAGGGGCTATATTCTATGGCTAAAGATATATAATAAAAATGGGAGTAAATTTGTCAATGAATCATCGATAAGTAAACAACACGTTTAAATAGCTAATAGCCACACATTTACTGTTTCCAAAAAAACCCATGGCAAAATGGAGTTGTGCATTGGTATCCGCTCTCTGAAGAAGTGCGTGCGCACGAAACGTGTTAGAAGGAGCCAAAGATGCCGTGACGTCACGCCGCTTTCTGGACGGTTAGTCCATATTACTGCTGTACCTGATGTCACATCTGCATTTACTCGCATTTACTCGCCGCCATTGCTAGTATTAAAGCAAATGAATACAAATTCCAGTAAATATACCACCTTATGTAGACACTGTAACTTTCATGCGAACCAATTAATATACACTTGTTGGGATTTTGCTTACCAAAGACATGTAGCAGAACACATTTTGACCTGAATTTACAAAGAAATTTTATTTGTTTTTTATTTTTTTATTGGATATGTTTTATAACAAAAAGTAGAAAATATAAATATTTTTTAATTCTTTTTTTCATCTATAGCATAAAAAATTTAAACTTCCAGTGATGATCAAATACCACCAAAAGAAAGCTCTATTTGAGTGAACAAAATGATATAAATGTCATTTGTGTACAGTGTTGCATGACCACACAATTGTCAGTTAAAGTAGCACAGTGCCATACAGCAAAAAATGGCCTGGTCATGAAGGGGGGTAAATCTTCTGGAGGGCAAGTGAACATTGAATGAACACGTGTCTTGCTAGATGGGTTTGAAATAGAAAGTAACAAGTTGGTGCTGTAGCACATTGGTTAGCACAAAGCTTCTTAGGTTGATTGTAACTGGGGCAAAGCTTGTACAGAATATTTATATTCTTCCTCCACAAACAGTTCCAAGTTTACCTGCTATAGAACATAAGATGATTAGAGGCTGGTGTGATACATTTTGCAGCTCTGCATATCGTAATAATTATATTTATAATGTATTAAATAAATTAAACAAAGAGTGGGTTTGGTAGATTAAGTAGGAACTCCAACAACGTATTAATCAAACACAAACTGAGCCTGACAGTACGGTCTCTCAGTCATGGAAAACTCTGCTACATACAGTTGTGGCCAAAATTATTCAACCCCCACTGAAATTGAGTGTTTTGGCCAGTTTGACATTGCTTTTGATCATTCAGTCATCTTGCTTACATTTACATTAAAGAGGCACTTGTAGGTCAGACAAATATAACATAACAGTTATAATGAAATAACCACAAATGTCTTTTCTGTGCTCACAGCATTATCAGTTTTATTCAACCCCCAAGTGACATTCAATCTTAGTACTTAGTACAGCATCCTTTTACAGTTATAACAGCTTTTAAACGTGAAGCATAGCTTGACACAAGTGTCTTGCAGCGATCTACGGGTATCTTCGCCCATTCTTCATGGGCAAAGGCCTCCAGTTCAGTCACATTCTTAGGCTTGCGCACTGCAACTGCTTTCTTTAAGTCCCACCAGAGGTTCTCAATCGGATTTAAGTCTGGTGACTGCGATGGCCACTCCAAAATGTTCCAGCCTTTCCTCTGCAACCATGCTCTAGTGGACTTGGAGGTATGCTTGGGATCATTGTCCTGTTGAAAGGTCCAACGTCTCCCAAGCCTCAGGTGTGTGACGGACTGCATCACGTTTCCATCCAATATCTCCTGGTACTGAAGAGAATTCATGGTACCTTGCACACGCTGAAGCTTCCCTGTACCTGCAGAAGCAAAACAGCCCCAAAGCATGATTGACCCTCCACCATGCTTCACAGTAGGCAAGGTGTTCTTTTCATCATAGGCCTTGTTCTTCCTCCTCCAAACATAGCGTTGATCCATGGGCCCAAACAGTTCTAATTTTGTTTCATCAGTCCACAGAACACTATCCCACAACTTTTGTGGTTTGTCCACATGGCTTTTGGCATACTGCAGTCGACTCTTCTTATTCTTTGGAGACAGCAAGGGGGTACGCCTGGGAGTTCTGGCACGGAGGCCTTCATTACGCAGTGTGCGTCTTATTGTCTGGGCTGAAACTTCTGTACCCACATCTGACAAATCTTTTCTCAGTTCCTCAGCAGTCACACGGGGACTTCTCTCCACTCTACGCTTCAGGTAGCGCACAGCAGTCGAAGTCAGCATCTTCTTTCTGCCACGACCAGGTAGCGTTTCAACAGTGCCCTTTGCCTTGAATTTGCGAATGATGCTTCCTAAGGTGTCTCTTGGTATGTTTAACATCTTTGCAATCTTCTTATAGCCATTGCCCTTCCTGTGAAGAGAAATCACCTCTTCTCTTGTCTTCCTGGACCATTCTCTTGCCTTCACCATGTTTGTAACCACACCAGTAAATGTCTAGAAGGAGCTGAGTATCACAGTCATTTTAAAGCTGCCTAATTGGTGCTTATTATGCTTGATTGCTGCTCGGTGACATCCACAGGTGTTTTCAATACCTGATGGAAAGCACCTGTATGAACCTCTGTTCTTCAGAGTGGTAGTCTTTAAGGGGTTGAATAATTGTGGCAATGAAGAAACCACATAAGAACCATTTACTACTGTATTACATAAACAATTGATGTCATTTTAGTTGCATTTGGGTAGTTACAACGTCCTTGTAGGATTTGATTCTGAATACAATTCCAAATGTACACTATAGTCCCTAAACCCCTTTACAGCATTGGGGGTTGAATAATTTTGGACACAACTGTATGCTGCCTAAGGCTTCTTGCCATCTTCTGAAAATAATGTCACAGAACAAATACCTCTGCTACGGATTGTCGGAGTTGGGGGGATTGAGGGATATTTCAAACATAACCATGGATTTGCTGTTTCTAGCAATGTAACATCAAACTGCAAAATATTCTTTATTTAAAAAAAAACACAAAAGCACAAAACTAAAAGAAAATATGACATTTCTAAGATTATTTTTGCAGTTCCTGTAATACATCGAACAAAGGATTTCCTATGTTAACCAATTCAATACTGGACATTTTACCCCCTTCCTGCCCAGGCCATTTTTCAGGTTTCAGCGCTCTCACACTTTGAATGACAATTGCGCAGTCATACAACATTGTTCCCAAACTAAAATTTTATAATTTTCTTTACACAACTAGAGCTTTCTTTTGGTGGTATTTAATCACCGCTGGGGTTTTTATTTTTTGCTAAATTAACAAAAAAAGACTGAAAATGTTGAAAAAAAAAAACACTTTTTCTTTGTTTCTGTTATAAAAGTTTGCAAATAAATAATTTTTCTTCATAAATTTAGGCTAAGATGTATTCTACTACATGTCTTTGCTGAAAATAACCTAAATTAGGATGTATTTTTTAGTTTGTAGGAAAGTTATAGAGTTCACAAACTATGGTATAGATCTGAATATTGATCAATCCTGAAGTACTGACAGCCAATCTAATATGTCAGAACAGTACAGATATCCCCCAAATGACCCCTTTTTGCAGAGTAGACAGTCCGATGTACTTCATATGAGGCATGGCGAGTTTTTTGACGTTGTATTTTTTTTGTCATTATTTTTCGGAAAATGAAAAAATAAAAACAATTATTATCACTATTTTTTTTTTACATACTGTCACCAGTGCAGTACAGCGTCATCATATAACTGGCACGGCGGTGATCAGGGACACTGACTGATGACAGTGTGAAAAAAAAAATATATATATATATTTTTTTTATTATTTTAAATGTTTTATTAATTTTTTTTTTTTTAAGATTTTTTTTCATATTTCACTATGTCCAAAGTAGTACAATGTTACCATAGTAACATTGTACTACTTTGGGGAAGTGATCAGTATTTTTTTTTTTTTTACACAATTTGCTTATAGCAAAGAATTACTTTGCTATAAGCAAGCATTTACCTGAATTACATCGATTCATTCAGGGTTTTTTTTTTTTTTTTGTGCTTAGCTGTGATTTGGCCGCAGCTAATCACATGACATGTGCATGTGATTAGCTGTGACCATTCACAGCTAGACACTAGTATACAATGGATGGCATGAATGAAGCCATCCATTGTATACAACTGTCATATGACCTGCTGTGATTGGTCACAGCAGGTCACATGGTACTGGCAACGGGACCGATACTCAGATCTGTCATCGGCCATGTCCGAGGTACACAGCCGGTGACAGATCGCGCTGCTGCGTGGCTCTGCAAGCAGCGAACTGTGCATGTGCGGGAGTACGCCATATGGCGGCCTCCCGGAAACCTAGTGCATTTTTCCGGACGCCATACGGCGTCAAATGGTTAAGTACAGATTGCAATATTTGGTATTGTTATTTAAACCACATAAAAGTACAAATCAATGTTTCCCTTTGCTACCTTCCATTGATATCTTTATCCTGTTTCACCTTCCACAGTGGAATCTGTTTTGGGTTTTAGCTTAATGTATTGTTCATTAGATACAAAGTCTAAAACATATACTGGGCAGCACAGTGGCTAAATGGTTAGCCCTTCTGCCTGGCAGTATTAGGGTCATTGGTTCAAATCCCAACCACAGCCCCACTTGCCTGGAGTTTGCATGTTCTCCCTGCGCCTGCATGGGTTTCCTCCAGTTTCCTCCCACACTCCAAAGACATGCTGGTAGGTGAATTGGATCCTGTCTAAGGGCTCATGTACACTGCAGCTGATAAACTCACATTTAGGAGGTGTTCAGCATTTTTTTCAGCAGCCTCTGAACTCACCCTAATGTTTTTCCTATGTGTCCATGTACACATCTTTGTTTATAGGCATTTAAGTTTACAGTCGTTTTTTTTAATGCAGAAAACTTGTGTTCAGCATTTAAATTTATCAGTGTTTCAAATGCGAAATGCTTGTAAACGCGGCAAATTGCGTTTATAAGTGTTTGTGTTCAAAACATTTTTTTAACTCTTCCAGTTCCCGATGCTGTCCAGAGCCTTTTTTCATTGTGAAAAATGCATGCAAAGCATTTTAAGGTACTCAAATGGACAAAACACTGAACACAGGATGTTCCTACCAAGCTCCTCAAACATTGCAATGACCAATTCACACCTCAGACCTCTCCCACCCTTAGAAACAAAAGATATGTTAATGGCCATTCACACCTCAAATTCCTCATGAAGACCCCCTGCCAGGTGGCCTTAATGATTCACTCCACCAGACACCTTTCCCACCCTTGGAAACAAAAGAAATGTTAATGAGCAACTCACACCTAAGCTAATCTCAAGAAAAACTGCTCTCTCTGCTTCTGCTCTCTGTATTTCTCTGAAACAGTCTGAAATAGTTAATAATTTACCACTTTTCAGTGCATTCTGGGCATTTGGGAGGTTCTCCTTATCTTTAAAAAACACCTCTAAACTCAAACGCGTATAATTGCACAGTTACTACCTTTTATACCACTAGCCCCTCCTTCCTAGATTGTAAGCTCCAAGGAGCAGGGCCCTCACATCCCTCTTGTATTGAACTGTATTGTTGCTGTATTGTCTCCCGTTATATTGTACAGCGCTGAGCAAACTGTTGGCGCTATATAAATCCTGTATTATAATAATAATTGCGTTATGCAAACGTGGCTAAACAGACATTTTTTAACCTACGTTTTCCAGCAGTCAGTTTCCATCGTTCAGAATTGTTCCGTGTACAAGGGGCCTAAATTGGCCCTAGTATGTGTATGAATGATTGTAGGATTGGGACCTTAGATTGTACACCCCTTGATTGTTAGGGACTGATGTGAATGTATAATATATATGTAGAGCACTGTGTAAATTGACATATATACTATATATATATATATATATATATACTATATAAGTACCTTTAATATATACATTGGTGCCAAAGAAACTTATTTAAATTGGTTTAATAGCACAAGTTGGAAACTAAAAGTAATTATAAAACAGTAAAATTTCACTTTTTAGGCCTTAACACACAGGGCATTTGAATTTCTCCTCTGAATGCTTTTTACCCTTGGCAGGAAAAATCACCTTAAAAAAACGTTTCACATGGATTCCATACGCAGAATGTTAATTTATTCTGGCCATGGCAATGAATGAACGCTTACGTGCTAAATGAGTCTAGCATTTAAGTGTATTCACATCTGTTTGTGTGTGTTTGCGTGTGCTGGTCTCTTGAACATGCTTATGATGGGATATCTTTTCAACCTGTAAACGCTTCTCTTCTAATACACGTGTAAAAGCCTATGTATGCATGGATACATAGACTAACATAGAGGTGCTTTTGCAAGCTGAAACCCCCCCCCCCCCATCAAATGCCTGTAAAAGAGGTGTTTTCAAAGCCCTGTGTACATGAATCCTTACTCAGTGAGAGAAACAGTGACTATTGCTGCATATTTAAGGAGAATTATAGTCAGGAAAAATATTGCCAAGACATAGCCACATTATAATTAAAGTTTGGCCTCCTTCCTGACTCCAATTACCAAAAACATCCCTAGACTATCCTTTAGCAGAATCAAAGTACAAAAAGCTTGAAACAGCTTTATGCATTTTGGAATAAATGACTCTATATTAGGATATACTGTATATTTAAACTATACCCCAGCAGTTCTGGGTGTACATATGGTTGTTGGGGAATAAAAAAACTGTCTGGAAAAGAGGAAAGATCCCCTTGTTTTTGGGATAGGAGGAGGAATGAGACATAGGAATGCATTCTGTTTTAAGATCGCTCAGCGGAAGTGGCTGAAGAACCTTTTGATTCCATTTACGCCTTCTCACCATAACCTATAAGGTTATACTGTCTCGTAAGCTATAAAGAAATGGAACCCTCATAACACTTAAAGTGTTACTAAACTCAAAACAGTAAAATCAGTCTGTATATGCAGTAAAGCAAGTTTGTTATACTCACTGAGGAACATAAGGGGTCAATCCTCTGCATTGTGTACAAAGGCTGTTTGATCCTGACTTCTCTGATCCTACCCTTCTTCCAGTGTCCCCCTCTTATCTGCCGATAAGACATATCGTGTGGGGTCACCCTGCACATGCACAGTTTGGTGTGTATTGCTAGAGAGGTTTTCCTTGGGAGAGTGCATATGATCATCACTGGGCCAATCAGCACTGTCCAGACAGAGGTCAGGGGTTCTACATCTTCCTAGTGCAAAATGAAAACTACTCCTATAAGCTTTAATCAGTGCTCTGCTGGACACTGACATAAGTCACAAGACTGCTCTAATTGCTGATGAGAAAAGGCATTTAGCGGTTGATATTTACTAAAAGATTTGCATTTCCATGCTCTGTGTATTGTGGGAGACCAGATATAGTGAATGCAAGGTTCTGGGTTTAGTAACACTGTAAGCTTTGTGTATACAATGTTTCTAATTTGTCTATAGAATGCAGGGCTGACTTTTAAGATGAAGGATAATCTTCAAATTGCAATGATTTATGGAACCTACATTTTGCATGTACAAGGGATTAACCTGGCACCTTTACAATGTAGACACATTCTCAAAGTTTTGATTTGTGCTGCTTTTATAAAGTCTCAGCCTAATGCCTAGATTTTTATTCTAAGGCAAACAAAAATACTTTATATGCCATTTTCATACTTTTTCTCCACGACTTCAAAGAAACAAAAAAATGTATTCCCTATGAGTGCAAACACTGGTTAAATGTATTGCATATACACAAATGCTACTCGTCCTAGAAATCGTATCGTGTTTGTTGCATCACAAAGGAAATCTCAATAATAACAACAACTTATATTTGGTGACAAGTATCACCACCACCTTCTCAAATCTACTTCTTCAATATACACAATCCCATGTTCCCAAGAGGGGCTTGTCCGAGTTTCAGTAGGTATGCCAGTTTTGTAGATTCTAGGCCAGGGGTGTCAAACTGGCAGCAATCCATCTGTTACCAAACTACAAGTTCCATGAGGCGTTGCAAAGCTGAAAGTTATAAGCATGACTCCCAAAGGCAGAGGCATGATGGGACGTGTAGTTTCACAACAGCTGGAGGGCCACTAGCTTGACACCCCTGGTCTAGGCAGTCATAAATGTATCCACATAAATCACAAACCATCACTGCATTCACACAGGAGGAAGTCCTGATATCACACTTGTATCCATGGATTTTTAAAGAGGAAAAGCCAGAAATACTGTTTCAGTCAGGTATCTCTGCAATATATGGATTAACAAACTCGAAGCATATTAGTTCTTTGTTATATTACTACTGCTGATTAGTAATCCCTTTGTTTAGAGATTTAGAGAGAAGAGCCTTTATCTTCTTGATTTCAGCAATACATTTTATTGGTTACCTATTCATGATACGTTTGAATTTGTGTCAATTACAGATGATTAATGAATGACTTTTAACAATAGGCTGCATATATTTATACTGTATTAATGATGCATACTAATTCTCATGTGTTCCCGCTAGCAGTACGATATGGATCTCAGTACATTTATTCTATTTCCTTTAACTTTCTCCTTATCAATCCTATACAGTCTATTAAAACAATACTGCAAGGCACCAGAATTCTGACTATATTTCATTACATTTGCAAGGTAGTCAAATATGGAACAATACCATGAATATAATTTCATAAATTTAATTTTTAGAAAGCCAACTATTATGATTCTTTAACAGATCAACTATTGCATAATCTGATCTCTTTCAGCACCAAGGGAATGGTAGGGTAAGATTTCAATGTGCGGGGTGTGAGTAGTTGGATCACAGGCTTCCTATATTGAATAAGATGAATTGACAAAAGAAGGGTTATTTAGGGACCCAGTTATAATAGCAGCTATTGACATCCATTCTCCATACATACTGTACATACTTCACTACATACTACATACTACAATGTTGGTCAAGACTTCATGCTTAATGCAGAAAAGTGAACCGATTTAAAGAAGGACAGTAACATGGCTAACAGATGAGTGACCAGGCACACCTCTTGGCTTCTTTTCCATTCAGATATTTAGGAGACATATGCAAGTAATTTCAGTCTGAATCTAGATCTGGATCATTTTTGGTTATTTGGAGATTTGGATGTATCTGAATTCCCTAAATAACAATAGTAACAACACCAAAATGAAAAAGTAAAACGGCGTGGGGTCCACCCCAAAATTCATACCAGACCCTTATCCAAGCATGCAGCCCAGCAAGATGAGCGATGCACCCGATGAAGGCTCCTGTCATCTGAAAGCTCCACCGTCTGACAGTTCTTAAATAACAAAGGGGCAGGGACAGCCGATCATTGACCCAGCATGCCCGGTTGAGTGTAGAGCTGTGGATCAGATTTTTGAGTCTGCGGCAGTGGCGTTCATTGTGGTTGACATTGGATCTAATTCAGAGGGCATTTACTTTTTGTTTTTTAATAAGGGACTTGTCAAAAACGTGTTTTTCCTAATTTTTTACACTTTTTTGGTGAATGCTATATTCATTCACATGGGGGGGGGATCTGGGGTCAGATTCTGATAAGCCCCCCACCCCCAGACCCCCACAACCACTGCCCAGGGTTGTGGGGAAGAGACCCCCTACCCCAAAGCACCCCCCCTCACGTTGAGGGACTGTGGCTTAGTTTGTTTCAGGGGGGGCACTCGTTCATCCTGCTGGGCTGCATGCTTGGATAAAGGTCTGATATTGATTTTGGGGGGGACCCCACACCTTATTTCTTTTTCATTTTTCAATACCAGCAATTTTTTTTTTACATTCAGCTGTCAGTGGGGAAACCACTGACAGCTGATGAGTCATTGGTTGTTTCAGGGTCTTGTCAATCTTCTTATAGCCTAGGCCATCTTTATGTAGACCAACAATTCTTTCTTCCAGATCCTCAGAGTGTTCTTTGCCATGAGATGGCATGTTGAACTTCTAGTGACCAGTATGAGAGAGTGAGAGTGATAACACCAAATTAACACACCTGCTCCCCAATCACACCTGAGACCTTGTAACACTAACGAGTCACATGACACCAGGGAGGGAAAATGGCTGATTGGGCCCAATCTGAACATTTTTACTTAAGGGTGTACTCACTTTTGTTGCCAGCGGTTTAGACATTAATGGCTGTGTGTTGAGTTATTTTGAGGGGACAGCAAATTTACACTGTTATACAAGCTGTACACTCACTACTTTACATTGTAGCAAAGTGTCATTTCTTCAGTGTTGTCACATGAAAATATATAATAAATTATTTACAATAATGTAAGGGGTGTACTCACTTCTGTGAGATACTGTATGTAAACATACACATATACACTTCATTTAACCTCCTTTCTCCTTTAGAAGTCTATTTATTAAAAAAAACTTGCTTTTTGAATAGCTCAGCATTCACATAGCCTTCACAAATAATCCCTGTAGCATGTCTAATATGTTTATTTTCTATAACAGTCAGCTGCATCTAGTGACCATAATGCAGTATTTTCCTGACTGTGGTATTTCACTAGATTTCACTCCGCATTACTTGACTTGTGCCATTTCCAACATCTGTGTTCTATGGGTGTGCACTCACCTAAAATGTTGGATCTCTTAGGCTATAGGAGGTCATAGAAAGCATGCTCCCCAAGAGTTAATCCACTTGGCCACAATAAACATGTAAAAAAGGATGTAGGTCGCTCAAAATGTTAAACATCAATACCCCTTAAACTATGGATGTGCATCCAGTAAACCCAATGATTGTAAATTCCACTATCTCAGAATGACATGCAATGACATCTAAAGCTTGAATTCCCCTCGAGCAGGACACTCCCACATAGCTAATATTAGGTTGGATGTTCTTTCACTGAAGATTTTTGAGTGCTGCACAGTCACTTATATATAAATAAATTGTGTCCTGCTTTGCTTATTACATACAGCATATTTACTTTGTGAGTATTATACCCACTTGCTGAACTCCTAAGTGGGAAAATATGTCACAATTTTGTAGCGGTATAACAGGGTTATGGCTGCAGCTAGATCCCATAACCCCTGTATTAAAATTTTCCTCAGCAACTGCTCTTTCCGATAAAAGTGATTTAAGCAGCTGATTAGCTGCTGGATCACTTTTAGAAGCAGTGGGAGGGCGGTCTCCCCCTTTTTTCCGGTTGTTCTCAGGCTTTCCTCGCTCATCAAGAAGCCTGGGAACCGATGCTGCAGTTGTGGCGGCTGGCCATAGAGATTAGCAAAGAAAATATGGCCTCCACTCATCTCTATGGCGTTGGAAGCCAGGAGCGACGTCATTCTGGTTCTTGGCCGATGTGAACAAGGCCATTTTTTTGGAAGGCATTATATCAATGTTTTTTTTTATCTGATGCTTTCCATTGTACAGGAGAGATATGAGGTCTTTTTGACCCCAGATCTGTTCATAAAAAGGACCTGTCATGTTTTATTGTTATCACAAGGGATGCTTATATTTCTTGTGATAGCAATAAAAAAATAAATAAAAAGACAGTGTAAAAATAAAAGAAAGTAATAAAATAAATATTTTAAAAAAAATTAAAGCACCCCTGTCCCTCCATGCTTGCATGCAGTGGTGAACTCATACGTAGGTCACACCCACATATGTAAATGGTGTTCTTAGCACACATGTGAGGTATCACCCGTAAATGTTATAGCAAGAGCAATAATTCTAACCCTGGACATCCTCTGTAACTCTAAACTGGTAACCTGTAAAAATGTTTAAAACAACGCCTATGGAGATTTCAAAGTACCATAGTTTGACGCCATTCCACAGGCGTATGCAGTTTTAAAGCATGACATGTTGGGTATCTATTTACTTGGCATAACATCATCTTTTATATTTTACAAAACAATTGGGTCAGAATTGTGATGGATTAATCAGCTCAGGATAGATTTGCAAAGGGTTCAGTGTAAAAATAAAAAAAAGTAATAAAATAAATAATAATAAAAAAAATTATATTTTACAAAACAATTGGGTTATATATATATTTTTTTTTAATTCATTAAAGTGTATTTCTTCCCCAAAAATTGCATTTGAAAAACTGCTGTGCAAATACCACGTGACAAAAAAATGTGCAATAACCACCATTTTATGCTCCATGGCCTCTGCTAAAAATTATGTAATGTTTGTGAGTTCTAAGTAATTTTCTAGCAAAAAATACTGGCTAAACAAAACATTTGCAAGTGTCGGAATAGGCATGGTCATTAAGTGGATACAGTGGCTGTCCATTGTAATCTATTAACAGTGGTTTTCCCTTGGTATTAGTTTCCCTATTAGCCCTTAAAAGCGACAAAATGTAACAATGAGATTTACTCCCCCTAAAACCCCCCCATGGGATTCACCTCTAAGTTTGAGTGAGTCAAGCAAAATTCACTGAACCCTTTGCAAATCGATCCTGGACAGAATAATCCATCACTGGCTAGAATGTAGAATGGCTCTTCTCTATTCTGACTACCTGAACCCCCATGTGGCATGCCCTCTACCTTCTGATGGGCCTCTTGTGTGACACCATAGGTTGCACACAAAGTACATCTAGCCCCGGGCTCTGGCTCCATGTAACATTAGCATAGACAACCACAATAGTTTCAACATCACACCACATTCCAGTTATAAGGATGCCAGTCTAGTGACCTTAACCAAATCTTTTTAGGGATTGAATATGTGTACTCCTTTACAAAAATAAGTACTAAGTAAACAGCGCTTGTCTGATCTTGCCCTTGAAGAGAAGGTTCCATAATTCTCTTTTGGCAGTTTTCATAATATAAGTTTAATTACATCTTACAAAGATATACTTAACTTTGGAAAAGTAGAAGTGATACATAATTAATGAAAGACACAACAACCAAGCTGATTCAGAATTCAGACATACACATAATTGATGCGTTGGCCAAAACAAATCTAAAACTCCTGTCCAGCATCTCTGTGGCTTCAACTATATGCAGGACTGGACTGTCTACTGCAATGCAGACATTTAGCTACCTATTGCATTAAAATGTAAATACATTTTATATGGGTATTAAAATGTTCTTGCTTGATGATTTCACTGTCCGCAATATGGCACGGCATATAAATCACTTGATTCAGTAGCTTATGGACAAGACTACAGCAATGTACATTTTTTGGACTCGCATGTACATTTCACTTTTTAATCAGTATAAAACACCCAGCATGTTTTGATTTTTATTGCTATGTCATTAAGTTAAATCAGATTATTTTCAGTGTTGTCCATGGCAGATATTTTCAGTGGGCACTTATTTTTGGAATAGCTATTGATTACTTGACAATGTTGTGGTCATGTCACAGCAGAGCTGTATTCAGATGCTAACAGGCAGTTGTTCCTAATTGGAAGTGCACAATCAAATTCCTGTACTCATGTAACCGTTGTCAGAACTTACAGTGTAGACCTAGTGAGTCATGATTTAATAATACATCCCTGCCTTGTGTTAGGAGTTTTACTATTGTAAAAGCCAAAAACTCCGGGTGAGAGTAAATACACAATTTATAGCTACAAAATTCAGTTTTGCGTAAATTAAAAAAAACAAGAAAAGAAAAGCTTTTCATGCATCCTGTATTCATTTTGACATTATGTACATGCTTTGCTGAAAGGTAATCCACCATGATGCCTAAGCCCTATCAAGTGTATTTTTGGGTACAATAGTTCAAGTAGCCTTGGAATGTGCAACGCTGATTGGCAGCTCCTTGTTAACGTGTAAAGGAAGGCATTTATTCTCGCAGAGGTATGACGCACACCACTGAGCCATTAGTTATTTTTAACCATCACTGTAAGAAAAGAAAGTCAGCCTGACTGTCACATATTAATCATACAGGTGATCAGTTCAAACTATAGCACATGTTGCTATCATATATTGTTTATCCAAACACCAAAGACCTAATCACCCCCCCTTTCCAAAATGATACAGAAGCTTATATGTCGATATTTCTGTAAAATATATAACAAGTGAAAGGAATTGTATACAGTACATCAGTATGTCAGTGGATGACATGTATCATTTTCAAAGCATTGCACTTAGCTGCTAATTTGAGAGATGGATGGAATGAGGTAATTACCTGCAGTGATCTCCCAACAAATCTCTGGTCATACCTGGTGCACAGTCAACCTAAACCTGGATGAAGCAGAAGAGCAGAGAAACGTGATGAGCCTTGCCTGATCAATGCTCTGATCTCTCTGCAATCCCTGCAGAGCTGCAGTGCACTACTGGCTCACTGTCACTGCCTTCATTCAGGCTGTGTACAGGCAAGTCGTTTTACACCAGCTAGGATACTGCTGAGCCTAACAAAACCATAAGTTAGGAACATTATGCTAATTGCAATATACTGGGTATTTAACATTCAGTATTGTTCACGTTACATGATGTGCCAAGAGAAAAGGAGAGAACGCCACTAGAATATCAACTACTAGAGCAAACTGCAATCATTTTATGGCAGCAAGGCGGTGCATCTTGAAGTGCAATTAACCAGTTGCCTTGGCAGAATCCAAAGAACTCAAGCAGCTGACCCTAATAGAAAACGCTTACAAATTTCTACCTAATCACAAGCATACAGTAGTGTCTGTGTTGACAGTTCTCTAAGGCTATATGGATGCTAACGACAATTCAGCTCTTGCTTTTTTTTTTTTTTTACTTGCTGTCAGGGAATAAAATAATGCCACAAAGCACCATTCAAATGAACAGAAGTACAGATATTAAATCCAAAAACACCACATGGAGCACATTAATTTTGTCATTGTCTTATAAGAATTCCACCAATCAGTATTATATTGGTATGGCAGGTAAAAGTGAGACTTGTTGCAATTGTAGCACCCCCCTGGTTACCTAGGGGGAGCTAGCTAGTTTTTTCTTTCAGCTAGAAAGGCTGAGTAGCAGCCTGGGCTGAGTCAGAGGGCCAACTTCAGGTCAGGACTGAGAGGCTCTGCAGGCGAGTTCCCTGATACCTCCCCCTGCTCTGAAATTTGGAGAAGATTCTAGAAGCAGGGGGCGGGGGTGATTAGGGGATGACCTGCACATTTACAGGACTCTGGCCAATCCCCAAGCAGGAGGCTTGGCATGGGGCTAGTTTAGTCTTTAAGTATGATTGAGCAGCAGGAGAGTTCGGGTGGAAGATGTGAGGAAGGCTGAGATGCAGGAGCCTGGGAGGGGGCTCAGTGGGAAGGGAAAGGAGGATCATTCAGCCCCACCAGACCCCAGACGGAGGATCACCTGTGGAGCCAGGGAAGGAGCCAGCCCAGCAGAATACCTGAAGATAGCCACCAACCCAACCAGCTCACATGCAAGGACTAAATGAGTAATCCTACACACCCTGGGCTAAACAAGGGGAGAGGGCATTCTGGTGGGAAACCTGACCAGCTCTGCACCTGGGACTATTACATTGAATGTTTCAACTTTGGATAACAAAAAGTCAATGAACACCGCTCTAGGTCAGCCCCTTCTTCCGCTACAATTCACACACCAAGTACTGGGTGCTAGCCCTGTCCACTCCAGACTTCAGTAGACAAAATACTTCTGATGGCCGCACATCCAGTAAAATCACCTTTATTTTTTCTTAAACCATATTCCACAAAACGTGACAGGGATACAGGACTCAAGCTAAAGCATTTCATGCCCCATTAGTGCTTAGTCATAGCTCAAAATACATTGTCAAACACAGATATATATATATATATATATATATATATATATATATATAAAGAGAGAGAGATGTCTGACAGTGTTTTGTGGAATATGTTTTAAGAAGAAATGAAGGTGACTTTACTGGATGAGCAGCCACCAGAAGAGTTGTGTCTTCTGTCAACTTTTGATCCCCTTGCCCAGGGATTCCTCCAGACAGCTGGATAAATAAAATGATTTATCTGGGGTGGTACACCAGGAGAGGCTGGAGAATTTCCTATCTTGGACTTGTACATAGTTGCCATCCCATACACCCCTCTACTTTATCCAAGTGCAATACCCCTAATAAAATTGAAAAACCAAGCTCAAGGACTGTTTACTGTCTTCGGAATCCAAGTCTGTGAAAAATGTGTGTTTTCTGGCCATGCAGGACTATAGGGAGACCCAAAACTTCAGCAACTCCTAAGGGGGTAGTGCTACACGAATACAATAAGAATTAAATACTTTTCCCCAGAAAAGGTGGCAACCTTGGTACCTGACAACAATTTTTGCCAACATCTTTCTAAACTGATCCCAGGACTGAAATGCAGGCACCTAGGATTACCTACTCATACCAAGTGTCTTGGGACCCTGAATCTCAGGTCTCTACTGGTCAGTATGGCCTAACATCATAATAGAGTGTCAACCGTACTGAGACCGGGCCAAATCTCATCACTACTAGAAAGTATTAGTATTGTATATCAGCATGGCCAAGGATTCAAAGTCTTGGGAGTGGTTCAGGAAGATAGTGGTACTAACATACTTTAGTGCAGTTTCAAAACAAACTCTGGGAGCAGTTGGGAGTGAGGAAAGTAAACTGAGTATTCCATTTAGCTCTTGCATGACCTCATGATACCACCTTTTAAAGGTTAAATCTAATGTTGTAGATTACTATCAAACTTTCTTTTATGATATAGAAAAAGAGGGGAAGGAGACGCGTATAGACAACGGTCTCTACCTTATCATTTAGTTTTACTGGTACCACATCCCTTATTGTAAAGACACTGAAAAATACAGAACTCCAACCAAAGAAATAAATGGGACTTTTAAGATATCATACCAACAACAGTCATAAATATTTAGCAAAAATGACTTTATTACACAATATTAAAAACATGATTGTAGTACAAAAACTGAGCATATACCATTATATAGTACAACAAAAAGTCAATGAAGAATTTAAATTGCAGGGCAAAGCACGTTTCCTCAGGGTATATTCAGGGTACATGAGAATATGTAATAAATTTACACTTTACATATTCCTCTCCCTGAGGAAGCGGGCTTTGCCCTGTGAAACACGGCAGAGTTATTTACATCAAAATGTAATCTCTTTATTGGCTTAACATGTAACCGTGGATCTACTTACATCAAGATTAATTTCCTTATTGTTATACTGTGTAATGGTATATGTTTTTAGGGAGCATGTTTATGCTCAGTTTTTGTACTACAATCATGTTTTTTAATATTGTGTGATAAAGCTATTTTTTCCGAAATAGTTATGACTGTTGTTGGTATGGTACCTTAAAAGTCCCATTTATTTCTTTGGTTGGAGTTCTGTATTTTTCAGTGTCTTTACAATAAGGGATGTGGATCAACTTTACCTATAAATGTTAGTATCCAGTTATACTCTGCGTATCTAAGAAAGAATCCAGGCCTTTTTTAAAGTAATCCACTGAGCTGGCCAGAACCAACTCTTGAGGGAGCCTATTCCACATTTTCACAGCTCTCACTGTGAAGAAACCTTTCCGTGTTTGGAGATTAAATTTCTTTTCCTCCAGACGTAAAGAATGCCTCCTTGTCCTCTGTGATGACCTCAGGGTGAATAGCTCTACACCGAGTTCACTATATGAACCACTGATGTATTTATACATGTTGGTCATATCCCCCCTTAATCTCTTCTTCTCAAGAGAGAATACATTCAGTTCCTCTAATCTTTCCTCATAGCTGAGCTCCTCCATGCCTCTTATCAGTTTTGTTGCCCTTCTCTGTACTTTCTCCAGTTCCCCAATGTTCTTTTTGTGAATTGATGCCCAAAACTGAACTGTATATTCCAGATGAGGTTTTACTAATGATTTGTACAGGGGAAAAATGATACCTCTTTCTTTGGAGTCTATACCTCTTTTAATACAAAAGAGGATTTTGCTCGCTTTAGAAACCGCGGCTTGGCATTGCATGCCATTATTAAGCTTGTGATCTACCAGAACTCCCAGATCCTTCTCCACCATTGATTCCCCCAGTTGTACCCCCGGTATGTATGATGCATGCATATTCTTAGCCCCCAAGTGCATAACCTTACATTTATCAACATTAAACCTCATTTGCCACATAGTTACCCAATAAACAGTGCATTGAGGTCAGCTTGTAAGTTGAAGACATCCTGTAAGGACGTTATTCCACTGCACAGCTTGGTGTCATCTGCAAAGACTGAAATGGTATTTATAATCTCAGACCCTATATCATTTATAAATATATTAATAAGTAAGGGTCCCAACACTGAACCTTGGGGTACACCACTGACAACCCTAGACCATTCAGAGTATGAATCATTAACCACTACTCTCTGAATACGATCTTTTAGCCAGTTTTCTATCCATTCACATACAGATTTTTCCAAGCCTGTAGACTTTACGTTACACATTAGCCATGTGTGGGGAACTGTGTCAAACGCTTTTGCAAAATCCAAGAATACCACGTCCACCGCCACCCCTCTGTCCAAGGTTTTGCTCACCCCCTCATAAAAAGAAATCAGATTTGTTTGACAACTTCTGTCTTTCATGAATCCACGCTGTCTGTTGCTTAAAACATTTTTTTCCAGCAAGAACTCATCTATGTGGTCTTTTATTAAACTCTCCAGTATCTTCCCAACTATAGAGGTTAAACTAACAGGTCTGTAATTACTTGGTAAACATTTTGACCCCTTTTTAAATATTGGCACCACATTGGCCTTACACCAATGCAGTGGTACTATGCCAGTCATTAAAGAGTCCCTAAAAATTATGAATAATGGCTTTGAAATGACAGAGCTCAATTCTTTAATGACCCATGGGTCTATGCCATCCGGTCCAGGTGCTTTATTCACCTTTATACTGTCTAAATATTTTTGGATCATATCAACTGTGAGCCAATGTGGATCATCTGGAGCTGTGTCAATACCATGCTTATTATGGACAATAGCTCCCCCTTTGTATACACAGAGCTGAAGAAGGTATTTAATAAATTTGCCTTCTCTTTGTCCCCAATCACCCACTCTAGATTATGTTGTAAAGGGCCTACATGCTTGAACCGGACCTTATTAATATTAATATATTTGAAGAGTTTTTTTGCTATCTTTTGCAATCTGTCATTTGTTTTAAATTTTTGCGACCTTTATTTTCTGTGGCCTTGATGTAATGTGCCCTGTCCCATGTAATGTGCCCTGTCCCATTGAAAGTGCCCTGTCCCATGTATTGTGCTCTGTTCCATGTAATGTGCCGTGTCCCATGTAACGTGCCTTGTGCCCTGTCTCATGTAATGTGCCCTGTCCCAGGTAATGTTTCCTGTCTCATGTAACACGCCCTGTCCCATATAACGTGTCCTGTGCCCTGCCCCATGTAAAGTACCCTGTCCCATGTAATGTGCCCTGTCCCATGTAAAGTGCCCTGTCCCATGTAACATACCCTGTCCCATGTCACTTGCCCTGTCCCATGCAAAGTGCCCTGTCCCATGCAAAGTGCCCTGTCCTATGTAATGTGCCTCGTGCCCTGTCCCATGTAATGTGCCCTGTCTTATGTAATGTGCCCTGTGCTCTGTCTCATGTAATGTGCCCTGCCTCCATGCAATGTGCCCTTTTCCCACATAATGTAACTCCCCCCCCCCGCAATGTGCCCAACTCTTGTGTAATGTGCCCTGTTCCCACATAATGTGCCCTGCTTCCATGTAATGTGCCCTGCTTCCCCCCCCTCATGTAGTGTATCCTCCTGAGCCCCTGTACCCTGCCCTGTTGCCCCCCCCCCACACTGTTTATCCCAAGTTGGACCCAGAGTGGATTATCTCTGCAGAAAAAGAAAGCACACGTTTCACATTAAATACGTTTTATTTATTATTTTATTTATTGCTATTTCTAAAACTAATTATTATCAACAACTTACGGATCATACCCTTATTTCAGGGATTACCTGAGATCTCAAACCTTTTGCCAGGGGTTCCTCGAAGATAAAAAGGTTGAGAAACCCTGGCATAATGCATTACCCCAGTTTTGAGGGACAGGGGACCGTAATGCTGCTGAGCTCAGGCAGCCTTAAGAGCTCTGTCACACTCACCTCTTGCGTAACCCTTCTTGAGCTCTGCCCACCAGCTAATGAGGAGTGATGTTGTTTCTGCGCACATCACCCCTCCCATCCACAAGATAGTATTATCATGCTGGACCCTCCACAAGACAGCGTTATGAGTGCGGCAGATGAGGGGTTAGTGGCGTTTGGCATCTCATGTCTCGGCCTGTGGTTGGTATGTACTATATTTGCTCTGTCAGTCTTTAGACGCTGCAAACCTGTAATTGCCTTTTTTCTTAAAGAACACTTGACCCAAACCTGGGAATTAACACTAAGAACACAAGAAAAAAATGCACAAGCAAAGCTTACGCTGAATGTAAAAACTATCAATATATCCAGAAATATAGGCAACTTAAGTTATATACATTCCACTTTTTTTGTAAATTTTGAACTCAGATTTATCTCCTACCAAGTCGAAAGCCCACCGATGGACCTTTAAAGAAGACGTACAGCCATACCTTTTTTTGCTGTACTTCTTCTGTGGATCACAAGAATGCAGTTTGTTCTTGACTCTTGTGACCCCTTTTTAGCTGACAGTGGTCCAAGCTGGGGAAATATCCCGACTTTAAAGTTTGGGATCTGGAGTCTGGAACAGCACCTAGCTCAGCCTTGGGGGCAGAGCAGACAGTGGCGACTGGCAGTCACCTCTCTCTGCTCACAGTGGCGGTGAGAACTCAGCAATCAGCGGTCGTGTGATTGTTGAGTTCTCACACTTAGAGCCGGCAGGGGACAGATTTAGCATCGGACCAATGCTGCAGCCACCTAGGTAAGTATAATTTGTGGGGAAAAAACCCCCAAAACATACTTCTCTTTTAAAAACATGGGTGAACTCAGTAATCTAGATGGAGACTTGAGCGGTAAGAGGGGAGGTGAACAAGTCTCACTTTTAAAGGCGTTATCATATAAATACCTAACATTCTAGATCTACTGATTGTTTTTGCATATTATTGTAGATATTATGAATATTTACAATATATGTTCAGCTTCTGTTGCCTAGGTAAAAGATTTACAATATAACTTAAATGTTATATTGATGTGTTCAAATGTTGTGTTGGTAATAATGAGAAGGTGTGCAAACATTCAAGAAGGAGTACAAAAATAAGAGAGATTTAGTACAGTAGTTAATGCAATAGATGAACTCAGCTGGATTTATCATTTGTCACATTAGGTATGTGCTTAAAACTGGCACAAGAAAAAAGGTAACTTTCCCCCTAACTATTAGCCAACAATTTTTGCTATCATCCGAGGAAATACAGTCAGCACATATAGACTTATTTAATTATTGTCACAATATCCTGCGCCAGATTTATATAAGTAAAACGTGCAAAAGAGGTGAAGCTAGAAAAAAGATGCTGCAAAAAAAGTGTACATAGAGGCTTCAGTGATGGAAATTCAGTCCTGGATGCAATATTTTCTATTGTCTCTTAAGATAATTGTATTAAGATGACAATGCAAAATAAATTAAGCAACAAATCACTAAAACGTTATATCAGTAATTCCTACATATTTTTTAAAAAAGAAAAGCAAGAGAAAGAGGTATAAAATATGATGATTTATTGGTATTCCTTCAAAAATTAATCAGTAAGTTGGCATCATAAGTGCTGACCAATGTCTTCAGTTAATATGAGAAGAACCTAGAGTAAAAAATAAAGATCTACTTATCTTAGAATAGGACTTCACTTAATCATCTAGACAAACATTTTAATAAAGCAGCACTGAGTATGCTGATAATGTAACCACACAACATTTTAACTGCACTACTATTACACCCATTTATTTGCAAATGGAAAATCTATGCTAAACAGGCAGTCTCCTCTGCACTTACTATTATGATTCACTAAACACAAAATAACTCAGCAATATGCTGATATTTGCTTCTTTGTCAAGTTATACAAAGGAAAAGATTAATTAAGAAGAAGTCTTGTGGGCTGTTAGTCTATATGGATAGTAACATTGCATTGGGAATTTACATCTGAAGAATTGTTTTCTTTTAAAGTGCTTGTAAAGCTAGAAGGTTTTTTTTTTACCTTAATGCATTCTCTGCATTAGGAAAAAAACATTATGCGTTCTGCTCTACCCCAAGCCCCCCTTATATTTACCTGAGCCCCATCTCAATCCAGCAATGTGCATGAGAGCAGTGGCTCTCTTCCTTCTGCTTGGCTTCTGCCAAACACAGCCCGTGAGGAGAGGCGGGTGCAGGGATGAGCCGAGCCATGCTCTGTATGTGAATGGTTGGAGACAGCATGCGTGCCCCCACAGCAAATTGCTATGGGGGGCACTTATCAGGGGGGAGGAGCTGGGAGCGCTGGTAGGGGACCCCAGAAGAGGAGGATGGGGGCTGCTCTGTGAAAAGCCATTACACACAGAAGGTAAGTATACCATGTTTGTTATTTTATTGAACTAAGAATCAAGCTTTACAATCACTTTAAAGGGAAATGTACAGTATTTTACAAAAATTGTTTTAGATAAACATGAAAAGAAATTGGCTTGCTGTGCATAATGCTATGAGTGCTGTTAATGTGTTAAAAACCTATATATAATTATATAGGGTTGGACACAAAAATGATAACACAACATGATTTGAAGGCATGAAAAGCATTGAAAGCGGAAATGATGTAACACTCTTTTGCTTCCGCTGTGTGATGAGACACCTAGCCAACCGGTGGGCAGCCTCACTTTTGTCATTCACTAGATGCGCTGCTAGTAATACAGAGTCATGTCAGAGGTTACTGAGCTTCAAAGAGGGCGAATTGTTGGTGCCCCGCTTAGCTGGTGCCTTTGTGACAGTTTCCGGGAAAACGTCATCTGATAAGCATAAGTGCAGTCGACATGGTCAACTGACCGAAAGAGATAAAAATGACGTTCCACAGGATTGCGACCCGGAATAAGAAAACAACTGCTGCAAAAGTGACTGCAGAGCTCAAGCTCAGTCTTCACGGGACTATGATCGAGCTCTTCAGTCACTTCCGTAGCAGTAGTTTTCTTATTCCTAGAGCAACAGTGATCCTTTTCTGTCAGAGAGGTGGTCTTCCGCTTAACCTCCCTAGCGGTATGATTATTTCATATTTTTGGTGCTGAAAGCGGTACCATTATTTTGCATGGAAATATGTAGTTTTTTTATTGTAGGCTGTAATTTTTAGGAATAACTCACTGAAATCTGCCTGAACAAGATTCTAAATCATACATTTAATTCAATAATATAATCAAACCAAAAACACTGAAATTTGAAATATAGCGCAAAGTTCGCACATCACTGAGCAAAGTCGCAAAATCGTTTTCAGTGTCTGATGACGAATTTCTCCACGAATCATTATCACTCAATTCTGCAAGTGGTTCTGATTTACTATCGCTGTTCTCTAGCTGATCTAAACCCGCTTTTGACCTAAAGGGACACTTTTTGGATGCCATGGACTTTTCTACATTTCCAGGCAGAAAGAACAATCAAAATGCAATCAAAATGCAAACAGAGGACAGGACAAAGCACTAGGGACAAAATGTATGTGAAATGGGTTGAAACAGCAATGTTTTACTATGTAAAATCGTTTTGAAAAAAATGACATTGTTTTTAAATTTTCAAATTTCCCGCCGCCGGCAGCGCCTGTACGTCCCGACGTCACAGGGACTGGAACACAGGAGGCGAATGCTGGCATTGGCCGGAGGAGATGGCCGGGGACACTGCAGGGGACACATCGCGGGAGCCAAGGACAAGGTAAGTGCTGCAGGGACTCCCTATGCAGCGCTGCATGGTAAGCCCGAGTGTAGCTCGGGGTTACCGCTTTTGGTACTGACATTTTACCCCGAGCTACATTTTTGGAATGTATTTACAAATATATGTAAAAATATATGTTAAAATGGCTTTTTTATATGTTAAAAAAATCTGAAGAATATATTTAAAAAATATATACTTTTAGAAATATTCTTCATATATTTTGAAATATATAAAAAATGCATTTCAACATGCAGTATATATATATATATATATATAAAATATATGTATATTTGGGAAGAATATTTTTAAACTGTATTGCAAATTTCTGTGGCAAGACCAGCTAGAGGATCCATTTCCTCCCCCAGTGCTTCAGAACTGTTTGTTCTCTTCTAGATTTTTCCTTCTTCTGTTGCAATAACCTGCTAATATCTGCAAGGTACATGGTATGATTCATATTTTCTATCATCCAGTGCTGCTGCTTCCCCTACAATTTCAGTAGCAAATAACAGCAGGGTAGTGGTGTGCTCTGTCACTGGTACAGCCAGTTACAGGGTTTATTTGGGGTGCAAACACAAGGTGGATTGTCATTCTACCCAACAGTACCTGCATAGCTTTGGTAGTGATGTCACTTGGGGGAGCCTTCATCAACAGTACACTGGACAGGAGATGGCTGCTGTTCTCACAATTAAATATCAGCTCCTCCACTGACACTAAAAAAGGACATTTACTAAGTGACTATCAATGCTACAAAGACCCCTTATATCGGTAATCGGTGGAAGAAAGAAAGCAGCTTATATAGTTTGTCAGTGGGAAAAGTCCAACATTCTGCACACTAACCACCAACGTAAGGGAAAAAAATGTCCCTTTCATTGGTGGTTAAGAATGCCATTTCCTTTATATTGACCACCAAAATGACCGTCATTCGTCCTCTTACCGATTGTGAGTAAAGCCTCAACCACCCCGTTATTGACTGATACTGCCCTGCAAATGGAAGCATATTTTATACAGTTTTCTACTCAGTGAGTGAGGGATACTGTATATACTATACATGTGTTTTTATTATTACTAAAATATTTTTGATTTATAGATGAAGTGAGGTTAAAATGACCCACCAGGTTTCAAATACACTAGGTATACCTATTGGTTATTGTAATTGTGTGCGCCTCAACCAGGTTTTGATCACTGGACTGGGAGCCTAAGTAATGTTTGGATTTCTAAAGATCAATTCACTCAATCGATAGCTTTTAAAAGAAACACGTAGAATGGTCCTCAATCAAAAGCATAGAATAAAGATGCTGCCGAGAAGAACTGCTCATCTGTAAAAACATATTTCTATTTCAGTAAACCACATTTGAAAAATATTTTCTATGTGTTTCTAACACTGTAATGGGCTCTGTTGGTTAAAACATACGTAGCAGCACCTGAACCACAGCAAGAGTTAAAGTTCAAATCATGTCAGTTATGACCAGATCAGAGGCAAGCAGATACTCTAAGGAATACATTTGACACCTGAATTTTAGTAGCATTGAGTTTATGACAGTCCCATACAATAAAAGCACTTTAAACAGTAATTTCATGGTAAATTTCCATGGCTTAGAAATACATTTACCACTCTGATTTGGAGGCCAATGCTTCAATCATGTCATGATAAGACAGTAAAGCTAAAATTGTAAGCTGTTTGCTTGACACTGGAGGTATAATCCTCATATAATGATACATTCTGAAGATTCCCAGATTATTATACATGCAGCACAACCACATAATAAGTCTTCATATTCTATTAGTACAACTAGCGTCCTTATTAAGATGTAAATGAACATTTGCCAGTTGAAAGGAATAATCACACAAATAAGCAAAGCCATAACTCTAAAGTAAATGAAACTAATCATACATATAATGCTTGCATTGCATGGTTGTCGAAAGTCTACAAATATAACTAATATATTGAATATACTGCAAGCATGTTAGTCACATGTAAAACATATATCTATAGAGTGTTTGCCAAATTGCTTCAATTAAAGAAAATAATTAGGGTTATTAATATAAAGCAGTGAATGTGACATTCACCAAAGGTTCACTGCAGGGGAATCTCCTTGGTTTGTGTGTTTTAAATAACACAGAATAATTAACCACTTGTAAATGTTTGGTGAATGTCAGATTCACTGCTTTATAAATATGCCCCATCTTGTTCTTACTAATATGAAGAACAAGGGTGTATTGTTTGTGTTGAATGAATCATGCCTACCACTCATAACCAGTTTTTAGCATTAAGTGGACCCTCCCCAGTGCACACCTGCTGTCTCCAGTGCACCAACATTCACTGAGCAGAACTTGGTGGTCGGTCAAATCTTTCTGTGAAGGTGTCAATGGTATGAGCAGTGTGAAGGTGTCAGTTAGTGGTATGAGTGGTGTGAAGGTGTCATTAGTGGTATGAGCAGTGTGAAGGTGTCAGTTAATGGTATGAGTGGTGTGAATGTGTCAGTTAGTGGTATGAGCGGTGTGAAGGTGTCATTTAGTGGTATGAGCAGTGTGAAGGTGTCATTAGTGGTATGAGTGATGTAAAGGTGTCAGTTAATGGTATGAGCAGTGTGAAGGTGCCATTTAGTGGTATGAGTGGTGTGAAAGTGTCATTAGTGGTATGAGCTGTGCGAAGGTGTTAGTTAGTGGTATGAGCAGTGAGAAGGTGTCAGGTAATGGTATGAGCAGTCAGTTAGTGGTATGAGCAGTCAGTTAGTGGTATGAGCTGTGTGAAGGTGTCAGACAGTGGTATGTGCAGTGAGAAGGTGTCAGTTAGTGGTATGAGCAGTGTGAAGGTGTCAGTTAGTGATATGAGCAGTAAGAAGATATCAGTTAGTGGTATGAGCAGTGTGAAGGTGTCAGTCAGTGGTATGAGTGGTGTGAAGGTGTCAGTTAGTAATATGTGTGGTGAGAAGGTGTCAGTTAATGGTATCAGCATGAGCGGTGAGAAGGTGTCAGTTAGTGGTATGAGCAGTGTGAAGGTGTCAGTCATTGATATGAGAGGTGTGAAGGTGTCAGTCAGTGATATGATCAGTGTGAAGGTGTCAGTCATTGATATGAGAGGTGTGAAGGTGTCAGTCAGTGATATGAGCAGTGTGAAGGTGTCAGTCAGTGATATGAGTTAGTCACCTGGCAGTATCCAGTTAGTATCTGTCAGCTCTCCCCCCCTACTATGTTATACATGGTATACACAATAGTAGGATGGAGATCACTCACCAGGCCCAGCAACGGGGTAGAGGTGGAGAGGGGGGCCATGTATTGCTGGCATGTATCCTCCTCACAGCTGCATTTCCCTTCTCTGTGAAAGCAGAGGTGGCCAAGCCTCGGCCTCGCACAGCCTGTTGAGATTGTAGTCCTGTCTTGTGGAGGCGGCAGGTCAGAGGCGAGGGAAGGACTACAACTCCCGGCATGCAGCACGCCCAGCCAGGCTGTAGGCAGCTCTGAGGGTTGGTGCTCCCGGAGCTCTCCTCAATGTGTGGTGGTGGGAAGCCGTGGCTGGGTGATGATCCCGGAGGACAGCACTGTCACCGGGGAGGCCTGATACTCTCAGTCCTCATTGTATCCCTTAGTGCGGGCTCTGCTGTAGTAAGTGACATATCACTGATGTCTCTTCTTCCAGATGGCAGCGATGCCCCCCTGAAAAATGCCACCCCAAGGCTAGCTCTTCACCCTCAGAACAAACTTCTCTCCAATCCACCCCTCCCCTGCTTAACCACTTGCCCTCCTGAGGATTTACCCCCCTTCCTGACCAGGCCATTTTTTCCTTTACGGCGCTGTGTTATTTTAACTGACAATTGAGTTTATGACAGTCCCATACAATAAAAGCACTTTAAACAGTAATTTCATGGTAAATTTCCATGGCTTAGAAATACATTTACCACTCTGATTTGGAGGCCAATGCTTCAATCATGTCATGATAAGACAGTAAAGCTAAAATTGTAAGCTGTTTGCTTGACACTGGAGGTATAATCCTCATATAATGATACATTCTGAAGATTCCCAGATTATTATACATGCAGCACAACCACATAATAAGTCTTCATATTCTATTAGTACAACTAGCGTCCTTATTAAGATGTAAATGAACATTTGCCAGTTGAAAGGAATAATCACACAAATAAGCAAAGCCATAACTCTAAAGTAAATGAAACTAATCATACATATAATGCTTGCATTGCATGGTTGTCGAAAGTCTACAAATATAACTAATATATTGAATATACTGCAAGCATGTTAGTCACATGTAAAACATATATCTATAGAGTGTTTGCCAAATTGCTTCAATTAAAGAAAATAATTAGGGTTATTAATATAAAGCAGTGAATGTGACATTCACCAAAGGTTCACTGCAGGGGAATCTCCTTGGTTTGTGTGTTTTAAATAACACAGAATAATTAACCACTTGTAAATGTTTGGTGAATGTCAGATTCACTGCTTTATAAATATGCCCCATCTTGTTCTTACTAATATGAAGAACAAGGGTGTATTGTTTGTGTTGAATGAATCATGCCTACCACTCATAACCAGTTTTTAGCATTAAGTGGACCCTCCCCAGTGCACACCTGCTGTCTCCAGTGCACCAACATTCACTGAGCAGAACTTGGTGGTCGGTCAAATCTTTCTGTGAAGGTGTCAATGGTATGAGCAGTGTGAAGGTGTCAGTTAGTGGTATGAGTGGTGTGAAGGTGTCATTAGTGGTATGAGCAGTGTGAAGGTGTCAGTTAATGGTATGAGTGGTGTGAATGTGTCAGTTAGTGGTATGAGCGGTGTGAAGGTGTCATTTAGTGGTATGAGCAGTGTGAAGGTGTCATTAGTGGTATGAGTGATGTAAAGGTGTCAGTTAATGGTATGAGCAGTGTGAAGGTGCCATTTAGTGGTATGAGTGGTGTGAAAGTGTCATTAGTGGTATGAGCTGTGCGAAGGTGTTAGTTAGTGGTATGAGCAGTGAGAAGGTGTCAGGTAATGGTATGAGCAGTCAGTTAGTGGTATGAGCAGTCAGTTAGTGGTATGAGCTGTGTGAAGGTGTCAGACAGTGGTATGTGCAGTGAGAAGGTGTCAGTTAGTGGTATGAGCAGTGTGAAGGTGTCAGTTAGTGATATGAGCAGTAAGAAGATATCAGTTAGTGGTATGAGCAGTGTGAAGGTGTCAGTCAGTGGTATGAGTGGTGTGAAGGTGTCAGTTAGTAATATGTGTGGTGAGAAGGTGTCAGTTAATGGTATCAGCATGAGCGGTGAGAAGGTGTCAGTTAGTGGTATGAGCAGTGTGAAGGTGTCAGTCATTGATATGAGAGGTGTGAAGGTGTCAGTCAGTGATATGATCAGTGTGAAGGTGTCAGTCATTGATATGAGAGGTGTGAAGGTGTCAGTCAGTGATATGAGCAGTGTGAAGGTGTCAGTCAGTGATATGAGTTAGTCACCTGGCAGTATCCAGTTAGTATCTGTCAGCTCTCCCCCCCTACTATGTTATACATGGTATACACAATAGTAGGATGGAGATCACTCACCAGGCCCAGCAACGGGGTAGAGGTGGAGAGGGGGGCCATGTATTGCTGGCATGTATCCTCCTCACAGCTGCATTTCCCTTCTCTGTGAAAGCAGAGGTGGCCAAGCCTCGGCCTCGCACAGCCTGTTGAGATTGTAGTCCTGTCTTGTGGAGGCGGCAGGTCAGAGGCGAGGGAAGGACTACAACTCCCGGCATGCAGCACGCCCAGCCAGGCTGTAGGCAGCTCTGAGGGTTGGTGCTCCCGGAGCTCTCCTCAATGTGTGGTGGTGGGAAGCCGTGGCTGGGTGATGATCCCGGAGGACAGCACTGTCACCGGGGAGGCCTGATACTCTCAGTCCTCATTGTATCCCTTAGTGCGGGCTCTGCTGTAGTAAGTGACATATCACTGATGTCTCTTCTTCCAGATGGCAGCGATGCCCCCCTGAAAAATGCCACCCCAAGGCTAGCTCTTCACCCTCAGAACAAACTTCTCTCCAATCCACCCCTCCCCTGCTTAACCACTTGCCCTCCTGAGGATTTACCCCCCTTCCTGACCAGGCCATTTTTTCCTTTACGGCGCTGTGTTATTTTAACTGACAATTGTGCAGTCATGCAACACTGCACCCAAATGAACTGTACGTCCTTTTTTCCCCCATGAATTGAGCTTTCTTTTGGTGGTATTTGATAACCTGTGCATTTTTTATTTTTTGCTCTATAAAAAAAGACCGATAATTTTGAGAAATAAACAATATGTTTTACTTTTTGCTATTAAACATGACCAGTAAAAAAATCAAAAATCTAATTTTATCATAAATGTAGGCCAAAATGTATTTTGCTACACGTCTTTGCTAAAAAAAATCTCAATACGTGTAAATGAATTGGTTTACGTGAAAGTTATAATACTTACAAATGGCGGTATAGATACTGGAATTTTTTTTTTACTAGTAATGGCGGCGATCAGCGACTTATTGCGGGACTGAGGGACTGTGGCGGGCATTCTGACACTGGGGGGAACTGATTTGGTGTCGCTGACATCCCAAGTGACACCAATACAGTGATCAGTGCTAATAAAAAGGGCTGATCTAATGGCACTGGGCAGGAAGGGGTTAACATGAGGGCGATCAAAGGGTTAACTGTGTGCTGTTTCACTATAAGCTGTGTCCGTGTGCTTCACTATAATCACACTGCTTTGCATGGCTGTGCTGTGCACAGCCATCCAAAGCAGTGCGCACAAGCTGACAGGGAAGAGAACTGTTTTTTTTACAAACAGTTCTTCTCCCATCGGAGATACTCACTGGCTGGGACCTGGTGATTTACAGCCACAGCCGTGCATGGTGGAGCGGGTAGGGCACATGCGTGCCTTGCTTGCACCCCCTACCCAGAAATGCAAAATCACGTGTATATATATATATATATATATATATATATATGTGATTTTGCGCACCCGTGCTGCCATGTAGCAGTGTATCTGCTATAGGGTGGTCGGGAAATGGTTAAATAAAGCTTTTTTAAAACATTTTTTCTAAATGCAAAATGTGAACCCCCCTCCCCCCCATGCACGTCACTTGCCTAGTCGAATGACAGCCGCAGCGCTTGCTGTGTCTCCTGAGTTATGCATGTCAAATATCCCAGGAGGCATAGCTCTTCATTCACAAAGGGGGGGGGCATACCTAGCACAGCCTCATCAGTATTTGTACCGGATGAACCTGCAAGACCTGGCGGCCTCTCGATGTTGTCAAAAACAACATGGCGGTGCTGGACCAAGCAGCGGCAGAAGACCAGTGGGACAACACTTGATCCTCTTGGTGGGTACGTTTCTGGAATGTGCACTAAACACCTCCCTGAAAACAGGAGTAATAAAAAAAAATTGCAGCAGATTCCTAACATTTGTTGCTGTGAAGAAATAGCTGTTTGTTTCGCTAATCTAATTGCATATTGATTCTGAACGATTCGTCATAATCAGCTGCTATACTTTCTGTGTTCTAATAGGAAAGGTTGTAAGGTCTGCATCTCTTTAGAGACATTTAACCCTTTGTGAGTATCTCACCAAAACCTGCATTTTTATTGCAGGAGATGCCTCACATATTGGTTGTATCTTAGAGCCAATCACACAAGCAGGAAATTACATTTTTGAAAATTTAATGCAATCTGTACAATGTTGGTATACTCAACGCCCCCAGGTTGCCATATTGTAAGCTCCAAGGAGCAGGGCCCTCCTATCCCTCTTGTATTGAACTGTATTGTTGCTGTATTGTCTACCTTTATAATGTAAAGCGCTGAGCAAACTATTGGCGCTATATAAATCCTGTATAATAATAATATTGCCTTGAATTCTACAGTAATTATAGAACTGCGGATTAAAAAGGAAAGGTACTTTTTAATAACATTAAATTACAACATCGCTTGTATAGTAATTGCATATGCTATATTATTTTTCTACTTGCTATATTTTTTTCCCCAAAGGTGGCGTTATTATTTAAACTAATAATAAGGTAATTTAATAATGCAGTGATGTGTAGATATCAAAAGCAACCAATGATATTACAACTTACTTGGCTTTAGCTTACAGCACTATCCATTCTGTTAACTACAGCGTGAAATTTCCTTAAGAATATGAGACAAAATGTAAATGACTGCTTCCTGAGATTTCCAATACCTTCTTAAAGTGGACTTTGCAAAAAAAAAAAAATGCAAGGTAGCAAAGCTCCACCCCTATAAAAACATTGGGAAAAAAAGTACATTAGTAGAAAAAAAAAAGTTTTGTATCTTATTCCTGTGCTTCTGGCATCCTTTTCTAGACATGGTGATGTTGGTCAACCTTCTTGCAAGATCCTTTAAAAGCTAAAGATCCAAAATCTTAAGAGAATGGGTTTCTACACAGTGCGAGAGGGGATTCTTGTAAGATTTGGGGGTTCTCACCCTTTCCAGGATCCCCCCAGAAGACTGAGTGATATAATTGGTGCCTAGGTAAGGGGTATAGGTGAGCAAATTTTTGTTTTCCTTCTAATTTAAAAAAAATCATGTCCTTGCTTTTTTACACGGGGTTGGGGACTCTGCTAAATAGTGATACTTTACACTTTGATACAATGTCCACTTTAAACATATTTTATAGAAAGAATTAGGATCATGCAAACTTTCTTTCACAACTTAAATGCCCTAATGATATTGGGCTGATCTCCCTTCTTTATGCTACCTTATTAAGTAGTCAGTCATGCCATGCTCTATCAAACACAAGTGGAAAGCAGACATTGTGGTGGCTTTAGACAAAAAGGAGGCAGATTTGGCATACAATCTTTAAATGTTTGATTTATTTTTCGGCAGTCGATTATAGCTATAAGTCATTGTTTAGGCAGTATCAGGCCCCAGCACAGACTTCTCATCTTCAGGGTACTCGTTCTTATGTTTTACATGAGTCCATTGAATGGGACACATACCTGCACATATTGTAGATCTTTTTTAGTGGATAAATGCCTATAGACGTGAATACATCAGATTTACCTGCAGACATGAATTTAGAAACATTCTTCCAAAGCAATATAAAACATAAAAAGGCTTTAGCAACTTTAATGTAAATGTGTCCTGATTGTCTTTACAACTAGTCTGTCTCAACCCATACTCTCACTTTTAGTAAGATATTGGCAGGAATGCAAAGTAAAAATAGTTCAGTATTATACATAGATTCAATCCCAAAATATCGAAATTTTTAAAGATTATTGCATTTTGGATAAAACACTAGCATCAGACTTTGATAATATATTACTTGTTGTATAGATGAAGTGAATCTGTTAGCCTTTTTTAAAATGTCAAAAATAAGAGCAGTTGCTTTGTGGTTCCTGATCTTACTTTTATTATCCCCAAAAAAACCTTTTGTGTTCCCTTTTGATCCCAGGCACACTCAGCCACACTCAATCAGTTGGAGGCTTGACGTCACTGCCTTGAGACATAAAGCCTAACTGAGGATTTATTAGAAAAGCTAAAGCTAAAAAAGTACTTTATTTGAATGTATAATTTAGCCCCATCCCAAGCATAAAATATATTGCTCTGGCATTCAGCTGCACATAAGACCTGCTGTTTTCTGTGTGAAAGAGGTGGTCTCATGTCCCCATGTCCCCTGCCTTGTTAGCTACAAAGCTAAAATCTGCATGGAGCATGGCCTGCAGTTGACATCCTTCTGACCTAAATTTAATCTCCTTCTAAGATGCCTCAATCTACATCAAGTTGCTTCTACAATGACTTGTATGCATAGAGATGCAGTTTTCACATGAACAAAAGCCCACTGAAATAGACCCTAAGGCACATGTGTCATACACAAGGCCTGCAGACCAAATCTGACCCACCAGGTCATTTCATGTGGCCCTTGCACCTCTCCTGCAGTTGTGGCACCCTCTCATCTCTGCTCCCACCTTGTCTCAGCAGTTGGCAGCAGAAAGGAAATACAAAACTCCTCCTACAGATCCTGCACCTCTTTGTGCAGCCACAGCATCCCCTCGTCTCTGCTTCCCCTGGTCTCAGCATTCAGCAGACTCCAGCAGTTGACTCCATTCCTCCTCTGGTCCTCCTACAGACACTGCTCTTTCTGCTTCCCTGATTCGCCATAGCTTCTGCCTGACAGCAGCACAAAGTAAGGGGGGTGCATTGTGATGTAAGTGAGGGTGGAAGACTCTTGATTTCTGATAGTGGGGGGGGTCTTCACATCTGATGTTAGGGAGGGTATGGTGCTCTGGACATCTAGTCTTACAGATACAACCAACCCTTTGAGGGCAAACAAAATGCTGATGCTGACAATCCACAATATTTTTATGTATGCTAGTGCCCACCAGTAAAACCTATGTGGTAAAGATTGTGGTGCTCTTCTCCTGCAGGGTCAGAGCTTCTTGATTATTAAATGTGGAAGCGTTACATGTTAAATGTGGAAGCCTAACATATGGAACTCTTTAAGAATTCCTGATTCTCAGACTGCTGAAATAACATCCAAGATGGTGGAACCCACCTGCAGTCTCAAGCCTTTTGGATGTCTACACAAAGAAGGCTTTTACAGGTAAATAACACTCATAAAATACAGTATAATAAATACACACAAAATCATATAGGAATATCTTGGTTTTCCGACAGGACCTCTTCTATTTTTAGGGTGGAACATGTAACATGTTCCCGTTCCTGCAGCTCTCCCCATAATCTCCTGGTAATCTCTCCACTCCCTGTAACAGCGGGCCAAGGATCTTCTCCCAACAACCGCTGTCACAATTTGAAAAAAGCGCGGCCGTGCAGTGCTCTGCCCACACAGCCGCAGCATTCATTCACAGAGATCTGTGAAGGAATAGACTACAAATATCGACAGCCTTTGCAGCTGATGGTGCTTTTGAGCAGCCTCATAAGTCAATTCTTCCTGGACAGAAGTAACTATCTGCCCATATCGGATCTGCTGATCACGGATACAATGCTTTACAGGTTAAGAAAAAAATGGTAAATGCACATTTTTTTAGTGTGCATTTATTATATTTTTTAATGGTGAGACTATCCTTTAATGGAAAACGTACAACCCTAGGTAGACCTACTTAAAACTTTTTTCTTTTTTCTTTCTCTAAGTTGCTACATGTTGTTTGTTTTATCAAACAATAAGCAGAGCTAAAAATAACAAAGTGTAGGAGTCATAATCTGCAGCATGCCTGTTCTTAATGAGCTTTAACTCTAAAGAAAGAAGTAGTGTTTTTTCTGCTTTGTTTTCTTTTCAACTTTAAAAATGCAGTTTTTGGCTTGAAACAGAAAATGGAAAGAAAACAATTAAAACCTATAGTAAACGTGCTTATTGCAAAATCAGCCAGTGCCAGCGCTCATCTACTTAGTACCAACTGCCTTTTAAGAAATCTGATCACAACTTGATATTTACTGGCTGTAAATTAACTCATCAGATATGAAAACGCAAGCTATTCTTTATCGCTAAGAAAATGAATTGTACAAGCACTCAACTGTGCAAAGTAAGTATGTTGTGCTTTGACTGTATTTAACAGAACATTTAAAAGACCTTTGTTTAATTAATCGTGAAAAATATAAATGCATAATTCATAACTGCAAAAACCAGAACATATTAAAATAATCAAAGGATATTTAATTGTTTCTGTTTAGTAAATAACCAGTGGACTATAATTGGCATTTTTGTACACTTTGATATTCAAGTTGTACTCTCCTTGATCCCTTCTTGCTTTGATATAGTTACTAAGCAATTTCAAGTATCCATGTTCTGTTGCTTTCTTTGCTCTGTGTGACCTGGAATTGACCAGACCATAACATATTCAGAAATCATGCGTCCTTAATGTTTGCTTGAGACTGATGACTGGTTCCTTATCTAGTTCTTTGTAAGTCAAGACTGGGCCATTGTACTATTCAATAGTACAAGGATCAATGACAATGTGAGACGCAGTAATCCACAGCAACATGGGGTTGTATGAGTAAAAATAAATTAAGATTGGTTGCCATTGGTCACGTTCCTTTTCCTTAATGCAAAAGTCTGCAGGAATTGGGTTTTCAACGTTCTGGCTGCTTGCAGGATGTGCAGATAATATGGGGCAGATCCCATACTTTGAGCTGGTTCCTTTTCCAGTTCTTTGTAAGTCAAGACTGGGCCGATGTTAGGATTATTCAATGGTACAGTGATCATTGACAATGCGAGATGCATTAACCCACACAAATACGGGGTTGGATGAGTAAAGAATAAATTAAGATTGGTTGTCATTGGTCAGTTTCCTTTGCCCTAATGCAAAATCTGCAGGAACTGGGTTTTCAACGTTCTTGCTGCTTGCAGGATATGCAGATAAAATGGGACAGATCCCATACCTGAGCTGGTTCCTTATCCAATTCTTTGTAAGTCAAGCCTGGGCCACTGTTAGTAATATTCAGTAGTACAAGGATCAATGATAATAAGCTGGTCACACATAGACCAGTCATCAATTAAATTACTGTGTCTTAGTATATACGGTGAACTTTAGGGTACCAAGCCACAAATGGGCAAATTATTACTGAATACCCCTTTATTACTGAAAAGCATATGCTCATTTTTATCCTATGAGTGATTCCATTTGATTAATAACAGCTGATCTTTTTTTTGGATAGTCACAGGTGTATATTTTTAATATGGCTGTGGAATCATTGTGCCATCCTATCAGGGGAACCTGTTCTGAATGGGCAAATTTGTTATAACTCCCCAAAATTGTAAGTATTCTAGGCTGATGTCCAAAGCAAAATCCTATATTGGCTAGACATAATCTGTAAACCCGGATCAAAAACTGTATTTAGGTACCAGAAAAAGCTATAACTAGCTTGTTTATTTCACATTGTAATTAATGCAATCTCTATATCCTGTTTCTAAAATTAACATATTAGTAAGTAAAACAACAATAGCTTTGTATCTCATTTACATCAAGCATATTAACAAAGCTTGGTTGTCTATTTTGCATTTACTGTACACAGCTGTTTGCAGAGCAAAGTAAAGGATGTTAGCATTTACAACTTTCGCCTTTGAAAATCAAATTGACTAATATTAATTAAATGGTAATTTAATATACTGTTACACTCAGCTGTTTTCATAAAGAAAACCATTTAGATGAAGTTAAACATGTTTGCCAAGTATTGTAAACTCTTTTATTATCATTTGCAGCAATTTTGAAAAGCCTCACTTATATTGTTAGAATGTGAATGAAATTAGCTTATCACGCATCCTACTATTTGTTAAAACGTAATTGTGTGGAATGGTTGGGACCAAACCAATGTTTGACAAATACTTTATTAAATTGCCATTATAGGTACACAATACACTATAAACTGTCCAATTCGTTTTTATAGTATTGCATTGTGATATAACTGAAATTACAGTTATATATCCAGTTAAACTCTTCTTTATTTGTTTTGGATAAATGGGAAGACCTAAAACACCTTCAGAATTTTATTGATGTATGAGGACTGTTATATAGGGGGCTTGCAAAACAGGAGGTAAGGTAAACTCTCCAATGGGGACTCTTTTTTAACTTTATGTATTTAACGGTAGCTATACGTTGTACAGAGACATTTTCTCTCCTTAGTTAATGTTCCTGGTAATTTAGCTACAATAAAATTTGATAAAGTAGAACATATGCTGTATATGACCTGGAATATTATTATACACCAATACGGCAAAACAAATGTTCATTTGGAGGATATGAAAAGCAGTCAGTGATGACCTGAAAAATGGTTTAATAGTGGTTTAAAGAGAATTAACCCTTTGAGGACCAAGGGACGTATTTGTCCCATGTTTTTAATTGCCTGTATCATCTGATTAAGAACTTAAAACTCTTTTTTTTTTTTGGTTTGAGTCAAAATATTAGTTCTTATCAATAAACAAATGGATCTAGCTTTTTGCCAATTATTTCATGAAATGGCTTAGTTACAGCAACTGAAGTGTACAAACTTTAAAAACAAAAAAAGTTATTATTTTGGCGTTCCGTAATCTTATGGTCCTCAAAGGGTTAATTGTTTAAAGTTTTTTAGATAAACATGGAAAAGCTCAGCTTGATGTTGATGTTATCAATATGCGTTAGGGAATATGTAAACCAAGCATTTCATATTCCTGATATGTACCTGCTGTACAATGTACTTATATAAAAATTATACTGTTCTCTTTGTATTGCTTCCTTTGTGTAAAATATCTAATGTTCCTGTTAGTCCCTCTGCTTTCCTATTAAAAACTGACCACACTAGCAAGAGAGTACAGCATAGTCAGTTCTCAAGCTGCGCTGAGAACTCAGCCTGCTCTCCTCCAATGATCAGTGCATATGACCGAATATCAGTTAAGTCTAACTATAAGGTGAGACCATAGGATTTATTCGTTTATGGGACGTGCACAAATTGTGAATTGAATATCTTCACAAATATGTCAAAAGTCACAAGTTTGGAAGAATTATATAAATATTACATGTAGTTTTGTTTGGGAACATTTATTATTTGGATAGCGTGTAAAGTTATTATATGGACATATTGGACTTTTTTAGTTAAGGGCTCTTTTGATAATTTTTTTATATTGCAGGAAGTTGTTTAAACACTCACATTTTGAGATTACACCTATAATATATATTTATACAGTCAAGGAAATAAGTATTTGATCCCCTGCTGATTTTGAATGTTTGCCCACTCACAAAGAAATGATCAGTCTAAAAATCAAATGGTAAGTGTATTGTAACACTGAGAGACAGAATAGCAACAAAAAATTAAAAAGAAATGCATGTCTAACAAATTATGCACTGATTTGCATGTTCATGAGGGAAATACTGTAAGTATTTGATCCCTTTCACAAAACATGACTTAGTACTTGGTGGCAAATCCCTTGTTGGCAATCACAGAGGTCAGCCATTTCCTGTAGTTGGCCACCAGGTTTGCACACATCTCAGGAGGGATTTTGGCCCACTCCTCTTGGGAGATCCTTTCCAAGTCATTAAGGTTTGGTGGCTGACTTTTGGCAACTAGAACTTTCAGCTCCCTCCACAGATTTTCAATTGGATCAAGGTCTGGAGACTGGCTAGGCCACTCCAGGACCTTAATAGGCTTCTTCCTAAACTACTCCTTGTTGCCTTGGCTGTGTGTTTTGGGTCATTGTCATGCTGGAACACCCATCCATGACCCATTTTCAATGCCCTGGCTGAGGGAAGAAGGTTCTCACCCAAGATTTAATGGTACATTGCCCCGTCCATTGTCCCTTTGATGCGCTGCAGTTGTCCTGTCCCCTTAGCAGAAACCCCCCCCCAAAGCAGAATGTTTCCACCACCATGTTTGACAGTTGGGATGGTGTTTTGGGGGTCATAGGCAGCATTCCTCCTCCTCCAAACACGACAAGTTGAGTTGATGCCAAAGAGCTTGATTTTGGTCTCATCTGACCACAACACTTTCAACCAGTCCTCCTCTGCATCATTCAGATGTTCAGTGGAAAACTTCAGACTTGCCTGGACATGTGCTTTCTTGAGCAGAGGGACCTTGCGGACACTGCAGGAATTGTTAATTTTAACTAGTTTTGCATGTTGTATTATAGCCGAGTTTTGATGTTTATTTATTGATTATACTTGTGGGAACCCATGAGTGTGGGAAGCGGTACTAACACTATCGCATAATATGGTTTATAATTCATTATTTAATATATAGAGATAACATCAGTTTTTTGTTTAAATTGGTGATTACGCTTAGGTTTTAAAATGTATTTTCTAAACTTTCTAAAAGGTGAGTTTTGCTGCAAAAGCATTTTTTTTTCTACTGTCAATGGGCTATCAATTTTTTAATTTTATTTTCTAACACGTGTTTAGCTTTAAGGTATGATTAATGTAGATAATAAGCACTGTATATTTGGAAGAATGAATGCTGTCTGAAGGAATTATTTCACCCCATAAGATGTTTTAACTACATTCCTTAACAATTGACAAGAGTTTATTTTAAGATGGGAATAACATGCCATTAGGGCTTGTTATATCAATTTATTGTTGTTTCATTCCAAGCATATTCAAATTTGTTAGACAGTCATTACCTACATTCAGGATCTTCAATTAGGCTTAATTTGCTTTGTAATAGAATAATTTTCAATGGGGACATTATGGAATAATTATGGTATTATGTGTATAAAGTACTATTTTATGTTTATGCATTCTCACAGTAATTTAAATATCAACTGTTTTTGTCCAATGGACTTGGCAAGGAACTTCATAACCAGTGCAAATGTAACATGCAACAAGGGCATTCCTGCCAAGTTCCATTAGCTACAGTATATTAAATTGGCCTGATGACATATCTGATGTAAATACCACAAAAGCAAGATTCAAATACAACAGATATTGCTGATATTAGCAATACTTAAAGGATAAGTTTACCTTTGGAACATGTTACATTTTCCATCTGTTTTTAGGGTGGAACATGCAACATGCTCCTATAGATGCAGTTGCACCCACCACCCACCCCCCTCTGACAGATAGTATGGAGAAAAGTTTCCCTTTACTATCTGTCAGAATTGAAAACATCATGGCCGTGCGAGGCGCCGCGCACACAGCTGCGTCACTCATTCACAGAGTTCTGTGAATGAGTGCCTACAAGTCTGCAGCTGTCGGCTTGTAGTTTTCATGAACTACCATGGTGCTGTGGAGCACTGTGGTAGTTCCATGAAGCTTCCTGTCAGAATATCTGCTTGACCATACATCCCGTACGACAAGCAGATATTCTGATAGGTCTGCAGGAGACCTGCATGACATCAGCGATCTACTGATCACTGGTGCAATGCTTCCCAGGCTCCTTTGGAAAAGAATAATAAATGCACATATTGTTACCTGCAAAAAAATGTGCATTTATTATTTTTGCCCTAAAGGTAAACTTATCCTTTAAATGCAAATTTGCCAAAGCTCTCAACAGCCTTGGGCATTTAGTGTGTTATAACATATCTGTACTGCAGTTGTGTATTTAGATCCATGTCAGTTGCACTTAGAAGGTCCCAAAAGAATTAAACTGAATGAGAAAATGTGGGTCAGTGGACTAAAAATCTGGCAGACGCTACCTTTGAGACACAGTTCTGTGTAAAACTTTTGGTGTAAATAGCTTCAACTGGTTAATATTGCAGTGTTACATTTAAAGGGAAATTAAAATTTTGGTCTTTATAATTTGGTTTTACTTTGTTTTCAAGCTTATATGTTTTAAACTGGTAAATGACAGGTGAAGCATACTTGTCCCTTATATGATGAGTTGGCAGGTAAATTTCACAAACTCCCCCAGATGCTGTTACTCCTTCCTCTACATTAAAGGTGCTGATGAGCCCAGTGCTTGTCAGCATAGGCACCCAGTTTATTGAGAGGGTGCGCATACATACTCCCCTGGATGGCTGCAGCACTGATCCAATGCTGGAGCTGTCCCCTATTGGCTCTAACACAGAGAACTGAGTGATCACATGACTGGTCATTTAGTTCTCATTTAGTTCTCAGTATTCAGTGAGCAGAGAGCAGTGACTGTCGGTCACTGGAGCGCCAGGCTGTGGAGTGGGTGAAAGTTGCTGGCTCAGACTCTCAGCAGTGCAGTGAGAGACCGAATCAGCTTCCAGTCAGGCATCTGGGTGGATTCTGACATTATTGTTGGGATCCCTGTAAAAGTCTGGACCAGCCCTGTGATGTCTGGGTCTCAGGAGAGCAGGACTAAGTGCATTCCTTTAACCCACAGGAGAAGCATGGCTAAAAGAGCTTTGGCCATACTTCTCCTTTAAGTAGATCTTCAGTCACTTTCAGTTACTATCTCTGGTATTACTTCAAATTTGATATATTGATTAATGGAACTCAGCAGAGATGCCCTTTATTGCATGGTATCATTGCTGGTTATTGAGTTCCTTGCCAAGTCCATTGTACAAAACCAGTCGATACAGTGCATCCACTGTATTCACAGCACTTAACTTTTGCCACATTTTGTTATGTTACAGCCTTATTCCAAAATGGAATAAATTCATTTTTTTTCCTCAACATTCTACAAACAATACCCCATAATGACAACGTGAAAGAAGTTCATTTTGAAATCTTTGCAATTTATTACAAAAAAAAGGAAAAAAAAATACATGTACATAAGTATTCACAGCTTTTGCCATGACACTCAAAATTGAGCTCTGGTGAATCCTGTTCCCACTGATCATCCTTGAGATGTTTCCACAACTTGATTGAGTCCACCTGTGGGAAATTCAGTTGATTGGACATGAATAGGAAAGACATAAACCTGTCTATATAAGATCCCACAGTTAACAGTGCATGTCAGAGCACAAACCAAGTCATGAAGTCCAAGGCATTGTCTGTAGACCTCCGAGACAGGATTGTATCAAGGCACAGAGCTGGGGAAGGATACAGAAAAATTTTTGCAGCATTGAAGGTCCAAATGAGCACAGTGGTCTTCATCATCTACAACATTGGAAGCACCAGGAATCTTCCTAGAGCGGGCTGCCTGGCCAAAATGAGCAATTGAAGGAGAAAGGCTTTGCCTAGGGAGGTAACCAAACACCCGATGGTCACTCTGAAAGAGCTCTGACGTTTCTCCGTGCAGAGAGGAGAACCTTCCAGAAGAACAACCATCTCTGCAGCACTCCACCAATCAGGCCTGCATGGTAGAGTGGCCAGACGGAAGCCATTCCTCAGTAATAGGCAAATGGCAGCCCACCTGAAGTTTGCCAAAAGGCACCTGAGGGACTCTCAGACCATGAGAAACAAAACTCACTGGTCTGATGAAACAAATATTGAACTCTTTGGCCTGAATGCCAAGTGTCATGTCTGGAGGAAACCAGGCACTGCTCACCACCTGGCCAATACCATCCCTACAGTGAAGCATGGTGGTGGCAGCATCATGCTGTGGGGATGTTTTTCAGAGGTAGGAACTGGCTAGTCAGACTGGCTAGGTGACTAGTCAGGATTGAAGGAAAGATGAATGCAGCAATGTACAGAAACATCCTTGATGAAAACATGTTCCAGAGCGTCTGGACCTTAGACTGGGGTGACGGTTCATCTTTCAACAGGACAATGACCCTAAGCCCACAGCCCACATAACAAAGGAGTGGCTACAGGCCAACTCTGTGAATGTCCTGGAGTGGCCCAGCCAGAGCCCAGACTTGAACCCGATTGAACATCTCTGGAGTGGAGAGATCTGAAAATGGCTGTTCATCAACGCTCCCCATCCAACCTGATGGAGCTTGAGAGGTACTGCAAAGAAGAATGGGAGAAATTGCCCAAAAATAGGTGTGCCAAGCTTGTAGCATCATACTCAAAACGAGTTGAGGCTGTAATTGGTGCTAAAGGTGCTTCAATAGGAAGAAGGGTCAGCCGCACACCAGAGGAAAACCAGTGAAACGTGTTAACAAGTCCTGTATTCATGTCCTGGTGTTTTGTGTGTCCTATGGATCAATAAATACACACTATATGCATCTATCCTCTGGTGTGCGGCTGACCCTTCTTCCTATTGCATCGTGTGTGGTGGCGAGCCAGAGCCTGCGCCTGTTGTGGATTGATCTGGATTGTTTACCTGAGCGGTATACCTTTTGTTCTAAAGGTGCTTTAACAAAGTAATGAGCAAAGGCTGTGAATACTTATGTACATGTGTTTTTTTCATTTTTATTTTTAATAAATTGCAAAGATTTCAAAACAAACTTATTTTACATTGTCATTTTGGGGTATTGTTTGTAGAATGTTGAGGAAAATAATTAATTTAATCCATTTTGGAATAAAGCTCTAACATAACAAAATGTGGCAAAAGTTAATGCTGTGAATACTTTCTGGATGCACTGTATATAAAATTACTGTGGAAATATACGAACATAAAATAGGACACATGATACCATATCTTCTAGATCAACAGCTTTCTCTTTCAATAACTTCTTCCTCAGGATAATTTTAAAACCCTTATGGGTTTGGTGAATTCACTGATTTTGTGGTATATACGGGTTGTCCACTTACCTACCTAATTGAAGCTTGTTTAAATCATATAGTTACCTCTCAGTAAAAAATATTTTTTTATTCTTTTTAAAAGTCCAACTGTGGGCAAATAAACTACAAAGATTAATTGATCTTTTTGTTCTAGGTGAACAATGAGAGGAGATATAATTACCAGATCCTCCTGTGCAGCTAGACCGGTCCCCACAGTTTCTGCACCCCCACACTCTACCGAATTTTGATGTCAGCAAGACAAGAGCATGGTGTCTAGCAGGGGTCTCCAATCTATGGCCTTCCAGCTGTTGAAGTACTACAAGTCCCATCATGTCTCTGCCTCTAGGAATCTTGCCTGTGGCTGTCAGAGTCTTCCAGGGCCTCATGGGACTTGCAGTTCCTCAACACCTGGAGGGCCATAGTTTGGAGAACCTTGGTTTATAGCCCTGTTCTGGACATGAGGACACCGAAGGACAGTCCACCGCTGGACCATGGGGGAGTGCCATCTCCTGGTGGAGCAAAGGGGCAGGTAAGTAAACCTGTTTCTCATCTCCCCTAAAAAAGTATTAACCCTTGCAGTGATGGCAAAGCTGCACTGCAAGGGATATTGGACTTTAAGAATGAAGTATGTTTATTGAGACAAACAGATACAAATACATACAAAATACTACTACATTTGGGTATTAAATTTGATACTTTTCTTCAGTGTAAAGATCACTGAGGTCTCGAATGTTTATGCCTTGTCCTTCATATCTACAGCAGCCTGCAGATAAGTTGCGCAGGCCCTGGGCATTTCAGTGTGGCATGAAGCAGGAGACAAGTGCTGAAGGTGGCACTGGTGTGGGGGGTGGATTGTGGTATGTGCTGTCAGACTATGCTATCTGATCCTACAAGCAGTTGAATATCTTCCCTTCATGAGTAGGTTTGCTTTAAAACCACTGATCAATAGAACTCCCAAAGCAGCATGCTAAAGATTATTGTTACTGCCCATTTGAAAGAGTTCCTACTATTTTCCTATGCATTAGAAGTTTAGAAAGAAATCAGTGACACCAGTAAAATGAATACAGTGAAGGTCAAACTGTTCTATAAGAAAGATTCTCATGGGTAAGCCCCTTTGTTAAATGTAATTAAATGTGGTGTTGAGAGAGAGCGTGCTGTTATAGATTGACATTGGCACTTTTACTAATGTGGTGGTAAGAATATATAACTAAATATTCCAGGCCCTAAATGTAAGCCCATCCATTTTAATAGAGAGCTAAATGTCTCACTCAGTAAACTTAAAATATCACATTTATTTTTCTGCATGGCAATTTTAAAAGATAAGTCAACCCAAAACAAATAATTACATTTTACACTGATAGCAGTTTATCAAATCCAGCACTGTTTTTTACATTTATTGAACTGTTTAAGGGTAAGATTTTTTTTTTGCTTTCCTGGCTTTACCCAGCTTACACAGCCATAAAAAGAATGCCTCACCCTCTAGATATGTATGCCTTATGGACCCCCAGGACTAGGGGCTCTGTTGCACCTTCAACCTTTTCTAACCCTGTGTCTACATCACAGTACTTCTTTAAAACACGCTTCAGGCTACAATTATACTGTAGAATCTGTTTTGTTGAAGGGCAGAACAATGCCTGTAGTAAGTGCACATTGAACAAAAGTTTCAAACTTTCAACAATGCAGAAAGCTAACTAATACATTTGTTCACTGATAAGGGTTGATTTACTATGGGCAAATAGGCAAGGGAAGTTGGCACACTCTTGGTTGGCATAGTCTCCCAGGATATGTACTGGAACAGGGTAGGCATCACGCTGGGATCTGCAGGCCACATGGAAACAGGAAATGTAGATCTGTACCCCACAGAATGCATAAATTGGACACGTTTCAGTAAAATGAACTGTTAATAAACTTAATGGTGTGAACCTCCTGCGCTCAGAATAAATCCCAACAAAAATAATACAGAGAAGCTGCTAACATTAAATCATATACCAATGATCATAGGATTTGAGTATGGAAAAAAATGTAGCGCTACTCGCATATATTCATATATAAAAGTGGACAAATAAAAACCTGGTAAATAAAATATAAAATAAGTGAAATAGTGTGTCCACTTAGGTGAAATCATGCAAATAACTAATGATACAATAGTGTGAGTGGATCTAAGCTCCAATAGTGATGGTGAAAACAAAATCCTTCCAACTGAAAAAATAAATTCAACTGCAAACAATACGTGCTTCTAAGAGTATATATATACATATATATATATATACATATATACATATGAAAGGTATACATTAACACATAAATATACTTATAAATACCCCATATAGTGAATAAATCAAAACAATGTGCATATATGTGAACCAAGTAAGTGCAACTGCACAAAAACAAAGTCTATTTCCGTGCGTATAAAGTCCAAACACAAGAATGATCACACTCTGATCACTATTGGAGCTTAGATCCGCTCACACTATTGTATCATTAGTTATTTGCATGATTTCCCCCTAAATGGACACACTATTTCACTTATTTGATATTTTATTTACAATGTTAATAAACTTGTACGTTGATACAACATCCCCTCAGTGAAAAACTACACCAAAGACTATGGTGTGGATTTACTAAAAGCACATAGGCTGTTCACTTTTCAAGGGGAGTTGCACTTTGCAAGGGAATTTGCCCCAGAGCTTAGTTTAAGGAGGTTAAGCTCTGCTGACTTTCATCATCCAATCACATGCAAGCCAAAATTCATTTTTTTTTAATTTTTCTTGCATGTGAGTATACTTTGCAAGGTGAAATTTCACCTCATTTACTAAACTCAGGGGAAAATCCCCTTGCAAAGTGCAACTTTCTGTGCAAAGTGAACAGCCATAGTTTTTTGTATAGTTTTTGCAGCATGGAGGTGAGTATGTAGGTTTATTTTGTTTTCATAAGCCCATACTTCTGTAATAATGTATTTTTTTTAATTCAAGCAGTTTAAGCAGCTGGGTTTGACTTAGTATCAGCATCTTGCAATCCCCTGTAGAGCAGACCTCAGAATGGGTGAAGAAGAAACATATTAGTACATGGTGCTAGTTTTGCTACCGTGCTCACGAGCTAACAGGAGACATGCTGATAGGAGGAGAGAAAAGAGTGACAGAGAGGTAAGCTCATCAGTCTTCTGCTTTTCCTTTCTCTGCCCAGTCACAGGTTGTGGGCATGACAACACCTTGTAAGTGTTACTTAAGTGTTTGTTAACTACTTAACGACCGCCCGCTCGCAATGTACTGCAGATGGGTGGCCGCTTCAGGCAAAGTGACATACCCGTATGTCGCTGCCTACCTCTGGGTAACGGGAGTGCGCAAGCATGCCCCCCGGCATCCAGCTGTGATTGTACACAGTGGGACCCTGTCAGCAAGTTCCGGACAATGATGCACAGCTGGGAGCTGCTGATCGACTATGTTCAGTTACAGCTCAGAGATCTGTGTTGACATTAAACACAGAGCTCTGTACACAGGGAATAATCTCTGTGTTCTTCATCCCTAACAGAGATCTATTAGTAAAAGCAGCACACTTGGCACACAGTTAAGCCCTTGATTTTATTTATCTATTACAGGTACTTATATAGTGCTGTCAATTATGCAGTGCTTTACATATATATTGTACATTCACATCAGTGCCTAACCTACATGCACATACTAGGGCCAGTTTAGACAGGATCCAATTAAACTATCGGCATGTCTTTGGAATATGGGAGGAAACCAGAGTACCCGGAGGAAACCCACACAGGCACAGGGAGAACATACAAACCCCAGGCAGGTGGTGCTGTGTTTGGGATTTGAACCAGGCAGAAGTGCTAACCATTTAGCCACTGTGCTGCCCACTCTCTGCTTGATCTCCCTAGATGGTAACCCCTTCCCAGCCAGTGTCATTAGTACAGTGACAGTGTATAGTGTTATCACTGATCAACGTATTAATGTCACTGGTGATGTCAGTGACTGTTAGGGCTTGTTCACACCATGGTGGAGAGAATTCAGTTTTTCTGCACATGTTCTGCAAGGGGACAGAGAAATCTAATTTTCTCTATGTGCTCTGTTCACACCACAACACTAGTATCATGTGCAGATTTATTCTTCACAGGAATTTGCAACGTGTATAAAACTCAATGGAGAAGGCATGAAAACTGGTATAAACTGATGTCTCTGCAAGTGAAATCTGCGCATCAGTTTCCATCAGTTGTTCTGCATGTATGATGTGAACGAGGCGTTCCCTCCAGGATCAGTTAGTGTCAGGTTGCCAATTGCACTATCACAGTCTTGTTATAGGTGGCTGATCAACCCTATTAGCAGTATAAAAACAATTCCAGTATATATATACCATAGTTTGTAGACGCTATAACTTTCACACAAACCATTCAATATACGCTTATTGGGATTTTTTTTAACAATGAAATGTAGTGGAATACATTTTGGACAAAATTGGTCTTTTTTCGTTTATATCGCAAAAAATGAAAAACCCAGTGGTGCTCAAATATCACCAAAAGAAAGCTCTATTTGTCTGAAAAAAGTATATAAATTTAGTTAGGGTACAGGGTTGCATGTCCACACAATTAACAGTTAAAGTAGCGCAGTGCAGTATAGCAATAAATGACCTGGTCATGAAGGGGATAAATTCTTCCAGAGCTCAAGTGGTTAAAGTAGTTGAGTCAATGTAAACAAATATATATTCCTATCTTTCATAATATATATTCCTATAATCCATAGTTATAAAATTAAAAAACAGTGCTTAGATACCCACATGGAAGAAAAATATATTTGAAATATATTTTACAAATATTCTTCCCAAATATATTGACATATATTTGAAATGCCACAATTTTGGCCATATTCAAGATATTTCAAATATATATTTCAATAAATAAATATATATATATATATATATATATATATATATTGCATGTTGAAAACCTTTTTTTATATATTACAAAATATATGAAAAATATTTTTAAAAATATATATTTTTTAAATATATTCTTCAGATTTTTTTTTACATATAGACATACGGTATATTTGAAATATATTTTTTAAAATATTTTTCTATTTTTCATATATTTTGTAATAAAAATGCATTTCAACATGCAGTATATATATATATACAGTTGCAAGAAAGGTATGTGAACCCCTTGGGATTACGTGGAGTTTTGCATGAATTGGGCATAAAATGTGCTCTGACCGTCATCTAAGTCACAACAATAGAAGAACACAGTCTGCTGAACATAATACTACACAAACATTAGATGTTGCCATGGTTTAATTGCACATAACATGTAAACATTTACAGCGCAGGGAGGAAAAAGTATGTGAACCTTTGGACTTAATAACTGGTTGACCCTCCTTTGGCAGCAATAACCTCAACCAAACGTTTCCTGTAGTTGCAGATCAGACCTGCACAACGATCTGGAGTAATTTTGGACTACTCCTCTTCACAAAACTGTTTCAGTGTAGCAATATTCTTGGGATGTCTGGTGTGAATCGCTCTCTTAAGGCCATGCCACAGCATTTCAATCGGGTTGAGATCAGGACTCTGACTGGGCCACTCCAAAAGGCGTATTCTGTGCTGTTGCAGCCATTGTTTTGTTGAATTACTTGTATACTTTGGGTCATTGTCCTGTTGCATCACCCATCCTCTGTGGAGCTTCAGTTGGCGGACAGATGGTCGTACGTTTTCCTGCAAAATGTCTTGATAAACTCTGGAATTTATTTTCCCATCAATGACAACAATCCGTCCAGGCCCTGAGGCAGCAAAGCAGCCCCAAACCATGATGCTCCCTCCGCCATGTTTCACAGTGGGGATGAGGTTTTGATGTTGGTGTGCTGTGCCTTTTTTTCTCCACACATAGTGTTGTGTGTTCTTCCCAAACAACTCAATCTTGGTTTCATCTGTCCACAGTATATTTTGCCAGTAGTGCTGTGGAACATCCAGGTGCTCTTTTGCAAACTTCAAACGTGCTGCAATATTCTTTTTGGACAGCAATGGCTTCCTCCGTGGTGTCCTCCCATGTACTCCATTCTTGTTTAATGTTTTCCTTATTGTAGATGTGTCAACAAAAATGTTAGCATATGCCAGAGATTTCTGTAGGTCTTTAGCTGACACTCTGGGATTCTTCTTTACCTCATGCAGCATTCTGCGCTGTGCTCTTGCAGTCATTTTTACAGGATGACCACGCCTAGGGAGAGTAGCAACAGTGCTAAACTTTCTCCATTTGTAGACAGTCTGTCTTACTGTGGACACATGAACATCAAGGCTTTTGGAGATACTTTTGTAACCCTTTCCAGCTTCATGCAAGTCAACCATTCTTGATCGTAGGTCTTCCGAGAGCTCTTTTCTGCGAGGCATGGTTCACATCAGACAGTGCTTCTTGAAACCAGTAAACCCAAAACAGGTGTGTGTTTTTTAGGGCAGGACAGCTATCAGCAACACATCCAATATCATCACAATGATTGGAGTCAAGGTTGGCTCACTCCTGGCTCCAATTAGCTCTGGGAGAAGTCATTACGCTAGGGCCTCACATACTTTTTCCTCCCTGCACTGTGAATGTTTACATGTTATGTGCAATTAAACCATGGCAACATCTAATGTTTGTGTAGTATTACGTTCAGCAGACTGTGTTCTTCTATTGTTGTGATTTAGATGACGTTCAGAGCACATTTTATGCCCAATTCATGCAAAACTCCACGTAATCCCAAGGGGTTCACATACTTTTTCTTGCAACTGTATATATATATACACTGCATGTTGAAATGCATTTTTATTACAAAATCTACAGTTTTGGAATGCATATACAAATATATGTAAAAATATATGTTAAAATGACTTTTTTATGTTAAAAAAAATCTGAAGAATGTATCTATCTGTCTATCTATCTATTTATCTATCTATCTATATTTATTGAAATATATATTTGAAATATCTTGAATATGGCCAAAATTGTGGCATTTCAAATATATGTCAATATATTTGGGAAGAATATTTTTAAAATATATTTCAAATATATTTTTCTTCCATATCGGTACCATTTTGAAATCTCTTTGATACAGGTCACGTGATTGCTTTGCCTTCCTCAGCACATCAAGGAGTGCTGGTGGGCATACGTGACAGTGAGATGCATTGAAGCTGCTGTCAATCAAGAGACGAGGGATGGTTGGGGGCGTGTCTCCAAAGTGACCATTGAAGATATAGGCATGCCGTGTGTTTGCACAGTATTCCTGCAGCTCTGATCAGGAACACAAGGCAGACAAACTGACCATGCTAGCATGGCTCTGCCTTTATGCTTAGTGAGGTGAGTTTACAACCAAAAAGAAGAGAACTGGCAGGATCAATCAGGATTTAGATAATGGTTTCAAGAAAAATCATAATTATATGACAAAAACACAGTTTAAAGATTCAAAGAGACAGATTATTCCATTTTAATTTTTCACTCTAAAGTGACTCTGTCATGGGTTTAAAATAAATAACAATGGCAGTACCTGATCCTATTACAACAGCAGTACCCAATCCCATTGACCACTGTGGTTAATCCCATCGACCCCTATATCACTACTGTGTCCTGCAGTGACTCAGTGTCAGCAGCAGGAACCAGAGAAGCCAGCTATGGGACATACTATTCCTTTAGCCAATGGAGTCGAATAGAATCAGTGCTAGGAGCTCTGATACAAAATGAAGCTTCGGCAAACCAGTCGCTGGACAGATAAGTATAATGCTGCTTTCTACACAGGTTTCTCATTGTTTATTTGTTAACCCCCGATAGGGTCACTTTAACTACAAGAAGAAAAAAAATAGGTCTCTAGCCCTGACAGAAAAGGCTGTCTTGTATGGCAGGGCTGTGTAAATCTCAGGACAGAATAGACAGTTATACAAATCCTTTGGCAGGTAAAACCATTAAATCATACATATTTAGCTATTTGCCCAGAGTTCAGTTTTAACTTTTGTTTCTCTGTCCTCTTAGCCTTTAACTCTTCTTAGCATGTGGTAGCAACCATTGCGATATTACTGCTTTTTTAAATTTACTTTTTAGTACAGTAAAATATAATTCCATTGTTTGAATGACCATAAAGGAACTATTTCACATATCGTCCTGATTTTTAATTGCATGAAAAATAAAAATTCTCAAATGCATTTACTCATGTAAGTAGGTAGGATAGTTTATATCAGTTTACTGTCATGTGTAATAAATTGATCTATCTGCTCACAGCCAGCATTCCAGCTAATGATATGCAAATGAGCACACACTGTGATACAATATTGATGTGCACTCTCTTTGTTCAAAACCCATTGTTAAAATCTCCATGTTCATTTGCAAGTAGTATTGGCTATGAAAGTATCTGTGTAATATAATTGTATAGATATTTATATATACTGTATATTATTTATGTTTACTGTAAGAAAAACAAAAAATGCTGAATATTTCTATAATGCTTGAAGTTAAGCACATTCTGCATTTATTCTAAATAGGCTAATGAAAACTTACACATGCAAAGTATTTCTGAACAAAGACTGCTTCCTATTAAAGGCCATTGTATATATCCGAATTCTGTTTCCTTAATCCCTTCACAACTAAGGGTAAAACAAATCCTAATTCCTAAGTAAAGTTTTACAACCGACATGTGTTAGTAAAACCATATACCGTATTTTTTGCTCCATAAGACGAACCTGACCATAAGACGAACCTAGATTTTAGAGGCGGAAAACAAGAAAAAAAATATTCTGAACCAATAGACAGCAGACATAGTACAGGGGATGACCAGGGACTGCAAACATAGTACAGGAGATGACCAGAGACTGCAGACATAGTACAGGAGATGACCAGAGACTGCAGACATACTACAGGAGATGAGCAGAGACTGCAGACATAGTACAGGAGATGACCAGAGACTGCGGACACAGTACAGGAGATGGCCAGAGACTGCAGACACAGCACAGGGAATGACCAGAGACTGCAGACATAGTACAGGAGATGACCAGAGACTGCGGACACAGTACAGGGGATGACCAAGAGACTGCAGACAGTACAGGAGATGACCAAGAGACTGCGGACAGTGCAGGGGATGACCAGAGACAGTGGACATGGTGCAGGAAATGACCAGAGACTGCGGACAGTGCAGGGGATGACCAGAGACTGCAGACAGTACAGGAGATGACTAGAGACTGCAAACTGTACAGGAGATGACCAGAGACTGTGGACATAGTACAGATGACTAGAGACTGCTGACAGTACAGGGAATAACCAGAGACTGCGGACATAGTACAGATGACCAGAGACTGCAGACATAGTACAGGAGATGACCAGAGATTGCAGACATAGTACAGGAGATTACCAGAGACTGCGGACACAGTACAGGGAATGACTAAGAGACTGCAGACAGTACAGGGGATGACTAAGAGACTGCAGACAGTACAGGGGATGACTAAGAGACTGCAGACAGTACAGGGGATGACTAAGAGACTGCTGACCTTTGGGGAGGGAGGGGGACCGGGTACCTGAATTTGACAGGTAACCACTCCCACTTCTGCGAAGTTATCCTCCCTTTAGTGTCTGCACCCGGCTGATAGCCGGGCGCCCAGTGCACATGCGCAAGAAGCACTGCGCTTTGTGATTGGTCCGGCATCTTCTGGGACCTGTCATGTGTCCCAGAAGACACCGTACCATTCACAAAGCGCAGTGCTTCTTGCGCATGCGCACTGGGCACCCAGCTGTCACAGCCGAGAGCCCACACTAAAGAATCTGGCGCGGGAAGACTGTACAGCGCTGGATCGAGGAACAGGTAAGGTTCTACTGCAGAGAAAAGCTGAGCAGCCAGCCTGGTATTCTGACATGGCGGTGGTGGAAATACCGGACCGGCCGCTCCATAAGACACACTGACATTTTCCCCCCTTTTTTGGGGGGAAAAAGTGTGTCTTATGGAGCGAAAAATACAGTATATAATCACAACTACTTTGTGGATTATACCTTGTTTTTTTTCAGGACAAATTGGGTTTTCATTTGGTGGTATATGGTAATGGATATCTCCAGATTTTTTATTTTTTTAATATTAAAGGAAAACTGGTACAAAATAGTAAAAAAAAATAATTTTTTTTTCAAATTTAGCTGTGTGTTTTTTGTCACTGCCATAACCTACCACCAAAGAACAACCCAAAATAAATTTTCCAACTCCTGACTATCACAGCGATACCAAATATGTGCATGTTATTTGTTGTTTGTACCCAGAGTACAGCCTAGAAACAATAGTGCGCATTTTGTTTTGTTTTTTGTCCTACCTAAAACACTTACACTTAAACTGACACTATTTAAAACAAAAAAAAAATCCTTACCTTTGACCCTGACCCTTGGCCCAAACACTAATCTTGGCTCTGACTGAGATCAAACCTTGATCTAGGTATTTTTTCTTTAGTTTTTCTTTTATTTTTTTACTATTTATTTTTTTATCTTTCTTTTTTTTTTTACACGCTTTTTTTTTTTCTTTCTGCAAGGAGAGCGAGAGATACAATGTATTTGTCTCCTCCGTTCAGAGAGAACGAAAGCACGGGGGCTGGCTTCACAGCGACTGATCACTGCGATAGCCAATCAGAAGCTATCACAGTGATCAGGTGACCAAGAATAGGGCATTCCGGATCCCGATCATTAGTACGGGACCCAGGACTATTAGTGACACCCCGGTCTTTGTGCTGGGAGCACGCCGTGGCTAGATCACAAGGTGAAAATAAAGGAGAGAAAACCTAAAAAAGAAAACTAATGCAGCCATCACATCTAAGAATTGAAAATCTGCAATATAATAAATGCTTGCCTTTGGGTTAAAAACCACTTTAAACAAATGCTTTCTTCTTTAAAAGCATAATTAAACAAAAATGTGATGCGCTACCTCCTCATACTGTGAAAACATAAGCTCTAAAAATCATGCAGTGTCAGTCCAAAAGAATTCCAAAACTGTGAAATAATAACAGTTTAATGATAGCACAACATATGTTGGATTGGACTGTTATTATTTCACAGTTTTGGAATTTTTTTGGACTGACACTGCATGATTTTTAGAGCTTATGTTTTCAAAGTATGAGGACGTAGCGCATCACATTTTTGTTTAATTATTTAATTTGAGTGTGTGTACACTAGATCAGTGAGTGCAGCAATCTCCTCCTTCCTTCATTGCATTTGTGGTATAGCAGTGCACAAGCCTTTACTATTTGTATTCTTTAAAAGCATAATGATGCAGCCAGTGAAAAATCCTACTTAGTTTTCTCATGAAAGGCCTCCCTTCCTTTAATACAAATGGAGAAACAGAAAAAGGGCGCACCGACCTAGTGCATTATCATTTAAAATAATTTATTAAAGAAACAAAAATAGGTATCATACTCACAATGGACATAATAACACAGGCATGTCAAACTGAACAAGATGTATGATCCAAACAACATCTGAGTCCATACGATGGAACCCTGGATGACCAACTAACGCGTTTCGAGGACACAACCTCTTCCTCAGAGCCAGCTCTTGGCTCTGAGGAAGAGGTTGTGTCTTCGAAACACGTTAGCCAGTTGGTCATCCAAGGTTCCATCGTATGGACTCAGATGTTGTTTGGTAGGTCGGTGCGCCCTTTTTCTGTTTCTCCATTTGTATCCAGTGTATTCGGACCACCCCGGTCTGTTGAGGGCAGCAAGCAGTGCATATTCCAGAAAATTCCAGAACATTCCTATTGGGTCTACTGAGTCCTTTCCTAGCGCAGGAGAAAAGTGTTTGTTGTGTTGGATCTCCCTTCCTTTAACTCTTGCTTCATAAGACTGGTGGCTGCTGTGCTTACTATCCCCGAGCCACTGTTTTAGTAACTTCCCTGCGGTATTTCTCTGTTCATTGAGCAAGGACATGAATATGTCTGAACTGCCCACTGTTACTGTGTTGTTTGATTGACAGTCCTAACAGATTGAAAATTTTTATATGGGAACATGCTCATCCCCTGATTTCCATACATTCACTACATAATTTCCATAGCATGATAGTAATTGTAGCTTCAAACACTGGTACTGCATGGAGAAAGGATGTGATACATCTGCCGCCATGATACCTCCAAGGAGTTCCTGGCCGGAGATGCATTTTCACAGGAAGTGAGGATGTTACCAATTGTTCTAAGGTAGATTCATACTAAAGGGGCAATTTTACTAAATGTTTGTAATCCTGATAATGGCCATATATGGCACTTAGAAATCATTTTTTATGTATCTTGGAGCTCAGCTTTAATTGCAAAAAGCAAGGTTTCAGTCCATTATGTTTGCCAGGTGGTTAACATGCTTAATATATTTTCTATTTGAAGTTAAAGGTAATGTGAACTATGGAAACTGTTCCAAAAAGTCAAGTAGAAGCCATCATTATTGCCTGCCGGCCTCCTGCAGTTATTCTTTTTCTTACTTATAATTCCTTGTTCTACACTGTTTCTCTGTGTAGAGGCAGCCATCTTGTTAGAGGCAGGGGTTTGATTTTTCATATCAGAAATTCCCCCTGATGGAATAATAATCAAGCCATAGCAAGAAAGGTTCAGAAAGACAAGATCCACAGATTTAATAAGGTATGTAGATACTCAGGTTCATCTTTCATTCCAGAAGGGAGAACAGTGAGCAGTACTGAAGTGATATCACCAAATATCACTTTAAATCTTGTGAGACTAGCAGTCAGAGGTAACAGTTCCTTATATAAACTAAACAGTCTTAGCTGTTCTCTACACTCCCCGGCCACTTTATTAGGTACACCTTGATAGTACTGAGTTGGACCCAGGGGTGGACTGACAACTCATGGGGCCTCCGGGCAATAGGGGATCATGGGGCCCCTGTGTCCTTGCCAAAACTCAAAAAAGCCTATGAAAAAGGTACCAGGGGCATCTCATAGGGCCCCCTACTGACCCCGGGCCCTCGGGCAGTGCCCAAGTTTCCAAATGGTCAGTCTGCCCCTGGTTGGACCCTCTTCTACCTTTAGAACTGTTTTAATTCTTCATGGAATAGATTCAAAAAAGTGTTGGAAACATTCCTCTGAGATTTTGTTCCATATTGACATGAGTTACTGTTGCCTTTCTATCATCTCGAACCAGTCTGCCCATTCTCCTCTGACCTCTGACATCAACAAGGAATTTTCATCCATACAAATGCCACTCACTGGATATTTTCTCTTTTTTGGACCATTCTCTGGAAACCCTAGAGATGGTTGTGCGTGAAAATCCCAGTAGATCAGCAGTTTTTTAAATACTCAGACCTGCCCATCTGGAACCAACAACCATGACACATTCAAAGTCACTTAAATCCCCTTTCTTCTCCATTCTGATTCTCGTTTTGAACTTCAGCAAGTCGTCTTCACCACGTCTACATGCCTAAATGCACTGAGGTGCTGCCATGTGATTGGCTGATTAGCAATTTGTGTTACCAAGCAATTGAATAGGTGTACCTACTAAAGTGGCCAGTGAGTCTATGTGTCCAATATAAACCCCTTACATGCATTACAGATACACAGCAGATACACAAGGCACATGCTTGTCCAGGATCAAAAAGCACACTTCTATTTTTTCAGAAAAAAAAGTACAGTTTGTCTGGGTACAGCTTAAGTACAATTAGCATTTCTAAATGTTCTCTATAAAACAGAAAATCTTAATTTTTTTTATTTAAGGTTGAAAGTTAAAAGCTGAACTCCAGGCAAATAAAAGAACACGACTTAATCAAATTCAGTAATAATAGTTTCTGGGTCTGTGTCATTAGCACTCTTTTATGATCCTTTGCACCTTAGGAGAAACTACATCATTTTCTAACTTGTTTACTTAATGGGAAACACTATTTGCAGACACACAGCTGACTTCCTATACAGTCATTCGGTAAAATATATTTTTTTTCCTTTCTTAGCCTCTAGTGGTGGCTCACACAAAGCAATAGGTTGCTAATATATAAATGTCATGTTTTTCAGATTCTCTACAGGCTGTGTTGCCCATATACACTTCTTTCCCCCTTTGCCTTTTCTATGTCTTTTTTATGCTTTTTTACAAATGTTTTACAAAGGTTTTCTAATTACTGACCCCTTGTTAAATATGCAATATTGCAAGATCTAATTATTTAAGCACTAGGTCTTTTAAAAGTGGAACGTCACTCTCTCAAACAAAGAGACTATTTGTAATCCTTATTAGTAAATAGATAGGAACGTATATAATATTTGCTTGTTTAAACTTTTTTTTTCATTCCTTCATTTACTTCCTGGTTTCAACTACTGGGAAAATTATGTCACACATCCCAGCAGTCTTCAGGAGGGGAGGGTTCTCAGCTCAGTCAATGCCTTAGCTAAGGACAGATGGATTCCAGGAAGTAACTGCTACATGAATCATCTGCCCCTACTCAAGATGGCCACTGCCAGAAGTGCCAGGAGGTGTTTTTCAAAATGATTTCTCAGCAAAATAAAGTATAAAAATGTATACAGACATGATTTCCCTTTTTAGTTATTTTTGAGAAAACAAAGCATGTCTGCTTCCAGTAAACTGATCACAAAACTTTGGCAATTAAAAGTGAAAATATGATAAAAAATGTATGACCAGAAGTCGTATTTATTATAACACTGCAGTCAAAACAGTCAGAAGATACACTAAGCTAAAGTTATGACTTTTAGCCCTGGTTCACACCAGTGCGATTTGTCGTGCGATTTGACAGTTCCAACTTGCACCCCATTGCCGGCAATGGAACCGTTCAGATTGCCACGACTCATGTCACAGTGACTTTGAAAAAGATTCCTGCACTACGTTTTTCCGATTTCACTGCAACTTGCATAGACTTCTGTTAAATTAAGTCCTAATGAAATTGGAGGTGCAAATCACACTGATCTGCGGCTTTCAATCGTGCCAAAGTAGCACGACTTCAAAGCTGCACTGGTGTGACCCAGAGCTTAAAGGGCAGGTCAGAATCTGAGACAGCTCTGAGCAAAGGGTTAGAGCCAAGAGATCTTCAAAGATGACAGACAAACTACAAGACCCACAAACAAACAATGAAAGAAGAGACACCTGACCAAAGGTCCCGAAAAGGGGTCACAATATTAGCTTGCTTTTCTGAAAAGAGAAAGAGAGGATTGGAACAAGGGTACATGGTAGATGGAGGCCAGAGAGAATCAGGGGCAGGAGTGTAACAATGTGGAAACAAGACTTGGTCAAACCACAGAAAAACATAAAGGCATGCCAGACAAAAATCAGATAAAAGAGTCCAAGATCATTTTACAGTAATTGTTGATAAAGAGTTATATAAAAACAGCCAATACATTTTGGGGGCAACACCACTCCCCCTTCATTAAGGTTCAACACAGAATAAAACAGTGACTTCACAGATCTATATTAGCACCAGTATTGAACTCTCCTTTACGTCTCTAAGAAAGCTATGGGGGTTCATTTACTAAAATTGGAGAGTGCAAAAATCTGGTGCAGCTGTGCACAGAAACCAATCAGCTTCCAGGTTTTATTGTCAGAGCTTCACTGAACAAGCTGAAGTTAGAAGCTGATTGGCTACCATGCACAGCTGCACCAGATTTTGCACTCTCCAGTTTTAGTAAATCAACCCCACTGTGTCTAGTGCGAAACATGTCAGAATAGAATTTGTTCCTGTTGGCTATTTTAATAAAGGAAGATTATTCTGCATTTTGGTGTGCAACATTCCTGTTGTTGAGACAACTGATTGCTTCATAATGGATAAGCAGAGCCAGCACGGGAGATGTGATTGTAGAGCGTGGATCTTGCCTGCTGTAGTACGTGAAATATTTAATATTTCACAGCAGTTGCATAGCAGCAATGGAGGAAAATACTGTAAAACAAGACTAGAGACAGTTTTCAATGACAGTGACACCAAAGTAAATGAAGGACAGAGACCCAAGCAATTCAATGGATGTACATTAAATGGGGGTACGCAGAATATAAGTTGAATAATGTGTGAGTACAGGAAAAGGAGAGATTCCCTATGATAACAACAGCAGTGATAAGGACAGACAAAAAAATAGACAGGAGACACATAAGTCAGAAACAGTAGATCAAAGTAGTTGCAAACCTCTGACATGAGATATGAAGAAAACACATCCTTCTTTAGTGTGTCTTTGTCTCAATTCAGAGCATTAAGTGTCATTTCTATCTGCCGCCTTGTTCCTCTGCTACCAGCATGAATCACTTCTGACAAGTTTTCCTGACACCAAGAGATAAAAAAGGTGACAGGGGAGGGATCTCCAGCACACAAAAAGCATGAGCAAACGGAAGCTGTAACTCCTGCGCTGGACAATGAGCTCCACAATGTCAGTAACCCCACATGGAGCACTTGGAGTACTTTTTGGGAATGCAAGCCTTGCTGCCCTCAATGGACCAGGGAAATCCAAAGGATCTGTGTGCAAAGAAACAAACAGAGGGCACACGGGCCTAGTGCATTACCTTCTAAAAATGAGATTTATTGAATAAAAAATAGTATACTCACAGAAGAATAAAATCAAAGGCACATCCCAAAAAAGACAGCATGGTCCAATCTCCCTGGATGGTGGCTGTTGGGGGTCTGTAGGCCAAATGGCTGACGTGTTTCTAGGCAGAACCTCTTCTTCAGAGCCAACCATCTAGGGAGATTGGAACATGCTGTCTTTTTTGTGATGAACCTTTGATTTTATTCTTTTGTTAGTATGCTATTCAATAAATCTAATTTTTAGAAGGTAATGCACTAGGCCCGTGCGCCCTCTGTTTGTTTCTTTGCACACAGATCCAGCACACAGCCTGTGATTGACAGCCTCAGATGCCCATGTGCTGTGTGAAGGGGGGTGTTTCCCTTCCCTCCAATTAGCTCTCAGCTCTCTTCAATGAGATCTACAGAGTTTAACTTCAGATCCTCACCCCTTGGTTTCTGAAAGCTCAAACAAGCTGTATAAATTGTGTGCTTTGAATGGCTGCAGATAAACCTCTCTATGTATCACCTGAGGCTAGTCACTTCTGTTGGTATATGTAAAGGTTTACAACCATTTTAAGTACAAGCTATTTTAAGTACAAGCGGTGACAAGAATAACACACATTTTATAACAAAGAGATGAAAAATAACAAAAAGGCTATATGTTGTACAGCAATTGATTTGTAGGAGATAGACATACAAATAAGTAGTATGCAAACAGCAGCAGGATGCAGAAAATTAGGACAGACTTTGAAAAACAGTGCTTAACTGACAGCAGGACTAGTACACTGAATCAAGACAGAAAACTTCAAGCTAAATTCAATGTAAAGTTGGAGTACAGGCTAGCCAAAGCCATTCCAAGCAGACAGAAAAAGACAACATGCTCCAGCAGCCTTCAATGCAAAGCACAAGGTTTCAAATACCAGGGGCTGCTAAAAGATCAGACACAGGTGAACAAGGCTTGGACAGACAGACCAGTCAGGATATTCAGAAAACTAAATCAAACTAGGGCATTATTCATTATATGCTTAGTTCGAATTATCCAGATTTGTGACAGATTTACTTTACAGAGTAACCCCACTTTTGTTGAATTTTTTTAAATTCAATGTGAGTGAAACGGAATGGGAGTGACTTTTTCATTATTAATCAGCTGATGCAATTGTGGTGTTCTAATGAGGAAAGTTGCAGAGTCAGCATCCATTTAGAAGTGATTAATCCTTTGGAAGTATCCCACCAAAAATGATGTTTTTGTTGCAGGGGATGCCTAAAATCTGTTTTGTATCTTAGTGCAGACTTCTGGGAAAATCGGTGAGTCAATCACACAAGCAGGAAATTACTTTTATGGGGAAGTTTTGTACACTAAAGGCCTCCAGGTTGCCATATTGCATCACATTTTACAGAAAATGACAACATTGCAGATTGAAAGGGAAAGGTAATTTTTAATAGCATTAAATCACAGTACATGGCTTGTGCAGCAATTGTACATTATATGTTTGTATATGTATTTTTTCATTGCTATTTTATTTCCCTAAGAAAGTGGAGTTACATTTCAAAGAAGCCCCCCCCCCCCTTTTACCCTGCTACCTAAAATTGACAAATAATACTGGTTATCCTGAAATGCTCACCTGCACTACCTAGCCATCTGGTCACATGATCTGAAGGAAAGGAACAGCCACCCTGCTTTCTGATCACTACCTCTAGTAAAGATCATAAGATCAAATGCCTAGGCAATTAGTTAGGTTACTGGCTGCCATAAAATCCCAGTGCAGAGGTTTATGCAGTGAGAGTTAAGTTTTAAGCTATTTCTGTAACATTTGATGACTTTTAGAAAATTGGGTGTGCATAGTGTGGAGTTGAAACTGAAAGTATTCTGCTTTAGGTCTTAAAGTTTTTTTTTTTTATTAAGTTTTTATTTGTCTCCTCTGATTCACCCTTTACCGCCTCAGCACTGTGGTAACAAAAAACATTTTTTTTATGTATTATATAACTTATTTTAGACCCAGTGGTGTAATCACTGTGTCTCTGTGCTTCTCTACTCAGTACAGGCAAATCATGGCTTGTGGGAAGGGCCAGCAGAGTGTACATAGCTCCCTGAAAACATCACAGCACCTACTTTCTCAAGAGCCCTCAGCCCTATAGCAGTGGGTTGGCACTTGGGAGAAGTTATGCAAATATCAAAATCCTTTGAGGTTGGATGTTAATCTGAAATAGTTTGTGTTCCTAGGCAGGCTGTATTTGAATGGGTAATACCCACATACTATGCTGTGTGTTATGATGGAAAGAAATAAAATCCAATGAATGATAGGGGGTCAGGGACAGTAAGAATGGGAAGGAAAGGCTAGATGAGGCTGGAAGTCTTCCTGCCTGGAAATGGAGGGGCTCTACATGATTTTCTGCAGCTTCTAATGCACACTGCAAGAAGCTCACAGTATACAATGAAATCAGAGTAAACAATTTCAGTACAGGAGAGGAGCCCGTACAACTGTGCAAGACAGGATGTAAGGCCGGGGCTTAGCTTTAAAAGTGATGTGGCCCTTATAGTGTGACAGTTCTGTGCCTTGCCATTAGGTTGAAATACTCAAAAATGTCACAGGCTTCTCAAGGATGCAGACTGAGGTTCTCCAGGAGATCTGTTTAGGCTGGAGAAAATTGGTCTTTTGGTTTTCTCTGGGTTTTGTAACTCTCAGGTCGGGGTCTGGAGTCCAGAGGCGTTAAAGAGCTTTGGGAGGAAAGAGGCCTCTAACCTACTGTCCAGGTTTTACTGAGCACCAGCAGGCTGTGCGTGCAGGTTCAGAGCTCCACCTGGGAGACAGGAGGTATCCTGCCCAGGCCAGGGAGATGGGAGTGCAGAATGAGACCAGTGAGTTCAGCAGGGAGCTGCAAGAAGCACAGGTGTACAAGAGCACAGTGTTACTGTGAACAGTCTGAGGGACCAGGCAAAAGTTCTGAGTTTAAAGCCTGAGCCGTGGTTTTGCAAGAGTGAGCAAGGAGGTTAATGACATTTTCATTTTTATGTGCAAGCCCCCAAAAGGACACCTGCTTGTTTTTGAGAACTTTTTACTTTTAAATAAAAGGGTTCCATCAAGCCCTGAAACGTAGTTCCTGGCCAGGGTAAACTCACTGGAACGTGCTGCTACCATGGAGTGAATTTTGCAAACATCACAAAATACGCTAAATTGCCAAAAACATTGGGACGCCTGCCTTTACATGCACATGAACTCTAATTGCAACCCAGTCTTAGTCCCTAGGGTTCAATATTGAATTGGCCCACCCGTTGCAGCTATTACAGCTTCAACTCTTCTGGGAAGGCTGTCCACAAGGTTTAGGAGTGTGTCTATGTCTATGCTATTGTTCCCAGTTGCTTCCACTTTGTTAACCTATCACGCTTGAATTCACTGAGCTCCTGAGAGTGATCCATTCTTTCACAAATGTTGGTAGAAGCAGTCTGCATGCCTAGCTGCTTGATGTTATACATCTGTGGCCATGGAGGTGATTAGAACACCTGAATCCAATGATTTGGAGGGGTGTCCCAATACCTTTGGCAATATAGTGTATATTTATTACTCAAGTGCTTTAACATATGACAAAAACATTTACACATACAGATTTATCCGTTTTTGGCTGTCTGACCTTTCTGGTTTAAATTCTACACCTCTCTTGGACAATATATTCATCAAGCAACAAAGAAATCATCCATGCACATCTACAGACTGGAAGCAGAGATGGAATTTCCAAATGAACCAAGTAGACAAGTTGGCGGTAACATAATTCCTGCAATTGCTTAATGTGCGGCAAACATGAGAAGAGTATTTATTTTATATTTTCGATCAAAGTTACATTTATAGATTGAGAATATCTTTGGAATTGCTCATCCTGTTCCTGGTGTCTGATTACAGGGTTTGAGAAGTTTGATTTTAGTTCTGCAAATTATACCGTTGAGCTTCAGAACAGAAGCTGAACAACATGTATTTCAGCTGAAATAATAGACAGACAACAAAAGAGCGTGCTCATGTTAGAAGTCAAACAGGCCCATACAGTTTGTAGTTTTAACTGACCTACTGTCATATTCAACAATGAAGGCATTTTCTAAGGTTCTTTTAACTATATCCGAAGCAAAATCAATTTCCCCCATGTGCCCATTGGAAGGTTTTCTCTTCTATTCTGTTCTGGTAACAACTAAAAATGTTGGGTTTCTCCTTACTTTCACAGTCTCAGTGACAGAGATCACCAGGACAAATGGAGAGTGTAAATCTTGCTAATCTGGTGTTTTTTTCTAATGATTATAGCCCTTACATTTGAATATGCACCAAGTGGTGTGAAGGAGATACAATGGATCAGTTGGCTGTCTGTTTGATACTGAATAGTATTGTTAAGAGATCTATAGAAGTCAGAGTGTGGACTGGTGTAATTCTATGGCCTCAGTCTTACATATCCACTTTGAACAGATGGACAATTAATTTATATATATAGTCTTTATAAAGCTTAGCTGTGAAAGCCACTCAGCTTTTCCAAATCCAATCATCAGACCTAATAATGCTTACTTAAGTTTATATAGTCTATTACCCTACTGAGTTGTAGTAGCTATTATTTGACGTGTGTTAGTAATTACAGTATACTCTGAAGTATAATAATAATGTCATTACTTCATACTTGTTGAGGGACCTGGAAAATGCATATGAGTGAATGTATAATGAGAAAACACCTAAGACAAAATTTATATCTGCACCTTATGCAATTGTATATGATTAATAGGTGCATAATCAATGCACAAAAGAGTTACCAAAGAATTGTCCACATGTTACAGCCAGGGTTTCATGTTCAGTAAAAGAACACCATGCAAAGTGATAACATATGGGAACTGTATGGTTCTGCTGCTTAGAGATTTCTGTATTTCTAATAGTATCCTTCATTGATGCTGTCTGCCAACTCATGTACTAGAAGAATATCTATTAAGATAATTATACAAAGGGGGTTATTTAATAAGATGCCAAGTGTAGTAGCCATGACAGTCAATTATTTATTGTTAGCTGATCACATTGCAAGTGGCCATTCTACTGTCTTATGTCATATTCCAGTAAAACAGAGGTAGCTTAGGAAGAATATAAAAGGGGGCAAAACCTTCAGACTGATTTTCATGAAGATAAGTATAATTTTGCAGGCCTAGTTTCATAATACTTTAATAAAACCTTAAACCAAAGTATATATGCAAAAAAACAGTCTCAAGACATCCTTATCTCCTCTTCAGATACAGTATTAAAGTGTGTAATGTTGAAGCATAGTGCTACCTCCAAACCCCACGCTATGTTTTGGCCTATAAGTATGATAAGCTGCCAAACTGGCTGAAAGGAATGCAAACTAGGGGGGCAAGCTTCTGCAGTATCGGGAGACTCAACCTTTACTCGTTTGAACTGCCTAGAATTCACTAAAAGAATTGTAAAAATGAATGGTCAGCCTCCCACTCCTTATCTCAGTGGGGAATGGCTGAGATGGGAGTGGTGGATTAACACTCCGGTCGCATTGGGTGCGACTTGGCATGCAATTTGCATGCCATGTGCCTTGCAAATCGTATGCCAAGTCGCACCCTATTGTCCGCAATTAGAGTGGCCAAATCGGAGCGGTTCCGACTTGGTCAGAGCCGCACCGCTTTCTAAAGTAGTACATGTACTACTTTTGGTGCGATTTGCATAGACATCTGTGTCAGATGTCTTACAAATTGCACCTGAAATCGGCATCTCACCCGACTTTGAAATCGTGTGACTTAATCTTAGTGTCCTAGGATCCAGCACCAGGCACTGCTCCATTAGACATCATGGGATTGCATTGTAGATGCCCCCTGTTACTGTCCTTCCCCCACACACTGCCTCCACCCAACTACAGAATCCCCAAACCCCCACAGAGCCCCCACAATGATCCCAGACTTCTATAGAGTCCCATATATTTTTCCTTCTCCTGACACCAGGGAATGTTTGCCCTACTGACCACAACACCACTTCTCTACAAGGTGTTTTTTTCTCTACTGATGAGGCATTTTTTCTTCCTACTGACCACTAATGTCAGGGCAGTTTCTCCTCTCTTTGACCACTGAGGTTTTTTTCCTCCTACTGAAAAGTATGTATCATAAAAACCCAACAGCACATTATGGCAAACCAGACCCTTCCTCCATTTGACACCTCTAAGACCTCATAGAGATCACTTTGATCTAGGGCAGGCTGAACAAAACCCTTTCCACCTTAATACCTTACATGCATATTCTCATATACCCCCAGACTTTAATATATTCTCCAGAAATTGAGGGAGGATATTCCTGCCTTGGTGAGTAAGGCCTGGACCAATGTTCTATCTACTTATGTATCCATATTATATCAAAGATTGATTTATCCAGCTGAAAATGTTACATAGGGTATATTATACCCTGCTTAAGCTATCTACAATGTATCACACGGCTAATCCCCTGTGTCCTAAATACTTGACAGAACCTGAGTCATTCCTGCATAATGATGTGGGCTTGTCCCAAGATCAAGAACTACTGGCAACAAGTTATTACTGCCATGGGTTTCATTGTGGGCAGAATGTCAGTGGCTACCATTTTTCTTTTGGGTTTCATGGATGGAATGGAGCTGCCAAAAGCCACTCAATTCTTTATTTTTACAGTTTTTTATATCCATAAAACCATTCTCTTATACTGCAAGCTCCAGACCCTCCTACTTTCTCCTGATGGAAATCACTGGTCAATTTGGTTACTCCTTTATATAAACCTATCTTTGTCACAATTGTGCTAAAAAAAGGAGAAAATTTGGTCTGGTTGACTGATGTAGTCTGCTAAATAGCTCCCCTTAATTCTTTGAATTTTCCTCCTCACTGCTAGAGAGTATTGTACTGCATGCTCCTTTACAAAGTCCTATACTTCTGTATGTCAACTGCCTGTGCAGAACTCACTGAGCCTGTTATATGTGAATAATATGGTATTGTTCTTTGTAGGACCATATCTAAAATGTCGCTGTATGCCATTCTGTAATCTTTTAATGTCAAATGTCTCTATTTTGTACTACGTATGTATGCATGAAGTAAAAAAAAACTCAATAAAACCTTACTGAATATGAACTGTAATCACTGGGATCTGCACCATGAACGCATGCTGTTGGGGATCCATTAGCATTTTTGCTATGAAGCCGTGTGATTTCTAGTTATGCCACTGGTTGAAGGGTTACTGCACTTTGCCTTACTAGAAAAATCCACATATGTTTAAATTTTGATATGTATATATATATGATCATCAGTGGCAGCACTTGCCAGTCATCAATATAAAAAACATACCAAAAAAACAAGCTAAGTAAAATATTGCCTTCAAAACCTGAAGTCTGAGCCACGCAAAGACTACAATGCTGTTGTTAATTTTTCTTGCTGTGTTTTTCCTATGTTGTCAGAGCCCATAGAAAGACTTGACACTGTAATCTGAACATTTTCCACTAAAAAAGCTGACACTTCACTTCTGCCTGACAATGGTGGAGCTTTCAGGATGCATATTTCCAGTAGAGCTATGATGAAGTACAATTGAAATAACTGTGTTGCATTAAAATGTCAGCATTTATATTACACAGGAGATCTGAAAAATCATGCTTCTAGTAAATCAAAGAAAATATATACTATACAAAACCAAAAGGTAAAGCAGTGCAATGTGTGCCTAAGAAAATTAATTATTAATCTCTCATGATAGTGATTCACTAAGACTTGTAATGTATTTGAGCTGGCTGGAAGGAATTCTGCTGGCTAATTCAATGACAGCATCACTGCACAGTCCATAGTCATAATTAAATATGCTTCATGCTGACATCAGGATATTGCATTAGGCTGATATTTTACTTAAATATAATTACAAACTGGCTTTATCTTTATGACATAAAGTTTATAGAACATTTGCTACATAGGCTCTCAGGGAACATAACTATAATTGGATGAACTATGAACATGTATGGGTCAATAGCCAGACATACCTATGACTGCAAGAATTCTCATAGCCAAATGTAAAGCTACAATAAAATAAAACTACACAATAGTACAATGAGTGTGATACTGTGAAGGGTCCAGACACTATAATCTTCTTTTGGTGTTAGAGCTCGTTGTGGCTTCATTTACACAATTTGAGGTCACATGGGGGGAGATTTAATAAAACTGGTACACATAAAATCTGGTGTGACTGTGCATAGTAACCAGTTTCCAGGTTTTATTGTCAAAATTTAATTGAGCAAGCTGACGTTAGAAGCTGACTAATTACTATGCAAAGCTGCTCCAAATTCTAGTGCATCAGTTTTAGTAAATCTCCCCCACTGTTGCCTTCTTGGCTTGACTACTGATGTAAACACAAATGACATGTGTTGGTATGGATAGGCCCATCTTATAGCAAAGGTATGATAAGGTTGAAATGCATACCTCCCATCTTTCTGAGATGAGAAAGAGGGACATCTTTTGGTGTAAAATATGTAGGTAAAGGACACATTCTTGTGATGCACCAGTGGACCATGAAAAATTGATAGTCAAAAGATTAGTGGTTTAACCCCCAAGTGTTTTTCTTTACCACTACTTTTTCCTTATACTGGCTGTTCCTACTAACAAGATCAATTATTTAGTGATTGGATGTACAGTTTACTGCAGTATATCACTTTGCATAACAAAAACTACAGGTCTATACATCAGACCAAAAAGAAGGACAAATGAGGAGAAAAGAGTGATGGATAGATTTGGTTAAAAAAAAAGGGACAGACCCTCCAAATCAGGCATGATTGGGAGTAGGGCCAAGGATAAGGGGGTATCACCAGGCCTCCTGTGTGGGGGCCCAGACCAACAGGGGGGCCCAGGCAGCTGGGTGAATAAGATGTGGGCAGGGAGAGCAATCGGGACAGTAGGGGGATAATTACTGGATCCGATCCCCTTTATGGTTCTCTCTGCAGCAGCTGAAAGCTGGCTTCTTCTCCTCTCCCTTGTGCTGGCTTTCAGCTGCTGCAGAGAGAGCCATACAGAAATTGGTTCCAGTAATTGCCCCCACCCTGGTGCACCCCTTACCCTTTACGTTTCCTCCTGCTGCCCAGGTCCCCTGTGTTCCCCCACCCCCACAGTGCTGCTGGCTTCCCATCAGCAGCTGCAAGAACACAATAGTATGCTTCAGGATGGAGAGTGGGGGAAGGGTCCAGTAAATATGTCACATTTACCAGCCCCTTCCTTTCCTGAATGAACACAATGAGTGGTCAGTACAGATCACTCACTATGTTCATTCATAACTGAAGCATAGTAAACTGTGTTTATTTTATGCTGGGGGCGGGGAACCTGACAAATTGGATGTATGAGGCCTGTGGTTTCTAACAGCAGCCATGGTTGGGAGCCATGGAAATGTATCAGCTGTTGCTGCCAACTTATTTTTGAAAGATGCAAGCTTTGGGGCTATCTCCATATTCTAGCATCGCTACTTAGTGAGTAAATAACTTGAAACAAGCATATGAAAGAGAAAGATCAGGATACTTTACTTGCAGGTTTCTGACTCATTAAACGGCGAAGTAAGAATAAGAATGTCAGTCTCTAACCCTGTACCCTAAATCATCAAAAGAGGCAGGTTTCCATATTTCAGCCCTGACAACTTCCTTTTAAGATCCAAATATATTGTGGAAAAACCATAACCACTGAATCTGTAACATAAATTAAAAAAACAAGAAAGGATTACACAATCTTCAGAAAATTCTTCAACTGACAAGTGTTTTTTTACATAGAGAGACCATATTGCTTCCCTGGTTTGGAAAGTAGTAATGAAATGCAAGCAGAGATAGCAATCACAATACTTATTTGCTTTGTAGGCCACTGTTAAATGTTCCTGTGTCATTGAGGACATACACAAGAGCAATGCTCACAGACATGCAGTACTGTACAGGGATTTCAGGGGGCTGCTGCCCTGTCCAAATTGCAGGCTCAGGGACTGTTGTCATTATTGCACCTTTTGTAGTAAATACTGTATATTGTCTATATTAGCTCACAATTCAGCTACCGCATGACCTAAAGCTAGGGGCATATTTTTAGAAGTGCAATTGTTACTTTATACTTGTGTACCTCACACTATAGGGAATCGTTTGTTCCAAGTGTGTAGCAACTGAGTGTTACTACTAGAGATTAATGACTAACAATTTTAATAGCGTGATAATTCTACCAAAAATCCCCCATGTAATCCCAGCCTAACACTAGCTGTTCACCTAAACATATACATATAGTAAAGCAGTATTAAACCCAAAAGTAAACATTTATAACAATGCAGCGTACCATGTCTTAGATATGATAGCTGCATTTGGTTTTTTTTTTAGACCTTCTTTCCTATATTTTCACCAGATGATTTATCCAGTATGTCTGTGTTTTTCAACAGAACAAAACCTGCCCATGTAGCAGTTAGAGGGTTGAGACAGCTTTTATTCATCTATGTAAAACCTTTATCCTAAAAAAGGACAAAACTATTTGCTGTAACTGCTTACAAAGTGTTAGATGGAGATAGTTGGAGTTTGGCTTCTGTCTGCTATTGGATCTAAATGTGCTAGTACATCCACTACTACCCTCCTTCCAGACTGACACTGCTGCTCTCCATAGGAGCCCTACATTCAGAGTGTAAACGCTCTAATACTGGCCAGATCACCAGGTTAAAACAGAAGAAAAAAGCCTAAAAAAAGAAAACGAATGCAGCCGCCACATTTAATGATTGATAGGTTGCAATATATTACATTTTTAGTTTTAGGTTTAATACAACTTTAAAGGCATGCTGCCAAAGCAATGAATTGCTATAGAAAAAAATAGTAACAGTGTAAACTGGAAAGCTGTAAACTTGCCCCAATCTTCCCATGATTTAAGACTGAGAACAGAAGAGAGCATATTCTAATGAATAAGTTATTTGAAGAATCTGGTCTATCATTTTGCTCAACCTTCTTACAGTTTACTGTTTCACATCCTATAGTACTGACAAATCAAGGCTATCTTAAGGGTAAAGAAACTAGAGCAGTAATCTTAGACATTCAAGGTCAGTAGCTCTCCCACCTACGTACAATAAACTGATTTTCTAAGCAAAGCTAGCACCATGGAGAGGCCATAGGAGGCAGTGCTTCCTATTCATTACTATGACTGCATTGTAATCTTCGGAGCAATTCAAACTTTGGAACTTTATTTTTTTGTGGCTCCATGTTTGAAATGAATACCAGAGTACCAGAGCGGCATTAGTCACTAAACAGAGTGTTACCAGGGCCTGTTTAGGAGGCTGCAGTTGTATTTCTAGACCTGCGCACATACTAAGGCCAATGTAGACATAAGCCAATTAACCTACCAGCATGTCTTAGGAATGCGGAAGGTAACTAAAGCGCATGGAGATTCTCAGAAATGAATTATGTGCCTCATAGAATATATTCTTCATAGTGTTTCCCATTATTTCTGCAATAGTAACTGAGCACCACTCGTTTCAACATCTGGTGCCAGCTCGTTTGCTAAGCATCTGTGAAGAGATGTGGACTCAACTATAACCCTACTACTTTCCAGCACACCACAATGGAACCATGCATTCACTGTAAGCACCATATTGTCTTTAGTAATGCTTGTTTAAAACATTTCTAATGTCATTACTCAATTTTTTATTTCTGCTTTAGGAGTAAGGTTTCAAAGAATGCTTAAATATGGTTTAAAAGATGGATGCTCAGCTTTTCGGCTAAAATGAATCTACAGCCAAATCTTTTTTTTCTAAACTCCACATATAAATGTGTCCTCATGGTATTATACCATATGCATGAAAGGAAACATTGTGATGTAGCTGGAGAGCAGCATATGGGGAATTGCAGTGTAGAAGATGAATAAGACAGCCCTTAAAGAAAAAATTCAAAGACAGTCAGAGAAGTAAGAAAAGAGTTATTTTTGAGGCAGGCAAGTGATCAAAGTCATATAATATGCAGGTAAATACAAGCACAGAATAATGATAATTTGCTGAGTTCAGAGAACCTCTTTAAAACTTATCTATAAAGGAGTGTTCAGAGCAAATGTCAAAATGAATCAAAAATAATACATGTCATAGAAGATGAAATCCAAATGACCCCAATTTTGGTCTTTTCAGAAATATATTATCGACAGGGAACCACATCATTGGGGCACCACAGAACTAGCACAATAATACATTTGGGTCAGACATTAAAAGGAAATCTACAATTAAATTAAAGTTTTAGACGTACAGTGCTCACCATAAATTACTACACCCCAACATGTTTGCCAGACAACCTTTACTTTCCTTTCAGAGTCAACATTTTCTATGGGACACTATACTACAAAATACTCCCACAAATGCGGGCCATTGATTGCAAACAAGATGTGTTAATTTGCACACACTAAAAAGTATTTTTCCTAACAAATTCATGCAAGACCATGTTGCAAAAACGAATATACCCCGATGAACATTTTAAGAGCAAAGCTAAATTTAAAACAACAAAATCCTAATTGACCAGAATTCAACTACAGGTGAGTCCAATTATTCATTAAACAGGTGTCCAGCAGACAGTTGATTATAAAAGGGTGTTACTTAACAAAGAAAACCCCTTTCCATTTCATCCTGTCAACAATGGCACCACATGGAAGAGAAATATCTGCACAAGAAAGGTGAAGGCTACAAGAAGATCAGCAAAGCTTCACTTATCAGTCAGAATACTGTAGCAAAAGTGACACAAAAAATTTAACAAATGTGTAACTGCAACCATCTCACAGAGATGTCCAGGCCATCCATGGAAGTTAACACCTTGACAGGAGCATCTTCTCATGAGAAGGGTTGAAGAAAATCGGCATGCAAGTTCACCGCAGTTAGCTAAAGAAGTAGAAAGCCAAACTGGGGTGATTGTTTCTCGTGACACAATACGGTGTACACTGTGGAGGAATGGCATGTATGGGTGTCACCACAAAGGAAGCCTCTCCTAAAGCCCATGCACAAAAAAAGCCCGCCTAGAATTTGCCAGGGCCCATGCTGAAAAAGAAGACAACTACTGGAACTCTGTTCTCTGGAGTGATGAGATCAAGATGTTTTTGGAACTGATGGCTTCAAAACTGTATGGCATCGCAAAGGTAAGGAGTACAAAGAAAAATGCATGGTGGCTACAGTGAAACATGGTGATGGCAGTGCCCTTCTGTGGGGCTGCATGAGTGCTGCTGGTGTCAGGGAGCTGCATTTCATTGATGGTATCATGAATTCAAGATCTACGGCTCTATATTGAAAGAGAAGATGCTACCATCGCTCCGTGCCCTTGATCGTTGTGTACTTTTCCAACATGACAATGATTCAAAACACATCTAAGCCCACTGTTGCATTTCTGAAAAAGGATAGGGTGAAAGTGATTCAGTGGCCAAGTATGTCTCCCGATATGAACCCATTCGAACACCTATGGGGAATTCTGAAGAGACAAGTTGATCATAACTCTCCATCCAGCATCCAGGCTCTAAAAGAGGTTGTTCTTGAAGAATGGAAAAAGGTAGATGTTGCAATATGTCACCAACATGTTCATTCCATGCCTAGAAGACTTGGTGCTGTCCTTACAAATCATGGAGGTCATACAAAATACTAGATGTAGTGGTTTTTGTTGTGGGGTGTATTCATTTTTGCATGAATTAATTGGTGTAAAACGGAAGATTTTGTAATCTAAGTTATATTATTAACTTTACTTTCATGTAATGAGCTAAACAAATGTTCTGTAAAACTCAATTTTGTCTAAATTTTGCAAATTGTTCTTGTGTTCATTACAACTTTAGTTTTCTTACTCATGCAAAGTGAATCACTTACAATGTGAAGGTGAGAACTGAGACTCATCTTGATGATCCAACTCCTGAGTGTGTGTCCACAAATACACACTGCTTGGCTCAGCCAAGTCCCCCACTCGCTCTTCACAGGACTTGTGGCCTATGTCTCTATGGCTCCTGGTGAGTCTCCTGTGAAACTAGGAAGAAGGAGCAGTGCTGCTGCAGATGGGACAGCACTGGATCAGTGGAGGAGTCAGGTAAGTGTTTAGGTGGTGGGAGCACAAGTAGTGGGACTTTTTAAATCTTAATGCAGAGAATTCTCTGCTTTGCCTGAATGCCAGGTGATGCTTCCTTGTAGTGTCAGAGTGTGCTGCTAAACTCCACCCACACATTCCTATTGGACCATCACTATGATAAATAACCTTGCAGGCCAATAGGAATGTGTGAAAAAGAGGTGGTGGCAAGCTTCAGCACTATGACAAAGTTCTGAAGCTTTGCCCAAGTAGAACATCTACAACTTGGTAAATTAGGGGATAATGGTACGTACCTCTGGGTATCTGTGGTTCAACACTATTTAGTTTTCTTAAAGTGACAGGGTCTTTTTAAAGCAATATATGTCTTATTTTCCTGTAAACCTAGTGGGCTAAAATGTAATTGTGGGACAACTGCTATCTAGGCTCCATTGGGTGGTCTAAATCCAAAAGACCACAGTCTACATGACATATTCCTGCAAATTAAATCACTTACCATACAAATGTGCATATGAGAATTAAGACTCATCTTGCTGAATCAAATATTCATTTTTCTAAATAGACTCTTCCACTTTAACAATACTGAAAGCTGCAGACATGTAAGAAGTACAGGTATGTATATTTATCAGCTTTTGATTTGCCTGAAATTCCAGATGATGCTTCCTGGTAGTGTTGGAAGCAACACTGTCTAACTCCACTCACCCATTCCTATTGGCCCATCTCTGTGACAGACTACCTTGCTGGCCAATAGGAATGTGTAGGAGGAAAAGAAGGGGAAGCAAGCTTCAGCCCTATGAGGAATTTCTGAGGCTTTGCCTAAGTAGAGTATTCGGTAGTTGTGGAAAAGTGCTAATTCACACATATGTGGTGCGGATTGAAGCTGAGGTTCCACAGCTAATTGACACAGTAGCTGTTCACCGGTTCAGATCAGGTTTACATCAGGTTCAGGGGACAGGATCAGCTCAGGATTTTATCCTGTTCACACGTCAGGCTTACATCAGGTTCAGGACAGGATCAGCTCAGGATTTTAACCTGTTCACACATGTCAGATTTATATCAGGTTCAGGACGGGATCAGCTCAGGATTTTATCCTGTTCACACATGTCAGGCTTACATCAGGTTCAGGACGGGATCAGCTCAGGATTTTAACCTGTTCACACATGTCAGGTTTACATCAGGTTCAGGACAGGATCAGCTCAGGATTTTATCCTGTTCACACATGTCAGGCTTACATCAGGTTCAGGACAGGATCAGCTCAGGATTTTAACCTGTTCACACATGTCAGGTTTACATCAGGTTCAGGACAGGATCAGCTCAGGATTTTAACCTGTTCACACTTGTCAGGCTTACATCAGGTTCAGGACAGGATCAGCTCAGGATTTTAACCTGTTCACACATGTCAGGCTTACATCAGGTTCAGGACAGGATCAGCTCAGGAATTTAACCTGTTCACACATGTCAGGTTTATATCAGGTTCAGGACAGGATCAGCTCAGGATTTTATCCTGTTCACACATGTCAGGTTTATATCAGGTTCAGGACAGGATCAGCTCAGGATTTTATCCTGTTCACACATGTCAGATTTAGAAGCGGTTCCCATAGCCTTTCAAAAGCCTTTAATCTGCACCTGAACTGGACCGCACTGCTCAGAAATCGTACATGACTCTTTTTTAAACCGCACAGCATCCGCACCTCTAGTGCACCGGACATATGTGAACAGGCACCACAGTAAGCAATGTTATTTCACATGTCATGCGGATTGGATGCGGTTCAAACCACATCCAATCTGCAAAAATGTGAATGGGAACTAATGAATGTAGCTGCTGGTACATACCTTTGGGTGCCTGCAGTTAACATCCCTCAGTATTCCTGACATGATAGGGTCTCTTCAAGGCAATATACATCTTTTCTTGTAAACCCAGTAAGCTAAGGTACAGTTTTAGGACCACTGCTATCTAGATCCAACTGGGTTTCCTAGATCCAAACGACCACAGTCTACATAACATATTATACACAGGCATAGTTACACATACACAGCTCATTCATTTTAATAGAAGTATACACACTTTTCTAACCATTTCAACATAAAGTCAGCTGATCCTTAAATGCCTTTTCTAACACAGATCTTGGAACATAACAGAAGGTTTGTAGTAGTGGTATACATTTTTTTTTACCTCTTAACTAATTAAAACCATTGTGATTGCTTCCTGCACAACAGCATGAACTACCAAAATACAATACTTGTGAAACTCCAGGTTTGATTGACTCTTCGCATAGCATTTGTCTCCTAGCCACAGTACTCCAATCACCATGGCAACACATCCTTCATTCAGTCAAGCAGATTTCAAAATATTTCACAATACAATTAACCTTCCACATAGCATTCTGATCTGGAAAAAAAAATGGAACCTATACCAAAATTGTAGGAAATGTCTCAAATCACATCAATATAATGTATACGCTTATTTGTAACTTCTAGGTATGTATGATCATGATTACTTCCTTTACCTTGAAGATCTCTGGGGTGTGTTGTACTTATTGGAAAGCTGATAAATACCTCATTCATAACCTATATGAATATATATATATATATATATATAAATGTATATTGTATACATATACCTCACAAGCCTTTCCTTGAACAAATCAACAGAAACAAGTACATGTTGCAGAGAAATACTGAATCACAGCGAGCAATATTTGAAAAAGTCTTCTTCACCTTCTTTGCTCTAGTTAAATCAGTAATATAAATGAATTCAGGTTTCTAAATGAATCCATAAAACTCATGGATTTTTGCTGTAAGCAATACTAATGTGTGTTCACATTCGGCTCTAGCAGCTGATCTGATCTTATGACCATGACATATAGTAAGTAATGTGTTGAAGCATTATAAGGAGGAAACATTGAATCACAAAATAATCTGCGAGTAATATTTAAATAAACAGTCTTCTTAGCCTTCTCTGCTCTAGTTAAATCAGGCAGAACACTAATATAAGCTCATTTAGATTTCTAAATACATTGATAAAACTCAGGGATGTTGCTGTCAGCAATATTAATGTGTGTTCACATTCAGCATTAGCAGCTGTCCTGTTCCTATGACATTTGTAGTAAGTAATATTTTGATGCATTATAAGGAGGAAACATTGGATCACAAAGTGATCAGCAAGCAGTATTTAAATAAAATGTCTTCTTAACCTTATCTTCTTTGATTAAATCAGATAGAACAATAATATCAGCTAATTCAGATTTCTAAATAAACCCATAAAACTCAGGGATGTTACTGTCAGCAACACTAAAATGTGTTCACATTCAGCACTAGCAGCTGATCTGCTCCTATGACATATAGTAAGTACCATGATGAGGCATTTTAACACTTGCTATTCATTCTCCTGTTGAAATCACAGCAGTGTCCTTCCATGACTTATTACGCATCATCATTAACAGTCCCCCTGCTTTGCCCTTTTTACAAGTATCATTCCTTCCCCTGTCTCATTGGCAATGGGTGATAATTAGCACCAACCTATGTTAAAGACACAACAGGACAAGTTTGAATTTATTTTGATGTTTTAATGATTTTTCTAAAATCAGAAACACGAGATCAGTTCCATACAGCTGCCACCTTTGAAGTCAGCCCTGGGACTTTTGACAGGTTGGTCCTGAGACTGTCAGCTGTCACTGGTCACTGACACAAAGGAGCGCTTCAGGAGCCCGGCGGACTAGATCAGCACCCGGCAGTGTGGACAGCTCCAGAGGAGCCGGCAGTGGATCAGCACCGGCAGTGTGGACAGCTCCAGAGGAGCCCGCAGTGGATCAGCATCTGCAGTGTGGACAGCTCCAGAGGAGCCGGCAGTGGATCAGCACCGGCAGTGTGCACAGCTCCAGAGGAACCGGCAGTGGATCAGCACCGGCAGTGTAGACAGCTCCAGAGGAGCCGGCAGTGGATCAGCACCGGCAGTGTGGACAGCTCCAGAGGAGCCGGCAGTGGATCAGCACCGGCAGTGTGCACAGCTCCAGAGGAGCCGGCAGTGGATCAGCACCGGCAGTGTGGACAGCTCCAGAGGAGCCCACAGTGGATCAGCACCGGCAGTGTGGACAGCTCCAGAGGAGCCGGCAGTGGATCAGCACCGGCAGTGTGGACAGCTCCAGAGGAGCCCGCAGTGGATCAGCACCGGCAGTGTGGACAGCTCCAGAGGAGCCGGCAGTGGATCAGCACCGGCAGTGTGGACAGCTCCAGAGGAGCCGGCAGTGGATCAGCACCGGCAGTGTGGACAGCTCCAGAGGAGCCCGCAGTGGATCAGCACCGGCAGTGTGGACAGCTCCAGAGGAGCCGGCAGTGGATCAGCACCGGCAGTGTGCACAGCTCCAGAGGAGCCGGCAGTGGATCAGCACCGGCAGTGTGGACAGCTCCAGAGGAGCCGGCAGTGGATCAGCACCGGCAGTGTGGACAGCTCCAGAGGAGCCCGCAGTGGATCAGCACCGGCAGTGTGGACAGCTCCAGAGGAGCCCGCAGTAGATCAGCACCGGGAGTGTAGACAGCTCCAGAGGAGCCCGGGGGGAGGATCTTCTTACCTGTCTCCAGGTTCAGGGAAATCCTAGCCTCAGCCAGATAAGGGGTGTCACTTTTTGACCGGACTCTTCTGATGGGTCGCCGATCAGTCTCCTCCTCTGAAGATGCCGCCATTAAGGGGTGCACGGTATACAGGGTCGCCCGGCGAGCTAATAGAGTGGGTCAATCAAAACCAAAAAAAAAAAAGAAAAAAAGGGGGGGACAAGGAAGAGAAGAAGGTCCAAGGAGGAGGGGGAGAGGGGAGAGAGGAAAAGACCAATACATAGGAAGAGAAAGAGAGAATAGTGGGGGGAGGGGAGAGAAAAAAGGCAGAAAGAGAGAGCAGAAGGGGAGGAGGGAAAAAGAGAAAATACGTTAAGGATTTGAATGTAGATGGGAACAGGAGGAGAGCAGCAATGAGCAGGAGGTGAGGAAATCCCTCCCCCAGCTCAGCTCCAACAGCAGACCCACTTGTCACAGCTCACCATTGCACCCTCATCCCTCTGCTGGCCATGCAAGGGTTAATGTCTGAGCAGAGGAGCTGCATGGCAGCAGAGGGTTAATGCTGAACCTTCCATGACAAAGCTGATCGTCTGAGCTGGGTAGTAAGGCACACAGATACACTGCATGAATGGACACACTGTGACAGCAGGGGATGCTGCTGGACACATTACAGACACACCAGCAAGCAAGAAGCATGCCTCTCCAGGAAGCAGGACAATCACAGGCTGACTTATATGAGGAGCCTCAGTGTTCAGTTGCATGGCTAATAATGGCTTCCTATTCAAGTCATAGCCAGAAATAGCTGTAATGTTTGTGGCTACTTGTCATACATTTTACTAGCTGATATTCTGTAATAAAGAAATGCAGAGCTATTTAACAATGGCTACAATGGTTTACTGTTCTGTATTCAGTTCCTTACTGAATAAATATGGACATAGCTGTATTTTATAAAAATCAGAAATGGAAATAGTAGGTATTAAACCAGTGTGCTGGTGTTCATTTTGCACGACCATGCTGCAAAACATGGATTGAAAAAATATTGATAAAAATAACATACAAATAATAATAACAACAATAATAGTAGTAGTAGTAGTGATAATAAGTAGTAATATTTACACAAGAATACATCTAAAGAATATCTTGGCTAAAAGATATGTGAAGGTTGCCCATGCTTACCTCCCTCTGAAAATGCTACTTGCCTGGTGGTCATACTGTTTCTTTCAAGCATATCTATACCCAAAAACAAAAATTAATTTGATTGCAGCTTACCAATCCCTAAATGTGGTGGTTGCATTTGTTTAGGATCTTTTCTCCATTATTTATACCTGGTGATCCAGCCAGTAATACAATTCCTAATGAACACATGAAACCAGAGCTCAAATCAGTGGCAGACTGACCATTTGGAAACTCAGGCACTGCCCGAGGGCCAGGGGTCAGTAGGGGGCCCCATGAGATGCCCCTGGTACCTTTTCCATAGGTTTTTTTGAGTTTGGGAAAGGACACAGGGGCCCCATGATCCCCTATTGCCCAGGGCCCCCATGAGTTGTCAGTCTGCCCCTGGCTCAAATCTTCATGCAGACTAAGATAACTGAAACTGTCATTTGTAGAGGTGCAGCCCTTAAAGATCGGGAACTCTTGACACTAGTGAACAAAAGCAAAACATTCATGCAATAACGTAGTAAACCAAGAATTTATTATAAAGCATAAAAATGCATACTCACAAACCAAAGGGGGATAAAAACAGAGAAGAGTCCATAATAACAGTCCAAAGTGACGATAGACCCTTAGTAAGATAACCTAATGTGTTTCGGGAGACTAACTCCCTTCATCAGAGCTCATACAATTCCTGTCTAACCCTAGATTCACACCTAAGCATTTTCCACAGCATTTTGCATAAACGCAGTACAGTCCATTTAACATGATTTCCTATGGGACACGTTCACATCTCCACGTTTTCACCCAGGTTCATTTTTTTGAATGGGTCAGGGCCTTTTTTGAATGCAAAAAGTTGAATTTTTGGTTCCATAGACTTCAATGGAAATGCTGCAGAAAAGCATGTAGTGCATTTTTGCTGCACTTTTTCTGCGTTTTGCGTTTTAAATCTGCCTAGTAACTGAATGTGGGAGCAACAGAGACACCTTTGGACTTAACTAAAAAATTAAAGCCAAACTCCAGCTAACAGTTTTCCAGCAATTACAGTTTAAAAGCTGATTATTGTAAACACCCCAGTCATTGGTAAATGGTTTGTCTCACCCCTGTAACTGCCACTTTTGCTGGACAGCTTGGTCTGATAAAGAAAGTTCAAACCAAAAAGACTTACTGGCTAAATCACCATATGAGGATAAAAGAAGTACAACCCTTATGCAGCCACCACATCTAAGAATTGATAAGTCACAATACATTACGTTTTTGTGGGTTAATGATACACTTTAGCTTTAATTTTTGGTCCTTAAACCAGAACTATTATGAACTGACTTATCTTGACTCTGACTTTACTGGCTGCATGCTTGTTCCTGACCAGTGACCATGTAGTGACATTAAGGGGTTTATTTACTAAAGCTGGAGAGTGTAAAATCAGGATCACTTCTGCATAGAAACCAATCAGCTTCTAACCTCAGCTTGTTCGATTAAGCTTTGGCGATAAAACCTGGAAGCTGATTGGTTTCTATGCAGAAGTGAGCCTGATTTTATACTCTCCAGCTTTAGTAAATAATCTGGTAATTGACAAAATATTAAAGCCTGGGTCAGTCAGGCAAATAGCATTTTCAGCCCACATATTTGCAGCAGTACAGGTTTCTTTTATGCTATTTTGATATAAGTTACACAACCTCTGTCTGCTTTGTTCTTCATTGTAAAGTGCATTCTGTATTGCAACAGGCACTAAGATAGACTGATAAGTAGCAATCAGCTGCTGGGAGGCTGCTGTGGCAATAGAAGAAAAACACTGAGAGGCACCTTTGTTTGAAGAACCAGCATAGAAGTATCTGTGCATGAGTGTATATTTACTGTTTTATACAAAAATGACACACAAATGATATAATAAGATGATCACAAACATATGTATTGTTTACTTGAAGGAAGAAATGCATGTAAATAAATCTATGACTCTTGAAAAGCATGTACTATCTAATACATTACCCAGTTATAGCACAAATTAGCAGCAATCCTAACAACACAAACAAAGGCTTATTGACAAGACAATAGCTACATTGGTAAAAAAATAAATGCATAATCAGGTAAACACAGCTAAATATGTGCTGTATCACATCACAGACAAGCTTGGCTTAAAACACCAAAATGTGCTCTTTTTGGTCTGTTAAATAGATAATTGGAAGATTTTTTAAAGCTGTTTGATACAGTAAGTGCCCAAAGTACCTGTAAATCTTGTGCTGTTATCATTTTACATTTTTCCCAGACATCTCTGCTCTATGGTATGGAGTTGAGGGGAAGAAGACGTGTTCTGTAGTCCTAGCACACTCCCTGCTCTAGGGTGACATTGTTGACCTCCCCATTCAGAAAGGTGAGGGACCATGCCTTGAGGCTCTAGGACAGGATGTGTATTGCTGGCAAGTTTACCAGGTAAAAATACAGCCTAAAAAAAGAAACTTAAACTACACCATCCAAGGACTGCAAAAATAAATAAATAAATATAAATATATATATATATATATATATATATATATATATGCCAGAAAAAGTATTTTCTGCAGTCATTTGCATAAAATGTGATATGATCCTCAGTCACAAAGTCACAACTATAGACAAACACAATGTACTTAAGCTGATAACACACAAACAATTCTAATGTCTTATGTCTTTATTGAACACACCCATTTAACATGTACAGTGCTGGAGGAATACGTAAGTGAACCTTTGGAGTTAATAAGAGAGATATTTGGCACACTAAGGGGAAAAAGACCAGATGTATTATTTGATGGCTAGTAAATAAACCACACAAGTATACTGCTAAGTGATAATCCAACAATGCTTGACTCAATGGCAGCCGATTCAAAAAGAGCTAGATGAGACTCTGTGTGAACCATAAAAAAAAAGAGAAGCAGTACCATCTAAGTGCAGCAATAAAAACAAATAATTTATTTCCGCAAAATTGGCAACTCACAATAGTAGGCAAATGAGAGCTTCTTAATTTGGTGTCAACCGCTGTGCAGCTCCTGTCCAGTCCCACTGCAGGCAGATCTCCAATGCACTGCTGCTGTACTTGGAGCTGACATCACTGCCACCCACCCTCTGGATCCACACTGAACAGGAAGTACTGGGAGTCACCAGCAAAGCCAAGGACAGTGTATTGGAGACTTGCCTGTAGCGGGACCATACCAGAGTTGACACCAGTTTAACAAGCACTCATTTGACTACTATTGTGAGTTTCCAATTTTGTGGAAATAATTATTTGTTTTTATTGCTGCACCTAAATGGCGCTGCTTCTCTTTCCCTGCAGTTAATAGCTGGCTGAACCTCCTTTGGCAGCAATGACTTCAAGCAAGTGCTTTGGGTATCTCTGGATCAGACTTGCACAGCCAAAATATCCTACAGGATAATGTCAGTGGCTGCCTGCCAGATGAAGATTAGTAGAAGTTGGGTGACGCAGCAGTACAATGACCTTAAGAATCAAAGTAAATCCACCATAGACTGGCTTCAGTAAAAAAAAAAACAAATACGCATTTTGGAGTGGCCCAATCAGAGCTCAGACCTTAACCCCATAGAGTTGCTATAGAATGGACTCAAGAGAGATGTTCACACCAGACATCCTATAAATGTGTCTGCTCTGAAACGGGTTTGTAAAGAGGAATGGTGAAAAATTCCTCCTTAACGTTGTGTAGGTCTGATCCAGAGCTTCCAGACATGCTTGTTTGAAGTCATTGCTGCCAAAGGAGGTTTGACCAGCTCCAAGGATTTACTTACTTTTTCCTCTAGCACTATAAATGTGTAATGGGTGTGCTCAATAAAGACATGAGAAATTGGAATAATATGTGTGTTATCAGGTTAAGCATAGTGGGGCTTATTTACTAAAACTGGAGAATGCAAAATCTGGTGCAGCTCTATATAGAAGCCAATCAGGTTTTATTGCCAAAGTTTAAGTGAACAAGCTAAAGTTAGAAGTTGATTGGCTACCATGCACTGCTGCACCAGATTCTAAGTGAGCCAGTTTTAGTAAATTTACCCCATTGTGTTTGTCTATTGATGTGACTTAGATGAGGATGAGATTACATTTTATGGCAAAATACTGTAGAAAACTAGTCAATTACTTGTTCATGCTACTGTAAATATGTTGCTCTTGGGTTAAGATACACTTTAATATCCTTGTTATATTGGCAACGAAAATATGTTGTGCAAACTAAGCAAAAAACAAGGGAGGAAGGGAAGGATAGCAAGCTGCTATCAACGGTTAGTATAACTCTGACTTGTTGTACCCAACTGCACTCTTAACACCGTGCCATACTATTACTCAAAATCAATTTCCAAAATGTGTCTGCCAAACCATCACTATAGTAAAGCAGAATAAGTAGATAGTGTGAGTGAAGACCAACCATAACTGTGCTTTATGTGGCCATTTTGTGACATATTTGATGTCCAAACCTATTAGATATTACATGTAGTAATGTTAAGGCATAGAAATATTGTTTCACCATTTTTTTTTCATTGCACCTCCTGGGATCAGGTCTCTGCAGACTTGGTGTACATATTGCCATAACAATCTACTAATTGGTCTGCTATATACTACAGTATATCTTGAAGATTATTTGTAGACATTTCCTGGATTTTTCAGTATTCAAACAGCCTAAAGTGGAATCAATCTGTGCCATGATGATCCAAAGAAACTGGTATGATTTCAGTTTTGCAGCTAAGGTAAAAAGTATATTCTGACTGCTATGGGCTCCATTTACAATTGGTATTCTGCTGAATAAGTTCTCTCTTTGTTCTTCTCTTTAGGGGACCTGGACATTCAGGAGGGATTATACAGAAGAGGACAATTGGAATGGAAGGTTTATCTTTTGAAAGATTTCTTGGTGAAGCTTGTTGTTATGTCAGTGGTGGGTTTACAATGATATTACATTTCCAGGGACACTGTGTCACTGAAGTGAGTTTGGAGGGGGGGGCAATGATGTGCACAGGAGATGGAGGGAGAATTATTTTCAGGGACACTACTCAGCTGCAGTGGGACTAGTGAGAATAATAATACCAGATACATTGTTTAAGGTGATTCTGAGCCAGCTATGGAAGCATGACACAAAGGCATTACCATGGTGACTGAGTAGGAAGGGAGGCAGTGCCAGTTATTGGGTCATTGCTGATCTAGGAATGGGAGGGGTGACATTTCCTAGGACCATTATACACAGACAGCAATCAAAATATAACAGGGGTTCTAACACATTTATGCTCTATTCAAAACCAAAAAAGAAAAAATTAGCATAAATACACTTTAATTATTTTTAAAATATAAATTAAACAATAACACGTATAGGACCCATTCATATGAGTGTGCAGCCCCATACAGAATGAAGTGACATTTGTCTACTTTTTCGTACTGGCTCTATGCAGGCATCTTAAGTAAATGGATATGCATCCGCTGTATAGAATCATGCACAAGCGAGTCTCACAGGTATGCAGGGACAGGTGCGCAACCCTGGTCGCACATTCTCTTCATCATGGCCTATACACCTGTCAAACTTGGCTCTCTTGGTGAGTCTGTACAGCCAATGCATACCCATTCAATGATACAGGCTGTTTACATGCAGCTACGTGCTAGTACAAAAAGATACAGTGCATCCAGAAAGTATTCTCAGCGCTTAACGTTTGCCACATTTTGTTATGTTACAGCCTTGTTCCAAAATGCATTAAATTCATTTTTTTCCTCAACATTGTACAAACAAAATGGAAGAAGTTTGGAACTACTAAGAATCTTCCTAGAGTGGGCCGCCTGGCCAAAATGAGCGATCAAGTGGCCTTAGCCAGGGAGGTAACCAAGCAACCGATGGTCACTCTTAACCTCCCTAGCGGTCTGATTATGTACATATTTTTTGCTCAAAGCGGTACATTTTTTTGCATGGAAATATGTATTTTTTTTATTGTAGGCCTGTAATTTTTAGGAATAACTCACTGAAATCTGTCCAAACAAGAGTCTAGTAAACATCCCGGGTATGATAAAACTTGAAACACGAAATCATAAATGATAATTTAATAAATAATCATAAAAATAATAATATAATAATAATAAATGTAATTCAATAATATAATCAAACCAAAAACACTGAAATTTGAAATATAGCGCCAAGTTCGCACATCACCGAGCAAAGTCGCAAAATCGTTTTCAGTGTCTGATGACGAATTTCCCCACGAATCATTATCACTCAATTCTGCAAGTAGTTCTAATTTACTATCGCTGTTCTCTAGCTGGTCTAAAACCGCTTTTGACCTAAAGGGACGCTTTTTGGACGCCATGGACGTTTCTCAGTTTTCAGGTAGAAAGAACAGTAAAAATGCAGGCAGGGCACAGGACAAAGCACTCGGGACAAAATGTATGTGAAATGGTTTGATACAGTAATGTTTTACTATGTGAATTTAGTGATTTTAGTGAATGTCACTTTTTGTCATTTTCAAATTTCCCGCCGTTCCGTCCCCCGTACATCCCGATGCTCGCAGGAGACGGATCCCAGATGACAAATGCCGGGTCCGCCGAAGGACATTACAGGGGACACTGCAGGAGGGACATCGCGGGAGCACAGGACAAGTTAAGTGATCGAGGGATCACGGAGCAGCGCCGCATGGTATCCCCGAGTGTAGCTCGGGGTTACCGCTTGTGGTACTGAAACTTTACCCCGAGCTACACTCGGAAATACCGTCAGGGAGGCTTCAGAGCTCCAACGTTTCTCTGTGGAGAGAGGAGAACCTTCCAGAAGAACAACCATCTCTGCAGCACTCCACCAATCAGGCCTGTATGGTAGAGTGGCCAGACGTAAGCCATTCCTCAGTAAAAGGCAAATGGCAGCCCACCTGAAGTTTGCCAAAAGGCACCTGAGGAACTCTCAGACCATGAGAAACAAAACTCTCTGGTCTGATGAAACAAAGATTGAACTCTTTGGTCTGAATGCCAAGCGTCATGTCTGCAGGAAACCAGGCACCGCTCACTACCTGGCCAATATCATCCCTACAGTGAAGCATGGTGGGGGCAGTATCATGCTGTGGAACTGGGAGACTAGTCAGGATTGAAGGAAAGATGAATGCAGCAATGTACAGAGACATCCTTGATGAAAACCTTTTCCAGAGCGCTCTGGACCTTAGACTGGGGCGACGGTTCATCTTTCAACAGGACAATGACCCTAAGCACACAGCCCACATAACAAAGGAGTTGCTACGGGCCAACTCTGTGAATGTCCTGGAGTGGCCCAGCCAGAGCCCGGATTTGAACCCGATTGAACATCTCTGGAGAGATCTGAAAATGGCTACGCACCGATGCTCCCCATCCAACCTGATGGAGCTTGAGAGGTACTGCAAAGAAGAATGGGAGAAATTGCCCAAAAATATGTGTGCCAAGCTTGTAGCATTATACTAAAAATGACTTGAGGCTGTAATTGGTGTTAAAGGTGCTTAAACAAAGTATTGAGCAAAGGCTATGAATACTTACTGTATGTACATGTGTTTTTTTTTTTATTTTTAATAAATTGCAAAGATTTCAAAATGAACTTATTTCACATTGTCATTATGGGGTATTGTTTGTGGAATGTTGAGGAAAAAATTAATTTAATGCATTTTGGAATAAGGCTGTAACAACAAAATGTGGCAAAAGTTAAGCGCTGTGAATACTTTCTGGATGCACTGTAAATAACCAGCATTTCACACTGTAGTTCTGCGTCCATGTGAATGAGCTCATAATGTCATCAAGAAAGGCTTAAGTTTATGCATCATTGATTAGTATTGTGACAAATGTCTGAGAGCAGTATACATTAGGGCCTATTCACACTTGTGGTGTGCAGTGCCATTCATTGTCAACAGCATCCCAATGCACTGTAAAGTAGACAGCAATGCAGAATGCATCACAGCACAACACAGCATACATACCCTGCATTGTGGTGCACTGCATTGCTAAAAAGAGTCACGTGAATTCTTCTATCCTTTGTGGTTCGTTGGCAGCCTAATCATATTGACAGGTGGCCTTAGCACATTCTAACAATGGTTTATGGGTGAATCCGGTCTCACTGAACTAAGTAACCTAAAGTAACCTAAAGAACAAATTCAGGCAACAAAGATGAGCTGCTCTAGCGAACTAATGATAGCCAGCAGAAACTATAACTGTACTTAGGCACAACTCTGGGTTACGTTTCTTATTCCAAAATGTCCCAGTGGGGGAGATTAAAAAAAAAACATTTCTGGCTGCAGTACTTGGTTACCCACAGGATGTTCCCAGTCTTCAGGGTTGAATAATGGCCAGTGACACCCAACATGGAAGATTGTGAGTGCAGGTTGTCATAGTTCCGCTCCTTAGTGTGCAGTCCTGCACTCACAGTGTACTGATACAGAGAGCTGCATCGAGGACTTCTCACTGCTGGAGAAGACTGAAAAAGAAAAGGGATCTGCACATCATGTGACTGGCCTGACGACTTTGGAATTGCTCAACATTATTACAAAATACTGCCATTCTGGGTGGGGGAGTATGAAAGCTAGAGCTGCACTCCCTAAGCTGAAGCACTGGACTTTCCCTTGGCGAACTCATGTCCAATGAAGGGTTATGGGCGCTGCAGTGTATATATTGTACACGCAGGGCTATGGGCACTGCATTGTACTTGATGACATTAGTGAACCTGCGACTGCCAGAGTGTAGGGGAGAAGAGGCTGCAGGGACCAGACTAGCAGCATGGAGGGAGCCTAAAAGAGCAGATGATCAGCTAAGTAAAAGTGCCTTTTGTGGTATCCTAGATTTTTTTAAATGGCACTAACAGTTACATTTTTTGGACAAGCTTTTATGAGCCAAAGCTATCGAAGAAGTACGGGTTGGACCTCAAAAGAAGGTGTCCTGAAAATGTACCTGCTATTGCAAAAAAAGTATCATGGGCAGTACTCAATTGTGTTGTTACACATGTAATTCAGCTAAAATCACTTTAAAGTAGTTCTAAAGTCACTAAGACAAAAAAAAGAGTCCCAGTGATTGTACTACCACCTGTGCAGGGGCGGACTGACCATTTGGAAACTCGGGCACTGCCCAAGGGCCCGGGGTCAGTAGGGGGCCCCATGAGATGCCCCTGGTACCTTTTCATAGGCTTTTTTGAGTGTGGGCAAGGACACAGTGGCCCCATGATCCCCTATTGCCCGGGGGCCCCATGAGTTGTCAGTCCGCCCCTGCACCTGTGTCCAACACTTACCTGCTGTCAGTTCTTATTTGTCTTTGTGGTCTGAATAGTGAGTATTTTTTACTAACAATGTAGTCATTGGGTACAATTTAACAGCAACATAGAGGGGGATATTTGCTTGGAGAGTACAAAATTTGGTGCAGCTATGCACAGAAATCAATCAGCTTCCAGGTTTTATTACCAAAGCTTAATTGAATAAGCTGAAGTTAGACGCTGATTGGCTACCATGCACAGCTGCACCAGATTTTGCACTCTCCAGTTTTAGTAAATCTCCCCCAAACACATTTTTTTTTTGCCGTAGCATTGTATTGCTGTCTGTGCCATCCCCATTGAAGATTTCCCCTCACTTCCTGTTTCAATGCTAATATTTCCAATGGGGCAGAAAACAAGCAGAAATCTCCCCAACTATGCCACAGACAGGAATTGGTTATTTTCAAATGATAATACAAAGTAAAAGCATTGTTGAAATAATTATTGGTAGGATAAACTGTTTATTTTTTTACATATCTTCAGGGTTGTGGCAGGGATGTGTCTATAGCCTAAATATTTTATTTTGAAAGGGTTCCAAAGCTTTCTCATGTCAGAAAGTTGAGAGATACTCTATATTGCCAAAAGTATTGGGACACCCCTCCAAATCATTGGATTCGGGTGTTCTAATCACCTTAATTGCTACAGGTGTATAAAATCAAGCACCTAGGCATTCAGACTGCTTCTGCAAACATTTGTGAAAGAATGGGTTGCTCTCAGGAGCTTAGTGGTGCTTTCAAGCGTGGTACCATGATAGGTTGCCACCTGTGCAGTAAGTCCATCCATGAAATTTCCTTGCTGCTAAATATTCCACAGTCAACTGTTAGTGGTATTATAACAAAGTGGAAGCAACTGGGAACAACAGCAACTCAGCCACAAAGTGGTAGGTCACGTAAAATGACAGAGCGGGGTCAGCGCATGCTGAAGCACACAGTGCGCAGAAGTCATCAACTGTCTGCTGAGTCAATAGCTAAAGACCTCCAAAATTCGTGTGGCCTTCAGATTAGCACAACAGCGCATAGAGAGCTTCATGGAATGGGTTTCCATGGCTGAGCAGCTGCATCCAAACCTTACATCACCAATTGAAATGCAAAGCGTCGGATGCAGTGGCATAAAGCATGCTGCCAGTGGGCTCTAGAGCAGTGGAGACGTGTTCTCTGGAGTGACAAATCACGCTTTTCTGTCTGGCAATCCAATAGACATGTCTGGGTTTGGCGGCTGCCAGGAGAACAGTACTTGCCTGACTGCATTGTGGAAAGTGTAAAGTTTGGTGAAGGGGAGATTATGGTGTGGGGTTGTCTTTCAGGGGTTGGGCTTGGTCCATTAGTTCCAGTGATGGGAACTCTTAAGGCGTCAGCATACCAAGACATTTTGGACAATTTCATGCTCCCAACTTTGTGGGAACAGTTTTGGGATGGCAGTCCCAACATGCCTGCACCAGTGCACAAAGCAAGGTCCATAAAGACATAGATGAGCGAGTTTGGGGTGGAGGAAATTGACTGACCTTCACAGAGTCCTTACCTCAACCTGATAGAATACCTTTGGGATGAATTAGAGTAGAGACTACGAACCAGGCCTTCTCATCCAACATCAGTGACTGACCTCACAAATGCGCTTCTGGAAGAATGGTCTAACATTCCCATAGACACACTACTAAACCTTATGGACAGTCTTCCCAGAAGAGTTGAAGCTGTTATAGCTGCAAAGGGTGGGCCAACACAATATTGAACCCTACGGACTAAGTCTTGGATGCTATTAGAGTTCATGTGCGTGTAGGAAGGAAGGCATCCCGATACTTTTGGCAATATAGTGTACTGTATGTGGAAGTCACATATCCGAGAACCTATATACATAGGCAGCAGGGAATCCATATGGACTAACATTATGCTTCCCTAATCTTACGGAGTTGAGGGGTATACATACCCAGATGACTACAAAGAGGACAAATTAGCAGAAAAGACTTGTATATGAGGCCCCTTTCACATTCCATGCGGAATCTGCTTTGATTAGCAGGGGATCAGCTCACAGATTCCTTGATTATCAGAGCAGAGCAGGCGGATGGCCCACTCTGCTCTAAGGATAGCTCTGTCTATTCATTTACACCCAACTACCCTCTGATCCAATCTGACTAAATGGAAGAGGATGGATCCCCTTACATTTTGTATTGACCAGACCAGATCGGACCTGGAGGTAGGCAGGTGTAAATGCACAAATGGACATAACTGACCGATCAGACCCAGCATGTGAAAAGGGCTTACAGGCACTTAATAACACACAATTATTTTATGAGGATTGAAAAAAAGGTCTAAAAATTAAAATAAAAAGGGTTTCTCCTGGTAAAGTAATTTGATTAAATGCATACAGCGAGGTTGAACAGGTGACACTACGGACAAGTCAGGATTTACAACAAGCGAAGGTCAATTTTGCTGGAACTTTTGTGTTGTGGTGGGACCTATGCAGGTGAAAGTCTTTCCATGTACTTATGTAATGTAAGCACAACTATATGTTTTTCATTCATTTATGTTTTAAATAAAGCAGAATTACACAATTGTATAGTCTTTTTTAAATTATATCCTTCCCACATTGAGAAGATGTATGGAGATGGAATTGGAATAATGGAAAAGTTATAAAATAACTGGGTATTCCTATTAAATTTTTTTTTTTTACCTAAGAGACATTTGGAGATAATGGTGAAAATGCACTTCTGACCTTTATAATTTGAGATCATCCACTCAGGGAGTGAGTCTTTCTAAAGGTGGAGGTGGATAACACAGTTGGAGCACATTTGATGTAGAGTTCAGGACACATGAAGTGCTTTGGATAATTTATCTGGTTATAGGTGTTGCAGGGGTGTAAGGCGTTTGCCTAGGGTGGCATTTTTCAGTGGGGCAGCGCCACTCTTCGGTAGAAGTGACACATATGGCAGCTGGTGACAGAGAATTGGGAGCAGGTGAGGCACAGCAGTGTGGCTGAAGGCTCCTGAAGGGTGTCCGACTCTCGTTCCCGGATCATTGTCAAAGATCAGCGCAGAAGGAAGACATCAGGCTTTCCTGATCATGGCTCCCGGGGTGGCCAGTGGGTGAGTGCTGGAATCTTTCTCTCTTTCTCTCCCCCTCCCCCATGGGAGTGATTTTAGTCTTGTACACCACTGAGGTGTTGGATCCATTTCAACTGACTTTTTTTGTATGGTGAATGAAACACAGTTACAGAGAAAGATCTGAGACTTTGCAACATTGCATTTATAATTTGTAGCAAATTCTTGAACTTTAGTGCTGGTTTATATATATATGAATATAATAATATATTTACCTAATCACAGCTGCTTTTAACATTATAAGGGTTTATAACAATTGTTGATTTATTGGATAATACAGCTATAGGGGATATGGTTAACAAAAATGGGTTGACATTGTAGTGCCAGCTGAGCAGTTAAAATTCTGCAAAGCAGCATTGAAGAATAAAATTCTTCAAGAAAATATTTTCTCTTCTCCCTGCTTGATGCACAGTGCTGGGAGAGAGAAGAATTGTCATTAGCTGTTGCTATATTCAGAGAGGAACCCACTTTTCTATCAACTGGGGCAAAGGAGGATGCAGGGTCAGCTGAATGTGATTGTTTGTCGCTTGGCCAGGTGTTTAAGCTTCATTCACCACCCTATGGGGAATGGAGGGACCCATCTGGGGTACACAGTATGCAGAGTTTACCAGGACCTGTGGGAAGAATAGGATAACCCAGAGAGTGTACAGTGTCCCCTAGAACAGTGTTTCTCAACCTTTATTCAGTCAAGTCACCCTTTAACATTATGGATAATCTCAAGGCACCCTTTAAAAGTTTGCACAATCTCAAGGCACCCCAATCTAAAATGTAAAAAACTATTCTACACACATCCAGTACACCCAACGTTAGAGGTGATTTATTCTTCCAAAGCAAAGACACCTTTGCACACTGGTATTCCAGTGTGGCTCTCTCATTTTCTCTCCCTCACTCTGCTAATGTGACCCCAGTGTTGATGGAGAGGGGCAGGGGAGGGACAAACAAGGATGAGGTGCATGCACCTGATGTCCTCCTTATCAACTGATGATGTCATTGGTTGTTAGGATAGCTAGAAGGTCATAAAAGTGCACAATGAAAACCTGTGGTTGTGTACAAAAAGTGAGGATTGATCCACCTGCTGGCTTGTATACATTTTTGGGGCATTTTGGCAAGACACCCCTGAAGAAGCCTGAAGCCAGCCCAGGGTGCCTGGGCACCCTGGTTGAGAAAGGCTGCCCTAGAAACCCACCATTTCCTTCTGCAGGGCTTTTGCATTCAGTAAAACCCATTTAAAGCATACCAAGTTTGTCGTGGTGTCATTCAGGTCTAGGTAAGTGTGCATCATCATTGGTGCATGGCAGAGGGACCCAAAAACATCCAACAGCTCCATCAGGGATGAGTGATACAAGAGTTAATGTGTAACCATTGATGGAAAATTTAAAAAGCATGCAGTTGTTACAGTGTCCACTAGGTGTCTCAAACTCAGTCTGTACATTCTAATATACTCCTTTTCAATGAAACGTCTATTCAGTGGGATATGTCTGTTATAACCCTACATTTACAGTAAGTAGGGTGAATACTTTTATTAGCTATAGGGATTGTAATGTGAAGAATATATACACCTGCCAGTTACAATATCCTATATGTGCATTCATACCACTTTTCATCATTGTTCAGTTGAAAGCCTTCATTTTCACTTGCTAGAAAAGAGATTATTGAATGTCTAGCACCAGAACAACAGTTCTCATAGCAACTGTCTAGATGTTTAGCATCTATAAAGGAGAAACATGATTTATAGCATCTGTTTAGAACAGGAACAACTACAGAATGGACATTAAAAGAATTGTACTGTCAAACCCATATAATTTCTTTATATAGTAACTTTATTCCAAAGCCAATTAAATTCATTGCTTTTGTGCCATAAACAGGATGAGCTTTTGAGCCAAACACACAATCCATAATTCCAGATGGTCTACTACTTTTCTATGTAATGGTGAATGGAAGAACATGGAATAATTCACTCAGGAGGTTTTAGTGGAGCTTTCATTGGTATATACTCAAACCATAATTCTCAGCTCTAAAGTTATTGGCTCTGTGCTACCATCCTCCTCCTCCATTTGTGTGTGTAGACATTTGACATTAGACATTTGTGAGCACATGCTTACTTGCTGTGAAGCTGGAGGAAGAGAGTACCTGAAAATGAACAGAGTCGATATTTAAATCTACCGATCCCAGGGGGCAGCTGTGAGGCCCTGGCTATGTCACCAGTGCTTTTAGTAACCAGGGATTGTCATCTAATTAAATATAAGTAAGTACTACTTTTTTTTAACAGAGCATAACAGGATGATTTGATATCTGCGTGCACAACTGATTTTGACTGTTTGGGGGCAAAGTCCACTTTAAAGGAAGTGGGAAAAATTACAGATCTACTGGCATGAATGACTCATAAAAGCAACAAAAAACAGATCTGCTGAAACTGCTGTGTTAATGCTAGTGGCAGTAACTGATTCAAATATGTCATTTTTTATTTTGCTAGTAAATCCAACTTGTAAAAACAAATTACTTTGCGAAACTCTGCTGGTTGTTGAAAACTTCAAAGTCAGAAATTCCTTTCAGCTTAGTTTCATGTAATCCACTGCACCCACGGGTATATTATTCACAGTGTGGGGTCAAATACCCAATATAGTGTAACAGCCAGTGGTGCCAGCAGGAAAGCCAAAGAGTCATCTCTGATGTGCCTAAACCATTATCTGGAATTTCCCTAATGTCAAAGTCTGAGGGTATGGATTGAGGGATCTGTGTCACCCCTTTATAGATCATTTGAAATATTAATCTTGTATTTTAAAGGGGTGTGTATTTTGCATCATTACAGCATGCATGTGTACATTTTGCATAACTACTGTTGGTGCCTACTTACGTGAGCTATAAATAAGAGCAGGGATGGAGCTTGGACCGGCCATCCAGGACTCCAGTATGGTGCCCAGGTAAGTGACAGCCACTCGAGTGCATGGTATTCTTAGGCAGACTGATCTCCTGCCTGAGTGTGTCTGCATAAAGGCAGAGCCACCAGCAGAAGATATAAAGCAAGAAATTCCTTGGCAAGAAACCACTGGCACCAATGCTTGGGCATTCTTACTTCTACTGACAAAAAACTGGGAAAATCTTACTGACACCATGGTTTCTCCTGCTGGCATCAATACAGTTTTCCTCCTAATGAAACCAATGTTGGGGCAGCCTTTCTGCCATGGACACCAATGTTAGGACATTATTCATCCCACCAATGCTGATGGTGGGGCATTCTTGTTCCCACTGACCCCAATGCTGAGATATTCTTCCTGCCATTTACTCAAATCCTAGGGCATTCTTCCCTTCCTCCCATTGTCTACTAGTGCTAGGGCAGTTTTCCATTTCTAAACAAAAATTCTCAGGCAGTCTTCCTCCCATTGACCACCAATGCTGTGAATGTTTTCCTCCAATTGACACCAATGCTGAGGAATTCTTCCTCCCACTGATACCAATGCTAGGGTATAGGGTATTTTTTCACTCCGACGCTGGGGACGTCCTTGTCTCTAAATGACTAATAATGTAAGAACTTTTTTCTTACCACTGACCACCAAAATGAGGGAGCATTATCCTGCCATTGATTACTAGAATATAGGCAGTACATTATTTATTTTTGACCTATGTGTTGTGTACAGTGTGCTATTTGTTACATACTCCTGACTATGCTGTGCATTATATACTCTGAACTACTGCTCTGTAAAATCTGTGCTGCACACTACATACTTCTGGTTGCTACACAGTTGTATTTTACACCACATATTCCTGGTTGCTCCACAATGTTCTGTATTCTGCATACTCCTGACCTCTACATGCTATTTGTATGTTGTATTTTGTACATTACATACTCTTGACCTCAGTACCCTATATGCATGTTGTACTTTACATGGTCCTTACTGCTGCATTTCGTAACCTGTGTTGTAAATGGCACACTCCTGATCAAAGTGTTCATTATCTTGACAGATGGTGGTGGTACTCCACAACTATTTTATTCTTTAAGGTCAGTTCAGCATAAATGTTAACTCTATGTCTGTATTCTGTGAACAGAAAAGCATATGTAAGAGTAGAAAAATGGAAGAGTTTTCTGTTTAAAGCAGAACCAAATCTGCATTGTGGTTGATGGGCTTTAGCTATAATGTGCACATATGCACAACATATTTGCAAATTATGGAAAAATTGTCTGCCAAAGGTATCCCTTCAGCATCGCAATGGCCATGATCTCCCTAATCTTCTGTCTTGATTGGCCAGCCTGGGATGACATTTTGAATTCATCCCAGCATTAAGGTGTGTCAAGAAGGTACACTGAGATACACATACACAGCTTATTATACCTTCAGAAGAAACATTGTTGGCATACAGAAGAAAAGCTTTTACTGCAGAACATTCAAACACAATCCCTTCTACGGCTAAAGCCTACCTGTCACCAATGTTTTGTAAAAAAGATATAAGGTCAGTTTTAAAGATGATACTAAAAATGATTTTTAGGATTTTCACTTGAGGCACAGGCATTAAAGCATATTTGGTGGGTATGACAGTGCATTATGTCATATAGTGTATACAGTGGGCACAGGTTCTATGCAACCAAACCTTTTAAACAATGTCAGTGAAATCTGACCATACCCACTGTTCTGAACCTTAGCCACCTCAATGTACCAAGGGTGCCTCCACTCTTTTACAATCCTAGCAATGCCCTTAACCATGAAATACAGCCCAGAAAAAGGTACTGTATATTTAGAGTATGAAAACCTGAATGCTGATTGCACCATTATCTTTTAACTACCAAAAGCTTTAAGGGGCACCTAGAAAAATCAGAAAAAAAAGTGGAAAATCCATTAAAATATACGCATATAAATTTTTAAAAAAAGTTAACTGAAAAGAATCTAGATAAATGCTATTATATTAATTTACTGTCAGTCTTACTAAGCTATTTAATTCTTACATCTAGAACTGACCTTTGAAAAAGTTATAGTTGTCATGACAACCTTTTCTTTGATGATTCATTCCAGTAATGTCTAGCTGTTGACGCAGATATGTACCATTTCTCAACTTGTACCCTTCATGAATATAGGAATGAAGTGAAGAATGCTGTGATGTAGGCTCAAACACATTACCGTATACATGAAAAATAAAAGACTTTTAACATTAGTAGTGAATATACATCATCAACGAGCGGTAGAACATCACACAAAAAGTACTGTATACTGTACACAGTTTAGATGGATAAAAAAAAGACTTCATTGTAAACTCTGCAATGTATAAACCCCTATGCCAATCATATACATAGCAATGGCAGATTGTTTGATAGCTTGAAATTATTAACTGCATTACAGGTATGTAAATGAGCAAGTAAAGACATTATTTGTGATAAATGAAAGTGTAAGTGTAGGCAACCAGATGAATACACAGATGGCACACACATGTGTAAACGGGCATTCTGTTTGAAAAACGGACATCAATGCATCTCTATGGAAAAACATATGTAAACGGATCATCATCTGTTTACATGCACATCCATCAACATCCATTTTTTTGAATGGATCAAAGTTCCCCTTGCATGGGCTTTCTGTTTTTTTCGTCAGTTCAGGCATGTTTTAAAAAAAAAAAAAAAACGGATCAGTTTTCCATCAGTTTACATTATTCTTTACACCAGTTTTTCATCAGTTTACATCAGTTTTTACATTAGAATTTCATCAGTTTTTACATCAGTTTTTTACATCCACTACCAATGAAAAAAATGGACTGTTTGTTCATCTACATCCATTTTTCGTCCATTCCGGTTTTATTTTTAACGGAACAAAAATGCAGACTTGTTCCATTTAAAAAACGGACTTGAACAGAAGCGGGCAAAAAACTGAACGACGTCCGTTTTTCAACCTTTTTTTTCCATAGAGATGCATTGATGTCCATTTTTCATCCATCAACAGACAGATGAAAAACAAATAAATGGAACGCCCGTGTAACAAAAACAAATCAGGATTTAACTAAGTCCTGACCATTTGCTCTTCTTCATTGTCATTACAGCAATAAAGCTTGATTAGGGCTGTGGTTGGATGGTAAAGGTAACCTATACTTCAATCAGCAAACTCCTTTTCTTAGATTCACATCAGTGTGCAGTAACTAATTGTCTCTATTTCTTCCAATCTGAATACTGATGTACATGGGATTACAGGAGGCTAGTACAAAGCCAGCCTAGGTTCTATTTAAAAATACTTAAATGGATTACATGAAGGTATTTTATTCTTATCTACGCTTACACTTGAGTGAATGAATAGCATTCTACTATTTAGTGTGATGATTTAATTAAAATATACAGTTGGACTTGTTAAATCATATCTAAACCCAAGGACACAAACGTAATATATTACATATTGCCAGTCCATAGATAAGGTGACTGCATTCATTTTTTCATTATTTCTTTCCTTAATGCTCACTCATTGTACTGTATCTATGAAGAAGCACCACTGGAAGAGGAGTTGGCTAGGACTACTGCACCCCCCCCCCTCCTTAACTCCATAACATAGGGGGTAGGTGTTCTGTACTCCACAAATAAAACTAGGAACAGTGTAACTAATAAGAGGCAGCAGAAGTAGAGAACACAGGAAGTATAGCTCATATGATTTATGACAGGATCAAGTCTTTTTTTCACTTATTGATCCAGTATAGTTAAACTGTGTGGCGTAGTGGTGTTTTACACTGTTTTACATCCTAAAGGCCCTTATCTTTGTATTGACTGTGATTAGAAGTTTGGAGTTGCATGTTTGTCACTGTTTGGGTATCGGGTGAAGGGATCTTCACAAAGTAAAGCCCGCCCCAGACAGTTTGAAAAGAAATTCAAATCATTTATGGGCAGGCTGAATGTACCCAAGTTGATCAATCAATCAACTTGGGTTCAACCAGCCTGCTAGATTTTACATTCAACTATTTGGGGGTCCTCAAGGAATACCTAGATGATAGCCTCCAGAAGGGGTTTATCCACCCCTCCACATCTCCGGCCGGAGTAGGAATCTTTTTCGTGGAGAAAAAGGATAAGTCTCTAAGGCCCTGTATTGACTATCGGGACCTAAATAAAATTACCATAAAAAATCGTTACCCCCTTCCCTTGGTTCCAGAACTACTCCAAAGACTAAAGACAGCAGTCGTATTCACCAAGCTAGATTTGAGGGGTTCGAATAAGGGAGGGAGACGAGTGGAAGACCGCCTTTTGGACACTTTGAGTACCTTGTCATGCCCTTCGGACTGTGCAATGCCCCGGTAACATTCCAACACTTTATTAATGACGTGTTCCGAGACTATCTGGACGTCTTTGTGGCGATTTATTTGGACGACATTCTGATTTTCTCCCCTTCTCTTGATGACCATAGGGGTTATGTCAAAAGTGTATTGGAACGGTTGTATGCCAAAGCTGACAAGTGCAGCTTTGAGCAGCGCAGCATTACCTTTTTGGGGCTGATTCTCTCCACCACGGGGGTTGCGATGGATCCCCAAAAGGTATGGGCAATTTTAGAATGGCCGGTACCTACGGACAAGAAAGGCATACAACGCGTTATTGGATTTGCAAACTTTTACAGGAAGTTCATCAAGAACTTCTCAGGCCTTGTGTCTTCCATTACCCAGCTCACCAAGCAGGGAACCCGTTTCCGGTGGAAACCCGAGGCCCAAGCAGCCTTTGAGACTTTAAAGGAACTATTTACTTCTACCCCGATCATTAGTCATCCTGACTCCTCTCTGCCTTATATCCTGGAGGTGGACGCTTTGGAGAACGCAGTAGGGGCCATTCTATCCCAGAGAAAGGGTTCCAAGTAACTGATACACCCAGTGGCCTTCTTCTCAAGGAAACTTACGCCGGCAGAGAGAAACTTTGACAACAGAGACCAGGAACTCCTGGCTATTAAAACAGCCCTGGAGGAGTGGAGGTATCTGCTGGAAGGCGCCACACATCCAATCCTGATTTTCACGGACCATAAGAATCTGGAATACTTGAGGACCGCCAAACGTCTGAGACCACGCCAAGCAAGATGGGCACTCTTCTTTTCCATATTCATGTTCCACATCACGTACAGCCCTGGGTCCAAGAATACAAAGCCCGACGCTCTATCACGTATGTTTGAGAACCCAGAAGGAATCCCCAAACCCGACACTATCCTGTCCACGGGAAACTTTCTCACCCTCCAAACAGAACTATGCTCTAGATTACAGACTGCATCCATGGGAATGCCAAGCCCGCCCGGGGAATCTCTACAGAGCAAGGAGGGTCTCTTCTGGAAAGAAGGGCAAATTGTGGTACCTGAGGAGGTCCAAACCCTAGTTCTGGGGCACTGTCACGATCACGCTCTGGCAGGCCATTTTGGAACTGGGAAAACATTGGAACTACTCCAGCGGACATTTTGGTGGCCAAACATGGTGAAAGATTGTAAACGTTACGTAAAGACCTGCGCCATGTGTCAGTGGAATAAGCCCACCAGAAGTAAGGCCTGGGGCTTATTATGACCATTACCCATACCGGATCGACCATGGCAGATGATCTCGATGGACTTTATTGTGGAGCTCCCACCATCCCAAGGCCATTCAGCGATTATCAAAAATGGCCCATTTTTTGCCACTAAAGAGTACGCCTTCGGCTATAGAAATGGCACAGATCTTCGTAAAAGAAGTAGTCAAGCTTCATGGGATTCCAGAAGACATCGTCTCGGACCGGGGGGGCCAATTTACCTCAAAAGTCTGGAGAGCATTATGCGAAGTCCTGGGGATCAAGCTGTCCCTTTCATCGGCCTACCACCCACAGATGAATGGGCAGACAGAAAGGACAAACCAGACGCTGGAGCAGTACTTGAGGTGCTACACGTCTTTTCTTCAAAACGACTGGCTGGCACTCTTGCCATTGGCGCAGTTCGCGTATAATAATGCGAATCATTCTGCTACGGGGCAAGCCCCATTCTTCACCAATTACGGGTTTCACACCACGTTTTTACCTGACCTGATTCCAGAAAGCCCAGTTCCGGCTACACAGAATATGCTGGATTTTTTCTCAGCCAATAACAAGGTACTTCAAGAAGCCATTACGAAGGCCCAAGAGGACAGTAAGAGGGCCTTCGACAGGAAAAGAAGAGGGGAGCTAAGCTTGCAACCAGGGGATCAGGTCTGGTTAGCCTCTACCAATTTGAGGTTGTCTTGTCCTTCGAAAAAGTTGAAACAGAGAATCAATGAGGTGGCATACGAGTTGGTACTCCCAGGAACCTTCAAGATTCACCCAGTGTTTCACATGTCGCTACTGAAGCCAGCAATGCCAGATCCCTTCCCGGACCGAAGGTCCAGGCCGCCGGAACCTATAACCATCAACGAACAAGAGGAATTCGAGGTTGAGGCAATCATTGATTGCAGGAAAAGAGGCAGCCAGACACAGTTCCTGATCAAGTGGAAGGGCTATGGTCCTGAAGAGAACTCATGGGAACCGGCCCAAAATGTTCACGCTCCAAGACTGGTCTGGGAGTTCTATCGTAGCCACCCACGAGGGAGAGATCGATCGTAGGGGGGGCAATGTCAGGGATCATGGCAACGAATGGCTGCGCGCATGCGCAGAGCACCGATCCATTCTAACTGGCGGACACTAGGACCTGGACGGCGGCGGCCGCGCATGCGCACTCGCGATTGCAGCCGCTCGCCTGGCACCAATGGCAGAGCAGGGCGCACTATTTAAACCTGCCCTGCACCTAAACTCATTGACGTATGGTCTTATTCCTGTGTTCCTGTATTCCCGTTCTTTGAGATTTGTTGCTGACCTGCCTGGACCTGACCTCTGCTGACTTCTCCTGCTCTGACCCCTGGCTAAGTTTGACCCCTCTTTTGGATATCCTTACCTGATCTGAACTAGTGGTACCGACCCCAGCGAGTGACCTGACTATTCTTCTGCCTGCTGCCTTGTACTATGCTGACCCCTCTGTTACCTACCTGGCCTGTTTGACTACGCTTATCCATCCATCCGGCACGGATCCAGCCATCCCTGCTTTCGCCTTCTGCCTCTTCACGTCAGGCTCTCCACCTGCACAGACTCCCGGCGGATTCCTCTACCGCAGACGGGTGTACTCAGGGGCCGCGACCTGGTTCCAGTCTCCTCCAAGTCCATCCCCACCATCAGGGGCCCTGGTGAACAAGCAGGCTGCGGCTTAGACTCCGTGCTCTGGGGAACCCAGTCCTGTGGGCCGCTAGAGGTACCGCCAGGCGGTTGCTAACAGTCCCTTATAGTAGAGTGCAGGGTAGCTCTTGAGGTGCTCTCCAGCTCTCCAGCTACACTGTCATATTGATGCATTTAAAGCTACCCGAGGAAGCACCCTTTCATTTGGTACACAGGTTATTAGACTCAGGGCCTCTTAGAAATCATATAGTCTATTGATATAATTTACTATCTTACAATTGTGATTACTGTTATGCTATGTTTTTGCATTTATTTGACTCTATGGTTGAGGTTTATGTTAAGTTCTATTTATTCTGGCCTGTGTTAGCTCAGCCTGGGGCACTTTTTGAGTTTTCTCAGTAAATGATAATATGGGGTTTTGCTGGCTGAATTTTGTCTCTAAATGGGAGTTGTTTTAAATGTTTTTAATTGCGCATGGGATTTCTGCTCCTTGTGATGTATTTTAAGTCTGAATAAAGCATATTTATTGTAATAACTTCAGTAGTGCAGAATACGTGCTTGTGTTGTGTGATTAGGGAAGACCTGGTAATGCAAGTGAACAGCTAGAAGGGATCTAAGGGCCAAGGACAAAGGGTCACCCCACTGGAACTGGATGCTTCAGCAGCAATCAGAGAGGGGCTCTCCAAGCCACCAGGCAGAATGTTTTCTGTTGCGATTTTGTTGCCCCACTTCTCTACAGTGATTGAATGTTCAGAGAGAAAAGGCTGTACAGAGGATCCTGATTGGCTGCTGCCACAGCCTGACTAAGCCTACAACCAGCAACAGGGCAAAGACCAAGTAGCAAACCTTCCTTCCCCTGCACAGATAGTTCCGGGAGCTCAGTGGAGTGCCAACTGAGAAGGGAGAGAGTGAGGTGAGCCCAGTGGAATGACAGTGAGCCTAGGGACAGAGCTTAGAGAGCTTATGTGTTGTAGAGATGTACAGGGCTTGAGGCTGTTGTGGAGCAGAGATGGAATGGGTTAGGAGTGAGCCAAGCAGAGAAACAACAAAGTGAGCACGGTGCTGCTGTAACGGGAAACTTTGCTGCTGAGAGACACCTGGCTGCCATGTACCAAGGCTGCTGCTGGGAGAGACCGTCTGCTGCAGGGAATTGGACCATATTCTGCAGTGTTGAGAGCTACTTGCTGCAGGGTCCAGAGGGAAGAGAGTCACATGTTACTGTGAGTAGTGTTAGTGTTTCACAGACTAAGTAGCCAATCCAGTTTTCCTGCAGTTCCAGTATTCTGGCTGTTCCAGTGCCAGTTGTTTCCGAGTGTTGTTCCAGAGTATTCCAAAGCTCCAGCTGTTCCATTGAGTTCCTACTGTGGTGCCAAGAGATCGCTGCTTTGGGAGGAGGCTACAGTAATTGTTCATCTCCAAACCAACAAAAGCAGTGAGAGGACTCTGAAATCTATTTCCACTTGCTTTATCTACAAATACCACCAGAAGAGAAAGGTGAGTGCTTTGCCAAAAACTAAGAACCCCAACTCCAGCAGGACTGAGTTCAGGTTTATTGACCAGTGACTAAGTAGGACTTCAAAAGTTTATGTATGAACTGTTATTGCTGTAGACATGTGAATTTCATCTTCTGTGCTGACCAAGAGTAACCTCTGTGCATAGGTCAGTGTTGTTTCCTCAAGGCTGACCTAGTGCGCTTCCAGTCAGGTTGTTTTCACAGGAGGCTGTGGGGAATGAATGGTTGTTTTCATGGTGGTCTGTGTCCCATGGTAAACTGTATTTGTGATTGTGTGTTATCTCAAACCCTTCTAACCCACCCTTTCCTTGCAGGGCTTTTCCCCTAATAAAGCCCATTTAAACTGTGATGTGACTCAAGTCCAGGCACAGGGTGGATCATCACTAGTGCAGGGCAGTTGAAACCAAACAATCTACCGGCTCCTTACTGGTGCAGGATGGGAGGACCCAAACAATCCAGCAGCTCCTCCAGTGGTAATGCTACTTGTGTTTTGCATGTGTTTGGCAGATGGCTCAGAGCATTAGAAAGTGTGCTCCTTAAAATAGTGGAGCTGATGAGTAATAAATAAAGCAGAATTATTTGTTTTTAGCTTCAGATAACATAAGGATAGGTTAAAACCTCTGTTAGATTTTTATTGGTGCAAAGTGAAAAAAAAAGCTCTGAGGAAGAAGGTACGACCTTCAAAATGCGTCAGCTGTACTGAGTGTTTACCCCCATGATGGGATTCGCGCTGGCCTCTTGTCTCTGAAGTCCCTTGGAGGACTTACATGCCTGTTTTTATTCGTTGTTTGTGAGTACCATTCCTTTACTAATAAATTTTGGTTACTGAGGTAATGCGCAAGGTTGGTGCACTTCTTGTATTTCTTCACTTTGCAGTATTGTTCGGGCTTCCCCAGCCTTGTTTTGGAGCTGCACAACCTTTCATGCTCTGGTGGTCGTTTTGTTTGGGTTTGATTTCACCTACTCGCCACCAGCCTGGGTCCTGGAGCGCAGGAGGAATCGTATTTTGCCCACTGTAGATTTTTATAGGTGCTTTGTATGATTTGGTTTGTGCCTTCCACTTCCTAATCTGGTGACTGTTGTTATTTTGTATAGAAAGTGCTTTGATATCAACATGAGCAGCAATAAAAAACAGTGTGTGTGTGTGTGTGTACATGTGTGTGTGTGTGTATGTGTGTGTGTACGTGTGTGTGTGTGTGTGTGTGTACGTGTGTGTGTACGTGTGTGTGTATGTGTGTGTGTGTGGGGGGTTGTCTTCAGCTCTGTGGAAAGATATCTTTACTTTATGTACCAGTTACTTGTAGCACCTAGAACTTCCCACAGGTTGCTTTTTCAGTCATATGCAAATGGAATAATCTGCATATTGTCTGGTTCTTGGAAAACTTGTCTTGCATATACTGTATATGCATATTAGTTCCTCACAAACTATGATGCTGGCTTCAGCTTAGATTGTCTGAAGCCTCTTATCTGAATTTTTTTTTTTGTTTTTACCATATGTATATTTTATGTGCTGTCTTTGGTACGGTCACATAATGTCATCAGTTCCTCTTCCTCATCTTTCTGCTGTGGCAGTGGGCAGTCCTCGATAATGCAGAGAATCAAGCCCAAGTAATAATCTGGGGACTGTGCTCTGCGTCATTTATCTGTGAGACACGGGGCAGCAGGATGATGTATCCCCAGGGGCTGTGTCCTGGACACCCAGGACTCACAGACAGTAGGTTGACTGTCACTGGGCATCATTCAGAAAAGGAGTTGTAACTAGGACTAATGGAAGATGAGGAGTGTAGCACTAGAGCATGGCAAGAGTAAACATTGTTTTTAGATTTTTTTTGTTTTAATTTTTCCTTAAGGTTGCAATTTAGTACCTTTAACCTGGAGTCTGTCTCAGAATGTTTTTGTCATAGTGCTATTGATGAGCAAGACAGACATCTTTTCACACCCATTTCCATTTATTCATACATCTGAAAATTCTCAGTCTTTCAATGATTATATTGAAAAATAATATAGACTATGTCCCAGTCACTTTTTTGTAATCTGTGCTTTAAATGAAGCATTCAGATTGATTTTGTGTCCTGAATTTCTACAAATAATGAACGAAGGAGTAATGTTTCGTTGTTGGCAGAGCCTCTATGAAGACATTTTGCAGTTTATTTTTACTACATATGGCAGTTTAGTTGATTTTTCCTGAAGCTCCCGTCATCTGAATAGAGATAATATTTCACTACTTCTCTTACACCCACAGTTTTCACAGTGAAGAAAAACAGCATTGCATTTCCTGGCAAAGGTTCAGAGTCTGTTGGTATAATTACTTCCTTGGACAATCAGATAATTACACCAAATGACTCTGAAGAATGCAACACTGCTGTAATATGCAATGAATATACATATTTCCCAATAAGTAAATTGTGTATGTAGCTATTTTCAGTCACAGAGTAACAATATAAGCAGCCTTATTTATGGTATTAAAAGTACTGATGCAGAAAAATCAGTAGTAATCAATCTGATGTATACCTTTTTGTGACCAGTTTGAAGGTGAAATTTAGAGACAAAAATATTTTGCACATATTCTCACTCAGGGACACAGCAGACCTTGCCTGCTCTATAAATCCCTTTGGTTCCAGTATTCCCATTTTCTAAATGGCCCAATATTTGAACCTTAGAGAAATACAAGCTACTGTTTTCCCTGCATTTCTCTGAGATGGATGCTGCACAGCACAGAATCATGTAACTGGAGTTGTCAGACTGACCTTTAAATACAATAAGGCAAGCCATACATTAATCTATTTTTTTATTCAACCAGTGGGTGAAATGAAAAAAAAAATCCAATTCCCCCGTCCACACATTTAATGTGGATGGGGGAATCCTCCCGATGTGCTTCTGTGTTCTGACGGCAGGAAGCCTTCCCTGCCATAAGAATACAGTGATCAGTGCTGCCAGTTATAGCCAGCAGCACTGATCAATCGGGGAAAAACCCAACAGGCTTGCTGTACAGAAGTCGATTTGTAGATTGACTTCTGTACAACCAAGGTGCCCATACATGGAACTAAATTTGCCCAGTCCCTGCTGAACTTGTCAAGTTTCGATCCATGTATGGCCGTCTTAAGGAAGATATTTGAATCTGATTACAATTGATAATGTAAACCTCAGAATAAAGGTGAATTAAGTCTTTCTGAATTTAGATTAGTTGTAATGTTTCCTTGATAGCTAGAGTAGTTTACCAATTTTCTTTTTTGCCTGGGTCTGTTCAGAGAACAATTATTTGTGATTTGTTGCTAAGGGTTACTGTTGTTGTTGAATCCGTGTCCGAGCAGCGTAAAACTCACTGATAGTTAAAGGTAAAAAAAGCGAAAAGTACAGTAAATGAAACAATAAGTAAATAGTATATAAAGGAAATGTTACCTTGTGCTCCTTGACTGAATAACAGTCTTGGTATAGAATCCACATCCAAAAAGTTTGTCATTTTGAAATATTTATGGAAAGTCAAATCACCAATAAAAACCTGCAGCATAAAAAAAACGTAGATTAATACATATATAACATTAAACTTCAATTTTTTTTTGGATAGAACAGAATTGTGTTGATGTCTTTTGACTCCATTAGAGAGATTTTATTACTTTGACACCAGAGCAGGAATTTAAAGAAAACACTTGGGGGCCCATTCTGCTGCGTCTCGATCCAAATTGAGATGGAGGTTACTCTGACCACCTACAATCAGAAAAGGAAGTGAGGGAATATATATCCATTGGGGACACAGGTGTAAAATCCCAAATAAAGGTTCAGAGCCTTTACACTCTATCCAAAACAAAACCCTTTGGCTGTAGTTAAGCTTTAATGAATAGATCCAATAGGTTGGTTCAAACACATACACTGTTAGTATAGAAAATCTAAGCATGGTTTATACTGTTTTACTTTTTTTGAAAATAACACTTTGATACACAATTTCCCTGAACCCTGATACTGCCTGTTATTCATTCCTTGGCTTCCCTTCCCCATTCCTCATGGGACAAGCATTCACAAACTGTTAAATCACTTGTAACCCCTTTCCTGTCTTTAAATTTGTACAGATCTGTCCATACAAGCACAAAGTCGCATATACCCTGAAGGGTACTGATTTATTAGCTTCCAAATTAAAGACAAATTTAATTTTAAGATTCACTCATCTCTTCTATTTACATTTTTGTTTTTCATTATTTCTTGTTTCTTAACTCCTTTTGCACCGACCACCTCCCAGCCCTTTAAGAGTTCTAATGGAAGTGGGCATCCGGGTCATGTGACCACTGTGATTGGCTGTCACAGCGGTCACATGATCGGAAGGCTCCTGATCACAAGTATGCAGGGAACATGGTAAGTTGCTTTTTAGGGCTGCTTATATATGGCAGCTTGGCATTAAAGCCCACCCTCCGAGTGGCCTTATATATGCTTTTTCAAGCCCCAAGAGCATATTTTTGCCTTGTTAATTTTCAAATGGCCACCTGTGTTCAGGAACTTTTCCATTTATAAAGTTAACCATCCAGGAGGACAATATGCACCGCCCATAACAAGCTCAATGCCATCTAGAGAGATTACCAACCTCTTACCTTTAAGGTCAGAATATAACAAAGCTGGAAAATAAAACTCAAATAACCATGGTATCCCCTCTTTTAAAATGATGTTGCCTATTTGCTTATGTGTTCATTTGGGCTATACCACTTAATAATATAACCAACTATAAAGTATATTTAAAAGCAATTTATATATTTATATACAGTATATATTTTAGAGTAAGGGAGGGTTAAAACCGCAGTCAGTGTTGTCTTTGCCCTAACTTCCTGTCCTGTGGAATCAACAGGAACTGAGCGGATATCTTTCCAATATGAGGGAAATCATCTTTTAGAGAGCTGTCACAAGAACAAGTGCCCCATTGGAAGATTTCCCCTCCATTCTTGGTCTGGTAGCCGATCAAAATTTTGGATTTTCCCTTACTTTCATTTCCAGTGAAACTGGTGATCAGACAATTAGAGAAAGCAAATCTCCATAATGGGGACACAGACAGCAATCAAAAAATTGTTATAACCTCTTACCCCTATAGCTAAATGCCAAAAAAATTAGTTAAACCTTAACTGCAAAATATCAGCTTTCAGAGAATTTATATAGATTCAGATCACTGTTAAAGGATAAGTTTACTAAAGTATGGAGACTGCCATTGCTGACCTCTCCTGTTGAAAATAATGGTGTCCTGGCCATAATGCAGAATCAATGGCTTCAGAATTTTTGTAGTCACTGACCCGGAATAAGAGTGAAAATCAGGAGTTCTGACTTCACTCTGACGTTTCCAATCTGCATACTTGCTCTTGGGTCAGCGACTCAGCAAGTACTGATGCCGGAGACAGCAAGGCAACAAACATTTTCAGGAGGTCAGGATTGCCAGCCTTTGTAATTCAACACAGTTTTTCTTTAATACATAATTTATTTCCAATCCTAAAAGGTATTAGAAAACATGTAGATATTCATATTGCCATAGCTGTGGAGTAAACAAGCAAAAAAAACATTGAACATGTCAGGTAGCTGTATAATTATATTAAATTGGTTCCCCTAACTATCAGCAATTACCTTCTTGTGCTTACAGCATTATAGATGGCTGAACTATGTTTTACACCACCATCTATATTGTTGTAAAGTAATTAAATATCAAGCTAATCAATAGTTTATAATTGTCTTCTTTTTTGTTGGCATGCATAAGGATTAAAGCCTCAGTGAATGACTCACAGCAGTCACTATGCTGGAACATGGTCTGCAATGATGCCAGTACAATCAAACTCACTGCTAGGAGCTATATTGATCTCCCCAGGAGGCATTGTACCCTGTGTATTAACCTGTTAACACAAGTGCACTACTGAAGACTGTTGTAACTGCTTCTATCATGCAGGGTCTTCATCTATTACAGATACAGTATATCTGTATTTGTCCTTTACCTTTCCCAAATGTGGACAGTTCTTGCGTACTTATGGTTTAGACCAGGCTTATGATTGTTGAGCTGATGTGGTACTGCAGGACCCAACGTGTCCTCCTATCTTGCACAGAGTAGGACATGCTAAGTCCTTGTAGTTCCATAACAACAGGATCTCTCTATGCGTGTTATATTATGAGCCAGTAATGCTCAAAATACAGTTCAAGACTAGTGCTACTTTCACCTAGCCAAGGACGTACTCCACATGAGTGCCATTCAGAAATGTATAGAACATGTACCCATACTGTGCATAAAAGAAGCAGTAAAAACACAGGCACGTATCCAAAGCATGCAGAAGGTATTCTAGTGCATAGCAAAAAGCAGTGCTAACTTTTATCTCTGAACCTTCTATGATATACATCAAAACACATCTCCACAATAAGTACTTACTGCCAAATGTCCTGATACGGTGACCGTCTACCTAATCAGCACCCACGCCAAGTTCCCTTAATCATTATAAAACTGCTGGGTACTAGGATCTAATATGGTTCTTCGACTAGAACCTAGATGAATAATGCATAGCATAAGGCGGACTTCCTGTGATCAACTGATAAAAATGGCTAGTAGCTGTAACCACGGCAACAGATTGCTTTAGCCCCATCTCTTTAAAATCCTCCCCTTAACGTGAAGGAAATCACTGGCCCTCCCTTAAAACTTATCTAGGTTTTGGAAAAGAAGCAATATATATATATTCCCTTTAAGCTGTCAAATACAGCTTGCTTTTTTTTTTCTTTCTGCCACTATGCAAAGGAATGTCATTATCTAACGGAATTTATGGCACACTCTGAAAAAGAATTTCACTTTTATTAGAGATGATGGCTTTTAGCATCTTGCAGTAAAGTATATTATTTGGTTAATATTTCATTCTTTTCTTAGCCAAATCATTCACTGGATCTTTTCTTCGGAATGTTTTACAGCCAAAATAGACGTACTGCTGTAGAAGACTGTTTCTTAGTAACTAGCAGTTTATCACCAACTCAAATTAAATGAGATTGCAGTACAATTACAGTATTTTGCTATACAAAAAAAGCTTAAATAAAAGGTATACACTTTCCTTACCTTCTAAGGTCATGGAAAAATTCCTGCAAAAAAAGCAAAATCGCCTATATAACATGGCAGTGCCAATGGCAATAGTACTGTGCAAAGAATAGTAACCCACAGCAACCAGATCTGCAGATATCATTCCACTGCAGACATATCAGTGAAAGATTCAATCTGATTCTGGGATATATCTTACCGCACTTTGCCTATTTAAAGAGCAAAGGTGATTTGTAACCAACAAGAATTCATCGCATTCTGGTCAGATCTGTCAAAGATGAATTCTGATTGGTTGCGTTTTTACTCCTTGCACGTTGCTCCTCGCTTGATTAAACTCGGTCGACTATCATTTTGCAATGCAAAGACAATTACAGGATATATATACAGTATATAGAACTTACCAATGTTTAAACCTTTTTCCAATTCTCTCCTTATAAATGAATACCACAAAACAGCAGAGAGGCAGAAGGAACTCACAGCACTTCAAGCACAGATAGAGATTATGAAAGAAAATCCTGTCAGCTATGCTGTCTTTTCATGCAATGACGATGTTAAGCCTTCCCTCTGAATTCTGAGTGATAACTGTTTGTTATTAACTTGCGTTACCTGTTAATTTAAGAGAGCTGAAAGGGTTTTTTTTTTTTTTATCATTGAGTGGTTTGCGCATTCTTTATCTGCCCCCTCAGATTTCATTAGCATGGAAAATATTCATTGCAGGTCTGTGAAGGTAAGCAGCAGAACACAGCCAATCCACCTTTTGTACAGTTTTCTCTTTCCAAAAGCCTACTGTGCTGTTATTGGGATCAGACAGTACTGGGAGAATAATTATTACATCTGTCTGTGTTCCTAGGGAACGACTATCTAATTGATTGCCTGCAGGTTATGTATGGCTGCTATGGGGTTTTAATCAAACCCCAACACTGCTGATGACTCAGACATTAGAGAAAGCAATGAGAATAAAGAACAGTGAAGAGGTGGTACACAAACGTGGGACTACAGTTTCAAATCAGAGACAATACATAAGGGACTGGAAAGGATATTCATAATAAAGTTTCATTTTATTTTTCACGCAGCAGTTAAGGTTCATATGGATGTTAAACAAGATAAATTGTCATTTACTATACGTAGAGCATGCTACTGCTTTCTGCAGCTAAAGGTGACATAAAAACAAAGATAGCTTGGTTCATTACTTAAAGCAAAGCAGCTGAACGTTTGTGTTGCCCCTCATTATCTAAGGAAATTTAGACCTGCACAGAAATGAAACAGCTGGGCATTAGGGGCAATACAGATAGTGTTGATTACAGGTGATTTGATAATAGCATTAATAATATTTTTTCTGAAACAATTTCACAGTGGACCAGGGTGAGCTCAGGGCAGGATATAAATTACAATTACCCCAGAGCAGGGGCATAAGAATATGCGATGAGCTTCCATAACAAAAATATTAGGGGCCTCCTACATCTCTACTTCCCTTCTCAAATACAGTTGCTTTAGTATTAAAAAGTAACTCCACATTTTTGATTAAAAAAAAACTCCTTTAGGTGATCAGTGTAGATTGCAAACATTTTACAGTACTTTGTTGCAGATTTTTATCTGTTTCTGCTTTGAAGATATAGATGTTTGTTGGAACATGTTATGTACTTTGTGATTCTGAATTTGGGGATATTTGTTCATTATAATCAGCTGGTGCACTCTCAGTGTTCTGATGAGGGTCTGCAACACAGTGGCTAAATGGTTGGCACTTCCACCTGGCAGTGTAGATTGCAAACATCTTACCGTACTTTGTTGTAGATTTTTATTCTGTTTCTGCTCTGAAGATATAGATGTTTGTTGGAACATATCATATACTTTGTGATTCTGAATTTGGGGATATGTGTTCATTATAATCAGCTGGTGCACTCTCAGTGTTCTGATGATGGTCTGCAACACAGTGGCTAAATGGCTAGCACTTCTGCCTGGCAGTACTAGGGTCATTGGTTCAAATCCCAACCACAGCACCACCTGCCTGGAGTTTGCATGTTCTCCCTGTGCCTGTGTGGGCTTCCTCCGGGTACTCCCATTTCCTCCCACACTCCAAAGACATGCTGGTAGGTTAATTGGCTTCTGTCTAAATTGGCCCTAGTATGTGTATGCATGAATATAAGTTAGGGACCTTAGATTGTGCACCCCTTGAGGGGTAAGGACTGATGTAAATCTACAATATATATGTAAAAGTGCTGCATACGTTGAAGGTGCTATATCAGTACCTGTAATAAATAAATAAATTCCTTTAGGAGCAATTAACACTTGTGGGGTAAATCAAAAAGTCACCAAAAGTAGAAATTTTACTGTAGCGGATGCCTAAAATATGACCTGTATCATAGTGCAGACCTATGTAAAAGTCACACAAGCAGGAAAATACATTTTGGAGGTGTTCTGCAAACTAACAGTATACAGAACACCTCCAGGTTGCTATATTGCATTGAATTCTACAGAAAAGTATAGTTCTGCAGACTGAACTGAAAACTTAATTCTTTATGACATTACATTACAATGTAGTTTGTGTAGCGTTTGTATATGTGACTTTATTATAGCGATTTCTATTTGTAATATTTTTTTTTTCCATGTTATTAGGAAGATTAGATTTATGTACCTGCAAAAAATTAAGAATAAGGTGACACAGTAGAGCTTAAATATGCAGTAAAGGAGATAATATTATGTATTGTCCATATTTTCAGTAATAGAACTACTGCAAGCAGCACATAACAATAACTAGTATATAGATACATAACAGTATGGAAATAATACAAGCTTTATAAAATAATAGTACATACATTCAATGCACAAACAGGTATTTTCACCAAAAGGCCCAGCAGGAGTCTTGGTGGAATTGTGCACACAGTCCCGGGTATATACTGTATAAATAATAATATAGATATCTCCAGATGAATTTTGCAGCAAAGCCCATTTGCAGGGGCCCCTGAGGATGATCACGATGCAATAGTCATCTTGGTGTCAGAAACCTGAAAACAAGATCTGCGGTAATGGGGAGACCCTCCAGCTGTTGTCCAAGCAGTCTGTAATGCAGCTTCTCATGTGTAGAGAAACCTGCAATAATTGTGAAAAGTTCCAACTAAGAAGCATAAACAGGAGATATGCTTTTTAATTGCTTCAGTGATTATGCTGTAGTTCGTATGTTGAAGGAGTTTCAAGCCACATATGGCTGTGGCCAATTATCTTGAAAAACCATACCTGTAGGTAAATATGTATGACAGAAAGTCAATTTAACTAAAATATATTGCGCCTGAAGGAGCGAATGCATAAAAAAATGAATAAACAGGCAAATAAATAAATACATCAAATTCAAGATGCTATCAATATTTTGTTCAGGAAATCTACTTTATTTCATTAGAGTTAAAGAGCAGCTTCACTTTTGTTGAGAAAAAACTTTCCCCTCTGGGCGATCTATATACATTGCAATGATTTTAACAAGCTTTGTTGCAGATTCCAGCCTTTTGTCATTCTAAATAAAATGGCTGTTTGTCTGTGTCCATGTGTGGAGTGAATCTGTATTGGAGAGGTTTTATAATTATCAATCACCTGCTATACCTGCAGGGCTCTAATGAGGAAATTGGTAGGGTCTGCATCCCTTTAGAGTTGATTTCCCTTTGGGAGTATCTCACCAAAAATGACATTTTTGTTGCAGGGGATACCAAAAATCTGATTTGTATCTTAGTGCAGACATCTGGGAAAATTAATAAGCCATTCACTGAAACAGGAAATTAAATTTTCAGGGGGCGTTATGTACACCATCTGTCCAACCAGCCTGAAATGGAGCTTCTTACCAGGAGGAACTGCCTATCTACTCTGGGCTTTATTCCATCCCTAGTATTTTCTACTACTAGGACCTCTAACTACTAGAAGTGGCCATTGGATGCCTAACCTGGCTCTAGCTCAGTCAGCGTTCTCTTAGTATTTTCAGATTTGAGGCACCCCAGTCTAAGGCTTAGTTCACTTTACTGCTCAAAATTGTGTGCATCTCTAACACACTGACAAACATGCTGCTCTTTAGCTCATATGCTCAGGGTGCCATTAATTCTCACTGTAGGGGGGAAGTGGAGAAGTCCAGACTCAGGAAGTCGCCTCCCCCTTCCACTGTTCTTCAATTCTCTGTCCTCATCAAGCTCCTGCTCTGCTGGAGCCTATGCTGGTTATAGAGTCCTAAGCCAAAACTACCTGTAGAATCCCAGCTTAGAAGGGAAAGGGTTACCTAGAACTGAAGCTGCATATAAAATATATTGCAATCAATGGGTTCGCCTATCAATATACTGGAACACACATACAGTAGCACAAACCTAGCTATCTGGCACTGTGCATGTGAGATAATAACAAGAGGACAGAAATCCATAAACAACTTGTAGTGCCGCTCCATGACGGGCATGGCTTGAACAGTGTTGGCTGATGCCACATCCATCTACTGCTGAAGCACCGGGTTAGTGAGCAGCATCACTTTTTGGTAATAGGACAGAGATATTTTGTCTGTCATTAGGATTCAGAAATACATTCAAGAAGCCATGGGCCGGTGCAGTTAAACTATTGGAACATAAAAATGCTTGCGTAATAGTCTCTATCTCTGATCTGGGTGAAAGTATAACAGCAGTAATATCCCCTAGCCCCTGTGTGTATAAGACCATGTGGCTCAGTCTTTATTCACTTCCTCATTCTGGGGTTTTCTAAGCCCCTCCCCGAGACAGGAATTGTTAAAACATAATTATGCATAGCACTGTGATATTAGCAGCTTACAGTAGAGGGCAGTAGCTCCCTACACACTCCCCTTGATGAAATCTTTATGCAAACAAAGGCAACACAATATGCATAATGAATCAATCAAGTTAGGGAATTGTGTTTTCCTTTCCCATTCCTGGGGTCATAGGTCAAAACAAGATGTTTCTGGCTCTAAACTAGGACTATTAGTCATGGAAAGGGATGGTGCTGGCTGTGTAGAGGGACTAGGTCCCTGACTAGACATATTCATTAATTGAAGTTTCAGGGTTCATTGGCTGTGCTAAAGTAAAGTGTGCTGTTGAGCTAGGGGCCTCAGAAACTACAGTCCAATCACTCTCATGGGTGTCAGGAAGATCAAATGAGGTCTACCCGTAGTTGGGGTAAAACGCACTCCGAAGTGTAATCTGAGCCTTCTTTGTCCCTGATTTGAGGAATGGGCAACAAAGGCTTTGATCCTCCCTTCTGGTCCCTTTATCTTGTATACTGGGATCCCAGACAATTTATTCACCATCCTTCTCCATCTGCCTTCTATTGGCCACCTTATTTTTTCCAGATGCTCCCAAGTTCTGTAGCAAGACGTAGTCACCTGGTTTCAGATCTCTGTATCTCCATGATGATTAAATGTTCTTTTGTTGCTTTATTGATTTTGGTTGCATTTTCTTCAACCAAACTGTATGCAGACTTGAGGGTATCTTTCAGATAAGCCACATATTTATAAATGACTTGGATGACTAATGCCATTGGTGGAATGTCAATTGGATAATCTAGGCTCCCTTCAGAAATAGTTTTTCTAAAGCACTCTTGTGACTACCTCTTTGGTAGAGAAAGCTTGTTGGGCATAGCTGGTAAAGTGGTCAGTCACCGCCAGTACATTTCCAATTCCTCTAGAATCATTGTCTATACAAAGAAAATCTATGCAGACTAAGTCCATAGGGTCCAAACTCTGTAAGTGCCCTATTGGAGCAGCTTGAACTGGCAGGACTTACTTCTGTAAACATCTGAAGCACTGTCTACACAGACTAGTCACGGAAACAAATATATAAGAAATGGTTGTTGTCTGCCAGAGTGGTCATGACACACCATACGACAGAGCAGTCTTTTGTCATAAACCTCTCCTAATCTATATGGAACTGACCACACTCAGTAGGTAAGGCCTTCCTAAACACTTCTAGGTCCTTGGCACTCATGGCCCTATACAGAGGTCCAATTAGGGGGTCAGCCTTTTGATTCAAGACCATTTGCTGTGGAGATATCGAACAGTTCCCAAATGACCCCAATGCTGTAGAGGAAGCGAACATGTCTGGAACAGCTTCTCATATATCAGACAAATTTCAGAAAAGGCCACTTAATCTTCAGCTACTGCAGCCATAGCACACAGAGCCCTAACGCTGGGACAAGGTAGATCTTTCCATTCACTGTTTTCAGTAACAGAAGCCGATCCTGGATGTCTAGATAGACCATCAGCTCCAATGTTCTTTTGTCCAGGTTTATATTTCAGTGCTGATTCACGCATGTGCAGTGCAGATTGGTTGGTAAAGTTGATCCAGGGAATATCCAATTGCCTCTCAGGGGATCAGGAAGGATTTTTTTCCCCTGCAGGAGCAAACTGGACCACGCTTTGCTGTTTTTTTTTGTCTTCCTCTGGATCAACTGTGGGTAAAGGATTATAATTTTTTTTTTTATGGTTGAACTAGATGGACTTTTGTCTTTTTTCAGCCAGATTAACTTCAGTATGTAACTATGTAGCTAAGGATTGAAGCTCAGGTTTCACAGCTAATTGACACAGTAGCTGTTCACTGGTTCAGGTCCGGTTTACATAAGGTTCAGGACAGGATCAGCTCAGGATTTTATCCACACCTGAACCGGACTTTACTGCTCAGAAATTGTACATGACTCTTTGAAACCTCACTGAATCCACACTGAATATGCACTGGCAGTGCACCGGACAAATGTGAACAGGCACCATAGAAAGCAATGTTATTTCACATGTCATGCGGATTGGAGGCGGTTCATATATGTGAACAAGCACTCGGGGTGAATTGAGAGGCTCATTTAAGCGCCAGAAACTCTAACTTTTGGACTCCATAGTTGCACTCACTAGGAGTGAGGCTTAGGTCAATGAAGGCTATTGTTGATAGCCCAGCTGGATGCTCTTGGTGCAACACTCCAACCAATCCTTCAAAGCTAGTATCTGCATGAAGCACTTACAGCTTCTGGGCATTAGCATATGCATTAGCATATGCTTCTTCAATTGAGTGACAGGCACTTAACATGCAGAAGTCCAATGGTCCCCCAAAAGGCTTTTGGAAGACCTCTTATGATTCCCTTGACTACACACATTAATCTTTAACAGGTTGTGAAGAGCTTTGACCACTTTTGAATAGCCTTCTACAAATCTGCCATAGTATCCACGAAATCCATTGAAAGAATGTAACGCTTTAATATTCTGAGGCTGAGGCCAGTTCACCACTGATCCATAGGATAACTTCACTTTAAAAAAATAATAAATGCGTATTTTTTTCAGGTAAAAAAATGTGCATTTTTTTTTTCTTTTAAAGCCTGTAAAGCATTGCACCAGCAATCAGTAGATTACTGGTGCCGTGCAGGTCTCCAGCAGACGGTTTGTTCATACGAGGTCTGGGCACACAGATTAAACTGACAGTTTAACACTGACAGGAAGACAGAATGAACTACCACAGCACTCCATAGCGCTGTTGTAGTTCATTGAGAACTACAAGCCAAAATCCACAAAGGATGTTGGTACTTGTAGTTTATCCATTCACAGAACTCTGTGACTGAATGATGCTGCTGTGTGGACAGAGCCCCTCACTGCCATGCTGATTTCAGAAACTGACAGCTTGTAAGGGCAACATCTTCCCATACTGCTGTCACACGGAGGGTGGGATCGGGCCACTGCAGCAGTGGGAACATGTTGCATGCTCCACCCTAAAAACGGATGATACATGTAACATGTTCCCAAAGGTAAAATTATCCTTTAACTTTTGCTGGATCAGTGCCCAATAATTAAGCAGAGACAATGGTGACCCACATAGGTGACTGATGATCTGCAGAACTGCTGACAATTTCTGTCCCTTTTCTTTTGGAATTTTTTTATTTATACAAAAGTTGCATAATACAATATATGCGGAAGTAGAGCATCAAATGGTACACAGTTATCCAAGACAACAATAGCACTGATAAACAGCAAAGGGAACATGTGAAAATGGAGTAAACAGCAGGTCAATGGTCAGATGATAAGGTATAGATATTACTGTGAGAGTCAGCAAATGGCATCTCTGAAGAACTCATTGATATATAAATGGTGGAATGCAACTTAATACGACAGGTATAAATAAAAATTGTCAGGATCGCCAAAGGGATCCCAAGGGCCAAAAAACCTTTTGAGGAAACATGTCGCCATGTAAACTAAAAATATTAGCAAAAAGACAGCATTAGGCTGCACATGGTAAGTAAGCAGGGAAAAGAGGGAGTGAGGATAGAGAAAGCAAGACCGACACCCACTGAGTAAAAGGAGGAAAAGAACACATAAAGAAATCAGGAAAACAAGGCAGAGGTTTGTATCTCTTTGGCTATTCCCAAGGGCCTCAGCTTGGTTGGGAAACCTCCTGCAAATAGACGTCAGAATAAACATAATAATGACACGATCTCCAGGTGTCCCGGAAAATCTCCCCCCGATCATATAATGTGGCTGTGAAGTCCTCCATGTTCTGAGATCATTAATTTTAGAATACTTGAAACAGTATTTTGAATTTTGAAATGTTGCAGGTGCACCTCTTAAGCCTTGTGGCATGCAAGTAAATTGATAGAAGCCCCAAGGACATATAAAGGCTGTCTTCTCTTGATCTTCAGGTACCTTGGAAACTTGGTAGGATCCAGACTGTAAGTCTAGCATGGTGAACCAACAATTTCCATTTAAAGCCTCCAGAGCCATCTCGAGGATGACTTATACTCCTGACGAATTTAACTCCTATCTTTTGGGCGTGGACTTCACTGTGCTGACTGCTACGTTCTGAGCCCGTTTAGACTCCCCAATCACTCCGAAGGAGGTGCAGCTGGCAATCTCCTCCCTTCAATCTGGCAAGACTTTAGACCCGGACGGGTTTCCCATGGAATTCTATCAGACGTATGCGGAGGATCTAGCCCCTCGACTACATACCATACTAGTGAACTCCTTGAAGGAAGAGACTCTTCCCTCCTCTATGTCAGAGACATTGATAGTTGTAGTACACAAACCTGGTAAAGATTTGGATCTGTGTTCTTCTCATCGCCCTGTATCATTATTGAATGTTGATGCTAAGCTGCTCACTAATATTCTGGCCAGCCGGCTCAACTCGGTTATAACGGCATTGGTACATCCGGACCAATCTGGGTTTATGCCAGGGAGGGGCACTGACATTAATATCAGGCGCTTGTTTACCCATATACTGTAGCTCTTGCAACTGAGGATACCCCTGAGATTGTGGCCTCTCTTGATACTGAGAAGGCATTTGATTCAGTTGCATGGGGGTATTTTTGGAAAGTGTTGGAGTCTTTTGGCTTTGGGCCTAACTTCATAGTGTGGCTGTAGTTGTTGTATCATAGTCCAGTGGCTAGAGTGTGGGTCAACAATGTACTCTCTGCTCCCTTCCCATTGCATAGAGGGATGAGACAGGGCTGCCCACTATCCCCAAGCCTGTTTGCCCTGGCCATTGAGCCCCTGGCAATCCTGCTGCAAGAGGACCCATGGGTGCAAGGTATTAGAGTGGGAACGAGCTGTAACAAAATGTCCTTATATGCGGATGATACCCTACTGTACCTACAAGATGCGGATCCCTTGTTAAAGTCTGTGCTGGATATAATTGATCTGTTTGGCCATTTCTCGGGTATCTGGATAAATTGGAAGAAGTCTGTCCCATTTTCCCTTGCCCCTAGGGATCGGGGGTGGATACCGGTACGCCGTTGCAGTGGGTAGAGGAATTCACTTACCAGGAGGCCAAGGTGAGAGGGTACCTGGAAGCATACTTGGATGACAATATTGCCCCTTTGACTTCTCAGTTCACTTGTAAATGTCAGGCCTGGCATACACTACCATTGTCCCCTGTGGGTCGAGTGAACCTCTTAAAAATGGTTTATCTCCATAAATTTCTTTACTTATTTAGAAACACCCTGGTCCCCATACCAAGGGCATTCTTTGTTAAACTGGATGGAACTATAGTCTCCTTCATATGGTTGGGCAAAACTCCTAGGTTAGCAAGAAGAACTCTCCAACTGCCAATTGCCCCTTACTCAAGGGGGTTTAGCTCTGCCTAATTTTCAACTTCATCACTGGGCGGCAGTGCTAGTAATGGTCCAGTAGTGGTTTAGCCAGTCTAATCAGAATCCGGCGGTGACTTTAGAAGCAGCTTTATTGGATTCGTATGCTGCCTTGAGTAATCTGGTATACCAGGGTCCCAAGGCTCACCCCTAGGTTGCAGGACCCATGCATACAATGATTGAGGTCTGGGTTCAGGCTAGGGCAATTTATAAGGAGGAAGCCATGTACTCCCCTCATATCCACTTTAGGGTAATCCTCAGTTTTTTCCGCCTCCCTGACCCCCAGATTTGGGCTGTTAGAAGAATAGTAACTTTGCAACATATCATTACTGGTGGAAAAAGCTCCTCCTTTGCTGCTCTGCGGAAGAAATTTGGGTTACCGCCTACTATGTATTTTCAATACCTTCAACTGTGACATGTAGCTCGAGCCCAATTTCCTGCCAAGGTTATGCTTCAGTCGGATTCGGTGGAAGGCCTGCTGACCTTGAAGGTGATGGAAAAAACGTTGTCTTCCCTTTTTCTTCACCTCTCAGTGACCCACACCTCTTCCTCCACCAAGACCTCTGACAAATGGAAAAGTGACATTCCTGACCTCACTGATGATGACTGGGAGAACTGCATAGGTCCCTATGTTACCAACATGAACTCTGCTAGGGATAAATTTATACAGCTCAAATTTCTGCACAGGGTCTACTACACACCAAAGAGGTTGGTGGCTATCTATCTATCGCTTAGCCCCCTCTGTGCCCACTGTCTGTCCTCTCCTGACTCCTTCCAGATGGTGTGGCAATGCCCCTCTATTGTCCCCTATTGGCAGTCGGTTCTCGAGACCTTGATGGACCTGTTGGATTGCCCCCTCTGGATCTGAAGCTGATGGTTTTGGGTAGCATGGAAGACATAGAATCTGACAGATATTTTAAGCTGGGTCTATTTTTTCTACTGTATTATGCTTGAAGGAAAATTATTCTAAAATGGAAAAAATTCTCCCCACCCACGGTAGATGGTTGGAAGTTTGCAGTTAATGCTGTCCTGCCGCTATATAATATAACCTTTAAAAGTAGAAATTGTAGAAAGTAGAAAATGTGATAAAATCTGGTCAGCCTGGAACCAGATGGAACCGAAGATAATGTGTTGGTTTGATTATGGAAGCTTGATATAGCAGTTTATATTTCCTTTATGCTTGCACTGTTTCTCTGGGCCTACCCTTGCCTTCATTCCGCCTCCTTCCCACACCTTCCGCTCCCCCTCCTCTTCCACCTTCCTCCCTTCTCCCCCCCCCACTTCTCCTATTCCCCCCTTCCTCTCCCCCCTTGTATGCAGGGGTGGTTTTGTTTGGATGCGATTATGTCCACATGCTTCCATGGTTCTTTTTCCTAATTGGAATGTCTATATTATGTTTGCAATTTTGTTTCAATGGAAATCTGTTTATGTTCAGATGTCTCTCTACTAACTTGTCAGTTATCTTTGTACCTGTCTGTGCATTATACAATAAACCTTTGTCTGTTAAAGAAAAAAAGCCTTCAGAGCTTCTTCAATTCTAGTCAGTGCATGCTAATCAAGTATTGTCCTCCAGTTCAGAGTTGTGTAGTATACACACAGGCGGATGGATCTACATTTTTTTTTCACTATCACAATAGTAGACATAGGGACTCTTACTATCCACAATGATCCACTGGTCTTTCATCTGATGTAATGTCTGTCCTAGCTCATCCACATCTTTTGGTGCTATCCTCCGGGGTCTCTCTCTGAAGATAGTAATGTTTGTCTAAAAGTGTGTTGAGCACTCTTAGCACAATGACACACAAAGCGCACCCTGGAAGTAAGCCCACACAAGTTCCCATATAGCAATCAGCTTGCTATGGGGGCACTCGACAGGGGGGAGGAGTCAGGAGGGGGGACCCCAGAAGAGAAGGATCAGGGCTGCTCTCAGCAAAATCAATGCATAGAGCAGGTATGTATAACATGTTTGTTATTTTAATTAATATGAACCATTACAATCACTTGTAATGCAATATTTAGAACACAGTACTTGAAAAATAGTCTCAGCTTCAGATCTACTTGAAAATGCAATAGCAATAGCAGCCTCTGTGTGTACAAGTTCTCTGTCTCTCTCTTCACTTCCTCCTTCTGGGGTTTGCAAAGCTCCTCCTTGAGACAGGAAGTGTTAATGCATAATTATACACAACACTGTGATATTAGCAGCTAACAGTAGAGGGCAGAAGATCTGTTCACAAGCTAACAAGGACCATACTGATAGGAGGAAAAAATCAGAGTGATAGAGAGAAGATCTCGTCACTCACTCTGCTGTTTCTCCTTTACTGTCCATTCACTTAGGGGGGCAGATTCATGGCCTAGCCTCAAAGAAAGTAGATTGATGCTGATCATCAAAGTGATTATATATTTTTTTAAAAAAATGGTGCTCAAATAATTTTTAAATTAAGCAATAGTTAGACTGATTCTGTCCTCAGATGCTATATCACTTGTTGGTTATAGATGGTATGTACATAATACCTTGAGTTATAGCTATTTGCAGTTTAGCTGATTGAGAGTCCTTGTTTCTACCCAAATGCCTTTCAATCATTCATTGTTGCGTCAGGATTGTTCTTTATGTCTATGCAAATGCCATTATTATTACTCTTACATTTATATCCAGTGAATTGTTTCCATCTTGGTGTAGGAGTATGAGATGATTGATTTTAACAAGTACGTGACTCTCATAAATGTGTTATAGAAGTTTTATCCTTACCTTACAGTTAAATGTTCATATTTCAATGTGCTGATTATTGTGCACAGCTGATAAAAGTTATTTTGGAAAAATAAATAAAATACATAAATTATTTGTTTAGAACCTTTCTTAATGGAAACCGTAGATAAGTAGATATGAAATGATTGTGTCTGGCCTTTCTAGGACACTTGCTGTATACAGGTACTTTCCTTTCAGCCTGCATGGTTATTCTTTGTTTTGAAGTTGCCTATACTGTTAGTGTATTTTTATTCCTTTCACCCACCACAGCATGTGGCACACAGTATCTTAGACTTTTTCTTTAGCCATTATATCTATAACAATATGCTGGGATATTGAAAATACCAACACAATGGAATACTATTGGTTATCTGAATATCATAAAAGACATCTTAACTAGGTACTATTTAGGCTTTTTTTTTTATTTAGTTTATTGGAAAAAATTTCACAAACAAATTACACTTGTCAAGCCAATATAGAGGTAAAGTACAGTCCAACAAGCAACTTGTACAAATGGGAATTGTCACAGCTCTAGAGAATCAAAGCTCGTGTAGCACCCTCCTAGTTAGCTAGGGGGAGCTAGACTTCAATTGTTAGCTTGGGATGAGTAGCAGCCTGGGTTTAATAGGTAGCAGGGGTCAAATTGTGGTCAATGCTGATAGTCAGACCAGCCCTCTGGAATTTTCCACTGTTCTAGAACTTTGGAGAAAGGTCTAGAAGTAGTGGGTGGATCTGAGGAGTGGCCAGGTCTGTACTCTGAGAGGATCCTGGTAAATCTCCAACAGGAGGCTTTGCAAGGGGCCAGGACAACCTTTAAGAGTAACTGAACCTGCTCAGCATGGGAGGAGAGTTTTAGAAGAGGGAGCCAGGTGGAAGATGTGAGACAGGAAGGGAGACAAGAGCCTGTGAGGGGGCCCAGATGGAGAAGGGCTCACCTGCAGGCAGAGGACCTTGGAAGGAGGAAATCTTGAGACTTCACCCCCTGAGAGAGGACCACCTGTCTGGCAGGGAAGGAGCGGTCCAGTTGGAAGACCTAGTAGCAGCCACCAACCCACCAGCAACACAGGAGAGGGACCAAATGAGTTGACCTGCACCCCCAGGGCCACATAGGGGAAGGAACACTCTAGTGGGAAACTGGATTAGCTGCTACCCAGGACTGTTCATTATTTAAAGGGACAGGCACTGGATCCTCTGCCCATGGATTCATCCAGAGCTGCTGGATTAAGGAGAATCTAGAGTCTGGGGTGGTACATTAGGAGAGGCTGGCTAGCTCTCCAAAAAGAGGATTTTTGCTGTACAGACTTGTAAATAGTTTCAGGAAGTTTGTCCTTAGTTCCAGTTCCATTGGGCATCCCGTATATCCCTTACCTCATACAAGTTCTAAATCCCCCTCTAAAACATCACAACAAGCTCAAGGGCTGGTCACTGACTCCTGAATGCAAGTGGATGTGATGGGAAAATTAGCTCTCTTGAAATTGAACGGTTTTATTTTTCCTGTATGTGCTTGCTGTTTACAGCTAACAATAAATTAAATCATGTTATGGTCACTGCTACCCAGATGTTCTTTTACAGTATATGGACATTCGTAATAAGCTCTGCATGGTTTGAGATTACCAGGTCCAGCAGAGCATCATTCCTAGTAGGGGCCTCTATGAACTGTACCATACAATTGTCCTGTAGTAGGTTTAAAAAGTTTTGCCCTTTAACTGTTCCTGCAGCACCATTACTCCAGTCAATTTCCGGGTAGTTAAAATCCCCCATTATTATCACTGTCCCAGCCCTTGCAGCCCTTTCGATATGTGGAAGGAGCTGAGTTTCCACCTCCTCATTAACACTGGGAGGCTTATAACAAACTCCAATGATTACCTTTGTAGTACACACCTCCATGTGCAGTTGCACCCATATTACTTCAGCCTCATCACACTCTCCATCAACTAGATCCTCTTTCACACTCGCTCTGAGATCACTTCTCACATAGAGACATACACCACCACCTTTCCTATTTACTCTGTCTCTCCGAAAGAGAACATAGCCAGGAATATTAATGGCCCTGTCATGTGAAGAATGAAGCCATGATTCAGCAATACCAATTAAATCATAGCTCTCTTCATGCAACAAAGCTTCCAACTCACCTATTTTGCTTGGCAGACTTCTGGCATTGGTGAACAAACACTTTAATTGATTGACACCTTGTTATGGTGATTATTTTAGGTGAACTCAGCATAATTGTCCTCATGGGCAGACAAGAAAGCTTGTTGGAATTGCCCAAGAGACTGATTTGTTCTTTCAGTCAGTTCATTGGGCTGCAGATGGTAAGCTGTGGAAAACTGTACTGATACCTCTATTGATTTCCAGAGACCCTTTCAGAATCACAAAGTGAACTGGACCTCACGGACACTAGAAGTTTGCATTCCATTGAGCTTAAATATCTCCTGAATAAAGATTTCGTAACAAATCAACCAAATAGATAAGAAAGTACTATCTACCACTACACAAATCACTGTACAGCCTTTAGATGGAAACAAGTACTGTATGTAATGAAGTCCATAGCTATAATGCACCAAGGTTCTTCAGGAACAGATAGTGGTGCAGTCCTTAAGAAGTATGAATGGGAGAATTTGTCAGGACACAGATCAGACAGACATGAATATACTTTTCATATTCTTGCATATCCCAGGCTACTAAAGGACATGGAGAGGAGGAAAAAGGTTGTAAAGACCACAGGGTGTCTGGAAAACTTGGAATCATGGGCTCAGCATAGAAACTTTGTGTAGCTTGAGGGATACAAAGGTTTTGCCTGGAGGCATGGCTGAGTCTCAGCCAGAGGTCTGGGACAGGACTTGAGAAGAAGGAATGATAAACTCTGGCTCGATAGACGTTTCAGAATTGTGTGTACCAAATGAATGGGAAAGAGCATCTGCACGAGAATTGTCTGTCCCTGGTTTAGGTACCAACCTGGGGTTCAAGTGACATGAACATAGCCGTTTAAGACAGCACCCCCTTTGTGACTGGCTGTGGCAGATGCATGCAGAGGGAAAGACCCAGTACTCGAGCATGGAACAGGTGAGTGTGACAGATATAATGCTGAAGGTGCATCAAATGAAACTCATTATTACATAATCGAAACTACCTCCATAGCACCACTGAGTTACTCCCATTCCCAATCCTCTCATGGTGCAACATCCAACAGAAAGCTTATGGCACTTTGGGGTACCTTTAATAAATAAAATATTGTGCTCTGTATAACAATTTTACAAACTAAACTTATCACATATATTCATTGTGAAATCCCTCATGTCTATGTAAAGTAATCAAATCAGTGAAAAAAAACAAATAAATAGTGACATATGTTCATGCAGAAAAGAATAACGTCTGTGTAAATACTGTACAATGCTCTACATTCAATAGTGAAGCTATTCTCCAGTTCTGTGAATGTGACATTAATGCTGTGAATCCTATTCCATTCAATTGTTCGCCAATATGTGCACCACCACCATGTGAATAAATGGAGGCTTACCAGAAGCGAAGACCCCTTAATTATAGGGGGTCTTTACTAGCATAGCAATATGAGGTATAATCCAGATTTCCATGTCATGCCAGGATCAAATATCTCCCAAGCCTCACAAGCCAGGAAGTGAACTCCAGTACGATGCCAAATTAGTATCATGAAAGAAAAGGCATGCCTCTCATAGTGTAACAAGTTTGACAAGCCTTTATTTGAGCAAATGAAAATCCTACTTACAAGCTGTAAAATAGTAAAAAGCATAAAAAAAACGCTTCCAAGATGGCCAATGACATCAGGGGGAGGCTCTGCCCGACGGGTTTCATCATCAAAAGACTTTGAGGTACCCAGAGGCTCTGTAGAATATTAGGGGTCCTTTCACATGAGAGTGCTCTGCTCTATTCAAAGTGGATCCATGAGCAGATCCCCTGCTGAAATGGAGCTGAACAGAACAGATGTCAGTTTTGCGATACTTGTGTTTGTTCAGTTTTAGTCTGGAATTTGACAGCAGTCTGTGGGAACCAGTGATTTCTGTTTACATCCAGCTACCTTAAATCCAACACATTTGGGTCCAAAAAAAATGGAAAAGGATGCAGTTCTTTTACATTTTTTCCAGACCTAGATGGATTCAGAGGTAGGTAGATGTACAGCTGCCTGTCCATAGACCTGCATGCAGCTTCCGACCAGGTAATTTTGTTCGTAATAAAGTTAAAAGGTACATAGTATATTTATATATATATATATACAGTATATATATGAAAACCATGAATATGAGCTTGCATAAAAGTTACCGTTTCTAAGTGTACATTCTTAGGAGCTTTGAAGTAAACCTAGTGTGAACCCTAACAATTCACATAAATGACAAGCAATGACAAATTGCACATCAAAAAAGCTAGAGATAAAGTGACACAAACAGCTGAATTTAGATGCAAATGTCATCTTTTCCTGTAAATGTAGAGATTGCCTTCAACTGCTTCAATCTCCTTATTCTATTTGTAGCCCATTATTAATAAAAAACCAATAGTGAGGCTCAGAAGCTGAAAGGAGTTGGGATCAACAGCAAATTGAGCCACTTCTCATCCAGCGATGTATTGGCAGCGATGACCTAGATATAATTTTTTTCAGAAGGCGATTTCCTACAAGGGTAAAGTTCTTCTAGCAGCTATGGAACCACTGGATTACTTTTATAGGGGTCCCACCCCCCTCCCACTGCTGCTGGCTTCTTTACCAGGCTCCAGTGGCATCCGGTTTCTGGGACACAGTGAGAGAAACTGACTTTGTTCCTCCCACTAGAGTGATGACAGAAAGTGGTTGGCATCTGCCTGCTCACCAATCTTACGGACAACACAGCCTCCTAAGAAACAGAGTTCTTGCACAGGCTCTTGGCTGGTTCCGAGGATGTGTGGAGTTACCACCTGATGGCCTGTCAGAGCAGTGAGCAAAGATGTCTATGTGAAGACAGGATAATGACAGTTTCGATGCAGGGTTGCTGGTGCAGTCTTGGTGTGGTGATCGGTGTCACTGCTGTGCTGAACTGATGTGCAGAGTCCCGCAGCAGTAGTAGCCAGAAATCTGTCGCTGGAGGAGAACCGCAGTCCCCCTGTGTTCAGCTCTGAATGCCGTGCCAAGAGAGAGAGAGACAGTGCCTTGCTGTAGAATATATCTGCTTTCCCAGCATCCTCCTCGTTCGCCAGCTCTCTGGTAGTTGTAGTTCAATCAGCTCTCAGGAATACAGGATGTATTGGCTATAGTACTACAGTTCCCAAGATCCCCTGCTGTCAGAAAAACTTAATCCACTCTGCTAACAGGAAGTGATGTAGCAGTCCAAGTACTGGGCACTAGGGGGGAAAGCTTTAACCACTTCCCGACCGGCCGTTGTATATAAACGGCCAGACGGTGGCACTGCAGGGTCGGTGGCCGTCTATAAACGGCCTCCCCGCACCCTGCTTGTGCGCGCTCCCTGGGAGCGCGCAGCACCGCGATCCGGTGCCCGCTGTGTCCTCCGGACACAGTGAAACACCGATCGTCTGACGGGACCTCTGTACGAGGTCCCGATCATGTGATCACTGATTGGCCAATCAGTGATCACATGCAAAGTAGTAAGCAAGATGTCACTTCTGACATCATTGCTTACTATGTGTGAAATCTGTGAATGATCACAGAGGTCACATGGTACAAGGCTATTCACAAAAGCCTTGTACCATGTGACAAGCTGTGACCAATCACAGCTCACTCAGTTCTCCTCAATGAGTGCAAGAATGCACACAGAGAGAAAGAGAAATGATTGCTTTTACATCCTATATGGGTGTAAAAGCAATCAGTGTAAAAAAAAAATCTTCATCACCCCTCACAAGTAGTACAGTGTCACCATGGTGACACTGTACTGCTAGGGTGACAGTATGTAAAAAAAAAAAAAAAAAAAAAAATATATACCGTATTTGCCGGCGTATAAGACGACTTTTTGACCCTTGAAAATCTTCTCAAAAGTCGGGGGTCGTCTTATACGCCGGTACACATGTTTAGGGGGGCTGCGGCATTAAGTACAGGGGTTTGCAGGGGCTGATGTCTCTTACCTGGATCCAGTCCCACGACGATCCGGTCCAGGAAGCGCGGCGTCTCCTTCAGTTCGGCCACTGGATGTTTGTGCGGCTGCTCGGCTCCGCCTCCTCACCGGTGATTGGCCGCCAGAACTGTAGCTCAGGAAAGGTACACAGGCGGCCAATCACCGGCGAGGGGGCGGAGCCGAGCGGCCCCGCGAAAATTGAGTGCCGGAGCAGCAGGTAAGTGTTCTGTGTAGAGGTGCTGCTGCAACCACATATGCTGGCTGCAGCAGCACCATACGAGAACAGGGTCAGCAAGTCTCAGTGGGAGGAATAGTGCCCCATCATTGGTGTCACTGATACCAATGATGGGGCACTATTCCTCCCACTGATACCAACGATGGGGCACTATTCCTCCCACTGACACCAACGATGGGGCACTATTCCTCCCCCCCACTGACACCAACGATGGGGCACTATTCCACCCCTCACTGACACCAATGATGGGACACCATTCCTCCCACTGACACCAATGATGGGGCACCATTCCTCCCACTGACACCAATGATGGGGCACCATTCCTCCCACTGACACCAATGATGGGGCACTATTCCTCCCACTGACACCAATGATGGGGCACTATTCCTCCCACTGACACCAATGATGGGGCACTATTCCTGCCACTGATACCAATGATGGGGCACTATTCCTGCCACTGATACCAATGATGGGGCACTATTCCTCCCACTGACACCAATGATGGGGCACTATTCCTTCCACTGATACCAATGATGGGGCACTATTCCTCCCACTGACACCAATGATGGGGCACTATTCCTCCCACTGACATCAATGATGGGGCACTATTCCTCCCACTGGTGTGCATTGGAAGAGGGGTAGTCTTATACGGCGAGTATAGCCCAAACACTACATTTTAGCAGGAAAAGTAGGGGGGTCGTCTTATACGCCCAGTCGTCTTATACGCCGGCAAATACGGTAATATAAAAAAATAAAATAAAAATGTAAAAAAAAATGTTTAAAAATTATAATTTTTGCTTATAAACTAATTTGGATTTTTTTTTTACTAAAAAGATAACGGAATACATTTTGGCTAAGATTTATGATGAAATATTATTTATTTGCAAAATTTTATAAAAAAAACACTTTTTTTCAAAATTTTTGGACATTTCATTTACATAGCAAAAAAAATACAAATCCCAGTGGTGAATAAATACCACCAAAATAAAGCTTTATCTATCTAAAAAAAATGGTAAAAAATGCATTTGGGTACAGTGTTGCATGACCGCGCAATTGTCATTCAAAGTGTGATAGCGCTAAAAGCTGAAAATTGCCCTGGTCAGGAAGGGGGTAAAAGTGTCCGGTCTGGAAGTGGTTAACCATAGTCTCATCTGTAAATGTCCCAGAATGGACATGCCTACAATTAAATAGACATTAATGTTAAAATGATATATATTAATATGGAATGAAAACTTCCACTAGTTCCGTAAACTAAATATCTTGAATGGGGTCTGCTGAATTGTTGACAAGCATCTTTAACATATATAACAATGTAAATTTTCATAACAGGTTTACTTGGTTTGATCAATTATAAGAAAATAACTTGAATGTGCGCATACCATGAGTTTGAGCAGCTGTAGGTAAAGTATATTTAAATTTTATTTTCTAGTTTTGGATAAAATGGGGAAGAATTACCATCATTTACTGTCACGGTGACAATGGTTTCACAAGACAGGAATTCAGGGAAAACCTACAACAGGCTGCTGCAGATATTACTCCTAATGAGATCGGCTCACACAAAAATACCAATATAGCTAGACACTTCATTCAGCATCACACATCAGACTTACAATCTCTAAAGATTCAAATAATTGAGAGGGTGGATAAACCCAAGAGAGAGGGTGATCGAGGTTCAGCTCTCAATAAGTGGGAGGCATATTGGATATGTAAACTGGACACACGTATACTGAGAAGTTTGAAACATGAATGGGTCATTATACATTTCTATGATTAACTTTACTCCTGTCATGTAGTCACTTACCGTATATAATTTATTATTTCTTCCATTAATCTTCCGTTAATCTTCCGTTAATCCCACTGGGGTCTATGTGTGTCCTCTTATTTTACTTCACTCTTCCCCTCTTATCATTATTATTTCCCCTTACCATCATTATTTTTACCTTGTGTAAATGTGTGCCTAGCATATGATTTTCCCACACACACCACATGGTAATTTCACGATATGACTTATTTTTTGTGCACCCATGACATTATTGACATATTCGTATATTTACATTTATTTCATAGCATTTGGGTGTTCCATTATATTCTATTGTATATTGATTACCCACTATTTTTATTTTCCTTTTTTCACGGTTGCACTTGTTTCTAATAAACATTGTAGTTTTATTGGTTTTAGTGTTCTCGTCATACGGCTAGGACTATATGGACTTTGTTTTGACTTAATTAATTTTTTTTACAAACCAAAAAAGTGCAATATATACATATTAAAGTTTAATAATAATAGCAAAAAGTCAAAAATATTGTTTTTTTTCTCAAAATTGTCAGACTTATTTTTTTAAAGCAAAAAATAAAAACCACACAGGCGATCAAATACCACTAAAAGAAAGCTCAATTTGTGGGGAAAAAAAGGCTGTAAATTTCATTTGGGTGCACAGGTGCATGACCTTGCAATTTTCAGTTAAAATAATGCAGGGTTGAACACAAAAAAATCGCCTGGTCAGGAAGGGGCTAAATCCTCTGGAGGGCAAGTGATTAGTTAACTTTTGTGCTAGCTGCTTTTGCCTCTGAGTGCTCACTTGTTCTATGTTGAATTTCTTTTCTTTACTTTATTCCTTTTAATTGATCCTGACGTTTCATTGTGGGGACCTTCCTATGGCAGCCCATTTTTTTATAATTTCATTAACAAGCAGTTTGCTTTGTCGTCTTGTGGTGGTGTGAACATTTTGATATGCATTGTTTCTGTGATTCTTTTTTTTTTTTTACTTTTTTTTTCTAGGCAATTAAAAGAGAACCTATATTAACCACTATTTTTATAAGTCACAAAAGGTAAATATGCAAGGATAAAACATCTTTAGAATTCCTAAATTTTGCTACTTTGTAAAACAGGTTTTTATTTTGATATCCTGGAAGATGACAGATTTATTGGCATTCCACTTTCTCCGTGTAAATTTTTGATGCCCACTTACAATTCACCACTATGAAGTGGCACATTTTAGCCTTAGTAAAAGTGATTCTATTGATTTAGTACAGCCTTTCTCAACCAGGGTGCCCAGGCACCTTGGGGTGCCTTGAGGTTTCTTCAGGGGTGCCTTGGAAAAATGTCTATAAATTGCCGATAACTTGAAAGCCAGTGGGTGGAGCAAGCCCATCTTTTAGTTACACAAAGCCACAGGTGTTCATTGTGCACCATTATGATCTTCTAGCCGCTGGCATCCTGACAACCAATGACATCATCAGTTGATAAGGAGGATGTCAGCTGCCTGCACAGCATCCTAGTTTGACCCTCTCCTGCACCACTCCATCAATGCTGGGGCACATTAACTCAATGATGGAGAAAAACTGAGGGAGAAGAGAAACATTGGAATACTAGTCAGTACCAGTGTGCAAAGTGTATTTGCTTTGGAAGAATAAATCACCTCTAATATTGGGTGTCCTACATGTGTGGATGTTGCTGAGTTATATAAAACTATTAGAATAGTTTTTCTCATTTTAGAATGTGGCGCCTCAAGACTGACCAGAATTTCAAAGGGTGCCTTGACTGAAAATAGGTTGAGCAACACTGACTTAGTATACTTTTGCAAATCCTGCAGGTTTGTCCTTCGAACAGCAGCTGAAGCTGCTGCACTTACAGCTGGTCTGCCTGGATTCTGTTTCTTTATGGCTTATGATGCTATATAATCACCAGCTGTCTTTGCTGCAGATTGCCTCTATGATTAAGCTCTAAAAAAGGCAATGTGCATCTGGGGAGTTCTCTACAGGTGGAGAACATGCGCTGAAACCATGTTTCTCCCATCTCATTACAATTATGGAACAGGGAGTCGGTGTCTGTGTGCAGACAGCCACCATTGTGTTATAATATGAGCTAGGGCTCAAAGATCGCAATAATAGTAATATAAAGTGTAAAACACATGTAAAAGTCAGGTCACTTAATGCAAAATGTGAAAAGCTAGAATACGTCACTTACATTTTTTCATCTGGTGCATTGGCTCTGGAGTCATATGACCAAAGACAGAAATTTCTTCAGTGGGATCAAAGTAAAACAGAAAGAAAATCATTACTCGTCAAATAAAAGGAAACCTTTTTATTGCTATCAGTGTCCATGTTGCTGATTTTCCTGCACTTCATGTCTGGATAATGCCTTTGCTATAGGTGTAGACCATTTTTGGACCCTATGAAGCCTGATTGGAATACTCCTAGGATGCTGCGAAGGATGTTGCTGTTAACTTAGCTGTTTCTGTTCATCTTCACCATTACAGGACCAAGCTCTATCTCTGAATCAAACTCCCTGACATGTATTTTCTCTTCCCTGGTACAGTATCTCTGAGCTCAACGTTTGAGAACTTGCTCCTGTGATGGTGAAGGTGAACAGTTTTTTTCGGTAAAGACAAATTAACCCTTTAATCCGAATGCCACATAATGCACAGATGAAATGCATATATAGACACTTGTATAATCAAAGAATAAATGGTGAGCGCAAGACAAAAAGGAAAAAGTAGCACAATGTGGCAAACCCTCTGTCTCCACCAAAACAAAACACTATAAATGTGCAGCGCTAATAAAAATGTGTGTTATAAATCAATGATGACCAGAGTGATTGTAAAAAAGAAGGAAGGAAACATCATAAAAAAGAAATAGGGAATTGTGAATAGTTCATTGAAGAAACAAAATGGACGTATAACAAATGAAAATATATAAGTCCTCTAAATATCATAATAGTATTATGTTATATATTATGATATTTAGAGGACTTATATATTTTCATTTGTTATTTCTTATACTGTCCATTTTGTTTCTTCCTTGAAGTATTCACTATTCTCTATTTCTTTTTTATGATGTTTCCTTCCTTCTTTTTTACAATCACTCTGGCCATCATTGATTATAACACACATTTTTATTAGCGCTGCACATTGATATTAGAATATATATATATATACACTTATTTTTACCTGCCAAAGTATTTGTACTTCCTTTTATCCAGTTCTGGGATTTACACAGCTCTGCCTCATTGCAAAGCCCTGTCTGGCACAGAAGAACCCCTGCTTTTTTTTTAATATATATTACTTTGGTTAAGTAACACTTACACGTCTTGTCCTTCCCCCAGCCTCTGACTGGACAGCAGAAATGGTAGCAAACTGGTGAGCTTACCTCTCTGTTACTTGGATCTCATCTCCGGTCATCTTGCTGCTTGTTAACACACAAGCAGTGTAGAACAGCAGACTGGCTCCATGTGCTGCTTCTCTCTAGCAGTCTAAGCTCTGTTGTGCAATGGATTGGAAGAGCAGCATACCAGGTCACACTCAGATACTTACACTGCTTACGTTTAAATAACACATTTAATGATGTATTAATAAACACAGAATTGAAATAATTTGGGTCATTTATATCTGCCTGAATTTAACTCTAATAATACCCTGGAATCAGGACATGTACTTTTTATTAATAATAGTTAGAGGTAAGCCAAAAATACCTAAGTTCCATTAGAGGCCGGTTAGCAGAGCATGACTAAAGTTCAGATGTCAAATCCAAACCCCAATGAAGTCAATGGGAGCCAATAAACAGTACTGGCAATTTACTAGGCTAATAGTCAAGAAATTGTCAACCAAATGTTATGGAGGGCTGTGGAACATGTAACAAATGCAAACATTTTTTCCCTAAATTCTGGTTGGCAGGGGACAGCAAATATTTTAAGTGAAACTTTACAAATGCTACAATGATTGTAAACCCTTACATTTACCCTATGAAGGGACTATCCTCAGGTGATACACAGAAATCAAACAAATCATTCTTCATAAGTTTTATAATTTTATCAGCATTATTATCTTCTCTACATCCATTCAAAGTCGAGAATTTATACAGTTTGTCTGAGCTGTCAGGAAAAAAAGGGAGCAGAGAAATGAAGTTACACTCTGCAGAGCTCAGTGAGGAGCACTCTGCGAGCTAATTGGAGGGAAGGGACTCCCCCCCCCCACTCCACACTGCACACAGGAACAGAGCTGAGGCTAGCAATCTGCTGGAGGTCCCACCCCTGTCACCATTTTTCTCTTGTTGTTAGGGAAACTTGTCAGAAGTGACTCATGCTGATAGCAGAGGAATGAAGCAGCAGTAGAAATGACAATTAGTGCTCTTAATTGAGACACTTACACACTATAGAGAGATATGCTTTGTTCATATTTCATGTTTGAGGTTTACCCTTACCACCTGAGGAATTCCCTTACCATGCCTGTCAGGTGGTGCATCTGTATGACATATACAACCTACTCTGGCAAAAACTGCCATTTACACACCACCCCCCAGTAAAACATTCCCAGCACACAGTTAACCCTTTGATCGCCCCTCATGTTAACCCCTTCCTGCCCAGTGCCATTAGCACAGCATCAGTGCATTTTTTTTAACACTGATCACTGTACTGGTGTCACTGGGGATGTCAGTGACACCAAGTCAGTTCCCCCCAGTGTCAGACCCACAGCCCCGCTATAGGTTGCTAATTGCCGCCATTACTAGTAAAAAAAATATAATAATTCCAGTATATATACCGTCATTTGTAAACGCTATAACTTTCATATAAACCAATTAATTTACATGTATTGGGATTTTTGTTTTAGCAAAGACATGATGTAGAATACATTTTGGCCTACATTTATGATGAAATTAGATTTTTTAATTTTTTTTACTGGACATGTTTAATAGCAAAAAGTCAGAAATATTGTTTTTTTTCCTCAAAATTGTCGGCCTTTATTTTTTATAGTGCAAAAAATAAAACACACACAGGTGATAAAATACCACCGATAGCTCAATTTGTGGGAAAAAAAGCAGGTAAATTTCATTTGGGTGCAGCATTGCATGACCGCATAATTGTCAGCTCAATTAACGCAGCGCTGCAATGCAAAAAAATGGCCTGGTCAGGAAAGGGGGTAAATCCTCAGAAGGGCAAGTGATTAAACTGGTGACAAATGCAAGCTCCCTGCTGCTTACATCTGTTTGTAAACAAAGGGGCTGGGATTCCCTTCATCTACACCACACCCTTATCCTAAATGAGCATATATGGAAAACCCACTTTTTTATGGGATTTTTAAAGGCACAAACAGAACAAATATAACCATTAAATTTATAAATATGTATAGAACTATATTTTATTTTGCATAAAATATTAAAATTTTCATAGACATACACAATATGGCAGTTATACATTACATATCTGTTACAATAAAAGCACAGGTATAGAAGGTGAAATTCAGATCATGATTGGGCACTTGATGTGTTTCGTGACAACTGACAATCTCTTCCTCAGAAGTGCCTAAATAGGGCATGATGCCTATAATAGATATATGATTGCAATTACAATGCTGTATACATCCATTTGAAGTACATTCGCAAATATATGAAGGTCACTTACATAACCAGGCATTGAAGCAAAAATGGAAGAACCGCCATGTATTAAGACCAAAAAGCATATGTGTAGCCACTGTCTCCCAAATCCTCCCAGGTAGGTGAAGGAAAAATAAAGGAAAAAGATGCTGTCCCAGTAGCCTCCAAGGGTGACCACTTCGTGGTACCACCAGGGTGATTGGTAAAACATTCCAAGTTCAAGTTAGTCTCTAAGAGAATACATAGATGACAATAAAAGAAATAAATATTAACATAATAATGCACAAAGTTATAGTAATAACCAATATCCCTCTCCTAGGGGCAAGAACATGCTTACTGAGAATGGGGATGTACAAATCATCCTCCGCATATGGGAGCATATGTGTCCAATAGTATGAGAAAATTCCCTTAATATTGCTTGATATAAATAACATATATATGTGCCAGTGAGTCAAACTCAAAGTATCCAGAAACGGCATACCAAATATGCGGGACAGATAGAGTCACCTGTTCAATGGCTGCATGTGCACAATATGGACCGATGAAAATACATCTTATATACAGGAAAATGGCTTGGAATTTCAGCAATCCCAGTCCACTCAAAAGTGGACTTGTGGGAATAACCTATCATCTCCTGGCAGTCTGTGAAAGTCACTCCCCGGCCGCAAGGCGCGTGGCGTCGCTGCGTCCAATGTTGACATGATGACGTCACACAGCCACAGACCCAGAAGCATGCGTGGCCGTAAAGGAGAACAAACCAGGCCTCGCTTTGATGTTACCAAGTTGCCACATCATCCTAGGGGTCAAAGAGAGCCAACAACCCAGGCCAGGCCGGGTCACTGGCCTTTGTGCGTCGGTGAGACAAATGGATTGCAGCATCAAAGAAAAAAGGAAGGGAAAAAAAAATAACACCATTGTACTGGAAACAAAAAATGGAAAAAGAGGGAAAAACAGAGGCTATCACATCTAAACAATACACATGTACAATAAATATCACCATAAACATGAATAAACAAAAATATATAAATACAGTGCAGCAAACACCCAATAATTATTATATGTTATCCACTAAGAAAGTATGTTCGAGTACCAAGTACTAGATATGATATCTAAGCTCCGTCCTCCAGAAACAAAGCCTTCCAAAAAGGGCTTGAAGGACATAGATTCATTGAGGCCAGGAAAAGTCATGGCACTTAACCTATGGATCATCTCAGCTCACTCTGGAGCAAAGGAAACTGTTTTAATGTCAAAGGTCATAGTAAACTTTATGTTCAGATCGTTGACATTAATTTTATCCAAAAATTCTTTTAGCTCAACAGTTGAGCCCCCCCATATCATAAACACATCATCAATGTAACTATACCATGGAATAATCAACTCTACGTACAAAGCCAATTCTGCTGTATCCATTAGGGTGCGTTCCCACTCCCCCAGATTGGCGTAGATCGGGGCACAACAAGTGCCCATTGCTACGCCCTATACCTGGAGAAAATGGGAACCATCAAAAAAAAATTATGTTGCAAAATGAAATCAAGTGATTCCACGATAAATTTGTTGAAACGTCAGCTGTCACAAGCTTTTTGAGAAAGAATGTGTCTTATACAAGCTAAACCCTTGGAATGTGGTATGGAACTGTATAGCGCCTCAATGTCAATGGCTACTAATAGAGTTGAAGGGGAGGTTTGAAGTCCATCAATGATTTTAAGTAAATGGATTGTATCCTTCACATATGTAAGTAGACTCGTCACATATGGTCTTAAATGATCATCAATTAATCTAGTAAATTTTCAGTTAGTGAACCATTTCCCGAAATTATTGGTGTACCTGGGAGTACTTTGGTATCTTTATGTACCTTGCATAAAGAATACAACGTGGGAATGCGCCATATTGTATTGTGTATGTCTATGCAAATTTTAATATTTAGTACAAAATAAAATATGGTTCTATAATGTTTATAAATTTACTTGTTCTATTTGTTCTGCTTGTGCCTTAAAAATCCCATAAATAAAAAATAAACAGTAAATAATGACACTTATGCAGTTTTTGACAAGTCCTTTATTAGAAGTAAAACTGCTAAAATCTCCAGTGATCTACATCTATCATCAATCATGCTGTCCAGAAATGTCGATCAACAGCAATCACAGTAGATGAAACTGAAAAAAAAATCCACTGACCAAAAGACACTACCAAACTGGTTGCCTACACTAATATTCCATGGTCCCACTACTAAAATGAACACAAGGGCAGGATCTCCTGGGTGACATCATTGCCAAAATATGACCATATTTGGTAATTGACGACACTATCCCCGCTCCGTTAATTATGTGGCTGGCATTCCCAGACAGTAAATGACTGAGGTTGGGTTACATCACTGGTTGCTAAGGATGAGGCGGGTGCCTGCACCCTCCACTTTCATAGCAAACATTGGCAGGGTAGAATCTGTCATACATAGCAGCAGTATAAATACCACTATGATGTTCAGCTCCTGACAAATAAGCAAAAAGTCAGGCATTAGGAAGAACGCCCAAACATCATTGCTGTAAAAATGTATTAAAATCTTTAGTTTGGCTATAGATTACCACAGTGATTCTTTTTCTATCCAGTCATTCTTTTTCTATCCTTTTTTATACAAAAGTCACACTTTGCTTTAAATAATTCTTCCTATTAAAATAATAATCTGCTGGCACATGAAGTGACCCCAAAATGTGTAATAGTGGCAGAAAATATCTAGATAACCTATGCTACATATATAAAAAGAAGGAGACATTCCTGTCCTTGCAAGTGATGTTGTTGATTTGAGCATCATTTGAGATGATCGAGGGCTGTCTGTCATTCTCCATGAGGTATTATCCTGTCAAAATTAGAAACTAGCAAAATAATGAGCATATTATGTTAAATCCCCTGTCTATCTTGTTCAGCAAAATTAACACTAAATGATATCCTTATTCTCCAAAAATAATCCATACACATCCAACACTTAGCTGCCCTGAATTCTATTTTTCATGTGTTTTGCTGCCTTCTTGTAATGTCCTACATGAGCTCCGGAACCTCTCCATTTTCCGCTCACTTCCATTTGTTTGAACTGAGCAGTCTGTTAATTGCTGTCATGTGCACTGAGTGATCTATGCACACTACAAACACATGTAGAAATCTAGGTGAGAATAAGAGTTATGTCTTGGAGAATATGTGAATGTTTTTCGCTAGCATTCTGGCATTTTCAAACATTGTAAAGGTCCTCTCCATTCAGGAGGTCACATAAAAAGAGGATCAGCCCCTGAAGGGAGAGGAAGTGTCTAAATTGCAATCCACAACAGAGATAACATTGCCACAAATCAGTATGTTTCCAACTCGCAACTTGGTAATCTCTTTGATAACTTTCTGAAGAAATCTCACTTGATGCGCGTTGAGAGTGTAGCACCCTCCTAGTCAGCTAGGGGGAGCTAGACCTCAATTGTTAGCTAGGAGGGCTGAGTAGCAGCCCAGGTGTGATAGCTAGCAGGGGTCAAACTTTGGTCAGAGCTGGGAGGCTCTGCAGACCAGCCCTCTGAAATTTCCCCCTGCTCATGAACTTTGGAGAAAGAACTAGAAGCAGTGGATGGATCTGAGGAGTGGCTGATCTGCACTTTTGAGGAATACTGGCCAATCCCCAGCAGTAGGCTTGTCAAGGGACCAGGACAACCCTAAAAAGTGATTGAGTCTGTTCAGCTGCAGGAGAGTTCGGGTGGAAGACAGAGAGAGGGACAATGTGAGGCTAAGAGCAGGAGCCTGGGAGGGGGCCCAGATGAAGAGAGGGGCTCACTATAGACAGTGGAGCTGGGAAGGATGAAAGCTCAAACCCTCACTGGCTCCCAGAGCAAAGGACCACCTGTGCAGCATGGAAAGAGCGGCCCAGCTAGAAGGCCTGGTAGCAGCCACCAACCCACCAGCCTCACAGGAGAAGGACTGAGTGTGTAGATCTATACCTCCTAGGTCAGATAGGGGAAGGAGCACTCTGGTGGGAAACCAGATTCCCCACCTACTGGGCTGCCTAATTTCTTGAAGTGACAGGCAATGGATCCTCGGCTTCTGGGATCCGGGATCCAGGATCCTGGGTTTAGTAACACTTTAAGTGCACAAGATACTGTGTTTCATATAGCTATTAGCTCTCCCTTCTGCTTTGCCAGAACAGATGCTGTAAATATATAAGGATAGTTCCTTTGGGAGCATTTGGGTGTTGCTTTTTTGTAGAAATATGTTTCCTGCACAGCAAAGACAAATGTGCTGTAGTGCATTGCGTCTTGCCATATGGATCTTCGCTTAGGCAGGTGACTGAGGCCCTTTGTGTTGATGGATAGGAACTTGAAGCATAGCTCCAAGTCTCTGGTGAAAAAAAATAAAAGTCAGTAGTTACAAAAACTGTAGCTGCTGACTTTATAAAACAGCCACTCACCTGTCCTAGGATCGAGCCGTGTCCTCACCGCAGGGTTCCCTGGCCGTCCTGTGTTCCCAGCGCCAGCATCTTAAGTGTGGGCAGCTAGCATTGGCAGCTTTTAACTTGCTTGTTTAATTAACCATTTCAGTCCCAGAAGGTTTTCCCCCCTTCCTGACCAGGCCATTTTTTGCCATTTGCTATTTTTATTGTTATCACAGGGAATGCAAATATCCCCTGTGATAGCAATAGGCAGTGACAGGTACTCTTTTCTGAGAAATCTGGGGTCTGTTGGACTCTAGATCTCTCCTCTGCCCTTAAAGTGTTACTAAACCCAGGAGCCTGCATCCACTATATCTGGTCTCCCACAATACACAGAACATGAAAATGCAATTATTTTAGTAAATATAAACTGCTAAATACCATTTCTCATCAGCGGTTAGAGCAGTCTTGTGACTTCCATCTGTGTCCAGCCCACCACTAGCTAAAGCTTGTAGGAGGAGTTTTCAGTCTTTTCTAGGAGGATGGAAATCCCCTGTCCTCTGTCTGGACAGTGCTGATTGGCCCTGTACTGATCACATGCACTCTCCCAAGAAAACAAACTCTCTAGCAATACACACCAAATTGAGCATGTGCATGCCTACGGTTCAGTTTGGAGATAAGACTTGAAAAAGGGGAGGAACAGAGAAGAAAGGATCAAACAGCCTTTTTACACAGTGCAGATGATTAACATTAGGTTCCACAGTGAGTATAACAACCATGCTTTACTACATATACAGACTGATTTTACTGTTGTGGGTTTAGTAACACTTTAAAGCATCTGATCACACCAAGATCGGTGTGATCAGATGCTTTCCTAAATTAAAAATGGCACTGTTTATATCAGGTGAAACCAAAGTTTCTCAGGTTCCCCGCTGGGACGAGAAAGCCGTTGAAGACGGCGGGGGGGGGGAGGGGGGGTGTCCCTTCCTGATGCTTGTAAAAGTGATCCAGTGGCTAATAAGCCACTAGGATTGCTTTTACATGAAAGCTGACCGCCAGCTGAAAAAAGTCTAGCAATGTACCAGTATGTTACTGGTCTTTGTTGGGCATATATGTAACAGCAGAGAACATGGGCATATGATGAATCAGGACTGTGGACCAACATGACCACAATTCATTCTTTTTTTGTAATGCCCATGTTGAGGGTTAGGCCAAAAAAAGTTTTGAACTTGGAATAGGTTCCCATGCGAATTGTCTGGCAAGAGCTGAATTTGGTGAGTGGAGATGTCTTGTTGTATGTTTAAATTGCTTTGGCCCACAATCAATTGATATTAATCTTCCATGAAAAACAGTGGAGGGGTAAATGCTAGTGCTGGCAGCGAACGGGGCTGAAACTGCTAACGCTGCACTTTTGGGGACACTGTACTAAGGAGGCACTAGTATAATTTTGTTTGTGATCAATATATTTATCTGTACAAACACTATACTAGTAATGACAGTGATCAGCGACCTATAACATGAGTGTGACAGTGTACGGGCAATCTAACGCTAGCTGAACCTGGTTGGGAGGGGTGCTAATTGACCATGATGCTATCTGATATCGCTATTGGCAGTAATACAGTGATCAGTGAAAAATTCTATAAACTGACACTGTACTAATGGCATTGGCTGGGTGACAGGGGTGATCAAAGGGTTCATCGGGGCCATCAAAGGGTTAAATGTGCTAATCCAATGTGTGTGTGTAAAATGTAGTGCTTTTACTCAGTGTGGTGTTCTCTTTTCTCTCCCTGAACTGACGGTGGGGGGGGGGGAGGGGTGCACACAAGTGCACTCACACTTGGAAATAGAAAGCAATGTAAGTGTCTGCCCCTTTGCCCAGAGCCGTTGTTCACCTGCACATTGCGGGCGGGAGGCAAGTCATTTAAAAAAAAACAAAAAAAAAGACCCATTAAAAATATTTACAATTTTAAATTTATTTTTAACAATATTTGTCTTTAAAAAAAAAATACTGTCATCAGAGTCGTTTAATGTTACCATAGTATCATTGTATTACTTTGGGGGGGGGGGTGATCTGGGATTTTTATTTTTTACTCTTTGTATTGCAAAGATTATTGCTCCTGCAATGCAATGCTTGCTTTGAATTGTCATGAATGGGTTAAGTTACAGGGTGCTGTGAATGGCCCATGTATCATGTGAGAGCTGTAGACCAATCACAGCTCACCAAGAAGAGACGCAAAGCTGTTATGAATCAGATTGATTCATAACAGCTTTGCTAACATTGTGATCACTGGTCCCGATTACAGGTGGGGTAAGCAGCTCCCCCCTGTGTTAGTACAGCCAGAGTGTCGTACATACGTCGTTCTGCCTGTAGCTGCCGCCCATCCACAGCACAAGTACTGCGTGCATACACCAAATTGTTGTAAACTTACAAATTTTTTTTTCAACTAACAAACGGGTATCTACTTACCTATTCTGTGCAATCGAATTGCACAGAGTGTATCTGAACCCCCACTTCTCGGGTTCCCTGCCTGAGTTCCTGGCTCTTCCTCTCCATCCAGTGCCACCATAGGAACCCAATTCCTATGGGGGCACTTGTGTGGGCTCGCTCCCAAGCCCTGCTGTCTGCATCCATTGACACAGAAAGCTGGACTTGGCCCCACCCCTGCTACCTTGTCATTGGCTTTGATTGACAGTAGTGGGAGCCAATGGCTCCTGGTGCCCCAGTAAAGCCTGTAAGACCCGGAACTGAGGGGAGTAAAGAGCTGCAGACGTGCACAGCTCTGGATCGAATGAGGACTCAGATAAGTAAAAGGATGGGGATGAGGGGAGATACTGATGCCTAAACATTTCTTACGTTAATGCAAGGAATACATTAAGGTAAAAAATGGTTAGGCTTTATAACCACTTTAAGGTTTGAAAAAAAATGGAAGCTAATTGTTTTCTATGCACTAGATTTTGCACTCTCTTGTTTTAGTGAATCAACCCCATAGTTTTCAGTCCTTAGTCCGTAGTTCACCTTGGAAGCAAGCAAGATAGGGTGGCTAAATTCCTACATACAGTGGGATCATGGAGAAGGAAAGTAGCCGCCCTCTAACAAAAAGTCTAATCAAAAGGAAAAAAAAAAGGAAATTGGTTATTTGGAGGAGTCTGAGAGCAATAGAAAGTACTTTTACAGTTAAAGTAGTTGTAAAGGCTAAAGTTTTTTTTTCCTAAATTCATTCTTTGTGTTAAGATGAAAAACTTTCATGTTTAGCTCCCCTTCAGCCCCCCCAAATACTCACCTGAGCCCGATCTCGTTCACAGCTTTGCCCGAGAGCAGCAGCACTGCTCTCTCTCTCTATACTCACAAGGACAGAGACAGCAGCGAGTGCCATTGGCTCCTGTTGCTGTTAATCAAATCATGAGCGGGGGGGGGGGCTGAGATACTGTGTGTATCAATAGATGCACATAGCCTGACATGGGATCGAACCTGCATATGTGCCGCTACTATAGCATGTGGCTTGCTATGGTGGCACATAAAAAATGGAGGAGCTGAGAGTGGACTCCAGAAGAGGAGGATAAAGGACGGTCTGTGCAAAACCATTGTATTGTAAACTAATTTAACAAGTATTACATGTTTGTTAGAAAAAAAATGAACCTTTACTATCACTTTAAGAATACTTTTTTAAACCAGAGTTTGGTGCCATTTTAAAATATCTGTGAACCAAATCTATCTGCTGGATATACAGATGGATCCATCTTCAGGATTTTGCTGGATTCTTGTCACAGCTGGGACTTTTTTGTCATGTAAATGAGGAAAAGACTTTGATCATCCTATGTTTTGGTGCAACAGGATTATATTTAGATGACTTCCAATGAATGTATCAGTGGGCTTCAATTGAGGTCTAAAGGGATCTTGATTACATTATGTTGTACTAGATATCGCCTGAGAGGATCTAACTTAGAACAAGTAAAACTAGAACCTCAGATAAATGGTTCGCCCCAAAAATTAAGGGTAAATCTCTCAAATAGTACAATTAAATATATTTGCATCAAAACATAATGCTACATTTTCATTACATATATATTTTATTTATTTATTTTTCCTTATTTAAAAATTTCACTAAAGAACAAAACATGGGGAACGTATCATGGGAAAAGAGGTTTTAAGGCACAGTTGTCATTTCAAACAGCAATAGCAGCAATGCATGTTTTGTAAATATTAAGACTAGTTATCATGTGTTTGACAGTTTCAAAAGAAAGAAAGCCAGGATGCAGAGTCTCATTAAAAATCTACCTTTAAAAAAGGATGTAAATCTTGAGGTCCTCCTATCATCCCATCATAACTTATACGTCCTTACGCATGGTTATGAGTGGGATGAAATGGGGGTACATCTGAGTCTGATGCCTGATTAGAGTGTCATCAATCAACCAAGGGGATTTAACAGGGGTGAGAGGATTGTGAGGAAACAGGGAATAGTAACTTTTAAGTTTGTTTGTTTTTTTTTTGCTTCTGTGATCCTTCTATGTTCTTGTGTTCATTATTGCTGACAGAATTTTTTTCTGCAGCACCTATCATATATCTGTTACTGTAGCATTGGATTTCATTATGCACTGTATGTATAAATGTCTTGATGCTAACATCTAGTTTCAATTCTGTGTTACTACAACATGTTATTGCTATTTTAATAATGGTAGAATACAGCTTTCCTGTATGTTGGAGCTAGTTACTTTAATCTTTAGATAGGCAACTCTTTTATTCTCCATGTCCCCTAAGTGAGCTGCTAGCCTTCATAGCTGGCAAAAGGCTGAGATGAGTATTGGCTCTTTACATTTTAAATGACTTGTGAAAATCCCATGTTCTGCATTTTAGGTAAAATTATGTAGTCAAGGTTGAGGGTGCTTATTTAGCAGATGATCATACAGGCAGAATTAACGGTCCAAAGGAGGTACTGTATGTCAATGCATAAGGCAGTGGTTTACATGGAAAAGCATATATTATGCTGAGTGTGGCACATAAACAGCAAGTGGATGTTTCACCTTTATGTTGGAGAGGTTGTGGGAAAAAGGGAACAATGGCACATATATGGTGGGATTGCCCGAAAATACAGGATTATTGGAAGGAAATAATCCATTATATTCAGGAAACATGTGGGATCACCTTACAGAAAGACCCGTGGACGTGTTTATTTTTCTAACTTTGAGCCTAAAGTCAAATTGTACAAAAACAGGATACTATATCATTTATTCAGTGTGGCTAAGCGCTTGATTCCCAAGTTTTGGTGAGCTCCAGAGTCACCAAGAATAAATGATTGGATAAATGGAGTTGAAAATATTTATAGGATGGAGGAGCTATATCATATGGAGGAGGATAAAATAAAAAAATTTAGGAAAATGTGGAGTGGTTGGTCAGATTTCAAAACATGTAAAAGATACCTGGACCTGGTCTGGAGCTCAGGGGGACAGTCTAGAGCAGGGGTCTCCAAACTTTCTATGCAAAGGGCCAGTTTACTGTCATTCAGACTTTAGGGTGGCTGGACTGTGACCAGTGGGAGTAAAAAATGCCCCGACATTAGTGGGCAGAAGCAGCGCACCATCACTGGTTTGAACAGAAGGAATAATGCCCCATTGTTGGTATCAATGGGAATAATAGTGTCCCATCAATGCGATTAGTGGAAGGAATAGTGTCCAATAGATGGGGTCAGTGGGATGGGATGAATAGTGCCCCAAGGGCCAGGTAAAGGCAAGCCAAGGGCCACATCCAGCAGTAGTTTGGAGACCACTGGTCTAAAGAGATTTTGACGGAGTATCTGAAAGGAAGAGTGGAAGTGAAGGGGAAAGGACACAGATACAGACAGATAAGTATAATGAGGAGATTGAAATTAATTAACAGAATGTGGACAGGGGTAATTGGATGATTACATGTGAAATGGTGTGTATTCGGTTGTTTTATGTTTGTACTGGAAAATTTAAGAAAAGATATAATTAAAAAAAACCCCCAAAAAACAGAAAAGCATTCTATGTGCTACAATCTTACAAAACAATATTAAGCTATAGAAAGTCTACAGATAATTATAAAAGAATAATATTTCTTAGTCCATTCAAAACATGCCTTTTCAAGCCTGAATATTGGAATCATGCACAATTTACTTGCACTGTCTGAGTGCAGCACAACGTTGCATGGAGAATATAGGGAATGAGGCAAGCAATTTGTTAAAAAATGGACGTAGAAGTTCTTTAGAATTTGGGATTCCTTTTTCAATGTTCTTTGGTAAACATGATTGTATTAGTTATTATCTGGGACAGGAAAGAAATAGGAAACTGCTTTCTCTTTAATAAAAAAGCTGACCAAAATTCGTAAACTGAATAGATTGTAATAATTAACGTCTTTTAGTTGCAGCATGTCTGTGTACCCTGTCATACATGGTTGAGCACAGCAATCAATCACATACTACCTCCAGGCTGTATTTTCTTTGCTGTACTGTAGTTGTCTGCTGAATGAGATAAACAAGTATGCTGCTACTGCTGTTATATTCTGTAATATTAGGATGCCAGCTGGATGTAGAATTAGAAATTCTTTATAGATGTAACATAATAGTTTGTGGAAATAGCAACAGAGTATAGAATATCAAAAAATATAACATGCCTGGGGACAAAACCTCATGATGTGGTCACATGATTTTAAATCATAATTACTATATAGTGTGGAAGCTACAGACATCTAGCCTTGTTCCCTGTGCTATATTGCATTGTCACTTTAAAGTGGTTGTAAATCTCTGAAATGAAAACTGAACAAAGTGTATCCTTTTATAGTGTGTACTTGCCTCTATCCAAAGCACCTGTTGTGATTCCTGTTTCCTCTCTCATTTTTCTGCCATCTGCAAGAGTCACTTCTGACAGTCTATGTCAACTCCAGACAATCCTGGGAAATACCTCCCCAGCACACAGCAGGTGATTGACAGCTTCATCTGTGTATGTTTCCCTATGAGACTGGGTGTGTGTGGGGTGTCTGTTCCTTCCACTCAAGTCTCAGACTACACTCAGCTCCTGGTTCTATGTTGAGCACTGTGTGACATTACATCCCCATCCTCTGCCTTCTGAATCTGAGAAATGCTGGCCAACGTCTGTACGGCGACCAGCTGTGGAGGAAAGAATGCTGCAGGTAATCAGATACATGTAGGAGGATTTGTTTCATCTATGTGTACCACCTGAGGCTAGTGTCATGATCTAGAGCAGGGGTCTCCAAACTATGGCCTCCCAGCTGTTGAAGTACTTCGAGTCTCATCAAGCCTCTGTCTCTGGGAATCTTGCCTGTGTCTGTCAGAGTCTTGTAAGGCCTCATGGGACTTTCATTTCCTCAACACCTGGAGAGCCATAGTTTGGAGACCCCTGGTCTAGAGTCAGGCTTGGAGTCCAGTAGCTATAGCAGTAGAGAGGCCCCCACTGACCAAAAAGACAGGTATACAAGGAGGTTACCCTGGTGGATGATTTGGGCTCATCCGGAGTGTGGGGTCTATGTACTAAGCGGTATACACCAGAGTTCCTGATGGTGCACATGGGTTTTGCTCTGTGTTAGTACCAGGTTGTGGCCTTCAGGATCATCCCACCAGGAGGGGAGCAAGCTGGGGTCTAATAGCAGACATAGCAGGTTGGGATCAAGCAGAGGTATAGTTGAGGGACAAGCTAAAAGTCAGTAACAAGTGGTAGCAAAGATTTGGACAGCAGCAGGAGTGACAAGCAAGATAATGGTTGGAGAGAGAACAATAATCTGGCAAACAGGAAGTGCAAAGACATGGCTTTAATAGGCAGTTCATGAGTGGAGTAAAGGGCTCCAGGTTCAACACAAACAAGGTTCAAGGCAGGATCATTTTTTGAATGGTCTGGAGCTTCAAAGGCAGTGAACGGGGGACCTGCTGGACCTGCCTTATAATGCAGATGTAAGGTAAGTGTTTTCCCAATTTCACTCCTCTGGCCTGCTTTTCTAATTTTATCATTTACCAGACCCTTACTGACCTCTATTGCTGCAGGCACTGTGGAGCAAGTCAGCTTCAAATTTCTCAGCAGAATTATTAAATTCATTGAAGTAGCTCAGCTCACCCTGCTTCCACCATTCTGTGCACCTGATCTTTGTTTTACATCACACCAAGGTTAGAGTGCTGGAAGGCTTCTGAGTCACTATTGTGAAGGGTAAGCAAGGAGAGTTAATCTGCTAATAGAACAAGTTAAATGACTTTCATGTTTCTGCTGTGAATTCTGAGGATTAATTGCTCCATAATGTTTGCATCTACACATGTAATTAATGGCATAATGTAAAGCTTTTTAACTGCTTAAATTGTTACCAAACCCATGACTCTGAATTCATTATATCTGGCCTCCCACAATACACAGAACATGGAAATGCAATTATTTTAGTAAATATAAACTGATAAATACCTTTTGTCATTGGTAGTATATAGCAGTCTTGTGACTTCTATCAGTGTCCAGCAGAGCACTGTTTAAAGCTTGTAGGATGACTTTTCATTCTCCCCTGATTGCCCTATGAGGCTGCAAGACCCCTAACCCTCAGTCTGGAAAAGGCTGATTGGCCTTGTGCTGATCACATGCACTCTCCCAAGAAAAAAAAACTCTCTAGCAATGCACACCAAACTGAGCATGTGCAGCTTGCCCCCAAGGCTCTGTTCTATCAGCAGATGGATTGGGGGATGGTATGGAGTCATAAATTTAGGCAGAGCTTTGCATACTAAAGCTCTACATGCTTAGACCAAATTCAGACATCAACCAATTAACCTACAAGCATGTCTATTGCGTTGTGGGAGGAACTCCAGTGTTGCAAGGCAGGTGTGCTAACCACAAAGCTACAGCAGTTAACCTAAAACTATGCATCCATTATCTATTATTGCCCAGGGTAATTAGGATCCCCATCTACAGAAATCCTGACATGTCTGTTGGAGGTTCTAAAATATTATCTGGCATAGTACAGTATGTAGTATCAGAAGTATTTAAATGTGCAGTCAAATGTGGATTGAAGTATTGTGCTGCCAGATATTAGACTTTTAAATTGAACAGCTTTATTACACTTCTTTTTGGAATAGGCAACTGGTCAGTACAATAGATCACAAACCCTGTCTTGACAAAAAAACATTTCTTTGTAGGTATTGTCTGCATCTTCCAAATAAATCATGCAGAAGTAAATAGAATATTTTTTTGAAGTCTGAAAAAATCTGCGTACCGTAGGTGCAAAAGGGTATTATAATAAAATATTATCACTTTTATAGTAGGCAAATAAAATAAATCTTATTGCAGTCATGCAATGCTGTACATAAATTAAATTTATGTCTTTTTTTCACACAAATAGAGCTTTCTTTTGGTGGTATTTGATCTGCTCTGCATTTATTTTTGTGCTATAATTTTTTGAAAAAAAAATGATATTTTCTAATTTCTGTCATAAAAAATATCCATGCATGCATGCAGCTGCAGGCATTATCCTGGTATAACTACTCAAAGTCCAGTGATGTACCAGTACGTCATTGGTTGCTGTTGGGTATATATGCTATGTTGGTTTTTGTTTTATGCAGCCCGTGGGCTGAATGAAAAAAAGAGAAATATCTGCCAGAAAAAGTGTGTGGTATGCCCACCATTAGAATATACTTCCCTGCATCCACCCACTTCTAAAGGTGGGCACACATGAAATTTTCTTTTTTTGTCTTTCATCCTGTGGGCTGAACGAAAAAAAAAGAACCTAACAGATTCCTCTATTCACATAGGTTGATGTGGATGAAGAAATCTCTGCCACAATTTTTTTTAAAATATATACCGAAGCATACCCAGTCCCCCATGCTTCGGCATTTATGCTCTTTTTTTAACTGTGCATGAAAAATCTCATCCAACAGCGCTGCACACACCTATTCATGTATATTCTGAGAGCAAGACCCCCTGCTGCTGTCAGAATAAACAAGTCGGTGCTGCAGCTGAATGGCATTCCTGCAAAGAAAACAGCAATGTTAACAATAGAACAGTAACTGAATAAAACAACTTTATTATTGAAATATGTACCCCAAAAAATTATAAAATATATATGCCAAAGCATAGGGGCCATCCACCCCCTGGCAACCCCAGGCCCCCATGCTTCAGCATATATACTCTTTTTTAACTGCAGATGAAAAATCTCATCCAACAGCACACATTGACTTATGCATATTCTGAGAGCAAATTCCTGTTGCTGTCAGAATAAACAGGTTGGTGCTGCAACTAAATGGCAGTAAAATCGTAACAGTAGAACAGTAACTCGACAAAAACAAAAAAACTACAACTATTTTTGTTTTTTTAAAATTTTCTTTTGTACTTGTACTATTTATTTTTTAATGTTTTTTTTTTACTTTTTTTTTTTTAACTTGAACTTAACCAGATTGTAGGGTCTCTCAAAATGCGATAGCCAGTTTCCTGACTACCTAACATCTTTCGAGACCCCGTGCAAATATGTGCCCTGAACTGTGCCATGCTGTACACTATATTAATACTCCACTGGTGTGTGGTAGCGACGAAAGCAGTCCTTGAGGCAGAGACCAGGTTTGCCAGGACAGGAAGAACAAACAAAGTGGGTGTCACATCTAATTCCATGTCTGCTACAAACACAACATCTTTTTTGGGGTGTCCTTTGGGTTGGGGTACAAGGAATGGCATCGGGAAAATGCCTCTCATGCAGCCAGCTAGCTGCATCTTGGTTGGGGGTTTGGGTAATAGCACCTTCTGGATACAAAAGGGCCGTGATGATCTCTTCCTGGAATTCTCCAGGATCCACTACATCCAGTTGCTTTGTAAAGCACAAAAGTATTATATAGAGCCAATTGAAATAAACAAAAAGACACTTTTTTGTACAAGTGTCTGGCTTTTCAGGAAAGTAAGTACAGCTTCATCATCTGGTCGTTGAAGTCCACCCCTCCCATTTTAAGGTTATAGTTGTGGACACAGAGGGGCTTTTCAACAACACCAGCTGCCGTGGCTGGATGGTTGTGTCTGCGTGAATGGAAGATAGATGAAAACATCCCGTTTAACCTTCCATTTCACTGCAAGCAATTCTTCATTTTTCAAACAGGCTTTTGCCCCTTTCTAAGATGGGTATTTACAAGTTGTTGGGGGATACCCCGGCGATTAGTTTGCACGGTGCCACATGCACGAATTCCAAGATTGTACAAATATCTAAATAGTGGCACGCTTGAATAAAAATTGTCCACGTATAAGTGGTACCCCATATGGAAAAAGGATGACACCAAGTCCCAAACTATCTTGCCACTGCTCCCCATGTAGTCTGCATCCGGGGGGCTCCATGTGACTATCTTTTCCCTCGTAAATCCAAAACTTATATGTATAGCCTGTTGCCCTCTCACAGGTCTTATACCTCTTGATCCCCATGTCTGGCACGCTTGCTGGGGAGAAATTGTTTGAATGCAAGGCGGCCAGAAAAATTAATGCGGGACTCATCAACGCAGATGTTTTGCTGGGGAGTATAGACATCTCCAAATGTTTGGTGATTTATGAGGGGCCGAATTTTGTAGAGCCAGTCAAATTCAGGGTCACCTGAGGACAACAGAGTGTATTGTCATTGAAATGCATAAAACGCATTATACTTTCATATCTATGTCTGGCCATGGCAGCAGAGAACACGGCCATATGATGAATCAGGTCTGTGGACCAATACAACCGCAATTCATTTTTATTAGTAATGCCCATGTTGAGGGTTAGTCCCAAAAAAACTTTATATTCAGAAACCGTAATGGTATTCGAATGCGAATTGTCTGGCAAGGTTTGATTTTGGTTGGCGTCGATAAGCTGTTTTGCATATAAATTGCTTTGATCCACAATCAATGCATACAGATCTTCCGTGAAAAACAGCTCCAAAAAAATCAAGGGGAGTAGTCAAATTTGCTATTTCCACTTGAATTCTGGATTGGGCAGTGAATGGGGGCATTATTAATGCTGCAGAATTTGCGGGTTGCCAATCGGGATTTGCAAGCACATCCAGAAGGATACTAAGGGCTCTACGGGCCTGTGTGCGAATTCTTGGTGGCTGCGGGACACTACTTGTGCTTGCCACTGCACCAGCTTCTACTGCACTTATGGGACTCGCCACATCACCAAGTGATACTGCAGTGCTGGTATGTATAAGACCAGGACGTACTAGGCCACTGGTGCACCAAAAGGTAGAGCGGCACTAGTACTGGAACTCATATGGTGCATATGAGAATCATTATGCAAATGTAACACCTCAGCAACTTGGGAACAGCGTCGGGTATGCCTGACCTTAGCAGGGACCTCTTCTTTATCTTCTGAGCTGTCTGTCAGAGTGCCTCTGCTGTCTACGTATCACGTACCTGGTGATGGAGGCCAATGGAGAGAGGGCTTCCTTTGCGGCTAAGTCCAGGACTCCCCTGAGAGTGGGTCAGTGGGAGTCAGGCCCAAAGTTGCACAGGTAGCCTGTAGGAGTGCTGGTTGGTGGTCCACTCAGAAGCACAGCTGTGCATGGAGGTCTGTGGTATGCAAACCCTTCTGGGATTTAGATGTTTACTGGGTAGTCGGTTCAAGCCAAGGTCAGGTACCAGATGGGAATCAGAGCAGACGTAGTCAGACGTTGTCAGATGGGATAGCTGAGGTCATACACAGGGGAGCAAGAGAGAGAGAGTATCCGTAAGCCAGGCCGAGGTCAGATCAGGGGTAAGGCAGAGTAGACAGGTCCAGGAGCAAGCTGAGTCAGTAACAGGAAATCACAGGTCAAAGTCACAGGAATCAGGGAACAGGAACAGGGCACAGGGAGCTAGATATCATCCAGCAACTTGAGGAAGTGATGAGCCTCCTTATAAAGGCAGTCTGGCACCAAACTGAGGCTGATGTGTCCTTCTGCGGCCATGCAGATCACTGGCAGAAATGCCAGATCTTCCAGAACTTCTGCCATGGACAGGACCCTGACACTACAGGTTCAGATTCTGAGGCTGATTGTGTAATTGAGTCTTCACCTTCGCTCTCACCTGACATTCTCAGAATCCTGTAGGCCTCTTCATTAGAGTACCTTTCATTTGACATTTTGGCCACTAAATTTATAGGTACCTAGTGTGACTCACAGGAAAAAGAGCGCCTGGCTGTCATGGACTGCTTGAACCGCTACAAAAATATTTACTGGCAAGTGCTAACAGAGATCAAATTCTGTAAACACTGCCATGTTGTGTGCAATGTATCAATTGACAGTGATCTACTGACACTGCACTTGCTGGTGGAGAGGGGAAGGGGGTAAGCGTAGGGCCTAAACACAGGTGCTGGCAGGTGCTGGGGCTGATCCCGCTAATGCTGCATTTTTGTGGACACTATGCTAATGTGAATACTGGTATAGTGCTGATCTGATCAAACATATTGATTCGTTCAGACACTATACTAGCAGTGGAGGTTTATTGTGTATGTGAGCGTGTTCCTGGCAATCTTGGGGTTAAATGAGATGACTGGTGTAATGATGGGCAATCTGATATTCTCTGGGAGGGGCGCTAACTGACGCTAACGCTATCTGAAGTCGCCGGCGACACTAATACAGTGATCAGCAAAAAATCTGTACTCTGTACCAATGCCACTGGTGACAGGACAGTGAAGGGGTTAACTGGGGGGCAATCAAGGGGTTAAATGTGTCCTAAAATGTGTTCTAACTATGAAAGTGTACTGATTGTACTCACTGTGTCTTGTTTCTTCTCTCTCTGGGATGGAATGGTGCCCAGAGAGAGAAGATGTCATAATTTCCTGTACCTGTGTAAGTGTAGACACAGGTACAGGAAGATCTCTGATAGGGCAGGGATCGATCATCTGATTTAGGCTGAACATCACTGGCCTAAATTGGATGATTGATCACTTGGGGATCAAATCACAGCACCTGCAGGTAGGCGGGAGGTGCCCCCCCCCCCACAATCACTGCCAGAGCGCGAATCACATACCGCAAAGGAAATAAGTATTTGATCCCCTGCTGATTTTGAATGTTTGCCCACTCACAAAGAAATTATCAGTCTAAAAATCTAATGGTAAGTGTATTGTAACACTGAGAGACAGAATAGCAACGAAAAATTCAAAGAAATACATGTCTACCAAATTATGCACTGATTTGCATGTTCATGAGGGAAATAAGTATTTGATCCCCTATCATTCAGCAGGATTTCTGGCTACCAGGCTTCTTTCATACAGGTAACAAACTGAGATTAGAAGCAGTCTCTTAAAGGGAGTGCTGCTAATCTCGTTTTGTTACCTGTATAAAAGACACCTGTCCACAGGAGCAATCAAACAATCAGATTCCAAACTCTCCACCATGGCAAAGACCAAAGAGCTGTCCAAGGATGTCAGGGACAAGATTGTAGACCTACACAAGGCTGGACTGGGCTACCAAACTATCGCCAAGCAGCTTGGTGAGAAGTTGACAACAGTTAGTGCAATCATTCGCAAATGGAAGAAACACAAAACAACTGTCAGTCACCCTAGGTCTGTTGCACCATGCAAGATTTCACCTCGTGGCATGTCAATGATCATCAGAACAGTGAGGAATCATCTTGTCAATGATCTCCAGGCAGCTGGGACCACAGTCACCAAGAAAACAATAAGTAAAATACTATGCTGACAAGGATTGAAATCCTGCAGTGCCTGCAAGGTCCCTCTGCTCAAGAAAGCACATTTCCAGGCCCGTCTGAAGTTTGCCACTGAACATCAAAATGATGCAGAGGAGGACTGGTTGAAAATGTTGACTTTGGGGAAATGACATAGGGGAGGAAAAACATGGAGGCTAAATGAGACACTTCTACAGGATCAGGAGATGGACCAGAAGGTAAAGAAAGAAATTGAGCGATTTTTGAGGAAAATGAATCTGAGGAAGTGATGGTAGCTATGGTGTGGGAAGCTCATGAGGCCTATATTAGAGGAATCCTAATGGTGATAGAAGCAAAGAAGAAGAGGAAGAGAAGAGATAAAATAAACACGCTTTTGGTTAACTTTCTGATCTAGAGCAGATACATAAAAATAGAGTAACAAAAGAGATTATGCAGAAGAAAATATATAAAAGAGAAGAATTAAATAATTTCCTGGAAGAAGATAAGAGGAGAGTGTATAATAGAATGACAAGTGAGAGATATAGATGGGGTGATAGACCAGGAAAGTATTTAATGAGGGCTCAGAGGAAGAAAAAACATCTAGGAATTATATAGAGAAAATAAGAGATAATAAAAGGAGAATTAGTGTATTTAACTAAAGATATAGTAAAAGTGTTTAAAGAATACTATAGTAAGCTATTTAATATTGAGCCTCATGGTACCATAGGTGAGGAGGAAGTAAAAAAAAAAACAGAAAGAAGACGGGCATATATAAAAAAGGCGGGTTTGCCAAAATTAAGTGAAGAACAATTAAAATCCCTTGAAATACCAAAAACTCAGGAAGAAATACATCTAGCATTAAAAAGTACTGCTACTGGGAAAAGTCCAGGACCCGATGGATATACAGTGAGATACTATAAAAAATATGAAGAAATATTAATACCCAAATTGAGGACATGTATGAATGCATTGGGAGGAAAGATGGAAATGAGAAGGGAATCCCTACAAGCTCATGTTATACTCATACATAAGGAAGGCAAAGATGACACTCACTGTTCACGTTACAGACCGATTTCCCTATTAAATACAGATACTAAACTGTATGCAAAAGATTTGGCAAATAGACTGAAAGACTTAATGCTGGAATGGATACATGTAGATCAAGTAGGATTTGTCCCAGGGAGGGAGGGTAGAGACAATGGATTAAGATCATTGTTTCTAATACAAAAAAGTAGGAAGGAGAAAACCCCCGTGGTGGTTCTTTCGATCGATGCCGAAAAGGCATTTGATAGAGTAAACTGGGGATTTATGTTAGATACTTTGGAGGTGCTGGGAATGGGACCTAGAATGAGAGAATGGATAAGGAAACTTTACAGTCAACCTTCAGCAGCAGTGTAAGGGATGTGGGTGTGACCAGAAGTGTGTGGACTGACACAGGGAAACGCAAGCTTCAGATATGGTATAAATAAGACAATTTATTAAGACTAACAATACAAACATAAACGCAGTGCACCAAACCCCAAGCTAACACAAATACATACAACAAGGTGAAACAAACCCAAACTGATATAGATACACAGGTATCTACACATATAGAGCACAATGTAGTCAGGCAGGCCAGATCGATAACTAACAGACAGGTAGGTACAGGGGGTCAGGCAGAGAATGGTCGGGGTCACAAGCCAGGGATCAAACAGGAGAAGTCAGCAGAGGTCAGGATCAGGCAGGGTTGGCAACAAGTCAGGCAGAAACAGGAACAGGAATGCAGGTTACAAGATACAGGGGCCCATGGAAAAACACACACCAAGGCACAGACTGCAGGTCTGGCCATCCCTTAAATACACCACCTGCAATCAGCCCCAGGTGATGGCTAATTGCCGAAGTGAACCTCTGGTTGTTGAGAGCATCCGCTGGCCAGCCCTGGTACTGCAGCCCACAAGGCAGGTGAGTCCCACCACTATTGGCAAGTCCATTCCTGACAAGCAGTTATGGTTAATGGGGAGTTATCAGAATACATTGGGATGCAGAATGGAACTAGACAGGGATGCCCTCTGTGTCCGCTGTTATATGTATTATCTCTGGAATCGCTCTTGGCTACCATCAGGAATAATATAGACATAAAAGGAATTTGGGTAGGAGAAATGGAGCATAAGGTGGCAGCCTATGCAGATGACGTGTTGTTTTATGTAGGAAACCCAAGGATAACATTGCCAAACTTAATGAAATCTTTAAAAGAATATGGCGAGGTGTCAAATTTAAAAATTAATCCAACTAAAACAGAGATCTTAAATATAAACCTTCTACAGACAGAGAAAAAAAAGTTACAGGAGGAATTCCCCTTTGTTTAGAGAGAAAGAGAATTAAAATATCTTGGTATAAAATTAACAGTATCTTTAAAGAACTTATTTAGAATAAATTATATCCCATTATTAAACGAGATTAAGGATGAAATAAAGAAACTAGGATGGGGATTTCAGTCATGGGTGGGACGGATAAACCTGATAAAAATGATAATTGTTCCAAAAATACTATACAAATTTCAAATGATACCAATTAAGCTACCAGAGGGTTATTTTATAATAATTAAAAAGCTTTATATGGAGGAACAAGAAGCCTAGAATTAGTTATGAAATTTTGAGTAGAGATAAAGAGAAAGGTGGCTTGGGAGTACCAGACCTGAAATGATATTATAACTCAGTAATTTTGGCGAGAATTTATGATTGGACATTTAAAGTACAGGAGAAAAGTTGGGTAAAAATAGAAAACACATTACGTTACACAAATTTAAGTAGAATTATTTGCTTACCTCCTCAATGTTGGGGATTAACAGAAAAACACAAGTGGTTCACACATAATGTTTTAAGAGTTTGGGATGCCTTACATAAACAGGATGGGAATACAATTCACTGTTAATGCCTTTAGGATCCACAGAGTTTTTCCCACCAGGTAAAGAAAGTATCACAGGGAAGTGGATAAGGAAGAAAGATATTCAATTAAGAGATATAATGAAGGGAGAGGCAATATGTTCACTTAGCGAATTAGAAAGTAAGAGGGAAATATTTTTGAGAATGGACGAATGGCGATATGGTCAACTAAAACTTTTTTTAGGGAACCTTCCAAAGCCATTAAGAAAAAACGAGGATTGGAACCCCTTTGAGCACTTAGTAGATACACAGGGAAATGGGAAGCACGGGATTTCAAAAATATATAAGATTCTCACAGGATTAGTCACGGTTAAAGGACCACCATTTATAGAGAAATGGGAAAGGGATATAGGAATAAAAATTGAGGAGGGAAAGCAAAAGAAAATATATAGTTTAATTCACGGAAATGTAAATATAAGAGAGGTTGAAATGAATTACAAGTATTTGGTAAGATGGTATATAATACCGAGCTGTCACGGTATAAGGTCAGGTTCAGAGACCAGTTGCTATAGCAGTAAAAGGCTTACCTGAAACCAGCAGGATAGGGTCTAAGTATTAACCGGTATTCACCAGAGCTCCTAATGGTGGAGATGGATTGGGCTGCGTGTTAATACCAGGTCACAGATCTCAGGATCACCCCACCAGGGAATGAGCAGACTGGGAACCAATAGCGGATCAACAGGTTAGGGATCAGACGAAAGCAGAGCCAGTCACAAGCCAAGGGTCGGTCACAAATGGTAGCAGATCAATCGTAGTACGTTAGGATGAGACAAAATCGTGGTCAGGAACAAGCCAAAGATCAGTAGCGGAGGTGTAGACAGCAGCAGGAACAGTAGCAGGATATTGGCTGGAAAGGCACAATAATCTGGCAAGGAGGAAGTCCAAGGACATGGCTTATATAGGAAGTTCATGAGAGGAGCAAGGAGTTCAAGAGCAAACAAGGCACAAGGCAGGATTATCCAATAGCTTTGGAGTGTTGTCCAGCATCCTAGGTAGCTCAGTGGGAAGAGTTACTGCCTGACACAGTAGAAGTCCCAGGTTCAAGTCCAGGCCCTGATAGTAGCACATAGAATAAGTGGAAACAATTCTCCTTTGTGCTGGCGTGGATGCAGAGAGAGGCACAATGTTTCACATTTGGCGGGAATGTCACAAAAGTCAAGAATACTGGGGGGGTATTGTGCGCCTAATTCAAGAAATAACTGAGATTAACATCTCAAAGGACCCAGAGACCTGTCTTTTTTATGGTACGGAGCGCTCAGTTAAGAAATATAAAAAATCTGGATTATTGTACTACCTGAATGCAGCGAAGGGCTTGATACCCAAGTTTTAGTGGGAACAAGTACCGAAAATAAAAGATTGGGTGAATAGGGTAGAGAAGACATATAGAATAGAGGAACTTTATTATATGGATGAGGATAAAATGGAGGTTTTCCGTATAAAGTGGAAAAAGTGGGAAAAATTTAAAAAATCAAACCTATACCTAGAATATGTGCAATAACTGTATTATTAAAGTAATATCAACTTCGGAATAGGAAGTATTGAAGGAGTTGGTAAATGCATAATCAGGGCCGGGAGCGGTGAGGGGGGGACGGAGAGGTTCTGGAAATAGGGCGGAATGGGAGAGGGGTAAATACAGTAGATTACTAGAAGAATGGTGTCAGGGTCGGGTGTTCTGCCGCGATACGCCGAGCGGTGCATGCGCAGAACACTGACACGCTCTAGCCAGCGGGCAGCGGGACCTGGGCGATCGCGACAGCCGCACATGCGCACTCGCGATCGCAGACACGCACCTGGCACCAATGACAGCGCAGGGCGCGCTATTTAAATGGAACAGGAGGTATGTGCAATTGCCGTTTGGTCTTATTGTCCTGTTCCTGTAATCTTCCTGTTGCCGACCTCTGCATTGATCCTGACCCTGCTGATTGTCTCCTGCTTGACCCCTGGCTTGACCCGACCATTCTTCTGCCTGATCCTCTGTACCTCGCTGCCTGTTAGTTGCTGAACCTGGCTCGTGACCCTGACCATTCTCTGCCTGCTCCTCTGGTACCTTGATGCCCGCATGTTGCTGACCTGGCCTGCCTGACTATGCCTAACGTTACCCCGACAGTCCATCCATCCTGCACGGACCAGTCCCTGCTGCTAGGCAAACCAGCCTCTTCAGGTCAGGCTCCATTTCCCACACACCTCTGACGTTGCTCTCTACCACTGCCGGATGTACTCAGGGGTCGTGACCTAGTCTCATTCTGCTCCAAGTCCATCCCCACCATCAGGGGCCCTGGTGAATAAGCAGATTGGGACATAGACCCTGCGCCCTGAGGAACCCCACGCTGTGGGTTGCTAGAGATACCGCCAGGCGGTGCTTGACAAATGGTAATATTTTGATACAAGGATACACAAAATTGAGAATATTTTTATGTGTATGTTTGTTGTATTAACTTTTGTACACAAGAAATGGTAATTGAAAAATCAATAAAATATTACATTAAAAAAAAGAAAATGTTGACCAAAATCAAGCTCTTTGGCATCAACTGAACTCGCCGTGTTTGGCGGAGTAGGAATGCTGCCTATGACCCCAAGAACACCATCTCCACTGTCAAACATGGTGGTGGAAACATTCTGCTTTGGGCTTTGTTTTTCTGCTAAGGGGACAGGACAACTGCACCGCATCAAAGGGACGATGGATGGGGGAAATGTACCATCAAATCTTGGGTGAGAACCTTCTTCCTTCAGCCAGGGCATTGAAAATGGGTCGTGGTTGGGGGTTACAGCATGACAATGACCCAAAACACTTGGCCAAGGCAACAAAAGAGTGTCTCAAGAAGAAGCACTTTAAGATCCTGGAGTGGACTAGCCAGTCTTCAGACCTTAAACCAATTGAAAATCTGTGGAGGGAGCTGAAAGTTCAAGTTGCCAAACGTCAGCCACCAAACCTTAATAACTTGGAGAGGATCTGCCAAGAGGAGGGAGCCAAAATCCCTTCTGAGATGTGTGCAAACCTGGTGGCCAACTACAGGAAACCTCTGTGATTGCCAACAAGGGATTTGCCACCAAGTACTAAGTCATGTTTTGTGAAGGGGATCAAATACTTATTTCCCTCATGAACATGCAAATCAATGCATAAATTGTTAGACATGCATTTCTTTTGAATTTTTTGTTGCTATTCTGTCTCTCAGTGTTACAATACACCTACTATTCAATTCTTAGACTGATAATTTCTTTGTGAGTGGGCAAACATTCAATATCAGCAGGGGATCAAATACTTATTTCCTTCGCTGTATTCACTCTGTAAATTTAAGAGTCAAAATTAACTTGTAAATAAGTCATATTGTAGGACTACAAATGGGAATATGCAGGTGCAAAATATATTCATCATAGGACTTGTCAAACTGTCAGTGTGTTTCATGTAAAGACCCCATATTATTTTAACTTCCCACTCATAAATCACTATGACAGCAAGTGAAATGTGAATTCACAATTTAAAAGAACATTATTTCTTCCTTAAATCACTGAATTTTCCAAGCTACAAATCCCAGTCTAGGTATGGATGGTGGGTTTAGGTATATGTCAAGATTCCAAGAAAAACAAAAGTGTATGTTACAATGTCTCCAGGACCTTTAATTAGATAAACATGTTTCCCAATAACTAGAAAGAGACATAGAGAGCTTAATGTCCTTCCCAGTATTTCAGTTATACCACCTTAGCAAAAGGCCTCTTAGGGTTGACACTAGATCGAAAAGAGGGATGAATGCTTTAATGACAAATAACATATTTTCCCAAAATACAAAATATATTTCCTATGATATATTTAATTTAAAGCACATATATTTTAATGAGACTGACTGTTACAGAATAGGTATCCATGGTAGCACTGGCACAGGGGCCATGACACACAAGCAATTTTGTGGAAATGTTTCATAGCATGCGGAATCGCTCTCGTTAGTATTTTTGTTACTACTATGAAAAATAGAACTGCCATTAATAAAAGGCCTATGTCAGAGGAATATTAGCAATTTGTAGCTAATATGTAGAGCAATTTACTTTTTGATGAGTTTGTAGCTAGGGCTAGAATTGCTAGTTTTGGTGGATACTGTTGCTATTTAAAATACATGTTTATCCGGATTTGTTTTTAGCCTTTGGTAGATCGGAAAAGAATTAGAACGCCATCATGATTTTATTGCTGTCTGTATTGCTGGGTAGATTAACCCTCTCTAAAGACACAAAGGGGCACCTGTTCCAGTGACAACCAAGAGGTTCAATCCCCTCATTTTCTAGAGGTTTCCTCTCACTACCTGTTTGGTTTTTGGGATAGGTAGTGAGAAGTCTTTACAACAGGACACAGACAGCAAAAAATAAATTTGGTTTTTAGCTGTTCACTACTCCATCCAAAACTGAAAAAGGAAAGTTTTAACTATACATTCACTTTACTTCAGCTGCTGATGGCCATAGCAGGACAACAATATCTATAAAGACAAATAATATAGCTATACAATAGCTACAACAACACTGGAAACAGTTGCAAGAGAGAAAATCATCAGAAATATGCACGGTTTCCATAAATCTCTGCAAATGAGGTGAGATGGCCCTGACAACTAGGCCTTCTCAGTACAGATGATCAATGATAAAGGCTGACATTTTTTATGATCCCTTGTTCTACTGTGGAAGTTTTTCAGCTGAATTCTCTAAATAACTGAATAGCCTCTTGATGAAGTAGGAGGAAAGAATTTAACTATTTTTTGTAGAACCCTTTTTAGAATTGACCTTCTGCATGTTCATGAATTACGCCTCTTTACCAGAGGTGGATTATACTGGTGACATAATGACTGTCTGCTCCAGCCCAGAAATCACAGGTGTCAAACTGGCGGCCCTCCAGCTGTCGCCAAACTACAAGTCCCATGAGGCATTGCAAGGTTGACAGTTACAAGCATGACTCCCAAAGGTAAAGGTGTGATGGGAGTTGTAGTTTCGCAACAGCTGCAGGACCACCAGATTTATACCCCTGCCCTAACCCTTAAAAATATCATAAACAAATTATTATTATTATTATTAATAATAATAGCAATAATAATAATAAAAAAAATAAACACCTAAACATCTAAACCCGAACAAAAAATACATTAGGCATGATGGGACTTGTATTTTCGCAACAACTGGAGGACTGCCAGATTGATATCCCTGTCCTAACTCTTAAAAATATAATAAACAAATCATTATTATTAATGATAAAGATAATAATAATAAAAAATAAACACCTAAACATCTAAACCCGAACAAAAAAATACATTAGGCATGATGGGACAACTCATCACATTTTTGAAGGTCCTGGAACAACAGAAAAGTGGAAAAACCCACAAAATGACACCATTTTGGAAAGCAAACATCTCAACGAATTTTTAAGAGGCATATGAGTCTTTTAAATATGTTTTTCTTTTGCCACAGATTTTTGGAAAACGAAAACTTATTTTTTCACACATAGTTGTCAATATATAAGATAGTTATAACACACAGCATATACATGCCACGAATTACACCCCAAAATACATTCTGTTACTCCTGTGCATGGAGATACCACATGTGTGAGCCTTTTCCATAGCCTGTCCACATAGAGAGACCCAACACCCAAGAAGCACCTTCAGGCATTCTAGGGGCATAAATTACACATCTAAATTCTTGACTACCTTTCACATTTTTGGAGGCCCTGGAGCACCGGGACAGTGGAAGCACCTATAAAATAACACCATTTCTGAAAGTAAACACCACAACTTATTTTCTAAGAGGCATATTGAGTCTTTTGAACATGTCATTTTTTTGCCTCAAGCTTTTGAAAAATGTAGAAAGAAAATGAAAACATATTTTTTTAGCTCAAAAGTATTGGTCCAAGCAGCGAACATGGCCAATAATAAGTCCTGGGTCATTACAGGCAGCAGGCAGAGTTATGGTCAGCACAGCCAAAGCATTGGTCCAGGCAGCAGGCAGGAACATCAGGCTTGGTCAGGAACTCCTGGATACAGGGGTATAGGCTTCTTCCCATCCAAATCTCTTCAAAGCCTCCGAACTCCAGACCCTGATCAGGGAATTACAAAACACGGAGAAAAATAAAAACTGCTTTTCTCTGCTTGTAAGTCTACTCTGTAGCCCCTCACAAAAAACATGGTCAAATAACAGACCAAGGTCAGTGCAGATAGAAGGATGAAATGTGGTTAATAAAGAATCCAGATGGCAGGCAGTGGCATAATCGATAAACAGGCAAGGGTCAGTTAAGGTGGAAGGCAGAGGCATGGTTTGTCGAGACAGCAGGAAAATGATCAGCAGAAATATTGAAAAGGGGGAAATGGCAGGCTGTTAGAAATATGGGTCATGGATTTGGTGTTGGTGGCATACAAATGGCCAAATGAAAGAGGTAAATTGCAACATTTTTGTGCCAGAAATGGGACCTGCTTGTTGCTAAATAGGGCTGTAGCATCTGATCATTGAAATCTACTCCATCATGTAGAGATTATAATTTTGGATGCCGCAGGCTTTTGTATAAGACTGTTTCTTCCACCAAGGTGTCATTGTGGATGGAAGACAGGACGTACACATCTCTCTTATCCTTCCACTTCATGGCCAACACTTCCTCATTCCTCAGACTCGCTAATTCCCCGCTTTATAGCACTTTATAGCCTTGTGGTCACAAGACTTTGTGGGAAGCCCTTCCTGTTTTTTCAGGTGGTACTGCAGGCTAAGGTTTTCTGGTGGTACAGGTGGTGGAAAGGAGCGGACATGTATAGAAGTCATCCAGGTAGATGTGATAACCCTTTCTGAAAAGTGGAAATACCAGGTCTCAGACAATATTTCTACTTGTGCCGATGTACATAGGTTGGTCATTTAGGGGGCTGGAGCTGAGAACCTTTGCCTTTGTAAATTGTGGAATGAAAATAAAAATGAAAATATCCCATGGCTCTTTCACAAAGCTTGTAGAGTTTTACTCCATATTTGTCCCTTTTACTGTAAAAATATTGCTTGATTCCCAGCTGGCCAGTAAAGTAGACAAGGAAATTTTCCAAGCAGATGTTTTGGTCAGCGATAGAGATGAGCGAATTATTCAAAAATTCGATTCGGCTGATTCGCCGAATTTGCGGAATAAATTCGATTCGATGCGAATTTATTCGCTGCGAATTTAACTTATTAAAAGGGTTTCTAGGCTTCAGAGAGCCTTTATATTAGTGCAGAACACTGTACCTTTAATTTAAATGCCCTTGGAGTCTGCTGGGGAAGAGAAATAATACTGACAGTCAGTATGACATGCAGATGAGTGCCGTCGATCTTAGAATCACCGCACACTTCACTCATTTGGGCAGTCACGGGGCCAAAACCAGAGTGTGGAGCCACAGTGTGGCGGTGGAGGCAGCAGCAATGGGAGGCCATACAGCACCCTATGACAAAATGGAACCCACCAGCAGTGTGAGGAGACCTGAAAGTGGCACATGGCAGAGTGTGGCGATGGAGACAGCAGCAATGGGAGGCCGTACAGGGACCCATGACACACTCTGGACCTGGCAGCAGCATGAGGAGGCGGTACAGGGACCCATGGCAGAGTGGCGAAGGGTAAGCAGCTTAAATTGAAGGCCATACAGAGGCCTATGTTAAAAAGTCCCCCCAGCAGCAGTGTGGGGAGACGACTATCAAGAGTCCAATGGCATGAGGATGAAGAAGAAGAAGAAGAAGAGGAAGAAGAAGAAGAGGATGAGGATGAGGATGAAGAAGAAGAAGAGGATGATGGTGAGGAAGAAGAAGAAGAAGAAGAAGAAGAAGAAGAGGATGAGGATGATGAAGAAGAAGAAGAAGAAGAAGAAGAGGAGGATGAGGATGAAGAAGAAGAAGAAGAAGAAGAGGATGAGGATGATGAAGAAGAAGAGGATGAGGATGAAGAAGAAGAGGATGAGGATGAAGAAGAAGAGAATGAGGATGAAGAAGAGGATGAGGATGAAGAAGAAGAAGAAGAAGAGGAAGAGGATGAGGATGAAGAAGAAGAAGAAGAGGATGAGGAAGAAGAAGAAGAGGATGAGGATGAAGAAGAAGAAGAAGAAGAGGATGAGGATGAAGAAGAAGAAGAAGAAGAAGATGAGGATGAAGAAGAAGAAGAAGAAGAAGAAGAAGAAGAAGAGGATGAGGATGATGATGAAGAAGAAGAAGAAGAAGAAGAAGAGGATGAGGAAGAAGAAGAGGATGAGGATGAGGATGAAAAAGAAGAAGAAGAAGAAGAAGAAGAAGAAGAAGAGGATGAGCATGAAGAAGAGGATGAGGATGAAGAAGAAGAAGAGGATGATGGTGAGGAAGAAGAAGAGGATGATGATGATGAAGAAGAAGAAGAAGAAGAGGAGGAGGATGAGGATGAAGAAGAAGAGGATGAGGATGTAGAAGAAGAAGAGGATGAGGATGAAGAAGAGGATGAGGATGAAGAAGAAGAAGAAGAGGAAGAGGATGAGGATGAAGAAGAAGAAGAAGAAGAAGAGGATGAGGAAGAAGAAGAAGAAGAAGAAGAAGAAGAAGAAGAGGATGAAGAAGAAGAAGAAGAAGAGGATGAGGATGATGAAGAAGAAGAAGAAGAAGAAGAGGATGAGGATGAAGAAGAAGAAGAAGAAGAGGATGAGGATGAAGAAGAAGAAGAAGAAGAGGATGAAGAAGAAGAAGAAGAAGAAGAAGAGGATGAGGATGAGGAAGAAGAAGAAGAAGAAGAAGAAGAAGAGGATGAGGATGAAGAAGAAGATGAGGATGAAGAAGAAGAAGAGGATGAGGATGATGAAGAAGAAGAGGATGAGGATGAGGAAGAAGAAGAAGAGGATGAGGATGAAGAAGAAGAAGAGGATGATGGTGAGGAAGAAGAAGAAGAAGAAGAAGAAGAAGAGGATGAGGATGATGAAGAAGAAGAAGAAGAGGAGGATGAGGATGAAGAAGAAGAAGAAGAGGATGAAGAAGAAGAAGAAGAGGATGAGGATGAAGAAGAAGAGGATGAGGATGAAGAAGAAGAGAATGAAGATGAAGAAGAGGATGAGGATGAAGAAGAAGAAGAAGAAGATGAGGATGAGGATGAAGAAGAAGAAGAAGAAGAGGATGAGGATGAAGAAGAAGAAGAAGAAGAAGAAGAAGAGGATGAGGATGAAGAAGAAGAAGAAGAAGAAGAAGAAGTAGGATGAAAATAAGAAGAATTCCAGTCCAGCAAAAAGTGTCCCTGCAGAGAGCTCCGCTATTTCTGACAGTTCTCTGACAGTTCCTTCACATTTACAGCGGTTGAAACATTGTATCTATTTGTTTCCGAATAAAAACATCTGTATCCTAAATGGAAACAAATAGATACAATGTTTCAACCGCTGTAAATGTGAAGGAACTGTCAGAAATAGCGGAGCTCTCTGCAGGGACACTTTTTGCCGGCTGTAGAAGGGATGAAAATCGGCCGATCGGGGAAAATTCGATTCGTGCATCCGAAGTTTGCTAATTTTCGGATTCGGCGCGAATCAAATTTTTCCTAATATTCGAAACGAATTCCACTTCGCCAAGTTCGATTCGCTCATCTCTAGTCAGCGACATAAAGTTCAGCAAATCTCTGGGTAAAATAAATTAAATATTGGGCAAATTTTGTATAGTTTGTCCTAGCCAGGCTGATCTCTGGGAAGACACTGTGTATTGTCACTGAAATGAAGGAAGCACATAATCATCTCATAGCGTGACCTGAGCATTACAGCTGAATAAATAGGCATGTGATGGATGGGGTGGGTGGACCAGGAAACATGTCCTTTATTTTTTTTTTTGTAAGCTCTATGTTAATTGTGAGGCCCAAAAATAATTGAAACTCCTGCACTGTGAGACATCTGCATTCAAATGTACTGGCATAGCATGAATTGTTGTTGTTTTCAAAATACTTATGAGCAAAAAGGTCAGTCTGGTCCGCAATGAATTAAAGTAAACTGTCAGGCAAAAATAAATAAAGAAAATCAATTTCTGATTTTCAGTGTTGACCTGCACACCTGGCTGGGTGGTGGTGTGATGGGTACACTGCTGATGGGCACTGTTGGGCAATGTGCAACAGGTATATGGGTAATGGGCACTGATGGGTGATGTGCGACAGATGCACTGCTTATGGTGGCACTGGTGGGCAATTTGCAACAGGTACACTGCTGATGGGCACTGATGGGCAACAGATACACTGCTGATGCTGCTGATGGGCACTGATGGGTGACAGGTACACTTCTGATGGGCGACAGTTACACTGCTGATGGGTGACAGGTGCACTGATGGATGACCAGTACACTGCTGATGGGTGACAGGTACACTGATGAGGGCACTGATGGGCAACAGGTACACTGCTAAGGGCACTGATGGGCAATATGTGACAAGTAATTTTTATTCTGGGGCAGTGGGTTGTTGTGTCTAGTACTGACAGTGACAGATTGTTAACTCAAGGTTCCCAACTCTCTCCTCCTCACACAGGATCTATGGTAGGAGAAAAACCAGGTAACAGTGAGTTACCAGTATTTGCTTACACTTGTGAGCAGCTGTGATTGGACACAGCCAATCATGTGGTGATGAGTAGCTGTCACTGGCTCTTTACCTCGATCGGTAATGTCCTGTATCATATGACATCCTCCCAGAATGAGAGTGGTCTTGTCCGACCACCATTGTACAATAGGCCAGGCAGGAACTGGTTAAAGGCAATTTAAAAAAAACAATTTAAATAATAAACATATTATACTCATCTGCTATGTGCAATGGTTTTGCCCAGAGCAGCCCAGAATTTCCTTTTCTGGGGTGTCCCGTCAGCTCTCTTAGCTCCTCCCTTTCTGTGTCTCCAATAGTAATTGCTTCCTATGGGGGCAAGCTCTGCGCTGGTATAATGCACTGTGCTGTACAAACCTACACAATATTTTAATCAGGAAAACAATTATCTGTGTTTGTTGCAAGATGCAGACATGACATTTGATTTTAGTAGACTTAAATGTGGTCTTTTCAAAAAAAATGTTTTCTGGTGTTGCATTGTGATGTCTGTCTGCTTGCAGTTGTTAAAAATGCAGCCCCCTCTAGCAGTGATATTTGGTGACAAATTTCCTAATACATGAATGTTTAACAGGTCTGAGCATGCAGGCCCTTTACAATATAATTTTTAGTTGGTGACGGGGACAAACAGAAGGCAAATTTATTAAACACTTTCTTCAGCTCTGTGTATACAAAGGAAAATGGGAGAGCTCAAGTCCTTAATAGGGATCATATTGACATAGCCTCAAATGATCCAACATGGCTCAAAATTGATATGGTCCAGAAACACTTAGACAAAATAAAGGTTATTAAAGCACCTGGACCAGATTGTTTACACCCACTGGTGCTCAAAGAGTTGAGCTCTTTTATTTCTAAGCTTTTGTTTCTAATTTTTAGAGATAATGACTGGTATAATACCATTGAATTGGTTTAAGGCCAATGTGGCACCTATATTTAAAAAGAGATCAAAGTTTTACCAAGTACAGACCAGTTAGATTAATTTCTATATCTGGGAAGATACTTGGGAATTTAATAAAAGACCACATAGCAGAGTTTTTGCTAGAAAACATTATTTTAAGCAATAGTCAACATGGATTCACAAAAGACAGAAGTTGTCAAACAAATCTGATTTATTTTTCTTGTATTGTTTTTCTAGTATTTTTCTTGTACAATTTCTTCTTGTATTTTAAGAGGTATACACTCCAGAGAGACAGACAAAATTTTGCCCCTGTACACATCATTAGTAATACCTCATCTTAAATATGCAGTTCAGTTTTGGGCACCTGTTCACAAAAACAAATTACACCATCAGCTACCATAACCACCTTGCAAGCATTTTCAACATTTAAATGAATGGGCTTGTGCAGATTTGACACTTACAGTATTTGTTTGGATGCCAAAAGCACACTCCACAAGCCTCCTTGCCCTGTTGAGATGATAATTAAAGATGCTCTTTGTGTCATTGAGACTTTGCTGGGAGCACAAACTTATTAAATGTTTACCAGTAGTGAAGGTCTCGTGATCCACAAACACATACGGCATGTCGAGAAAATCAGTGCCAGGTAAAGGGCAGCTGTTTGGCAAATTCAGTCTACAATTCTACTATAACTGCCTTTGTCCACAAAAATAAATTCATAATTAGCATCCACAACAACCCTCAGAATAACTGAGAAATAATTTTTGTAATTAGAAAAATGGCTACCACATTCAGCAGGTTTAAATAATCTGATATGTTTCAGGAGTCACAAACGAGTCCCTTGATCTTTGACTTTATTTTTGCAGTTGATACATTTCCAAAGGAGGCTGTAGACAATTAATATTACCCCTTGTTCTTTGGAGGAATCTGATCAAGATGATCAGATCAACGCTTATGGATACCTTTGCTACTCTAACTGTCTTGGTATGATCATGTTTAGCAATAGAGCAGCCTAAGTCTGCTCATTCCCAGATCTCCAGCATGACTTACCTAAAATCGCTCCAACCTGCTAAAACCTTTCCAGTACACTCACTCTTAGAGCTGGCCTTGCATGGTGACTGGCCTAAGCTTGAAAAGCTCTTTACTCAGTAAAACTTTTGCTTAGAAATATAAAGGAGCGATTTTTGCAGAAATGGACAGTCCCTGTAGTGGACCCAGCCATTTTTTCTTAACAAGAATCCAACAGTTCCTGTGAAGGATTATCCTTCGTTCAAGGACATGGTGAACAAGAGGTTAGATGTCCTTTTTAAGGCCCCACCATACAGTGTGTGGTTACCTACATGACCATCTGCCAGACCTTAGCTGTGTAGATTAATGCATGGCCAGAGACCCTAGGCCTGGCTTAATGGATCCCCTCCATTCACCAATACCTGGAGCTTTTACTTGTGGGCTTACACTACTTCCTGAATGGCTTGATATTCTTCACCAGTTTTGTGGGATGAACATCCTCTTTGTCCATATGTAGAAAATTTTTTGTCACAAATTCTGGTCAGTGGAACTCCTGTGCAAGAAATACCTTGAGCAACTGCCCTTCCAGGGAGAATGTCTGTATGGTCCCATCTTCGACAAGTACATCATACATCAATGAGATTATGAATGGTAAGAATACTCTCCTTCCCCAGAGAAAGAAGGCTTGTGCTTCTGCAGGTGGACGTTCTACTTCTAAGCCTAGGAAGAGTTCCTTCTGTCCCATTTAGGCCAACATCTCCAAGTCTAAGTCTGGTAAACACTTAAATTGTTGAATGTGGACCTTTAAGCCAGTATGGCTCCAGGCCCTCTTCTCTTTTGAAGGATTGGGGTGTCCCCATATGTCAAAATAGAGTGAAGTCTGGTGGGCTTTTTTGGCTTTTTAGTCCCAAGAAACCTCTGATGCTTGGGTTGAGAGCACTGGAATTTCCTACTTCTCCCCCTCCCTTCTTCAAATTTGCTCCTTCCCTGCAAATATAGGTGGATTTTCTTGCTGTTCTGCAGCTCCTCCCTCAGGGGATCATTGCCCCAGTCCTGAACAAGGAATGCTTTCAGGGTTTGTACTTGAACTTGTTCACAGTTCCCAAAGCAAATGGAGGCAATTGGCCTATTCTAAATCTAAAAACTCTCAACTTATTCCTGCAAATTCAAAAGTATAAAAAGTCCTTCTCAGAGTCCAAACAGTGAATATTCCCTGTAACCATATGTGAACTCTCCTTCTTCTTTTTCAATATCCTTCAGTGTGCAATTCTCACAACGTCACAATCAAATATTCATCTCCAGATTTGTACCCTACAAAAAATGCATTGAACTTTCTGGGGAGAAAGTGATATCTTGGTGCCCAAGGATTGGACACTTATTGGATTGTTTATTTGTAGTGGATAACCAGTTTTAAAATGTATAAGTTCAAAAGTATCACATGGAATTGGCCTGGTTGATCATTGCCTCCTTCCTTTCAGGGGATTCACTTTTTTTCCTCCACATCAGTGCTGTCTGCCTTTTACTATTGGCGTTCACCTTTACTAAATTGTCGCCCTCCCTTTTGGCTTGTGCACAGCCCCCTGTTTTCACCATAGTGCTTGTCCTGGTCCTAGCTCTGCTCTGTTAACCAGAGGATATAAACGGGAACCCTGAACTTCTTTGTGGGTTAAAGGACTAGTCCTCCCCATGCAATGTCCAGTGGACAGCGCAGACTTTGCAGAGATTCAGTTGGATCCAAAACTTTCAGATGCTGTCATTGGAACCAACTTGCCTACTAGGCAACCTAGCATGTTATTGGTTATGGCCCTGTCCAGGGACTTCCTGCCCAGGACAAACGTTTGTCCCTTTCATTCTCTTTCCTACTAGGCAACCTAGCATGTTATTGGTTATGGCCCTGTCCAGGGACTTCCTGCCCAGGACAAACGTTTGTCCCTTTCATTCTCTTTCCTGGGCCCTCAATTCCCAGGTCTGGCCCTTGTTTCATGCCTGTATGAGGGTCCTGGGCTTAATGATAGTCTCCTTTGAGAGAGAACCATATGCCCAGTTTCAATCGAGATCATTGCAACTCAACATTCTGGAAGCATGGGACAAACAGACTTGGTCTTTGGACCACCCCATGTGTCTGACTGGCAAGGCCAGACTCTCCGTGGAGTGGTGGATTTCCAGAGTCAGTGCTGGAGTTAGGGAAACTTTTTCCACCAAAGACATAGAAAGTACTCCCAATGGATGCCAGACAATCTGGAGAGAGGTCCTGGATACCTTCTTGGTGCAGGGGACTAGGTCATTGGAGAAAGCCTATCCTCCCTTCAACATATTTACTGCTCTGTTTAAGTAGTTTTCTCTATTCATAACAGCGTTCATTAGATCAGTTAAGTATGTTTGTGCAGTGGTCTTTAAAGCTGAAATCCAGGCAGATGCAAAATCATCATTTAAGCATGTAGACAGTTAAAAAGGAACATCAAAACTCTGTAAACATGCTTACATGAAGGGGAAGCTCAGGATCAACACATTCATGCAGTGTGTCGTTGATACATTATCTAATCAGCAGTCTAGACTGGGTCTTTAAGTATTCTGGAGGTTATAGACCTGGCTGTTCTGTTTGGCAAGGTTGACAAGCTTGCGTGGTTCACAAGCCTGGCTGAATAGAATTACAAATCTTTTCGCAATCGCACATTTTACACATGTTTGTATTTAGTTGTTTCTCTGGAAATTTGCATGTTATACAAACATAACCATCGCACAAACTATATTTTTTATATTGGTCTATTGTCATCATGTTGTATAGTGTCCACAGCAATTCTCTAAGAATTGATATTGTTATATACTTTATATGGAAGTAAGAAACAAGCTGTAGGCATCTGTATGCAGAACTGAAGCTACTTTTCTGAGAGCACTCAGGTAAGACAACTGTTGTATGGCTCTCCTCTGTGGTTTCTGGTCAAGCTGCATTCCAAGGATACAATTTTAATTAAAGATGCTTTTTTTTTACTTCAGCCACTGCTAAATGTCAAATATACTGTATAAAGTCAGATAATGGCAGCTCAGTTTCTGGCATTCCCTGGCAAACAGGTAAATATTACAAAAATACTGTATACAGTATATGCCCCAGTCACAAGCCATTAAATGCAAATTAAGATATTAAAATATTTTACTTTGAACAGTTGTTATTTTTAAATTTTTAAATCACAGACAATTGGTGATATAAGTACAAGTACTTATTTTTAGCATTTAGTGACATATGTGAACTTTTACTATCATTCAGTCAATGTCATTCTGTTTAAATAACAGTGGAGTTAATCTAGTCTCGGGGGATAGGTGTGGTTTTGGATTACTTTTCACACAAACCTGAACAGGTAAGCAATAAAATTAGGCTCATTACACGAAGGGGTCTATTTACAAAAAAAATCTGCTTCTGCAAATCTGTCAGCATTCGCACAGCTGTCATGAATAATTGCAGTAATGTGTCCAATATGTTAATATTCTATGATCACCACCAGGGCTGCTGTTAGAAACCATGGGGCCCCATACAGCCAGTCTGACAGCCCCCCCCCAAAAAAAAGCTACTAGTTTACTATGCTTCAGTAATGAATGAACACTCATTGTGTTCACTCAGGAAAGAAAAGGGATGGTAAATGTGACATATTTACGGGACCCTTTCACCACTCCCCATCCTGAAGGATTCTATTGTGTGCTTGTAGTTGCTAGTGGGAAGGAAATGAGGGAATCCGGCAGCACTGCGGGGGGTGGGGGCACACAGGGGCACCTGGGCAGCACTGGGAAATGTATAATGCACAGGGAAGGTGATGGATGTGGTGGGTTGGCAATTACTGGAACCATTCCCCTGTATGCTTCATTTTGCAGCAGCTGATAGCCAGCGTGAGGGAGAGAAGAAGCCAGCTGCTGCACAGAGATCTATACAGGGGATCGGTTCCAGTAATTGTACCCCCTTATCCACAGCCCTGATCACCACCTCCACCTAGTGGCCATAAGTTTGTAGTTTCCTGATTTTCTTTCATACGTATGCCCCAATGAGTTTATAAGACAGCATGACACCTAACTGTAACTACTTTTTTTCCATAAAAGCTTTGGTTTGAGTTCACAAGAGTACAAAGTAAAAAGAAAAAAAAGGAAGCAACTATGGTTGCTGCACATTTCTGACAAGTATATTACCAAAAAAGTAAGCAAAGGCAACATTACAAAAATAAGTAAACTGGTCAAAGTAAAATAATGAAAATGTATATTCAATAAACACAGAAAGTGATCAACAACTGGCAATACAATTGAACAGACCCTCAGAAGTGCTACCTTTCTCAGGAAAAAAAGTAATAAATAACAACACTGCTTGACTGGTGCCAAATGTATAAGAAAATAGCGACAGTTAAGAACGCAGCAGAAAAACAAGTACATCGGGGGCTTGATTCATATGTATCAAATCAGGGAGACCGGGAGAAAAAAAAAAGAAAAAAAAAAGGGGGGGGGGGAATTGTGAGAGGAGAGAAAAAAGGGATGGGGTATGCAAGGAAAGCAGATGACAAATGTGCAAAGTGTTTGCACTCGCAGGAGAGGCTGCCCATCCCAGGTGGGGCCCATACTCTCCTCTCCAGTTTGGTAGCTCGGCACAGGTGAAAATTGACAGAAACTCGGGAAAGGGGCGACTATTTTGTATTGTAGCAAGTCATGATTCCTACCAGCTAATAGTGCAGTGGAGAGCAAATTGTGGTAAGTATCGGTCTTGCAAAAATGTGTCCAGCATGCTCAGGTTTTGGTACACTTGGAATGTCTGTCTTGTGATATATGAAGCAATTCTTCTGTTTCAGCAATATGGCCAATTTTGGTAAGCCACTCTCTCAACAAAGGAATGTACTTTGATCGTCAGGGAAGCGGCACACACATCCTGACCACATTAATCAATGGGCAGCACATGTATGCATGCATGTTCTCCATGTGCCTGTGTGGGTTTCCTCTGGGTACTCTGGTTTCCTCCCACACTCCAAAGACATGCTTGTAAGTTAATTGGCTCCTGTCTAAATTGGCCCCAGTATGTGTATGTATGAATGCAAGTTGATTTTGAAAAGAGGACTTTTTATTACGTATTTATTTTAGTGATAGAGTGGCTTTAAAAATGAATTGGGGCTTAAACAATGAACCTTTTCCATAAACTGGAAATTCAGAGATTTGACAAATGGCAGTTATAGTGTTACTAAACCCAGGACCCTGCATTGACTATATCTGGTCTCCCACGGTACAGAGAACATGGAAATGCAATTATTTTAGTAAATATAAACTGCTAAATACCTTTTCTCATAAGCAGTTAGAGCAGTCTTGTGACTTCTATCAGTGTCCAGCCGAGCTCTGGTTAAAGCTTGTAGGAGGAGTGTTCATTCTGCTCTAGGAGTATGCAGGATCTCCAACCTCTGTCTGGACAGTGCTGATTGGTACAAAAAATGGCAACTGCCCCAGTCTATAGCTGGCTTGGCCCTGCTGATTGGCCCTGTGCTGATCACTTGCACCCTCCAAAGAAAAAAAAAACCTCTCTAGCAATACACACAAAACTGTGCATGTGCAGAGTGACTCCACATGATATGTCTTATGAGGAGATAAGAGGGGGGCACTAGAAGAAAGGGAGGATCAGAGAAGACAGGATCAAACAGCATTTTTGCACAATGCAGAGGAATAACCCTTTAGGTTCCAAAGTGAGTATATCAAGCATGCTGTACTGCATATACAGACTGATTTTACTGTTGTGGGTTTAGTAACACTTTAAATTGTTTTGGTTGACTTAAAACATTAACAAATCCAGCCATAAAAGAAGCTTAATCATACCTCCCAAATTTTTGAGATGGGAATGAGGGACACTTATAGGTAAAGGTATGTAGGCATAGGACACACCTCCTGCCATGTCCCCCTTAAAGGAGAATTATAAAACAGAATTGGTTAAACCCACAAGAGCTTTTTTTTTACCGCTACTATTCCTGTATACTGGCAGTGGCTTTGAAATTTACAAATGCAGGAAATTGAAACTAGATGAAAGGTTTAGCATTGTAAAACACTTTTTAATAGATGACTAGTGCATTTTATATACAACTATATAGATCAGACCAAAATGAGGGACGAATGAGGAGGACAGAGGGACTTTTTCCAAATGAGGGTCAGTCCCTCAAAATCAGGGACCGGTGGGAGCTATGGCTTAATAAATGCTGCAGATCAGGGGCGGACTGACCATTTGGAAACGTGGGCACTGCCCGAGGGCCCGGGGTCAGTAGGGGGCCCCATGAGATGCCCCTGGTACCTTTTTCATAAGCTTTTTTGAGTTTGGGCAAGGACACAGGGGCCCCATGATCCCCTATTGCCCAGGGGCCCCATGAGTTGTCAGCCTGCCCCTGCTGCAGATATTCAGTTTGGTAGTGATGGATTGGTGGACCAGTCATTTGCCACTTTGAAGTAAGCCCCCGAGGTCACTGTACTGCTTCAATAAAAAAAAAAAACAAGAAACTGTATATTTTCAGCAATAGATTTATTGATAATCTGCTTCTCTTAGTTCATTAATCCTTGTGCATGTTCACTGAATATGACATTGATGGGCCACTAGATGGTGCTAGGAGAACACAAGTCTGATTTACTAAAGTAGCAAAATCTTAGCAGGCAGTATTCATGTCAGTGATTCAGGAGAGATATCTTACTTTAATTTACTGAAAAAGAGCTGGATACATATACAGGTGCATGCTTGGTTTAGAAATACATGCACACAGTTGAGCCAAAACCCCATAATCATAACTGTCTGTTTTTGTGTCTCAATCTGCTCCCCTGCCAGGAACATGCAAATGCTGATAAAAGTGTTTAATAAAATGTTTTCAATTATTTTAATGACCGTTAGTGTGGGATATTTTCTCTTAATCATCATACATACTTTAGACTGTGTGTGTGTCTGTATGTCATTACAGCAAATAAAATATTAGCATGCCATATTTAATCTAAATTAAACCATGTTCCCTATTCTCCTTATAAAAATAATAATGTATACCTTATTTAGTGATGATGATTACACACATCTTAAAATCTGCAGTTCCGTTAAAAGTGATTGTAAATGCAAACATTTTTTTTTTAATTAACAAACAGGTTTATGCTTTGTGCAATGGAATTGTACAGAGCAGCCCTGAACCTCCTTTTCTCTGGTCCCCCACTGGCACTTCTGGCTCCTCCTGTCTGGCAAGTGCCCCCAATAGGAAGCTGCTTCCTATGGGGGTACTCATGCGGGATTGCCCCTGAGCCCCACTGCCTGCATCTATAGACACACATAGCAGTGCTCAACCCCGCCCCCCCCCCCATTCCATTGTTACAGGTATTCACTGTAGTGAAGGGAGACAGCTGCTGCAGATGGGAACAGCGCTGGATCGAGTGAGGACTCAAGTACTGTGCTGCTATTAGAAACCATGGGGCCCCATACAGCCAACCTGATGCCCCCCCCCCACAAAAAAAAAAACAAAGTTCACTATGCTTCAGTTATGAATGAACACAGTGAGTGATCAGTACCAATCACTCATTGTGTTCATTCAGGAAAGGAAGTAGCTAGTAAATCTGACAAATTTACCGGACCCTTCCCCCACTATCTATTCTGAAGGATCCTATTGTGTGATTGCAGACGCCTTTGAAAAGGAGAGCAGGGAAACTGGCAGCACTGTGGGGGCTCACAGGGGGACCTGGGCAGCAGGGGAAAACGTATGATGCACAGGGAGGGTGATGGGTGCGGTGGAGGGGCGATCACGTGAACCTATCCCCTGTATGGCTCTCTATGCAGCAGCTGAGAGCCAGCAGGTGGGAAAGGAGAAGAAGCCAGCTTTCAGCTGCTGCAGAGAGCGCCATACAGGGGATCGGTTCCAGTAATAGCCCCACTGCTGGGCCGATCACACTCCCTGCCCACATCCATTTCACCGAGCAGACTGGGCTCCCCTGCTGACCTGGGACCTGTACAGGAGGACTGGTGGTACCATCTTATCCACCCTAGGAAAGTATAAAAGGGGAGGGGGTGAGGGGGGATACTATTACCTAAATATGTTTTACTTTAATGCAAGGAATGAATTAAGCTAAAAAATGTTTAGGCTTTATAACCACTTTAAAGTGTATTTAACTTTTTTTAGTTGCGGATGCAGTAGAAAAGGGTTAGAACCCCTGTTGGGTTTTATTGCTACCTGTGTGGGAACAAAACGAAATGGGAAATCCAATGTTCTTACAGCTGTGACTGAAACAAGAATAGAGAGAAATCTCAATAAAGACACCTATTCTGATGACAACTGTCTAAAGCTGGCCATAGTTTTTTTTTTTTTGGTTAGCCAGTATACTGCAAAAAAAAAAAAAAACTAACAGATTCCTCCATCCACATAAACAAGGTGGATGTAGGAATTCCCCCCACATGGGACATTGTATTCTGACAGCTAAGCCCAGCACTGTCAGAATATACTGATCAGCAGCCGCAGCCATTGGATGACAAAACGTTTTCCAGTGTGTCTGTTCTACAGGATCAAAGTTCTGCATAACAAGGAGGGACACACACCGATCAAAAATCAGCTGCTTTCTGCTGAACCAGCCACATTTTGATCAGTCTATGGCCAGCTTAAATGGAATTCCATTCTGACAGCTCTGTTGGAAGTCTGATAGGTAAAGTCTGAGCAAAATGTTGCATGTTAATGGTGTTTAATTTATGGATTTATTGCACCCTACTGTAGGCTGGATACCTTTATTTTTTGGCTCTGTTGTACTCAGCTGAGCAACAATTATTTCTCTAGGTCTTCTCTTGTATCCCTAGGCCTGGTAGTTGATTATTCATGCCTGGCTCTGGAAGAAGCTTCCAGAAATAGAGAAGGTAGGTCAGTTATTGACTTGAATATTTATCTTACCTCAGCCAATCCCCGGGAGGAAGGCCTAGAAGGTGTGACTGGGGAGAAGATAGATTGGAAGCATTTTTTCAGAGCTCTCTCTCTCCTGGGGTCTCTGCCCTTGGGAGGCAGCCTGTGTTAGGGCTCATGTACACAGGACATTTGGAAAACTCTTCTGAACAATGGAAACTGACTGATGGAAAACGTAGATTAAAAAACGTCTGTTTAGCCACGTTAAGATAACCTCAGGAGACCTTCCAAAATGCCAAGAATGCACTGAAAAAAAGTAAAAAATAACTATTTTAGATATTTTGAGAGAAATAGAGAGAGCAGAAGCAGAGAAAGCAGTATGTGTTGAGATGACCTGTCTTTTCTGGTTGTATTCACTATGGATCCAATCATGAGCATAATCGGCACGTTCTACCATTTTTTCCTTCACGCAAAACCTGGAACTGACTGCACTGGTGTACCGGGTCCATTTGAATACATAGAAAACACTTTGAATGCATTTCTGATGATGATAAAAGGCTCTGGACAGCATTTGGATATGGAACAGTTAAAAAACTCTTCTAACCCAAACGCTTATAAACACGGTTAGCTGCGTTTACACGTGTTTGGAAGCATTTGGCGTTTGAAACGCTGATAACATCTACTCCTGAACGCAAGTTTGGTGCATTCAAAAAAGCAACTGTAAACTCAACTGCCTGTAAACGAATGTAAACGACTATGTGTACATGGACACATAGGAAAACATTAGGGAGAGTTCAGGGGCTGCTAAAAAAATGCAGAAAAGCTCCTGAACGTCAGTTTATCATCTGCAGTGTACATGAGCCCTTACTGAAGAACTGTTGTTGCTCAGTGTGCCTGGTTAAGGCCTTAGTGGAGCCTGGATTAAGAAGAATTTGCTAGAGGACACTATTTTAGGAAGTTGAGCTGGAGAAAGACTCATTTCAATAAAGACTGTCACAGGCAGGGGCGGACTGACCATTTGGAAACTCGGGCACTGCCCGAGGGCCCGGGGTCAGTAGGGGGCACCATGAGATGCCCCTGGTACCTTTTTCATAGGCTTTTTTGAGTTTGTGCAAGGACACAGGGGCCCCATTAACCCCTATTGCCCGGGGGCCCCATGAGTTGTCAGTCCGCCCTTGGTCACAGGAAAACTGTTTGGGGAACTGTCTCTGGACATTGTGAGTAGGACCTTTTGCTTAGAGCTCAAGATGTGCCTGTGCTTTAAGGGTTAGACCCCAGAGGTTGCTACAAGGTCTATGACTGCTCTTACAGAGTCGCAAACCAGCTGGCTGTCCTCTCTGCCTCCAACATTACTTAAGGCTGCTACTGAAGGACTTTACTTAAGAATCTGTCCTCTAGTGCCTGCACACGCTTTGAAGAATTGCACCATCCCTCTACTAGCTTGTGTTCAAGTACTGCAATAAATCTTCAAAAAGACACTGTAGACTGAGCCTGTGTTTTGTCTGTGTGCTTGGGAACTGATACCTGGGCTGGAAGCCTCTAAACAGGTTAGGCGGACCTGTCTATTTCTAGCAGCCCCTCTGGGAGTGAAAACTACAATTGAATAGAATGTAGAAATTAATAAGTACAGAGAGTTCATTACTTTCATGTTAGCTCTGGTGGCTCAGAATCCCCTTTTATATCCCCTGTGATCTCCATTTCAATGGTAAGTCTTTGGTCCATTACATGGCCTTCTTATTCCTATGATAAAATGTTTTAAATTGGTTTTAAACGTGTCAATAATGCTAATATTAATGTAATATGGTAGATGTACCTTTAATGTTTCCTGATAAAGCAGATCTATGATTTGGGAAACATGCTGATATTTATATCCATCCCACTACAAAATCCAGCTTCAACTGAATGGAAAGAATGCTTATGTTGAGGATTGTAACCAGGTTGGCTGATCAGTGGATGGTTGAGGTTATGAACATGAATGGATTATGCCTGTTCACATGCTATAATGCAGCTGTAGATGTGCAGTGAAAAGTCTGCAGTGCAGAGGTGCTGGACACAGTGGATCTCACTGCAAACTTTACAAAAAAACCTATTTGAAATATCAAAAAGTGATATACAGTACATTGGATGAGTGCCTGATTAAATCACCTGTCCAATACACTTCCCATTATATTAAAGTGGTACTATAAATTGTAATATATTGCAACTTACCAATCCTTAGATGTGGTGGCTGCATTAGTTTTTTTTAGGCTTTTTTCACCTGCTGATCTGGCCAATAATGCATCACCTGTAGTAGGGAGCCTACATTCTGGATGCAACATGGACACTTTTGTACAGCATCATGGTCAATCTAGGTGGAGGGTTAGTGTTAGATGTACTAACAAATTTAGATACACTAACAAATTGAAGCGAAACTCCGGTTAATACATTTTGGCAGTTATAGCAACAGTTTTGTTCCTGTGGGATAAATGTTTTACATAAATAAATAGAGGTGATCATTGTGAGCAACCCTGTCAGTGGCAAATGGTTGATACATCTGTAAGACAGCATGTTCTGTTGAAAAACCACAGCCTTACTGGTCGGGTCACCAGGTGAAAATAAAAGAAAGAAAGCCTTAAAACAGGAAATGAATGCAGCTATCACATCGAAGAATTGGTAAGCTGAAATATAATAAATGCTTGCTTTTGGGTTAAATACTGCTTTAAATCACTTTCGAGAGATTACTCCGGGAGAGAAAGTGAAGGGAAATGTAACCTGCCGGAACATTCAACTATTTCCTACTTAATGCAAAAAGAAAATATATATATATATATATATATATATATATATATATATTTTCTGTGTCCTGTTCACACAATAGTGCTGCCCTGAGGTGGGTTACAGTGCATTGTGTAAGAATGCAGACAAGCTGCTTTTTTTTAGAATGCACCTCATCCCATGTCACTCTTCTCTGCACTGCATACATAGGAATGAATTAAATGTCATTTATTTATCAACACTTAAATAAAGTAATAAAGAAAGGGAAACAGTACCTTGTGCTGTACCAATACAAGGAGCCGCTCTTCAGCACCCTTACACAATGGACACCAGCTTTATGCTCATTTTAGTATGTGGCTGGTGTGAACAAGCTCTAAGCCCTGGTTCACACCAGTGCGGCTTTGAAGTTGCACTACTTCAGCCAGGGGCAGACTGACAATTCATGGGGCCCCCGGGCAATAGGGGATCATGGGGCCCCTGTGTCCTTGCCCAAACTCAAAAAAGCCTATGAAAAAGGTACCAGGGACATCTCATGGGGCCCCCCACTGACCCCGGGCCCTCGGGCAGTGCCCGAGTTTCCAAATGGTCAGTCCGCCCCTGACTTCAGCACGTTTTCAAAGCTGATGATCAGTGCAATTTCATTGCGGCTTGCAATTTAATTAACTAGTTCCTGCCAAGTCTATAGCAGAATGACATCTGGGCTGGACTTTCCACGTTAGGGGTGGATGTCATATGTCGTCCTCCTGGAATGCATCTTGTGCACAACCGTGGGGCTGCGCTTTGGGTGCGATCTGTCACCAGCTGTGTCCACACAGTCAAGACAGATCACTGTATCAGTTCCGCTGCTGGTACCACGTGATTGCTGTGACCAATCACAGCAGATCACATGACAATTGTAAACAATGAATGGATTTGATTCATGCTATTCATTGTCTACAATTGTGTTGCTAGCTGTGATTGGTCACAGCGATCACATAGTTCAGACAGAACAAATCAGAGCTGATCTGTGCCATGTGATTAGCTGTGGCCAATCACAGCTAATCACAACATTACACACAGAAAGAATAAATTTCATTCAGTAAAAATGGTTGTATATACCAGTAAAATTCACTGGTATGAGCAATCATAATGTGTTAAAAAAAATCCTGATCCTTTCCCCAGAATAGTACAATGTTGCTATGGTAATATTTCACAGTGGGATCGATTAAATAAAACTGGAGAGTGCAAAATCTAGTGTAGATCTGCATGGTAGCCAGATTTTGCAAAAACAAAAAGAAAAAACATAATAAAAAAAGGAAAAGAAATGAATGTTGTTGCATATTCCATTATTCTCACATTACTTCCTTGAGAAAAGCGCTTGTAAACATAATGAGCTTCAACATAGCAATCGTCCACACTCTAGGATGGTACATCAGCAGCAGCTCAATCAACCTGAATCGGACAGCACCAGAGAACAGGAAGCCAGTGTCCTCCAGCAAAAGCACAGTTTAGGTTCATTGAGCCGCTGTTGATGTGCCATTCTGGAGTGTGGACAATCCCTATGTTGAAGCTTATTATGCTTACAAGCATTTTACGTATGGAAATAATTTGAGTGCATATACAGATGGTTTATTAAAATTGCTTTAATACTACACTTAGTGGCTCCCCCTTGTGTTCTCTACTGTTTTCGCAGAGAAATATTCCAGTCTCTTGGTGGAGCTGCCTACTATGTGTTAATTTTCTGCTATAGACTATATTTATGATTATGGACTATATGGATTTATTTAGCCTATCTTCATTTATTTTATTATACATTTTTTGTTTTATGCTTCATCTTTTATAGAAGAAATTGTTTATGTAATCAGGGATTGTGCCATATATCACTGCGGTATCTGCCCACGTATAAATCCTGCTCCCACAACATCTCCCTCACCCTCCTACTACTACTAACCTCTGGAGACATCGCCCTAAACCCTGGCCCTCCACCTTCAAACTCTCACCCGCAGAGGCAGTAGTCTCCCTTCTCTGGCAACAGCTGCAACCCTCACTCGCCTATCTCAATTCCCAGGCTTCCACGAGCTAGTCTCCCCTCTTATGTGCCTTCTGGAATGCCTACTTAATCTTTAACAAACTTTCCTCTGTCAATGACCTCTTCCTCTCCCACTTCCTCAACTTACTTGCCATTACCGAGACCTGACTCCAGGAATTCAACTCAAAAAAAAGGAGCTCCACAGAGCATGTTCCAGGTTCTTCCTACACCTCCCTCTCTGTCCCTCAGCTCCTTTGAAGTTCCATGTATTTGTCTTTTTTCTCCTGCTTGTCTGAGAATTGCAGTTATCTACTGGCCTCCTGGCCCAGTGTCACACTTTCTTGACAACTTCTCTGCATGGCTACCCTACTATCTCCTCTCTGAGGTACCCACCATAATCATTGGTGACTTTAGCATTCCAGTCAATGTTAACACCTCAGCCACTTCTCAACTACTCAACCTAACCTCCTCTCTTAACCCAACACAATGGACACAAAACACCACTCACTCTAATGGCAACACTCTCGACCTTGTATTCTTCCACCTATGCACTCCCTGTAACCTCTCTATCACCCTGTTTCCTCTCTCTGATTACAGCTTTATCAGCTTCACATTCTCCCTGCTTCCTACCTCCCATGCTTCCAACCAGCAAACAGTTACCTGTAGAAACCTTGCCACCTCAGCCCTTCCCTTCTTCACTCTGCTTCCGAGTGCCTTTATGATGAAATTGCACCCCTGTCCTGCCCAGACCTGGCCACATCTGTCCTCAACAACTTACTATCATCCTTCCTGGACACACTTGCTCCTCTCTGTATGTGCAGAATCAGGCCTCGCCTGCTACAACCCTGGCAAACAGATAACACCAGAGGTCTCAAGAGATGCAGCCATGCTTTTCAGCGAGTGTGGCATAAAACTAAATCCCTGCAAGACTTCACCCTCTACAAATTCACCCTTCTGAAAAACAACTCCAGCCTCCACTCTGCTAAACAAACCTACTACAACTCTCTCACCAAAACCCTCTCATTCAATCCTCATCAACTCTTTCTACCCTTAATTCCTTACTTCATCCCTCACTGCCTTCACCGACCACCTTACTTACTGCCCAGGAGACTGCCAGTCATTTCAAGAACAAGATCAACACAATTCAAGATGAAATCTCCAGTGTCAAGCTTCCTCCTCCAACCAACATACCAGATCCAACACCACACTCAATACTCTCCTCTTTTTGACCCTATTACCACCAAGGAGGTCACCAAACTCTTTTCTGAGGCTCCTCTCACCACCTGTCCCCTCACATTATTGTGGCCCCCTTCCTGCTCTATCATAAACTCTCTAACCCACATCTTCAATCTCTCTCTCCACCGGTACCTTTCCCTCTCTACTCAAACATGCACTGGTTACCCCCAAAAAACCCTCGGTGGACCCCACCTGTTTGAATAACTTAAGGCCCATCTCCCTGCTCCTGCTTGCCGCCAAGCTTCTTGAGCGCCTTGTCCACAAGTGTATGAGTTGCCACCTCAGCAACAACAACCTTCTTGATCCCCTACAGTCTGGCTTCTGCCCACAACATTCCACTGAAACTACCCTACTAAAACTCACTAATGACCTACTAACTGCTAAAACCAATGGCCATTACTCCATTAGACCTTTCCGCTGCCTTTGACACAGTTGACCACCTGCTCCTTCTCAGTAAATGCCACTCTCTTGGCCTCTGTGTCTCTGCTCTTTTCTGGTTCTCCTCTTACCTTTTCTTCTTTTTTCTGTTGGGGTACCCCAAGGCTCTGTCCTTAGGCCCCTCCTTTTCTCTCTCTGCACCTCCTCCCATGGCTTTTAATACCACCTCTACGCTGATGACACCCAGATCTATCTCTCTACTTCCCAGCTCACCCCCTTGATTTCCTCACGTATCACAAATTTACTTAGCGACATATCAGTATGGATGCCACACCACTTCCATAAACTCAATCTTTCTAAAGCCGAGCTTGTAATATTTCCTCATCCCTGATCCCCAACTCATGACTTTACCATTAAGATCAACAGCACAACCATTGGTCCCTCCAATAGCCAGCCAGCCAATAGCTAGCCAGTGTTCTTTTTATTTATTTTTTTTGGACCCACACTGACTATAAAGCACCATGGGGGTAGCAAAACATGCAGTCTCCAAGATCTCTCAGTGTCTTTACTCACAAGGCCCAAGGACAGAATGGTAGGTTCCTTCCAATATTCCAAGTGACACCCTCCAGTGACACCAGACAATCTTTGTCAGACAGCTTCCCTCAGTCAGTGTACTGTAGAACCAGGGTCTCTCCAACTGTAGGCTCTCAGTTTGTCCACCTGAGGCCACATTGCAGCAGTTGCCAGGCAAGGCAAGTGTGCCTCCAGCCTGGCTTGGTGCAATCCTCTCCAGGAAAGATCTTGAGCCCATGTGCTCACAGAACATAAATACCAGCTAACACCTATGGTGTTTTGTCATATTCATTCCATAACAAACCGATTTACATTTACTGCTGCATGTTTCTAAAAACATGCAGCCTTTTAATTATAATGATAAAGCAGCCTCTGTTCAGAGTATTTTCATTGGCTGAATGCAACCCTAACAACATAATTAATGATAGAGCTACTTGTTGAATTAATTTATGTAGAGCTACTGCCAAATGCACTTAATTATATGTAATCAGTTCATTTTAGATGCGTTAATCGCGGTCTTTCTTGCATTAAAGGTCTGAATTAGAAAAGGACTGGCAGCAGACCCAGTTGATTGTTGACATAGAGATTAGGTAAAAAAATGACAGCAATTTTGATTTCCATACATTCCATTTACTTTAATCTAAATCTGTGAATCTGCTTTCAGATTAACACACCCCAAAAAAAACATGTTGATGCATAGACAAAATATGAGATACCAAAATGGTACATGATTACTTCTAATTAAATTGTTTTTTCTATGTATTTTGTAAAGGATAGAAACAATGTAGTATGGCTTAACCTTGAAGATATATGCATTTATATACATTTTAGAAATAGTTGGTAACATGCCCATTTTTCACTTGGGAGATGTACATAGTAAAGCACTTAGTAAAATTATGCAACACATTCTCCAAGAAAGTAAAAGTTCTTTTATTATGAAAGGTAATATGTTAAGTGTATACTTTTTTACCTACTTATTGTTATCTGAAAAGTATATTTATTTCTTTGTGATCAGGGAAATGGGAAATATTGATTATGAGTATTCCATATTAACATCTTTCACCCTGCAGATGATGACGTGTAAGCAGGAGGAGCATCTTTGTGTTAAGCTTGGTATACAGAGGCCGAAAATTGTCAGAAAATGGTAGGAACCGTCTGACCTTTGGCCCCTGTGTACAGCTGTCTGTTATGCAAAAGCTGGTCTTACAATTGGCATGCTGTAAACCCAGCATCCAATCAGCGCTGGCAGCCAATGTCTGCGAGCATTATTCAGTGTGTCCTGGCAGACGGGCAGTCCCTCTTCCAGAACATGAAGGCACAGTGGAGGACATCTCTGCACTGACATTGCTTGTGTTAGTACAGTGATCTCTCAGTTTTTTTTGTTCAGTTCACTAAGTACACAAAGTCCGAATATCAGCTGGTTCAGCAGGAACTGGCCGACATTAGGACCGTGCGTACAGCTGTCCTCCCGACAGAAGCAGGTCTAAGCACCGACTTTTGTCGAAGAAACAAGCTGGAAAACCAGCATCTGATCAGTGCTCATAGAAAATGGCTATGAGTCCTGATTACTGTGTTCTGTTGGGGTTGGGAGTACCCCTCTCAGAACACAATAGCACAATGGGAGAGATGGCTGTGCTAACATACTAACCCAAGCCCACTGGGTTGAACAAAATAAAACTTAAAGTTTGCACCAGGCTTTACTTGATGGATCACCAGGTGGTAATAAAACACAAATCAAACTAACACAGTTTCCAGTTTATTTGAGTAGTAGTGTGATCGCTCCGTACTGTGCTTGGGTATGGTTCAGCATACCATTCTTGGGACTGCTTGGAAGAAGTGGCCTGGGGTACAGTTCAGTTGGACTCTGGCATGGTGTGATTACTAATTGTGCTTGAGAACAGAAATTTCATAGATCACAGAGAATTTGCAGAGCTGATGATGTAAGGGTGCTTGAGCCCAGCATGGGTGTGGAGAAGGGGGACAATCATACTTGGGCACAGTAGAAGGCAACCGTACCTAGTATGAGTGCATTGTTATTTCTACACCCCTGTCCTCAGCTACTGCATCTTTTAAAATGCTTTAATACGTTCACAGATGACAAAAAAAAGAAAGGGAAATTATTCAGAATAAGATGGATAATGTTGAGGGGACATTTGTAGATAATTGCTACTAAAATCATAGTATATTTTTAAATTAAAACACATGAACATTGCAATAGTACACCGTAAGTAAGCAGTTGTAAATATGTAGCTGCTTATGCTTAGCCTTAAACATTACACTTAACAGTCAATTATAGCAAATAATCTTTGGAGCTCATCAGCACAGACATTTTCCTTTGCATTACAGACTATGTCCATGTCACATCTTTTTTTCGAGAGATTCAGTCATCTTCCTGCATGACCACATCATACTTCCAGTGCCAGAGGTTGTCTGATCCGTCCGGTTCAAAAATAAACTCCTATCAGAAAACACTCAATTTAGTCTTTTTTTTTAATCAAACAAAAAAAAAGTACTTTGAGCTTGAATTTTGAAAATGTAATTATCAACTCATTAAGCAGAATAGATTATTTTTGCATTATACAGTATGGTGTTGTTTACTTTGCTTGCAAAGCTACGTTTATTATGGTTGTTGGTGACAATGCAACCCTATTTTGTTTATTTAAAGTAAAATTCCAGCCTAAGCCAGGCTATAGATGGATCAAACGTTGGTCAGATCAGAAGGAATCTGCTGAATTTCGATCCACCTATGGGTAGGCTGGTTGTACTGACGTTGATTGGGAAAATTGCATAATATATTGCTTGCTTATTACTGACTATGTTTAAAAACATTCCCTCTCCCATTTCTGATATTTATCCTGCCTGCTCTAGGTAAAAAAAGTAGTGTGTACTTACATATACTGCTCAAAAAAATGAAAGGAACACTTTTTAATCAGAGTATAGCATCAAGTCGATTAAACTCCTGGGATATTGATTTGGTCAGTTAAGTAGCAGAGGAGGTTGTTAAACAGTTTAAGATTCTTTGATGTTAATGAAATTAACAGGTGCCCTAGATGGGCAACAGTGAGATGACCCCCAAAACAGGAATGGTTTTACAGGTGGAGGCCACTGACATTTTTTTCCCTACTCATCTTATCTGACTGCTTTTCACTAGTTTTGCATTTGGCTAGGGTCATTGTCACTACTGGTAGCATGAGGTGATACTTGGACCCTATGGAGGTTGCACAGGCAGTCCAACTCCTCCAGGATGGCACATTAATATGTGTCATTGCCAGAAGGTTTGCTGTGTCTCCCAGAACAGTCTCAAGAGCATAGAGGAGGCTCCAGGAGACAGGCAGTTACTCTAGGAGAGCTGGACAGGGCCAAAGAAGGTCCTTAAACTATCAGCATGACCAGTATCTGCTCCTTTGTGCAAGGAGGAACAGGATGAGCACTGCCAGAGCCCTACAAAATGACCTCCAGCAGGCCACTAGTGTGAATGTCTCTGACCCAACAATCAGAAACAGACTTCATGAGGGTAGCCTGAGGACCCGAAGTCCTATAGTGGGCCCTGTGCTCACTGCCCGGTACCATAGAGCTCGATTGACATTTGCCATTGAACACCAAAAGTGGCAGGTCTACCACAGATTAGAGCAGGTTCAGCATGAGCACATGTGACAGACATGAAAGGGTCTGTAGAAGCCATGGAGAACGTTATGCTGCCTTTAACCATTTTGGTGGTGGGTCAGTGATTGTCTGGGGAGACATATCCATGGAGGTGCGCACAGACCTCTACAGGCTAGACCAGGGGTGGGCAAACTTTTTGACTTGAGGGCCGCAATGGGTTCATATATTGGACCCGGGGGCCGGACCAAGAGTAGATGAATGATGTGTATGTGTCATCCATAGTAAGTATACTAATATTCCCCCATAGTAAGCATAGTAATTAATCCCCCATATAGTAATTCCTCCCCCATAGTAATTCATCCCCCATATAGTAATTCATCCCCCATATAGTAATTCATCCCCCATAGTAATTCATCCCCCATATAGTAATTCATCCCCCATATAGTAATTCATCCCCCATAGTAATTCATCCCCCATATAGTAATTCATCCCCCATAGTAATTCATCCCCCATATAGTAATTCATCCCCCATAGTAATTCATCCCCCATATAGTAATTCATCCCCCATATAGTAGTTCATCCCCCATATAGTAATTCATTCCCCATATAGTAATTCATCCCCCATATAGTAATTAATTCCCCATATAGTAATTCATCCCCCCTATAGTAATTCATTCCCCATATTAATTCATCCCCCATATTAAGTCCCCAAGTCCCCCCTGTGTCAATTCACTTACCTTTGCTCCGCGCGTTCCTCTCGCCGTGTTCCCGCGCCGTTCCGGTGTAGCATGAAAATCTGTCTCCTATGAGGATCTGTCCCCCTCGACGTATCTGCGCATGTACCAGTTTCAGGCATTAGCAGCCGATCGGCGATCTCCGGCACATGCACAGATACGTCGAGGGGGACAGATCCTCATAGGAGACAGATTTTCATGCTACACTGGTCTTCAGGGTGGACTGTGAGAGGAGCCTAGCGGGAGCCTAGCTCCGCGGGCCGGATTAAAAGGTCCGCCGGGCCGTATACGGCCCGCGGGCCGTAGTTTGCCCATTGCTGGGCTAGACAATGGTACTCTGACTGCCTTTAAGTATCAGGATGAAATGTTTGGACCCATTGTCAGACCCTAAGCTGGTGCAGTGGGTCCTGGGTTCCACCTGGTGCACAACAATGCTCAGCCTCGTGTGGCGAAAGTATGCAGGCAGTTCCTTAAGGATGAAGGAATTGATACCATTGAATGGTCCCCTAGCTTGCCTGAACTAAATCCAATAGAACACCTCTGGGATATCATGTTTCGGTTCATTCGACTCCTCCAGGTTGAACCTCAGACTGTCCAGGAGCTCAGTGATGCCCTGGTCCAGATCTGGAGGGAAATACCCAAGGACACCATTCGTCATCTCATTAGGAGCATTCTCTGATGTTGTCAGGCATGCATACAAGCACGTGGGGGCCATACAAACTACTGAGTACCATTTTGAGTTGCTGCAATGAAATTTCAGCAAAATGGACTAGCCTTCTGCATCATTTATTCACTTTGATTTTTGGGGTGTCTTTGAATTCAGTCCTCTGTAGGTTGATAATTTTCATTTCCATCAAATGATGGGGCATCCTTACATTCCTAACACATTACCCAGTCCATATCAGTATAGATATCCAGCATGATATTTTTCCCCATTGAGATCTGATGTTTTTTCAAAGTGTTTCTTTAATTTTTTTGAGCAGTGTATTTTTAGTAAGTCTACTTTGGTTCAATCACATGATTGCCTGTGTCAGTGAGTGGTGGCTGCAGGGGAGAGGAGGGAGTGCTTGACAATGACTGTGGATTCCGGAAGCTATGGCGTCATTTGTAGGCTGTTATGTCCCAGCCATTTATTTAAAAATAAAGAAGCGCCATCCCATAGTTAAGTGGGATATATAGAGCGAAATTTGCAGTGTTCAATTCATTTATCCCCTCTGTTGGATTTTTGCCACTCAACCAGCACCACAGACTATAGTTGGCAGGGCTGTTTAGTGTATTCTGATGGTGGGGAAGTCTCCTTGCTATCAGAATACCTGAGTATTTAGTTTTGTATATTATTTATAACCAAATCTTACATTACATTATATCAAGTGTATGTACTTGAGAACATCTTGAATTCATTGTTTAGCAATAGAAGACAACTTAAAAATCTTACAGTATTAATGCAAAGGGAGAAGAAAAATCATTCTGGAAAGATTACTGAAACCCTGAGGCTAAATCAGTTGTAATATTTGCTGGACCATCTTATTGGCAGAAACAAACATCTCTCACATTGTAAATCTTGCACAATGCCAGTTAGAAAATCTGTAATATTTCAAGAACCACAATACATACCCACTTTTATTTGTGATACTGTGTCCTAAAGGTTCCAGAATCCTGTGTAATGTTCTGGGCCATGGGCCATAATCAGGGCCTTCTCATGTGGTGATTCCATGAAGATGAGTATGTTGGCGTCAGCAAAGCAAAAATCTCCACAGCTGCTTTTTTCCATCTTGTTGTGGTGAAAGTCTCTATGTGTTCTTGTTTTCTTAAGAATTAAAAGAATATGGAGTGGAAAGCATCATTTAATAACTTCAATACACACAGACATGATATCTCAAGATGCCAGACCTATTTGTCAAGCATATAATGAAAACAGAATCAACCAGAGGTCCTCAAGTTGAACACAGCCAATACAGATAGTAAAACGTATTTATGAAAATCATAAAGGTATTAAGGGATGTCAGAATCTTAAAATTGCCATCAAAGTTTGAAATCCCCAGAGAATGCACTCCTGTAATTGGCTGTGACGCATTCTGGCTGGATTTTAAGTGCCCAGCTATCTCTGTGGAAGCTGTGGTGAGTCATGGTGACATCATCTACACCGCCTGCACAGAGGGATTCTGTACATCATTTTTTGTGAAATATTTTTTTTAAAGGATAAGGTCACCTTTAACGGATAAAAAAATTAATGCGCACGTTGCATAAAAAAAATTCTCATTTATTATTTTTTCTTACATTAGCCTGAAAAGCATTACAACTGTGATCAGCAGTGTCAGGCTCCTGCACATTCTCCCTTCCATATTTCTGCTTGTATCTCTATATGGGCTTTCAGTTAGAAAGCTGGAGAGAGAGTGAATGGACTATAAGTGCACTGATCAGCGCACTCAAAGTTCATTGCTGCGGTGGCAGTCAGGATTTGCAATGTATTAATTCACAGATCTCTGTGAATGGATGATGTGGCTGTGTGGATGGAGATGATTTTAAACATGACAGTGATAGCAGGGGAGAAGGACCCCTGCTTGCTGTCATGGGGAAGGAGGGGGCGGTCAAGATGTGTTATATGTTACTCCCTAAAAATGGTTGTTGTAACATGTTCTAAAGGTGAACCTAGCCTTTAAATTTTTTTTTACAGTGTAGCGCTATTTGTACACTCTTTGCGGCTACTGGGGTATGATGGCTCCACCTGTATAGTAATTAGGAGCAGAATCCTTATAATCTGTATGATCAGGACAAGATATCTAACTAAATGTATCGAAATGTATCGTCCACATAGACAGTAATCCACACAGCATTGTATATGACAGTCCATGTATTGAAGAAATAACATTCAGTGAACCATCCAACATAATTTATCTTCCAAACAGGAACATTAAAGCATTAACAGTCTTGTTTGCATGTCTCAGTGAGGGGAAGCTGCAACACTTACAGTCTGAGCTCTCTCAGGAAATCCACACTCCCTTCTTTTTTTCACAAGTGCTCTCTCTGATGACCTCATCCTCAGTGCTCAGAGAGCATAGCAGCCATATTGGAAAAGGGCAAACACTGCATAATAGAAGTATACACTGGAAAATGGGCAAAGAAATTATCACATCACTACAACAGCTAAATGTGTTTGGACAGCTAGGGGCTGGCAGAACAGAGGACCTTCCATTTTCCATGTTGTAAGAATTGTTATCTATAGTACAGATACAAAATTATAATGTAAAAAAATAAATTTGTACAAAATTATGATGCCATCTTAGCAATATATATAAGGAAAATCAAGCAACGGGGGAAATCTATTTCAAGGAAAGCATGGGGTATTAGAAGAATAGTTACATAGTTACATAGTTAGTCCGGCTGAAAAAAGACAAAAGTCCATCCAGTTCAACCATAGAAAAAAAAAGTTATAATCCTATATCCACAGTTGATCCAGAGGAACGCAAAAAAACCCCAGCAAAGCATGATCCAATTTGCACCAGCTGGGAAAAAAATTCCTTTGTGATCCCCCAACAGGCAATCAGATATTCCCTGGATCAACTTTACCTATAAATGTTAGTATCCAGTTATATTCTGTGTATCTAAGAAACAATCCAGGCCTTTTTTGAAGCAATCCACTGAGCTGGCCAGAACCAACTCTTGAGGGAGTCTATTCCACATTTTCACAGCTCTAACAATGAAGAAACCTTTCCATGTTTTGAGATTAAATTTCTTTTCCTCCAGATGTAAAGAGTGCCCCCTTGTTCTCTGTGATGACCTCAGGGTGAATAGCTCTACACTGAGTTCACTATATGAACCACTGATGTATTTATACATGTTGATCATATCCCCCCTTAATCTCCTCTTCTCAAGAGAGAATAAATTCAGTTCCTCTAATCTTTCCTCATAGCTGAGCTCCTCCATGCCTCATATCAGTTTAGTTGCCCTTCTCTGTACTTTCTCAAGTTCCCCAATGTTCTTTTTGTGAATTGGTGCCCAAAACTGAACTGCATATTCCAGATGAGGTCTTACTAATGATTTGTACCGGGGTAATATGATATCTCTCTCTCTGGAGTCTATACCTCTTTTAATACAAGAGAGGATTTTGCTCGCTTTAGAAACCGCAGCTCGGCATTGCATGCCATTATTAGGCCTGTGATCTACCAGAACCCCCAGATCCTTCTCCACCATTGATTCCCCCAGTTGTACCCCCCCCTAGTATGTATGATGCATGCATATTCTTAGCCCCCAAGTGCATAAACTTACATTTATCAACATTAAATCTCATTTGTCACATAGTTGCCCAATTAAACAGTGCATTGAGGTTGGCTTGTAAATTGGAGACATCCTGTAAGGACATTATTCCACTGCACAGCTTGGTGTCATCTGCAAAGACTGAAATGGGATTTTTAATCTCAGACCCTATATCATTTATAAATATATTAAAAAGTAAGGGTCCCAACACTGAACCCTGGGGTACACCACTGATGACCCCAGACCATTCAGAGTATGAATCATTAACCACTACTCTCTGAATACGATCTTTTAGCCAGTTTTCTATCCATTTACATACAGATTATTTCCAAGCCTGTAGACTTTACCTTACACATTAGCCGTGTGTGGGGAACTGTGTCAAACGCTTTTGCAAAATCCAAGTATACCATGTCCACCGCCACCCCTCTGTCCAAGGTTTTGCTCACCCCCTCATAAAAAGAAATCAGATTTGTTTAACAACTTCTGTCTTTCATGAATCCATGCTGTCTGTTGCTTAAAATATTTTTTTCCAGCAAGAACTCATCTATGTGGTCTTTTATTAAATTCTCCAGTATCTTCCCAACTATAGAAGTTAAACTAACAGGTCTATATAGGGAAAATAGGGAAAGCCCTTGAAGAAGGAAATGAGTAGGAAATGAGTACATGTATGTAAAAGTGACCATCAGTGTTTACTGGAGGTGAGCATTCTGTCATATACAGTCATGGCCGAAATTGTTGGCACCCTTGATATTTCTCCAGGAAATCATGTATTTCTCACGAAACGTATTGCATTAACACATGTTTTGCTATACACATGTTTATTCCCTTTGTGTGTATTGGGACAAAACAAAAAAAGGGAGGAAAGAAAGCAAATTCGACATAATGTCACACAAACCTCCAAAAATGGGCTGGACAAAAGTATTGGCACCCTTTCACAACTGTGGATAAATAAGAATGTTACAAGCATGTGATGCTCCTGTAAACTCACCTGGGGCAAGTAACAGGTGTGGGCAATATAGAAATCACACCTGAAAGCAGATAAAAAGGAGAGACGTTCACTTAACCTTTGCATTGTGTGTCTGTCTGTGCCACACTAAGCATGGACAACAGAAAGAGGAGACGAGAACTGTCTGAGGACCTGAGAACCAAAATTGTGGCAAAATATCAACAATCTCAAGGTTACAAGTCCATCTCCAGAGAACTAGATTTGCCTTTGTCCACAGTGCGCAACATTATCAAGAAGTTTGCAACCCATGGCACTGTAGCTAATCTCCCTGGTCGTGGACGGATGAGGAAAATTGATGAAAGATTGCAACGCAGAATAGTCCGGATGGTGGATAAGCAGCCCCAAACATGTTCCAAAGACATTCAAGCTGTCCTGCAGGCTCAGGGAGCATCAGTGTCAGCGCGAACTATCCGTCGACATTTAAATGAAATGAAACGCTATGGCAGGAGACCCAGGAGGACCCCACTGCTGACACAGAGACATAAAAAAGCAAGACTACAGTTTGCCAAAATGTACTTGAGTAAGCCAAAAGCCTTCTGGGAAAACGTCTTGTGGACAGATGAGACCAAGATAGAGCTTTTCGGTAAAGCACATCATTCTACTGTTTACCGAAAACGGAATGAGGCCTACAAAGAACAAAACACAGTACCTACGGTAAAATATGGTGGAGGTTCAATGATGTTTTGGGGTTGTTTTGCTGCCTCTGGCACTGGGTGCCTTGACTGTGTGCAAGGCATCATGAAATCTGAGGATTACCAAAGGATTTTGGGTCGCACTGTAGGGCCCAGTGTCAGAAAGCTGGGTTTGCGTCCAAGATCCTGGGTCTTCCAGCAGGACAATGACCCCAAACATACGTCAAAAAGCACTCAGAAATGGATGGCAAAGAAGCGCTGGAGAGTTCTGAAGTGGCCAGCAATGAGCCCAGATCTAAATCCCATTGAACACCTGTGGAGAGATCTTAAAATTGCTGTTGGGAAAAGGTGTCCTTCCAATAAGAGAGACCTGGAGCTGTTTGCAAAGGAAGAGTGGTCCAAAATTCCGGGTGAGAGGTGTCAGAAGCTTATTGATGGTTATAGGAAGCGACTGATTTCAGTTATGTTTTCCAAAGGGTGTGCAACCAAATATTAAGTTAAGGGTGCCAATACTTTTGTCCAGCCCATTTTTGGGGTTTTGTGTGACATTATGTCATATTTGCTTTTCTGCCTCTGTTTTATATTTGTTCCAATACATACAAAGGGAATAAACATGTGTATAGCAAAACATGTGTTAATGCAATACCTTTTTTGTGTGAAATACTTGATTTTCAGGAAAAATATCAAGGGTGCCAACAATTTCGGCCATGACTGTATAAACTTATAGTCTATGACTAAAATACATATTTTGAATTCAACTCAACTTCAGCTCAACTCCAGATTCAGCAATTAAAGCGGAACTAAAGATTGCAATACTTGCCTCTTCATCAGTGTCTGACATGCCACCCCAGAGCTGGCATCTTCTAACTAGCTATTTCTGGGTGCCAGGCTGTGGCCGTCTTCATTGGCTAGCATTGGATGACAAAGTTGGAATGATGAAACGTGTCAGGACGTGGCTGTATGGCAACTGGAAGTGACAGAGTTCGTAGGACGAGAAGTGATGTTCTGGGAGTGACGGAAAAGATGCAGGGTGAGACGCCGACATTGCCGGCTTGTTGTGGCGTGTCCAATCACTACAACATTTATTTACTGCAAGGTTTTTAAAGATTTTGAGCTTGTGAGTGGCTTTTTATTAGATAATAAATGGTGTTTTAACAGTATTATACTATTATTATTATTATACAGTGTTTATATAGCGCCAAAGGGTTTGCTCAGCGCTGTACATTAGAGTGGGGGGACAGTACATGAGACAATACAGTAACAATACAGTACACGAGGGGTTCGAGGGCCCTGCTCTTTCGAGCTTACAATCTAGGAGAGAGGGGGTAGAGATACAGGAGGAAGTGGCTGTGGGGGATGGAATGGTAGGAGGAGTGGAGGAGAACGGCTGTTAGGTGAGGGTGGGGTAGGCGTTCCTGAAGAGATGGGTTTTCAGGGTGCGCCTGAAGGTGAGGAGGGTAGGTGACAGTCTGATGGATTGGGGTAGGGAGTTCCAGAGGATGGGGGAAGTCCTGGAGAAGTCCTGCAGTCGGGTGTGGGAGGAGGAGACCAGGGAGCTAGAGAGTAGGAGGTCTTGTGAGGAGCGAAGGGCACGGGTAGGGTGGTATTTGGGTATTAGGTCAGTGAGGTAGTTTGGGGCAGCGTTATGAATGGCTTTCTATGTCAGAGTTAGTAATTTGAATTTAATGCATTGGGCAATCGGGAGCCAGTGAAGGGATTGGCAGAGGGGGATGGCAGAAGTGGAGCGGTTGGTGAGGTGGATGAGTCTGGCCGCTGAGTTCAGGATAGACTGAAGCGGGGATAGTCTGTGATGAGGTAGGCCGGTGAGAAGGGAGTTGCAGTAGTCCAGGCGTGAGATGAGGGAGTGTACGAGTTGTTTAGTGGTGTCTGGGGTGAGGAACATACGTATCTTGGAGATTTTGCAGAGGTGGAGCCTGCATGAATTTGATAGTGATTGGACATGACATTGGAAGGAAAGGTTTGAGTCCAGGGTGACACCCAGGACTTTGGCGTGTGGGGTGGGATAGATGGTGGCGTTGCTAGTCGTGATGGAGAGGGCGGGGGGGGGCGGGGGCTGGGGGGAAAACTAGGAGCTCGGTTTTGGAAAGGTTTAGCTTGAGGAAATGGAGCGACATCCAGTCTGATATGCTATTGGAGTTCTTCTTTTCCTTTATGGATGCTGGTTTCTTATATTGAGATGACCTGGTGGAATGTTTTTATGATAACATGCTTGTTATGCTGATAAGGAGAATGTGAGTAAATTTGGTCAGCGAGTGTCCTATAGGGTTTTGGTGGCACTGAGCACTTGGTGTGGAGGAACTAGTAGTTTAAGAAGATTTGAGAGATGCATATTTAACATCAAGATTGTGGATCATTGGATGTTTATGATGGATTCCAGGAAGTAAATGCATGAATCAACTGCCCTTATTCAAGATAGTAATGGCTTGAAATGCTAGGTTGGTGTTTTTCAAAGTGATTTCTCAACAAAATAAAGCTTTTCTTAACAAAATAAAGACATACTGTAGATGGAAGGGTGAGTTTTCATTAAATATTAAAAATGAATTAAATGATGTGTTCAGTTTGTGCTGCTCAGATAAATTTAAGATCTGCTTTTAATTCCAGCCCTGTTTGTCTGAAAAAAGTGATTACCTCCATTCTGGCTCCAGGTTATTTATGTGAATCCTTATCAGTCCTGATAACTGATTTAAAGAAAATATTACAATAAATTGTTTTAGGAAAATATTACTCTTCTTCATTTATTTCTTCTTTTTTCCTGGAGCCACTTACAAAACTTGCAGAAGCTTTAGCCATTCTAGTTTAGGAGCAGCTTACCTAGAACCCTAATGGTGATCATATCAGGGCAGATGTCTCACTTCTAAAGACAAGAAGAGAGTCAACTCAACCTAATCCACCTATTTGGTCAACAGATCTTAGTGGCGTATGTGCAGAAAAACTTCATAACAATTTCTGCTGTGAAAATGGAACAAATTGGCTCTAAGGCAGCCCATAGATGAGGCAGTTTTTTTTTTTTTGTTCAACCAGCAGGTTATATAAAAAAAAAAACAGATCTGATTTCTCTATCCACATATTTGTCCTGGACCCTCCTCGTTGAGCAATTGTGTTCTGACAGCAGGAGACTTCTCCATCACAATACACTGATTAGAGTTGCAGACTATAGACTGCAGTGGTGCTCAAGTGGGGAAAATCTGACAGGGTGATTGTACAGAAGTTGATAGGTAGTTCGACTTCTGTACAACCTCCGTGCCGCCCAAACAAGGATCGAAATTTGGCCAGTCCTTGCTGAAACTTTAAACGGCCTAAAAAATACAAACGATGCTCCAGTCACACTGCGTGCTTTTATCTAACTGCTAGTGAATATTTTATGATGGTTAGGATCCTTATTTTCAAAAAAGTGAAATATATTTTTATCCAAATTATTTTTAAACTTTAAACATGGCTAAAATAAAGTTTATAGCACATAATAATAATGATAATAAAAATGCTGAATCTCTTTTACAGCCCATAAAAAAGCTTCCCTGTGCAATAATAACAAATGATTTCAAGTGCTGGCAGTGCCCTTTTATTCTAAATATTTGGGTTTGGCTTCTGTGAAAAATAGAGGTAAGAATTATACTGCATAACACTGCACATGTGCTTCTCATACCTGTGATTTAGGTGGGAAAGAACTCCTACTTTCTATAAAACTTATGTCCCGTACACACGATAAAAAAACCATACAAAAATGCTCATATGAGGAACGATCAGCAAATTATCTGATCATTAGTAAAGTGCTTTCGACAGCTGATTCTGACCAAGATTGAAAGCTATAAAATGTTAACTGTATGTGAACACAACATCTTATTTTAATTTAATATGTGCAGTAATTCTACAGAAATATTCTAATAGAAAAAGAACATACTCATTAGCATAGAACGACCCTACACTTCTGCTTGTAGATAGCTACGTTTGCCTTTGTTGCCCCAGAATTTTCTTACAAGTCAATACCATTCTGACTCCATCATGATACACACACTTTCATGGAAAATCAGATGGTCAGTTGTCCAAGTTACTCATTGTGTGTACTAGGCTTAAGTTAACAAATATTTTGCTTTCTTTTCATAGCCTGAAGCCTGAAAAGATAGGTAGTAATTAGGTGGCATTTATTTAGACCTGTAAACAGGGGTTATTAACACATAGCGGTTCCATAAAGAGCCAAGTCAATTCCAGCAAAGACATTGTATCTCTCTTGAACTTGATTTTAGCCACTTTAACTTGTTACAGTTGTATGTTACTACAACAAATCTATTTGAATTGTAGATAATGACATAATAACAGTATTATTTAGCTGTAAGAAATACTTCGTTATATTTTCCCTGTCTTCACATATACCCAAACATGCTAGAGTGTACCCAGCACCAGATTGATCATTAGACATGCTAAGAATGTATCTATGGGCTCCTCTTTTGAAAAGGAAGCCTATTGTACCTCTACCAGTGGATTTCGAGATTTAACTTCACCACCACCAAGACCTGGATGGGCAAGACTAGACAGACACGCCAGGCTCAATATCAGGGCTTTTTAGCTCTTGACTAGAGATGAGCGAAGTATTCAAAAATTCGATTCGACTGATTCGGCGAATTCGTGGAAAAATTTCGATTCGAGTCGAATATATTCGCTGTGAATTTAACTTAAAAAAGGGTGTTTCTAGGCTTCAGAGAGACTTAATATTAGTGCAGAACACTGTACCTTTAATTTAAATGCCCTTGGAGTCTGCTGGGGAAGAGAAATAATACTGTCAGTCAGTATGACATGCAGATGAGTGGCGTCGATCTTAGAATCACCGCACACTTCACTCATTTGGGCAGTCACGGGGCCAAAACCAGAGTGTGGAGCCACAGTGTGGCGGTGGAGGCAGCAGCAATGGGAGGCCATACAGCACCCTATGACAAAAATGGAAACCACCAGCAGTGTGAGGAGACCTGAAAGTGGCACATGGCAGAGTGTGGCGATAGAGACAGCAGCAATGGGAGGCCGTACAGGGACCCATGACACACTCTGGACCTGGCAGCAGCATGAGGAGGCGGTACAGGGGCCCATGACAGATTACGGGCCTGGCAGCAGCATGAGGAGTCGGTACGGGGGCCCATGGCAGATTACGGGCCTGGCAGCAGCAATGGGAGGCCGTACAGGGACCCATGACACACTCTGGACCTGGCAGCAGCATGGGGAGGCGGTACAGGGGCCCATGACAGATTACGGGCCTGGCAGCAGCATGAGGAGTCGGTACGGGGGCCCATGACACACTCTGGACCTGGCAGCAGCATGAGGAGGCGGTACAGGGGCGCATGACAGATTACGAGCCTGGCAGCAGCAACTTGGACAGGAGGACGTTCAGCTTCTGCACCGTCGGGTGCGTGCTCGCAAACTGTTGTCTCTTGGAAACGGATTCCAAGAAAGACTGCTGACGGAATCCGTGAAGAGGAGTAGCAGGAGAAGGAGCATCTGAACGAGCGGAATATGCCAACAAGCGACAACAGGGGCCCATGACAGATTACGGGCCTGGCAGCAGCATGAGGAGTCGGTACGGGGGCCCATGGCAGATTAGGGGCCTGGCAGCAGCTATGGGAGGCCCGTAATCTGCCAGCACCCTATGACAAAAAATGGAACCCACCAGCAGTGTGAGGAGACCTGAAAGTGGCACATGGCAGAGTGTGGCGATGGAGACAGCAGCAATGGGAGGCCGTACAGGGACCCATGAGAGACTCTGGACTTGGCAGCAGCATGAGGAGGCGGTATAGGGGCCCATGGCAGATTAGGGGCCTGGCAGCAGCTATGGGAGGCCCGTAATCTGCCAGCACCCTATGACAAAAAATGGAACACACCAGCAGTGTGAGGAGACCTGAAAGTGGCACATGTTTGGGGCATGATTCATGGTGGATTTAGTCAGTTGTGTCAGGAACTGGTGGTTTGAAATCCAGACTAATCCACGCCTGATTCATTTTCACAAACGTGAGTCTCTCCACACTTTGGGTGGACAGTCGTGTCCTCCGCGGAGTTACAATACCTCCTGCCGCACTAAACACGCGCTCCGATGCCACGCTACTGGCCGGGCATGACAGCCTTTCAAGGGCAAATTCAGCTAGTTGGGGCCAAAGGTCAAGTTTCGTTGCCCAGTAGTCAAGGGGATTGTCTACCTCGGTTGGCAGGGTGCTGTCCAAGTAGGCCTAAGCCTGTTGTTTGAGGTCCTGCTCCAGGTCCACCTGATGCTGCTGCTGCTGCTGCTGCTGCGGCTGGTTAGTAGTTTCCTCACTGCGCTGGTGAAGAAAGCTACTCATCATCGACTGCAGACTGAGGCAGCTGCTGCTGGTGGAGCTGCCACTGCTCCTACCACCCCACCCCTCCCCTGCTGCCATGGCAGCGGAACGCGAGCGCACAGGGCCCACAGTGTCTGAGGATGGACGTTGGCGCACAAAGGCAGAGACCAACTGACTACATAGGTGGTTTTTATAGTACGTTATTTTGGCCTCCCTCTCAGCAGGTGTGAAAAAGGCCACCATTTTTGAACGGTAGCGAGGGTCCAACAAGGTGGACAGCCAAAAGTCATCCCTCTGTCTGATGGTTATTATTCGGCTGTCGCTACGCAAGCAACCGAGCATGCTATGGGCCATTTGTGCCAAGGAATGCGAGGGACTCCCTGCCTCCATCTCCACAGAATACTGCCACGGTGCGTCTGGGTCCTCTGTCTCCTCCTCCTCCTCCTCTACCAGATGCTCCTGCTCCTCCACTCCTGTCCGCTGAGTGGAAAAACCACCCATTTCACTCAATAATTCCTGAGCACAAATGTCCTCCTCTACCTCCTCCTCTTCTTCCTGTCCTGCCCCCACAGGGGTCATGTGGCGTTGAGATCTGTGCGCCACGTCTACCGCACCCTGACCAGCCATTGTTAACAGCATTTGTTCCAGGACGTGCAACAGAGGAATGACGTTGTTCATCCCATAGTCCTGCCGACTCACGAATAGCGTGGCCTCCTCAAAGGGCCTGAGCAAGCGGCAGGTGTCACGCATGAGCTGCCAATGGCTGACATCAAAGTTACACAGGGGAGTACCTTTATCCGCTTGTAACATCAGGAAATCGGTGATGGCCTTTCGCTGTTCGTAAAGGCGGTCTAACATGTGTAGGGTTGAATTCCACCTTGTTGCAACGTCGCAGATCAGGCGATGCTGTGCAATTCCGTTCTGCCGCTGCAGCTCAAGGAGGGTGTGCTTTGCGGTGTAGGAATGGCTGAAATGCATGCAAAGTTTACGTGACATTTTAAGGATGTCTTGCAGTGGGATGGTGGATTTTAGGAACCGCTTGACAACCAGATTGAACACGTGAGCCATGCATGGCGCATGGCACAACCTTCCTTGACGCAGAGCAGACACCATGTTCTTTCCGTTGTCGGTCAACATGGTTCCGATTTTCAGTTTGCGCGGAGACAGCCATCTGTCGATTTCTCTGTTCATTACACTCAGAAGTTCCTCCCCTGTGTGACTACGTTCGCCAAGGCATACCAGGTGCAGCACAGCGTGACACCGTTGCTCCCTGCACATGTGATATGCCGGTCGGGTAATGGGACTTGGCACGGGGGTGGCGGCTGAGGACACGGCGGAAGAAGAGGTGGTAGAGGCGGATATCTTTTGTGGACCAAGGACGTGCAAACGTGGAGGCAAAAGCGGCGTGACCTGTCCAAGTTGCTGGTGCGGCTGTGACGGCACCATGTTCACCCAGTGGGCCGTAAATGACATGTACTGTCCCTGACCGTAGTTACAGCTCCACACGTCGGCGCTGCCGTGCACTTTGGCAGAGACCGACATGCTCAAAGACTGGCCCACCATCTCTTCTACATGTGAATGCAGGGCTGGCACTGCCTTTTTGGTGAAGAAATGACGGCTTGGCACTCTCCACCGCGGCGCGGCACAAGCCATCATTTCTCGGAAAGGTGCTGAGTCCACCACTTGGAAAGGGAGGGACTGCAGCACCAGCAACTTGGACAGGAGGACGTTCAGCTTTTGCACCGTCGGGTGCGTGCTCGCAAACTGTTGTCTCTTGGAAACGGATTCCAAGAAAGACTGCTGACGGAATCCGTGAAGAGGAGTAGCAGGAGAAGGAGCATCTGAACGAGCGGAAGATGCCAACGAGCGACAACTCCCCTCAGCAGAGGTGTTGGAGCCTTGACTGGCTGATGGAGGGCGATTGACGTCGGGTGACGGAGCAAGTAACGGAGCGGGTGATGGAGCGGGGGCTGGGGCGGGCAGAACTGCCGTATCTTTATCACGGTTTTCCCAGGCCACCAAATAGCGACGCTGCATATGCTGCCGCAACGCTGTAGTCCCAACATGGGCCCCCTGGCCACGCTTGACTTTCTGGCCACATAGTCGACATACGGCTACGTTTACTTCCTCGGGCGGCTTGACGAAAAATTGCCACACCGCCGAGTAGGAAACTTTGCCCCCGATACTCCTCACTGGCTGACTGCTGCTTCCTCCGTGCACACCGGCACCACTACTGGCCGTGGTGGTAGGCTGCAGTGGAGCTGGTGCTCTACTCCGTGGCCGTTTGGCTCCACTGACACTGCTGCGACCCTGCTGCTGTCTCCTGGGCAACCCACCGACTGTTTTGCTCGCTGCCAAGCTGCCACCCTCTTCTCCTGATGATGCGTAAGAAATTGCCTGATGACGACGAGGCTGCCAAGTGCGATCAACCTCCTCATCATCAAGTAGGGTCTCCGCCTCACTACTAGCCCCCTCGGCTGCGTCTGGGTCAGGAGACAGACCTGTCTCTAGACTGGCTACCGAGCCACTCTCCTCGCCACTACTTCTTCGCCTGGCTGCTGAAAAGGCGGATGTCTCCCCCCGTTCCTGACCGCCCTCTGTTAGCTCTTCCTCACTGTACAGTGGGGCTGAGCCCACAGCATGCGATACTTCGCTTGGTGAGGGAACACCAAAGGACAGGGGCAAGTAGAGGACACGTGATTTCAGTGGGCTTGGTCCCGGGCCATGCCAACTAACGGTTGTGTCTGACGTACCCACCGACCGTTGGCTGTAGGTGTCAGAGGTGACCTGGGAAGAGGAAGACGACCGAGCCAACCAATCGACGACAGCAGGGTTGTCGGTGGAGACACAACCGCTGGATGACACCGGGAGCACTGGCCTCTGACTGCGAATAGTGCTGCCTCGACCCCTTCCTCTGCTGCCACGTCTGCTCGCTCCTAAAACATTGCCTCCTCTGCCACTCCTCTGCATGTTGTCTGACATACTCTTTAATTCAACGATTCTGTGTCCCTGAGTAACAATTCTGTGTCCCTGAGTAACAATTCTGTGTCTGTCCCTGAGTAACAATTCTGTGGCCCTAAGTAACGGTTCTGTGGCCCTCAGTAACAATTCTGTGTCCCTCAGTAACAATTCTGTGTCTGTCCCTGAGTAACAATTATGTGGCCCTAAGTAACGGTTCTGTGGCCCTCAGTAACAATTCTGTGTCCCTGATTAACGTTTATGTGGCCCTAAGTAACGGTTCTGTGGCCCTCAGTAACAATTCTGTGTCCCTGAGTAACAATTCTGTGTCCCTGAGTAACAATTATGTGTCTGTCCGAGTAACAATTCTGTGGCCCTAAGTAACAGTTCTGTGGCCCTCAGTAACAATTCTGTGTCCCTGAGTAACAATTCTGTGGCCCTAAGTAACAGTTCTGTGGCCCTCAGTAACAATTCTGTGTCCCTGAGTAACAATTCTGTGGCCCTAAGTAACGGTTCTGTGGCCCTCAGTAACAATTCTGTGTCCCTGAGTAACAATTCTGTGTCTGTCCGAGTAACAATTCTGTGGCCCTAAGTAACAGTTCTGTGGCCCTCAGTAACAATTCAGTGTCCCTGAGTAACAATTCTGTGGCCCTAAGTAACAGTTCTGTGGCCCTCAGTAACAATTCTGTGTCCCTGAGTAACAATTCTGTGGCCCTAAGTAACGGTTCTGTGGCCCTCAGTAACAATTCTGTGTCCCTGAGTAACAATTCTGTGTCTGTCCGAGTAACAATTCTGTGGCCCTAAGTAACAGTTCTGTGGCCCTCAGTAACAATTCTGTGTCCCTAAGTAACAATTCTGTGGCCCTAAGTAACGGTTCTGTGGCCCTCAGTAACAATTCTGTGTCCCTGAGTAACAATTCTGTGGCCCTAAGTAACGGTTCTGTGGCCCTCAGTAACAATTCTGTGTCCCTGAGTAACGTTTCTGTGGCCCTAAGTAACAATTCTGTGGCCCTCAGTAACAATTCTGTGTCTGTCCCTGAGTAACAATTCTGTGGCCCTAACTAACGTTTCTGTGGCCCTAAGTAACAGTTCTGTGGCCCTCAGTAACAATTCTGTGTCCCTGAGTAACGTTTCTGTGGCCCTAAGTAACAATTCTGTGGCCCTCAGTAACAATTCTGTGGCCCTCAGTAACAATTCTGTGTCTGTCCCTGAGTAACAATTCTGTGGCCCTAACTAACGTTTCTGTGGCCCTAAGTAACAATTCTCTGGCACTCAGTAACAATTCTGTCTGTCCCTAAGTAACAATTCTGTGGCCCTAACTAACGTTTCTGTGGCCCTAAGTAACAATTCTCTGGCACTCAGTAACAATTCTGTCTGTCCCTGAGTAACAATTCTGTGGCCCTAAGTAACAATTCTGTGGCCCTCAGTAACAATTCTGTGTCTGTCCCTGAGTAACAATTCTGTGGCCCTAACTAACGTTTCTGTGGCCCTAAGTAACAATTCTCTGGCACTCAGTAACAATTCTGTCTGTCCCTGAGTAACAATTCTGTGGCCCTAAGTAACAATTCTGTGGCCCTCAGTAACAATTCTGTGTCTGTCCCTGAGTAACAATTCTGTGGCCCTAACTAACGTTTCTGTGGCCCTAAGTAACAGTTCTGTGGCCCTCAGTAACAATTCTGTGTCTGTCCCTGAGTAACAATTCTGTGGCCCTAACTAACGTTTCTGTGGCCCTAAGTAACAATTCTCTGGCACTCAGTAACAATTCTGTCTGTCCCTGAGTAACAATTCTGTGGCCCTAATAACGTTTCTGTGGCCCTAAGTAACAGTTTTGTGGCCCTCAGTAACAATTCTGTGTCCCTGAGTAACGTTTCTGTGGCCCTAAGTAACAATTCTGTGGCCCTCAGTAACAATTCTGTGTCTGTCCCTGAGTAACAATTCTGTGGCCCTAACTAACGTTTCTGTGGCCCTAAGTAACAATTCTCTGGCACTCAGTAACAATTCTGTCTGTCCCTGAGTAACAATTCTGTGGCCCTAACTAACGTTTCTGTGGCCCTAAGTAACAATTCTCTGGCACTCAGTAACAATTCTGTCTGTCCCTGAGTAACAATTCTGTGGCCCTAAGTAACAATTCTGTGGCCCTCAGTAACAATTCTGTGTCTGTCCCAGAGTAACAATTCTGTGGCCCTAACTAACGTTTCTGTGGCCCTAAGTAACAGTTCTGTGGCCCTCAGTAACAATTCTGTGTCTGTCCCTGAGTAACAATTCTGTGGCCCTAACTAACGTTTCTGTGGCCCTAAGTAACAGTTCTGTGGCCCTCAGTAACAATTCTGTGTCTGTCCCTGAGTAACAATTCTGTGGCCCTAACTAACGTTTCTGTGGCCCTAAGTAACAATTCTCTGGCACTCAGTAACAATTCTGTCTGTCCCTGAGTAACAATTCTGTGGCCCTAATACCGTTTCTGTGGCCCTAAGTAACAGTTCTGTGGCCCTCAGTAACAATTCTGTGTCTGTCCCTGAGTAACAATTCTGTGGCCCTAACTAACGTTTCTGTGGCCCTAAGTAACAATTCTCTGGCACTCAGTAACAATTCTGTCTGTCCCTGAGTAACAATTCTGTGGCCCTAACTAGCGTTTCTTTGGCCCTAAGTAACGATTCTGTGGCCCTCATTAACAATTCTGTGTCCCTGAGTAATGCTTCTCTGTCCCTAAGTAACGTTTCTCTGTCCCCAAGTAACGTTTCTGTGGCCCTAACTCTGTCCCTAATACAGAGCGGTCTGCCTCTCTTGAATGACTGGAGGCAAATGAAGAATTCTAAAATGGCCGCTATTTATAGCTCAACCATTACACAGTGCTGGCTGCCTGGCTGCTGATTGGCTAATGCGATCACATGTCATTAAGGAATGCATTATGGGTCAGCGCGCCTTGTCTGCGCGCCTTCCCAGACATCCCCGCTCCGTCGCCGCACATGTCCGCCGCCATTTTAGGAAAAATTTTCCAATATTCGACTCGAATTCCACTTCGCCTACTTCGATTCGCTCATCTCTACTCTTGACATATAAATCTAATGGTACCTATATGTATGGACTGATACTGTCAAATATGCCCAAACATGTGCTTGTGAATGCTTTCAACTTTACATCAATTTCAGTTAAAAAAATATAAGTAATGTCATAAATAATTCTTTTAGAGGATGTATTCATGCATGGATTAGAGTCCCTGCAAGAATCTGGACCTGAGAACTCATATGTAAAGAGAAACTACAACCTCCTATTCTTTACAGCCAAGGATAGTGCCATCTAACCCCTAGTTCAGATCTGTGTTTGCCATGATGCTGCACATGTGATCAGCTATGACACCAGCAATTTGAGGGCTTGAAAGATTGGTTACGAGTTAAGAGCAAACTGGAAACTGTGACACCAGAGACATGCCTTGAATGTAACTGGTCTGAGAAATAGTTAATTTAGTGGGTTAAGTCCCACTTTAAACCTCTTATATGTTCTGCTGATAATCAGTATTGCAACTAAAGAAAACAGTGAAAAGGGTTTTCTTAAACTGACTTTGCACCCCTACTGGCATCATTACAAGTAAAAAAATGTTCTTCACGTTTTTATAAGGATTATGTTAGCTTATAAATGCCTTAAAGGAAAAAAAATGCCTGGAATTAGATTTCTTTTGACCATGAAAACTAGACTTAGTAACTGGCAGAGTTTGTAAATTCTTTGAGAAGGTTAATAACACAACTATTGGATTGTATCCCATATGGAGACTGAAAATTTGTTTTGGAAGAATAAACATGCAGATTCTCCTAATGTTCAGGCATCATATACTTGTATATCCCACTGATACAAGCTGATGAGTGATCCAGGTTCAGGTGGGGCTTGTGTTAATTTAAGATGAATTACTCCCATCCTTACTCTCTTCTCTGTCTATTCTTTATTACACATCCCTTAAGGGTAATGTTATTAATGTTATTACTTTCTCTACTTGTGATCTAATCAGTTCGCACACAAGTAACCTCAAATCACCAATCTATCAATTTCTGGCTGTGGAAGAGCTTAATGTGAATTCAGGCAAACCTTTAAAACATGAGTGAATCAGTCTAGAATATATCCACTGGAAGGGTTCCCAGATTTTGCAAATTGTTTTACTGATTGAAATGGGTGCATACACTATAGAAAACCTTTTATAGTTATACATATTCACTACGCTCCATGTCATCTACTGATAAACATGCAATCAAGTGTATATTATCTGTTCATTCAAATAGGAGTTTAAAAAAGCAATATACACATTTTTCAATGTGTGGGCTAAGTAAAGACTTAAATATGTGGGTGAAAATTTTCTGTTGACAAGATCTGTGCTTCAGGTAATTTAAATTTACCTGATTGACAGTAAATATTTTTGTTTGATAGGGTTTTTGAAAATTTTATCTGATAAACGGAAATTCTTAAAGTAAGTTAATGATGAAAAAAGCTCTATAGCAGCTAAGGTAATAAGAGGGGAAGGGGGATATAAAATAATAACAGCTGATTAAAGGTTAATAAATTTCCTGCTACAGGGCGTCTGCTCTGCGCAGAATCACATATATAAACATAATGTTGCATTTCTGGTTAGGGGGCGTGCACCCACCCGTCTGTACTGTGATTCGTCACAGCACATGCTAATCACCAGGTGCTGGCCAGTGATTGGCTGCTGGCACCCCGCGATCGACTCTGAGACTCATAGAACACAACTCTGTCAGTGTAAACAGCACAGATCTGTGTTCACTGGTAGGCGATCTAGTTGATTTTTCATTCCCTAAAATAACAAGATCCGCAGTAAAAGCAGCACACAGTATACACACAAACACGTGTTAGGCACATATTTAACCCCTTGATCGCCCTAGATGTTAACCACTTCTTGTCCATTGTCATTAGTACAGTGACATACTATTAGCACTGATCACTGTACTAATGGCACTGGTGATGTCAGTGGCAGTTAGTTAGTTCCCCCCAGTATCAGTTAGTGTCAGATTGACCGTCGCAGTGTCACAGTGCCATTATAAGTCACTGATCGCCACCATTACTAGTATAAAAATAAATAAATAAAAACTCCAGTATAAATGCCATAGTTTGCAGACGCTGAAACTTTCACACAATCCTATCAATATACACTTATCGGGATTTTTTTTTACCTGTAGACAAGTAGCAGAATACATTTTGTCCAAAATTTAAGAGATTTTATTTTTGATTTTTTTTTACTTTTTATTGGATATGTTTTATAGCAGAAAGTAAAAAATATATTTTTTTTTTTCTAAAAAAGATTTATTGAGCATTGAAAAGCAGAATCATAATTATAAACATGGGTTAGATCAAAATGGCAGATTGATAAGAACATTTAGCTGTATCAAAAGGGTGTGTCAGACATATAACATAACATGAAAGTCAAACACAAAGAAATGACGGGGGGGGGGGGGGTCCCAATGAGAGAACTTAGAGATCTAAGAGGAGGACATGTGTGCGGAAAAACGGGGCATCAGAAGGGTCAGAGCCCTTGCGGTAATGTGAGTATATCGTTAGTGTCTTGCGTCTATGCACGGTTGACCAAGGCTTGGAATCATTGATTGTAAATAACTTTTGAAAATGAGCGCGGATATACTGTCGTGACGTACATTAGTTGTTACAAAAAAAAAAAGAAAAAAAGAAAACCAAAAAGGGGGAAGGAAGGGGGGGGGGGAATATTTTGGGTATCACATAGAATGGTTTATTGCATAAAGGAAGAATGTCAGACAAGATAAGCGAAGAGAAGAAAAAAAAGAGGGGGTAGCATGTGTCCCTCATCCCCCCCTCCGGACAGGACAGGGTCATGCCCCTCCTTACACCATAATAGGCCATGGGGGGAAAGCGAGGAAGCCCAGCCAGTTGAAATCCCATTACCATTGTATTTTTTTAATTTGATGGTCTATTTTTTTTAATGTAATAAAAAAGAAAAAACCCAGAGGTGATCAAATATCATAAAAAGAAAGCTCTATTTGTATGAAAAAAGATATACATTTTTTTGGGTATAGAGTTGCAAGTCCGAGCAATTTGTCATTTAAAGCAGTGCAGTGCCACATAGCAAAAAATGGCCTGGTCATGAAGGGGGGTAAATCTTCCGGAGAATTAGTAGCAAGTTAAATAAATGTAAAAAAAATTTCTAGAAAACAAATTTTTTTAAACTTATAAAGTTGCATTAAATACATGTTTTTACAGATCAACGGTCATCCCTATGATCTAGATATGAATTATATTTATACAATGTAATATATTTTTCAATGAAACCTGCAGACATTGAAGTTGATTTACCAAAGCAGTCGACAATTTTCACACAATAAAGTGTCCAATAACTGACAACTGTAACAATAATTGACAAATATCATTCTCATAATTCTAATGTGATATTTGGAATTAATGAAAATGTGCCATACTACTGTACTTCTGCATCTTCTTGTCTGTTCTCTTGCATTGTTTACTTAGTTGTATTGTATTGAATACTGTTTTCTACCTGTATGTTCTGAAACCTCAATAGACAGATTACACATAATTACCATTTATAGGTAAAGTTGATCCAGGGAATAACCAATTGCCTCTCTGGGGATCAGGAAGGAATGTTTTTCCCAGCAGGAGGAAATTGGATCGTGCTTTGCTGGGTTTTTTTGCCTTCCTCTGGATCAACTGTGGGTATATGATTATAACTTTTTTTTTTTTAATGGTTGAACTGGATGGACTTTTTTTCAGTCAGACTAACTACGTAACTATATACTTTCTATGTAACTATGTGACTGACAATAAATTATCCAGGAAAAGCAAATTCCTGTTTATTTATTTAATCTGCACATGACTGATATCTGAAAGGAACATTCACACAGTTCATTGTATGAAGATTCTGAACAATCTGTAAGTGTCATTTTACAAATAACACCAAGGCCAACACATGCAAGCTGCAGCTGGGATTTGCCGCCAATAGTGACTGGTGAGCTGTAGAGGGGAATCAGGATATAGAAAATAATGAGAGAGATTGGGGTGGAATGAGGTGGAGTCTGAAGGGAGCATGTCAGCAGGAGGTAGATAAACAGCAGTACATTGATCTTTCCAGTGAAGAACTGAAGGCAGATATCTGACCATTAGATTATAGGATCCCAGGTAGAATGCAAAGAAGCAAACAGACCACTCTTGGATGAATGTGCTTCCATGGCTAGTGTGGTCAGTTTGAAATAGGAATGCAGGGGGACTGGAAGAATCACCGAGCATTTCACACAAAGAAGTAATGCAAACAGGATACTTTTTCATACACGTACATGCTACAGCAGACACATATCAGGAATATGAACTGTTGTAACCAGGGGCGGACTGACAACTCATGGGGCCCCCGGGCAATAGGGGATCATGGGGCCCCTGTGTCCTTGCCCAAACTTGAAAAAGCCTATGAAAAAGGTACAGGGGCATCTCATGGGGCCCCCTACTGACCCCGGGCAGTGCCCGAGTTCCCAAATGGTCAGTCCACCCCTGGTTGTAACATGCACTTTAAGTGAAAATGTTCTTACACTCACAGACCAGTGTGTTGCTCTTTTTTCAATAAGTTAGTAAAGCTCAACTAAAAAAAGGTAGTGAGTTGAAAGCAAGTTCATTTAAACATGCTTGGTATAAACATTCAAAAGATTGAAAAAGGACAAATTCAATGGACCAATATGACACTTTCTTTTTCTATCAGTTTTTGGTATTTATATGTAGGAGCAAAACTTTTACTATATATATATTTTTAAATAAAATGAATAAAAACAGAATATAACTGCCTTAGAGTTAGCCTTGTTATATCGCAAGCCAAAGCTGGTTTATCTGGGTTTAAAGATGGAAAGTATGTTACACTTGTTATTTATCTTTACAGATATATGTGCCAAGTTCAAAGTGCTTCAGCCTCAAAAAATGGAATGGGTGGGTGAAGCTGAGAGCAGATTTTTAAAAGTTTGATCTTCTCTTTGTATACTGTCAGACATCCTTTTGTGTGCAGTCACTTACACCCTGGGAAGAGCTACAAATGTGTTCAGGGTAGATCAGCATTTGAAAAGGAAGAAGCATAATGTTTGAACAGGGGCAAAACTGTGCAATTGTTGAGTAGAGAGATTACTTACTATGTTTTAACTTTAAAATTTAACAATGTTTAAAAAATATTTTGTAAGCCAAAGTCACTTTAGCCCTTTTTTAGAGTTAAATATGATTACATTGAAAATGTTAGAATACTTCTATCTGTTTTTTATTAAACCATCATTTTTCATCATCATTTTCATTTGTTACGGGTTATCTTCCCTGAAGAAAATAATTAATGCAATACATTCCGTTCATTTAATTCTTACCAAAAGAACTAATGGGTGGGGCTTGGATATTAGAACGTAACAGTAGAAAAGAAAAGCAGAAAAGATAGTAGAAAAGGAAAAAGTCCATGGCGAAGGGTGAAACACTATGATGGACTTATTACACACTTCACACATTTAAATATACACTCATTTAAATATACACTATATTGCCAAAAGTATTGGGACACCCTTCCAAATCATTGGATTCAGGTGTTCCAATCACCTTCATGGCCACAGGTGTACAAAATCAAGCACCTAGGCATGCAGACTGCTTCTACAAACATTTGTGCAAGATTGGGGTGTTCTCAGGAGCTTAGTGAATTAAAGTGTGGTACCGTGATAGGTTGCCACCTGTGCAATAAGTCCATCTTTGAAATTTCCTTGCTACTAAATATTCCACGGTCAACTGTTAGTTGTATTTTAACAAAATGGAAACAACTGGGAACAACAGCAACTCAGCCACGATGTGGTAGGCCACGTAAAATGACATAGCGTAGTCAGAGCAAGCTGAAGTGCACAGATGTTGCCAACTGTCTGCAAAATCAATAACTAAAGACCTCCACACTTCATGTGGCCTTCAGATTAGCACAACAGTGCATACAGAGCTTCATGGAATGGATTTCCATGGCCCAGCAGCTGCATCCAAGCCTTACATCACCAAGTGCAATGCAAAGTGTCAGATACAGTGGTGCAAAGCACTCTGCCACTGGACTCTAGAGCAGTGGAGACGTGTTCTCTGGAGTGACGAATCACACTTCTCTGTCTGGCAATCCAATGGACGTGTCTGGGTTTGGCGGTTGTCGGGAGAACGGTACTTGCCTGACTGCATTGTGCCAAGTATAAAGTTTGGTGGAGAGGGGATTATGGTGTAAGGTTGTCTTTCAGGGGTTGGGCTTGGCCCCTTAGTTCCAGTAAAGGGAACTCTTAAGGCGTCAGCAAACCAAGACATTTTGGACAATTTAATTCTCCCAACTTTGTGGGAACAGTTTGGGGATGGCCCCTTCCTGTTCCAACATGACTGCACACCAGTGCACAAAGCAAGGCCCATAAAGACATGGATGCGCAAGTTTGGGGTGGAGGAACTTGACTGGCCTGCACAGAGTCCTGACCTCAACCCAATACAACATTCTTTGGGATGTATTCGAGCGTAAACTACGAGCCAGGTCTGCTCGTCCCACATCAGTGGCTGACCTCACAAATGAGCTTTTGGAAGAATGGTCAAACATTCCCATAGACACACTCCTAAACCTTGTGGACAGCCTTCCCAGAAGAGTTGAAGCTGTCATAGCTGGGCCAACTCAGTTTTGAACCCTACGGACTAAGACTTGGATAACGTTAAAGTTCATGTGTGTGGAAAAGCAGGCGTCTGAATACTTTTGGCAATATAGTGTATGCATGTATGTAAAACTTGTCCTATCTGTGCATAATGTAAAGAGTAATTTCACTTTTGGCAAAAAAAAGAAACAATTCCCTCTGGGTGATCACTGTACATTGCAGGCATTTTTAACATATTTGTTACAGATTCCTACCTGTTTCTGCTCTGAAGAAATAACTGTTTGTTCCACAGTGTCTTTTGGATTCTGATTCTGAATGGGAGTTGCAGTGTCTACATGCTTTTAGAAGTCATGAACCCTTAGGGAGTATCTCACCAAAATCACATTTTCTTTTTTCAGAGGATGCCTGACACATGACTTGTTTCTTAGTGCAGAGTTTCTCACCCAAGCAGAAAATGACAATCACAGCTCTGCAGTTTGAAAAGGAAAGGTCATTTTTATTAACATGTAATTACAATTTGACTTGTGTTGCAATTGTATCTGCTATAATAAGATATTTATTTATTTATGTATTACAAAACTCGAGTAACCCTTTAAGGCTCATGTATTATATTATTAGAATGTGAAATATCTGTGCAGTTCTTTCAGAAAGTTTTAAATAGAAAATTCAAAATTGTGCAAAGGTTTGCAGGGCTATGAACTGTAAACCTCATTAAGATCAGAAAAAAAGTATTTCCTAAGATGCCATCAGTTACTCACAGTAGGGTAATTTATGGTTACAGTTGAAGATGACACCTGCTCAGGGGGGCACCACTGGTCATCAGTACTTATGCTAAGTCAGTAAACTTGCCGAACCCTGACACCCGATCTAATTGAAGTAATTGTCTACTTCTTGGGTCAGTACTGTATTCTGGGTGAGAGGCCCTCAGTGTATCTAACAGGAGTTTTGAGCTGCATGAGTTCCAGCTTCAGCCTCTATGTACATGCAGCTAGGCACACCAGGAAGGTCAGTGCTGCCATAATTTTAAAGGGGCTACAACATTGCTGGTCTAGCAATTGAGAACTCAGTACATCACTCTTAAAAGCAGAGTAGATCAGAAGCTGTCAGTCCCTTCTGAGCTTTTTCTGAGTTTTTCCTGACTTATAGGCTGAGTGTCTTTGCAGCATCACTTAGGGCTGATTCACACTATTGTGTTTCAGTAATGCGTGCAATGCAGGACAATGCACGTTACATGCATTGGTGTGATGCAGAACCCTTAATTTTGAATTTGGTTCTTATCTTGATTGTTCATGCAGATATTGCTGGCCAGTAACTTTCCTGATCCAGCAATCAGCATCCCTACACAGATGCACACAGGAAAGCTCTATTTTGAGTTAATTCAATGTTCTTATTTTACCGGAATCTCTGATGAAGGGGGAGTTTTTTCTGACCTCGAAACAAATTGGCTGTTTTCTTTTCTGGTAGCCTGGCAGGGTGCCCACTGGAGGGTAGCCTTGTCTGTTGTGAGTAGCCAAATCTGAGTCAGTGAGCTCTTCAAATATTTTTTCCTCAAACTACTTTGTGTAAACTCACATCAAATTTCCAGTGGCTCTTGGATGATTTTTTCTTCATTTACAATCCTTCATTTAGAATGGTAACCTGGTGTACCTTACCAATGTATATGCATTGCATCACAGGGCTACAGTACTGATAGTTCTATTTTATGAAATGCAACTATAATAAAATACCTTTAAATGTAAGTTTTGCTGTTAAAAATCTTTATTTCTTCTTTTTTAATTTTACTTTATACAGTTATAGTTATATAGGATAACAATTTTCTATTATGAGCCGGTTAGCTCTTTCATTGTTGCCACTCTGCTCTTTGCCTAGTTATAAGAGGGCGGGTTAGCATCATAACCAGGTTTGCAGGTAGCTGAAAAACTGAACCAGAAAGTAACTGACTATGCAGTTTCTAAATTGTGTGAATTACAAAAAGTAAAGTGGCTGCTACTTTAGCGGTGTGCTCATTAATTATACTCAGATGCAGGAGCCTGCCCCTTTTAACATTTCCCATGAATCCTTAGGTTCCTGACCACACACACTGGGATAATACGTTTCTCAGTTTCCCTCAGAGAAGGGAAGCTGTTCAGAGAAGCCACACCTGATGAGGCAGAGGTAGCTGGACAAGTGATCTGTAGCCAAGTCAAAGGCCCTCCACTGTCAGAACTGGCGTGTGGGCAGATAGACAGGAGTCCAAAAGCATGCAGCTTCTATGGAAGACCCAGCTGTGGGGAGCTCTTACCTCCAGCCATTCACCTGTGTTACCAGAGCTACCCTGGACTTTGCTAAGAGGTATGCTGTTTATAAAATAGTGGCAGGTAGTCTTTGTATTCCAAACTGATTCTCAGCTAGAGCCTCTGTTGTTATAGAATCTTACTGAGACTATGCTATGTGGCCATGCTACCTTGACTAAGCCACAGAGACATTGGTGTGAAGAGATAATGTTTGTGCAGCTTGTTTTATCTGTTTCTTAGGCTACGTTCACACTAGCGTTGTGTGCAGGTGGCAGAGAGGTGTTTGGGAAGCGTTTTTACCGCTTCCCAAACACCTCTGCCAATTCTGCACATTACAGCACATGGTGCTGTTCTAACGGGAGCGTTTGCGTTGCGTCGTGTTGCGTCGTGTCAAAACGGACGCCTCTGGTCGAGTCAGGAGGCATTGAAGCCTCCTATTCTAGTCTATGGTGCCACTACGCAAACGCCCGGCCGGCGTTTGCGATGCGGTTGCGACGCGGTTGCGGGGCACTTGCGGAGCGGTAACACCATTCAAACTGCATTATAGGTGTTTGTGGGGCGTTTTTAACGCTCGGCAAATGCCTAGCAACTGCCGCTAAACCGCACATGCGGTGTTTGCGGAGCGTTTGCTGAGAGTTAAAAAAGCGCTCCGCAAACGCCGGACCAACGCTTGCCAAACGCTATAGGGGCGTTTGGCAAGCGTTGGTAAAACAGCCGAGTGTGAACGAGCCCTAACATTCTGCAGTGTACACTTGCTCTTTGCCATCCCAAGCCTGTTTCACATTGTTGCTTCTAACTTTGCACCTGTTTTCTAAACTTCAAGTGCATTTTGTAATCCGATGGTGCCAACATTGATTTCAAAATTCAAACAAGCCTTCAATTTCCCTTCATGCTGCTAAATAATTTTTGTGTCTGGGAATCTTCTTTTCTTTCCAGGTCCCAGCTCATGATCATTTCTTTTTCCATTATATTTCTAACACAATTCCCCCATCATTGATTAGAAATAAGTTTATTTTTCAAAAAAATTTCCACAATGCCAATCGCTCAAATTTAATGTTTGCACGAAAATTGGCCAATGCTGCAGCCCACTGATGGTGCTAAATTCGAAAAAAAAAAGAGAACATTTGTTTGGAATTAAACCCGTGTATGGTCTATTTTCTTGTTCAATTGCCTTTGCGTTTACCTTCAACTATGTAGTGCAAAGGCCTGCGTGATTGCATACAAATTTAAAGTGTTTTGGTTTGACCTCATATTATATGGTTTTGGTAAATCTAAAGGAAAATTGTATAATGTATGGCCAGCCTTACTCTCTGTCTGATCACTTGGCTGATTACCTATTCTTTTAAACTACTTTAAAAATGCACTCCAGGAAGATATAAACAAAACACATTATTGCAGTTTTATATACATCAATAAACCATTAAATGTGTTTTTTAAAGCAACTAGTATAAACATCTTAATTTATCTTGTTAGCCTCTTGCAATGCAAATGCCAATGAGGAACATACTGATAGAAGAAGAGAGCAAAGTAGCTTTGACATATGTGTTGTGTGTAAAAGCATTAACATTATGAATCAGCTATCACTACATTTGAAAAACTGTAAATATAGTACCTTTTTAAACGTTACTAAACCCAGGACCCTGCATTCACTATATCTGGTCTCCCACAGTGCACAGTACATGGAAGTGCAATTCTTTTAGTAAATATAAACTGCTAAATACCTTTCCTCATCAGCAGTTAGAGCAGTCGTGTGACTTCAGCAGAGCACTGGTTAAAGCTTGTAGGAGGAGTTTTATTTCTGCTTTAGGAGGATGCAAAACCCTTGACCCTCTGTCTGGACAGTGCTGATTGGCCCTGTGCTGATCACATGCACTCTCCCAAGAAAAAAAAAACCTTTCTAGTAATACACACTAAACTGAGCATGTGCATGTGGCTACGGGTTCAGTCTCTATTATCAGGTGGACATCTGAAAAAGAGGAGGGGCAAAATAGGATCAAACAGCCTTTTTACACAATGCAGAGGATTAACCCCTTAGGTTCCACAGTGAGTAAACAAGCATGCTTTACTGCATATACAGACTGATTTTACTGTTGTGGGTTTAGTAGCACTTGTTGTGCTTTATTTTGGTCACACAATCTTTTCCCAGGTTCTGCCCATCTCAGTGGGAGGTATGTGAGAGGAGCTCAAACCCAGATTGTGATGTGTCCTGTACACATCACTGCAGTGCGTTTCTGCCATTCAGCTGGTGCTGTCACTGTCAGTCATGTGGGATGGCTAACTGGGAAGAGGGTTGAGAAGAAGAAAGGCTTGGTTTGAAAATGGAATATGCACAGACAGAGTGGCAACACAGAAGACTTTGGATCAGCTAGCATAGTATTGCCACCAGGGGCGGACTGACCATTTGGAAATTCGGGCACTGCCTGAGGGCCCAGGGTCAGTAGGGGGCCCCATGAGATGCCCCTGGTACCTTTTTCATAGGCTTTTTTGAGTTTGGGCAAGGACACAGGGGCCCCATGATCCCCTATTGCCCGGGGGACCCATGAGTTGTCAGTCCGCCCCTGATTGCCACTCTGAACTAAGAACCAATAGACACTGGCAGGATCACAAGATATTTTTTCTCTACTATTCTAATTTTGAAAGAAAAATTTACTACACATTGGGGTTACATAATTACATAGTTAGTCTGGCTGAAAAAAGACAAAAGTCTATCCAGTTCAACCATAGAAAAAAAAAGTTATAATCCTATACCCACAGTTGATCCGGAGGAAGGCAAAAAAACCCTCAGCAAAGCATGATCCAATTTGCACCTGCTGGGAAAAAAATTCCTTCCTGATCCCCCGAGAGGGAATCGGATATTCCCTGGATCAACTTTACCTATAACTGTTGATTTACTAAAGTTACATATACTGTGCACTACAAGTGTAGTTGCTTTAGATCCGAGGGGAAGCTCTTAAATGAGGTGAAGGTCTGCTGATTTCTTTCGTCCAATCATGTGCAAGCAAAAATGCTGTTTTTTTTTAATTTTCCTTGCATGTTCCCCTCAGATCTAGAGCAACTGCCCTTTCAGTGCACTACCAAGTACATTTGGAGTGCACCTGCAGTGCACAGCCTATTTGCCTTTAGTAAATCAACCCCACAGTTGAGTAAAAAAAAAATGGAGCAAAAAGGGAAAAATACATTTTTGGGTTTAATGACACTTTAACTGTCAATCAAAAGGAGGGGAGTAGAAAGCGGATACAAATGTCTATTGTATCTATAGCTGTAACAAAGAAAGTGGCATAATCAGTTGTATATTAGATTGTGATGTATAAATAGGTTTGGGTAAATCTCAGAACTGAATGGGTACAGATATACAAATAATTATTAGGTAAATGGTACTAAGAGACAGTAATATAAGTAAAGGACATTTTTGAAAGCTGCAAGTGATTTTTATACCTTTGGGATATGTTCTAATAAATGACAACAGCTACAGTGAAACAAAACTGAAAAAACAAAACAGAAAGGTGTTCTTCCCTACTGATTAGCTTTTAACTATTACATAAATAAATAGATAAATAGATATATTGTATAGCAATATATGCTTGTCTGGATGTATTATAAGGCACAGCAAAAGCTATGCTGCTTTTACAATTGTTTGCTTATCTTTGTCTGCTAAGCAAACTTTCTACATGAAGTAGTATAAGGATATAAAACACTTTCCCTGTTGCTTCAGGGACATGCTGTACTTTGTAAAGATTAGAATGTATTTTTCTTCATGGGAAGGCCAGATATGTTTGTTTTTCCAGCACCAGAACTTTGCTGACTAATTGTATATCTAATTAATTTGAGACTTATACTGGTGTGCTTAGTTGTTATGAGTTTTTCCTAACCAAACACAAATAAACATGCTCCCATTTTGCCCATAGATACATATTCCATTTGTAAATGTGGGTCGCTTCCAAAAATGTTGCTATAGCATACGTACACTGATGTTCCTCCGGCCACACCTGATCTTAGGAATTTAGACACGAGTAAACACACCTATTCTTAAAAGACATGGGTCATTATAGGACTCAGAATCCTGGCTCTTGTAATGACATTTACTGTAGCTGGCATGTTTCCGACCATTCCCATTACACAAGAGGATTACAACATGGTAAGAAAGGGAGTGTGTTAAGCGACTTGTAAGAGCTTCGTGTTTTATCTATAGTGTCTTTTCTCTGTTTGCAAAACAATAGTTGCTTTACTGAGAAGGCACATGTCTTATATGATGTTGCTGAATTGTCTTTGTAATCTCAATTAACACTCTGAACACTTCTAGTAAACCTTAAAAACAATGATTCTTGGTTCACATGATTTGCTAAACAAAAACAAGCTGATCAGCACATTCATAGTATATGTAAAGTGCATTTGTAGAAATGTTTTGTTCTGTATTGGGAAAGTAAGGGTTAAAAAAAACTGCCATTTTTTTTGTTGTTATTTCCCATTAGGGAAATTTCCGTAATGCAATGGGAAATTAGAGAAAAGTTGTCACTAGAACAGGTATCTCCTTCAAATGGTTTCCCCTTTTTTTTCTAGTTCTAGGGACAGCTCTAAAATTTTGGATTTGCTATAATTGTCTTTCTTGAGACAATGGTCACCAGTAGAAATAAAGAGGTCAATCCCTAGAGCAATAAAAACTTGACAGAAGTTCAAACCCTTTCCCAGTCTATCCAAAACTAAAAAGGATTTTGCCTAGAGATACACTCTTAGACCTGGTTTATACTGTGTGGGTTGGTTGCGGGAATTGCATCTGTTCCCGCACCCACAACCAGCTGAAGCCCAATTGCACTGTTCTTACAAGACTCCCTCTATGCATCTCAGTCAGCAATGTGATTGCAGGTGTGGGAACCGCAGGGAAGCTGTATGGTCATAATCTCCCTGCGGATGCATTTTTGAAAAGGTGCGTGAAACGCGGACACAGAAGCCCATTCAAATGTCCATTGTCATGCCCATGCAAACGCAGACCACACGGCCCACACTAGTGTGTACCAGGCCTGAGAAATCTCCATTGCATACCATACTAGAGTTCACCCTTTCATGCAGGGAGTTGTAACAACTGAAGGATGGCGCCATGTTCGACAATTGTGAAATTTGTTACCAGCACACCTTTTTCTTCGTGAACAACATTTCATGCAGTCTCTTCATTAGGGCATAGTAACATCAAGGCAATGTTCTGAAATGTTGCATTTTATTTGTGACTCAATGTTCTTAAATGTTGCATTTCATTTGTGACTACCACTATGCACAAATAAAGGAATTTTATTTATAAATAAAAAGGTGTGCTGATAGTTATAACATTGATTGCTTGAATTTAGCACTTTCAAAAAGTATTCAATAAATTGTTCATCAATAGGACAGTAGGAAACTGAAATTATGTGTTTCTGCACTTTGTAATATTTTAATAAGCAAGTTAAATTTTAAATATTGAATGTTCACTGTCGGATTAACATATGTTCAAAGCATGAAACAGATCATTGCTGTAGATATTCCTGGAACTCCCTGACTGTGTGCCTGGCTTATATTCTTTAATACAAGTTAGGGACAAGGGCCAAAAAATGTCAGCCCTTCAGAAGATTGGGCACAATAAAATCCACTCTTTATTGAAATATAAACCAGGCTTACATAAAAACAATAACACATTTTGGACAGTAATCAAGCAGCATGATGGTTCTTGTTTTTAGTCCAAACCACCTCTTTTATTTATTTAGTTTTTTAGTACTAGCCTGGTCCATGTTTCATTAAAAGAAATTTATTTCTGCCCTCATTTTTTTTAATTCTGATAACAGAACCAATAAAAAAGTGGTCTAAGTTTTGAAAACATCAACAGCCGTGTAGAAAATTCTCTGCTGGTTAACCCACCGCTCTCTATAAATGCCTTTCATGTAGTTCTTGCCAGGATGCTCAACAGTGTCTTTACTGATCCTTTGGACATAACAGCCAAGTTGAGATGGCATGGAAGGATTTAAAGATTTGTCTTGAAAGATTGATCTCTGCTCTCTATACCTTAAGCTTTTGCATAGTGTGTGCTCTGTTAGAGCCAACATAAGATGGCTTATTTGATGGAACAATGCAAAAAGCAACAGCTTAGAAATGGAAATGTATTATTTCTGTACTATGTTTTTGCACAACTGCTTTTCACATTATATAATTAAAGGAATTCCAAAAGCAACAAGCCACATTATTTCATAACCTGTGTTATTCAACATGTTTCTTAAATTTTATCTCGTGTGTGTGTGTTGGGATGAGTGAGCCAATCAAAATTAGTTCTGCTGCCAATTTGCATGAACCAGACTTAAAACTCATTCAGACGTCTTAGGGATCAACAAAATCATCAAAGGAGGTTTTAAAGTCACCTATATAGAGGAAAAAAATAAAAAATAAAATATATATATATATATATATATATATATATATATATATGTATATATATATATATATATATATATATATATATATATATATATATATATAGCCATTTCCTTTTGAAAATGCTAGTTGCTTGTCTGTCTCTGGCTTTAATAATTTCAGAGGTACAGCCAGATCCGAAATAAGCATGCAGCACATAAATGCTGGAAGGGTTCTCTCACATGGATGGCAGTGTCTACCATCCTCTGAAAAGCAATCTGCAGTGGTTTTTTTTCCAGAGGGTGTTAGAGGGCTGCCAGTCAATCAGACGGAGATTCTGACACCACCTAAATGTCTGTTTTTTTTTTAATCCTGGAGTGGAAATTTGTTTTAAAATATCACATTGCAAATGTGAGCCAAGTGTGTGGCTTGAGGTTGCGATGCACTGATTGCAGTGGTAGAATTTAGCAGGGTGGTCAGGAGGCTAAACAACCTGTTTTTACTGCCCTTTCAAACAACATCGAAGACAAAGCATTAACATAATAGGTAGGTAACTATCAGAATCAGAGAGAGAGGATTTTTTTTTATGTTCGTGTGTGTGTTGGAAGATGCTGCCTAAGGCTACTTTTTATTCTGCACCTTTCTTTGTTTGGAAATGTGAAGACTCAAGCTGATAAAAACAGTAGAAATGTTTCCCTCACCAAGCCTTCCATCTTGCTACCTAGTTTACTCCATGAATTTGATCAATACGGGGCCATCTCTAACCTGGAAATTAGTTTTTCCAAGTCAGAAGCAATAAGGGTAGCCATGACAACATCCCAAATAAGTAGTAGGCAGCATAATTTTAAATCCAAATAGACCTTTAGGGCTTTGAATACCTTGATACTTACATACCTCCCCATTTGAGGCATGTCTTCTTCCTAAATTTCCCACCTCTTCTCTCTATTGAACAAACATGTTTAAAAAAACATTGCAATCTGGCCTATTTTCCTGGTTTGGATGGTGGAACATCATTAAAATGGCCATATGACCACAATATCTCTACCTTTTTTAAGCTCTACTGATCCACATCCCAATGTCTTTCTTCAAACTAATCAATACCCTCTTTACTAGTTTTGTTTGCGCTAAGACATCTAGATTACCTCGATGTCTATTAACTATGCCCAAATGGTATGTAGGTCTATCTCTACCAGGTGACTGAAAAAGAGACGTGAACTAAATGTTCACCAAAGTGGTTACAAGAAAAGGACTATGCAGTAAACCTTTACACGGTAAGTGTGTGGAACAATACAATTTTATTATGATTCAAGATATAAATGCATAAAATTGCCAATCAGTACACGTAAAGAAAAAATTAAACACCAATATCCATCACCTTACCCCAGACAACGTTGTCTGTTTCACTATTAAAATGTATACATGACGTCATGGTTTGGCCTTTTGTATATAAGAATATTTAGCATGGCAGTGACATCAACCCGTTATCTGTCGAGCTATTTCTAAACACCCTCTGGGCTAGCAACAATATTCTAGTATGTACTATTATCTTAACAAAAACTTGTCCATAAGTAGCTTAGCTAATCCAATGATCCCTGGATGGAAATATGTGAGACATAAAGCCCAAGTAGTACTGCTGGGGTACTAATAATAAAACAATCCTAATTAGGTAATTTGGTGGTATTTCAAGTCCCACAGCATAAGTCGCTGGACAAAATGCAAATAAGTGGTATGCAAAGCAGGCAACTGTTGGCATTGGCATGGATAGGTAGGTAAATTGCAACAAGATAGTAATGGCAGGAGTTCATGAACGCAGAAGGTCCTCTACCAGGTGCCCTGAAATATTACCAAACAGCACATTTAGTGAGACTTATTGATAGGTGTCAGCATGCCAACCTCAAACTCTGGCCATTGAGCAAGCCCAATTCAATATACCCTTAAGCAGTGCACCCTGGTGCTTCTCAATCAAATCAGACCTGACAATTGACCCTACCTTGAGAGTGAGCTCAAATATTTTTTTTCTATTTCTGCACTATCCCCTGAACACTCCCTATTGTTCCCTCTTCTGGAAAATCCACATTTTCAATTGGAACTATTGGACGGACCCTTTCAGGCCCTCTTGGACTCCCAGTATTCTCAGGCATCTCACTTTCTTAATGGCTATCCCTTGCTGCCTTAATTCATGCTTCAAGCCCCTGTGGCCTAGATCTTTGGAAAGGTCTGCAAATTGGACACTTTCTGGGATACCTTCTTTCCATTTGCTTTTCTCAACGCCCCATAACCTTATGAAAAAGAAAAAAATAAAATAAAAAAATAAGCAGTGTAAAAAATATTTCTCTCTTGACAGAGAGATTAGACATGCATGGTGATCCTGGAGTAGAATTAACTAATAGGCCATCCCAAACAGATTTATTCTGTTTGGATGCTTTAGATTCTGGCAAACAGTCAGGTGAAGATAAAGTAATTTGCTATGCTAAGCACTCTCTTGGAAAAGATTTTGGAGGATGGGCAAGAGAAAACCTAAATGGAAAGCTGTCCTAATTCAGGCCATTGGTGCTGCTGCTGGTGGTTTGCCATTTCTGACCGTGCATGTAAAGAAGAGATGATGCAATGAGGGGAAGAGATGGGCTATTTTTGAAGAAGAAGGCCTCATGTTGTGGCCATGTAGCAAGGGTCATGGTAATTTTTGTGTTTAAAAGTAACATAATAACTCCACAAACTGTAGTGCATTTCAAGTATAATTTTTAAAGCATGACATTCTCTACCCTGAGTTCAACACTTCTTCATCTCGCTCATGTGTGAAAGACAGGGTGGAAGACTCATTAAGTTGTTGGGTTTCTAGCATACTCTCTGGCAGGATAGAATGATAATGACAACTCCTCTGTTCCTCTTCTGATTCTTCCTGTGCCACTTTCTGCCTCTACTGGTTCCCATCAGCAAGCCAGATTTATACCATATATAAACACAAGAACAAAAATGTAATGTATTGCAGCTTACCAGTCATCATATGATGTGGCTGTTTTTAGTTTTTTTTTAAATCTAAAAACATTTCCATCAAATTTAGAACATGCGTGTTGATAATCCTGGAAAAGAAGTGTGCTTGTCACTTTTTGTGAGGTGAAAAGGTGGCAAAGACAGAGATGAATAAAGGTCTGGGGCAGGGGCGGACTGACCATTGGGGAACTCGGGCACTGCCCGAGGGCCCAGGTTCAGTAGGGGGCCCCATGAGATGTCCCTGGTATCTTTCATAGGCTTTTTTGGGTGTGGTTTGAGTGTGGGCAAGGACACAGGGGCCCTATGATCCCCTATTGCCCGGGGGCCCCATGAGTTGTCAGTCCGCCCCTGGTCTGGGGAACAACTATTGATCCTTTAATAAGTAACATGAAAATGTGAGTGTAGTTACGAAGGTACAGAAAGTGTATTGTACTAAGTAAAGATAAAGGAAAAAAAGCCTAGATGTGTGTCTGAACACCCATGGATTAGACATAACTTATCATCTATTGCAGGCAATGATGATGTCTATCAGTGAAACAGAAAAAAAGCTTCAGAATAGTGATTTACTGTACTATTACTTTTGCTGTGAGGACAAATGTCTACCACATATTTGTCATTATGTAATAGGAACAATACTAGTGCCAGAACATCCTGCTTAAGAAGCTTCTCTGAATTCCCTCACCCTACCTTTTTTTGGATTTTGTTTATAGATGGACCTTTTCTGCTTCATATTTCTTTAATATCTCCTCCTTGTGCTCATTTCAAAGAATTTTCTAGCTTTTATCTAACACATCTTTGTATATACAAACTTTTTCCAAACTTTGCTACAGTAAAGTTCAGTGTATGAGCCTCTATGCTCTTTAACTGTGTCCTCAACTGAAATTCAGATTTGAGAAGACTGGTCTCAATTTAACATAATGGAGTCTCCACACAGATAAAATTACTCATCTACAAACAACAAAAACCTGTGTCTAGGTTTCACTTTTCTGTTTAGTGGAAAAATGCTCACTGTGAAAGCCAACCAGGGCAGGGGCTTTTGGAGGGGACTAGGGGCTAGCCTTCTACCCACTGATTATATTATATAAGAGAAGTTTAGTGAATAAATGAATTGTGAATGTTTGACCTCTGTTTTTTATTGTGAATGCAGCTTAAAGTACAAAATGTACTTTTGGGAAGACAGACAGATCCCACGAGGCCTAAATACCTGCAGTCAGTAACAGTATGTCTACCAGGATCAATACCATTTTGGGAACATTGTTGTGAATGCAGATTATAGGATATTGCCTTTGAAGTCTGTATCATACACATATGTTCTATGTGAGAAATATTCACAATTCACCATCTCAGCAACAGAGGCTGAATTATACAGTTCCTTTATCTGATTAATGTTTGAAATGTTTACCATTTACAATATTGTGGATAAGCTGTCCTTAGTCCAGTGTGTTACTAGGAAAGACCTATTACTGCAGAGCAGGGGTTCTTAATTGGAGGTTTGGGACTAAACCAGGGGTCTCCAAACTTTCTAGAAAAAGGGACAGTTTGGTGTCCTTTAGACTTTAGGAGTGACCTTTTGAGAGTAGAAAAAGTCCCAATGTCAGTGGAGCAAAACAATGCCCCATCTTTGTTGTCAGTGGGAGGAATAGTGCCCCATCTTTGATGTCAGTAGGAGGAATTGTGCCACATTGTTGCTGTCGGTGGGAGGAATTGTGCCCCATCAGCGGTGTCATTGGGCCCCATTGGTGTCATTGTGAGAAATTGTGACCCATTGTTGGTGTCATTGGGAGGAATTGTGCCACATAATTGGTGTCATATGGAGGAATAGCGCCCCATAATTTTTGTCAGTAGGAGGAATTGTGCCCCATCATTGGTGTCAGTGGGGGGAATTATGCCTCATTGTTGGTATCAGTGGATGAAATAGTGCACCAAGGGCCAGATAAAAGCAAGCAAAGGGCCACATCTGGCCCTCGGGCTGCAGTTTGGAGACCCCTGGACTAAACAATTAAAAAAACCTGAAGCAGTAGTCTCTGCATTATTTAACCCAAAGATCAAAGTGAAGACCTTTTCTTGGTGTTTCAGATAACATGCAAGTAACATTGTCGGTAACCATACCATGTTTTGATTATATCAAAGCAACAGCAACAATCTCACTAATTAGCGTGCATATTTGTGAATTACTGCTTTTATATGAACATGTTAAAATCCTTATGATTTTCTGTTACTAGTGTAGGGATCTACTGTCCTCTACTATATGTAAGCGGCTGTGCTGCAAATCATGTTCAATTATTATTTATGTACTGTTTATCACTTCCTGACTCTGTGTGTCTGGGTTGAAAACCCCAGAGGGAAGAAATAAATAGAGAGAATCTAACAGCACATGTCCTACTATGGAGGAGTTGCTACTAACCCAGGCTGGAACCAGACATTATTAGGCAAGTGTTCCTGTGTTTAATGTTTAGTTATTGTTGCCCATAGCTTCTGGGTGTATATATGTATATATTTAAAGGCTGGTGACAGAAGTATATCTGCCGCCTTGTTGTTATCTCACATGCACAGTGCCAGATAGGTAAGTCTGTTCTAGTGTATCTGCATAGTGGTCACCTTGCTGTATGTTAGCAGGTGAACCTGTATATTGCAATAGAGTTTATATGCAGTTCTGGATAGTTCAGTTAACCATGTCCCTTCTGGTCTGGGATTATATTGCTAGCTTTAGCTCAGGGCTCAATAACCAGCATAGGCTAGAGCCAGTTTAGGCATCCAAAGGCCACTTCTGGTAGTTAGAGGTTCTGTTGCATAACAGATTACAAACTACTAGGCACCAAGAGCCCCGAGTAGATAGGCTAATTCTGAGTTCCAATGCCACACCACAGTTTTGGCTGGTGAGAATGTGCATTCCAGGCTGGTTGGACAAAGGTTTGAGGATATCACCATCACCACTGATCTTGTCTTCAGGTCTCTGAAAGAAAGTCCAATGCCGCAGCACAGTTATCCTCAGAGGCCCTGCAACTGAATTTTGCTGCAGCTTTCATATCTTAACCGCTTCCCCGCCTCCGTATAGCAGATATACTGCTACATGGCGGCTCGGGTGTGCAAAATTACGTATATATGTGATTTTGCATTTACAGGTAGAGGGCTCACACGTGCCGCGCGCGCCCTACCAGCACTGCTATTCGTGGCCACGGATGTCAATCACCAGATCTCTGGCGGTAATTACCAGCTGACGCCTGGTGATTACCGAGCATCTCCTACAGGGAGGAAAACAGGGAGTCTTCCTCCCTTTCAGCTCGGGCACACTGCTCATGATGGCTGTGCACAGCACAGCCATTCCGATCAGTGTGCTTACAGTAAAGCACACCCCCCCCAGCTCCCTAGTAAAACACTCCCTGCACATAGTTAACCCTTTGATCACCCCTCACATTAACCCCTTCCTGCCCAGTGCCATTAGTACAATGTCAGTGCTTAAATAGCACTGATCACTGTATTGGTGTCACTGGGGATGTCAATGACACCAAGTTAGTTCCCCCCCCAGTGTCAGAATGTCGCCGCAGTCACACAGTCCCACTAAAAGTTGCTGATCGCCGCCATCACTATTAGAAAAAAAATTCCCAGTATCTATGCCTCCATTTGTAAACGTTATAACTTTCACGTAAACCATTTAATTTGCACTTATTGGGATTTTTTTTTAGCAAAGGTATGTAGAAGAATACATTTTAACCTAAATTTATGATGAAATTTGATTTTTTTAAATTTTTTTACTGGACATGTTCAATAGCAAAAAGTCCAAATATTGTTTTTTTCTCAAAATTGTCGGTCTTTTTTTGTTTATAGCGCAAAAAATAAAAAATGCACAGGCGATTAAATATCACCAAAAGGAAGCTCAATTTTTGGGAAAAAAGGTTGTAAATTTCATTTGGGTGCAGCATTGCATGACCGCGCAATTGTCAGCTAAAGTAACACAGTGCTGTAACGCAAAAAATGGCCTGCTCAGGAAGGGGGGTAAATCCTCAGGAAGGCAAGTGGTTAATAACTATATATATCAAGGCTATATGTGCATCATTTCACCTCTTGTTGGGCCCTTTGTTGATAATACCTGTTTGTACATTAGATGTATGTACTATGTATAATCTTTTGTTATACAAACCGTGTATTATTTCCATATTGGTGTGCATCTACATATATACTTATGGTTAATATTATATCCTGGTTGGAGTAGTTCCTCTTCTCCCAGATACTTTGATTAAATTACTGGTTAATTTCCAAGGAAGGGAATCCCTTCTTCTCACAGAGACCCTGTCCTGGGTGGAGGCACTGCCAACTTTATTATCAAACTCACTCCCCCATTTAGCAACAGTTCTGGTTCTCTTATTTACCTACAGGTTTAATGCAATATCCTGTTTGGGAAGGTTCATTTGTCATAACCCCCCAAAAGAGGACTACACTAGCTATCCAAATGTAAAGAAAAACTGAGCTAGTGACATCTTTTAAAGCTATGTTAGTGCTCAATAGGATTGGTGATGATGATGATTAATGATGAGCTAGTCATGCTGTGCTGTGGGAATGCTGGCTCATGTCCTCATCCAAATATGGCTACATGGCCATATTTGGAAAATGTCATTGACTATTAGGTCAATGGGATCACCAGGATCCCCACCCCTTTGTTACATGTTGTATCATGTGACAGTTTACTGAGGGTTCTAAACCTAACATTACAAATGGTGAGCATTTTGACAGTCCAACAAAGGAGGTATGAGGATGTACAGTCAGGTCCATAAATACTGGGACATCAACACAATTCTAACATTTTTGGCTCTATACACCACCACAATGGATTTTAAATGAAATGAACAAGATGTGCTTTAACTGCAGACTGTCAGCTTTAAGTTGAGAGTATTTACATCCAAATCAGGTGAATGGTGTAGGATTACAACAGTTTGCATATGTGTCTCCCACTTGTTAAGGGACCAAAAGTAATGGGACAGAATAATAATCATAAATCAGACTTTCACTTTTTAATACTTGGTTGCAAATCCTTTTCAGTCAATTACAGCCTGAAGTCTGGAACACATAGACATCACCAGACGCTAAGTTTCATCCCTGGTGATGCTCTGTCAGGCCTCTACTGCAACTGTCTTCAGTTCCTGCTTGTTCTTGGGGCATTTTCCCTTCAGTTTTGTCTTCAGCAAGTGAAATGCATGCTCAATCGGATTCAGGTCAGGTGATTGACTTGGCCATTGCATAACATTCCACTTCTTTCCCTTAAAAAAACTTTTTGGTTGCTTTTGCAGTATGCTTTGGGCCATTGTCCATCTGCACTGTGAAGCGGCTTCCAATGAGTTGTGAAGCATTTGGCTGAATATGAGCAGATAATATTGCCCGAAACACTTCAGAATTCATCCTGGTGCTTTTGTCAGCAGTCACATCATCAGTAAATACAAGAGAACCAGTTCCATTGGCAGCCATACATGCCCACGCCATGACACTACCACCACCATGCTTCACTGATGAGGTGGTATGCTTAGGATCATGAGCAGTTCCTTTCCTTCTCCATACTCTTCTCTTCCCATCACTCTGGTACAAGTTGATCTTGGTCTCATCTGTCCATAGGATGTTGTTCCAGAACTGTGAAGGCTTTTTTAGATGTCATTTGGCAAACTCTAATCTGGCCTTCCTGTTTTTGAGGCTCACCAATGGTTTACATCTTGTGGTGAACCCTCTGTATTCACTATGGTGAAGTCTTCTCTTGATTGTTGACTTTGACACACATACACCTACCTCCTGGAGAGTGTTCTTGATCTGGCCAACTGTTGTGAAGGGTGTTTTCTTCACCAGGAAAATAATTCTTCGGTCATCCACCACAGTTGTTTTCCGTGGTCTTCTAGGTCTTTTGGTGTTGCTGAGCTCACCAGTGCGTTCCTTCTTTTTAAGAATGTTCCAAACAGTTGTTTTGGCCACGCCTAATGTTTTTGCTATCTCTCTGATGGGTTTGTTTTGTTTTTTCAGCCTAATGATGGCTTGCTTCACTGATAGTGACAGCTCTTTGGATCTCATCTTGAGAGTTGACAGCAACAGATTCCAAATGCAAATAGCACACTTGAAATGAACTCTGGACCTGCTCATTGTAAGTGGGATAATGAGGGAATAACACACACCTGGCCATGGAACAGCTGAGAAGCCAATTGTCCCATTACGTTTGGTCCCTTAACAAGTGGGAGGCACATATGCAAACTGTTGTAATTCCTACGCCGTTCACCTGATTTGGATGTAAATACCCTCAAATTAAAGCTGACAGTCTGCAGTTAAAGCACATCTTGTTCGTTTCATTTCAAATCCATTGTGGTGGTGTATAGAGCCAAAAATCTTAGAATTGTGTCGATGTCCCAATACTTATGGACCTAACTGTATTCGCAATCTACTGGGGAACTGTAATCGTAAAAAGCTGGAACTATAGGTATAAAATTAAAAATTGGTAAACAGGTAGGATTTTTAATGCAGAAGAGACATGCTTTGTCTTTTTTGCATTAAAGCTACCTACCTGCCTGTCCACCCCTGTACAGTGAGCCATGCAGACGCAGCTCATTGTACAAATTTGGCAGTGCTGAATTTGATGGAACTCCCACGCATGCATGGGAGTAACATCATCTTTTTCCAGCCAATGACAGGATCTGGAAGCCAGCCGCCCGAAGATGTCAGTGGCCAGACCGGAAGCTCAGGGACCTTGTATCGTAGGATCGGAAGTGAGTATAGTTCCGCTTTGAGGACCCCTTCTGTGCAAACTAGGACCATTATATAACAAAATGTATGAAACATAAAATGGGATAATTGACAAAAGCAGTGCAAACAGCAAAAATGTAACACAAATTGCCTAAAACCATAGCAACCATGTACAGTCCATTTTAGCCTTTTGAGACTACAATAAACTGAAATATGATAGGAAGCTATGTTACAGGGTACGCTTCACACATTATCATTTCTCTTTGTGCTGACTTATTGAATAAGTCAGATGAAGAAGTTCAGTTACCAATGCAAAAAAAAATGTAAGGTGAGTCTATTTGTAATATGCTATACTATATTGGTGCAACTGAATAAGGAATGTTAAGAACTGGTATAAGAATAATGTGAAGCAAATGTTAATAAGCATGTTCAGTACTGTCAAACGGCAATAAAAGATATAGTCATTCGTTTTATTGTTTAATTAATTATTGTTACCAGAGATCCAGCTAAGCCCGGGGATACAGAATGTAGCCATGTCAGAAAAATAAATATATATTTTACTGCAAGCCATCATTTGTCCTTATGACTAAGGCTCGGTTGTAAGGTTCTCTTTGGAAGTATTTTCTTGTAGGAGCTTGCAAGTGCATTTAGAGACAATAGAACTGAAACCTGACATATGTAATAAGAACCAAGGCCAGTTTATGACAGCTGAGATATATGAGCTGCTTCTCAAATAGAGGCATGTTTAGTATTCTTGTATAGCACATCAATACGAGTGCCTATTCCTTAGACCTCTCTGTCACGCTACTCTCTATTAATGCTAAAAACTCATGTGGATATTTAGAATAGGCTGTGAGGGCCCAGGAACAGAGAAAGAGAACTTAAATATAGAAGACCACTCCTTATCTTTCTATGTTTTTTAATTTCTCTTTTATTTTTTGTTTAACAGGTGTATAAAATAATGTGAATATGTTCAATTACCATGGCACCACTTAAATTAACAGATAATTCCTTAAGAAAATAACAGTTTTGGTTGAAGCTCTCCAAATAGGATTTGGACATCAGAGTCAACATTTCTGGCATGTTTTCAGTGACACTTTTTTCTTCTCTGTTTTGTATGTTCTTCAAAATTATGTTGGCAGTCTGTTCCTTGCATTAGCACTGGGTTGGAAACGGAAGAGATTCCTTAATCTAAAAAAAGTCATGGCCAATATATTGAGCCCAATTTTGTCATCATTAATAGGGATAAATGTGTGTTAGGTTGTCAGACTAGTGGTCACACCTGAAAGGTTGCTGATTTAAAAAGAATCTGTCGGGTCAAGAATCTTGAAAGGAATCTGACAGGTTCATTTAGTATCACTACTCCCCTCCAAAAGATACTCACTTTTTACCAATCTCTACACAAACCCAGCAACAATGGGGAAACCCCTGTTTAAATTTCCTAAATGTTTTAAATTGTCAGTTATATCAGGCAAAAGTGCCCGCTTTCAATGGTTCCTTTCGAGCCTGGTGACCAGATTAGGCTCTGTCTATAGTAAAGGTAGTTTCTATTCTTTCTGTTTGCAGGCTTTGTTTGCTAACTCTTACTTATAAACAGATATCATTTTCATATCTACAGAACATGAAGCAATTTCTGGATTCTAATGAAACCAAGATAAAACAGATTCTCTTCTTTATAAAATGGAAAAAAACTTCCATAAAATAATTAGGCATTCAAATTACATCATATGACTAAAATGTTATTTAAGAAATATAAAGTACTGCTCTTATGACTGGTTAGATTACATTTAAGTAAATGGAGAGATTTTCTGGTTTCTTGATTAGGACACTTGGACTTTAGAATGATGTATACTACTATTCAATTTTCACATACTTTCTATGAAAGTAACAGTTTCACCAATCATATCTATAGAGGAGCATTATTGTCTCCCTAGGGCAGGGCTACAGAACTCCTTTTCCCTATTTCTATAAAATGGGGTAAGTGAGCTGTAGTGCATGCTGAGAGCTGGGAAGAATGCTGATAACAGTCAATAGAGCAAGAAAGCACAGAAAGTTATCAACTTTCTAACAGGATCAATAGTTATTTTTGCATTTATACAATAGATATAAGGAAACACTTTCAACAGTCCAAAAAGGAGCAAATAGGAGAAGTTCATTCTTAGTGTTTACAGAAACTTTAATGTGGAATCCTAAACCGTGACAACCACAGGATGGATATACTACATTCCATACTGTTTACAACAAATGAACGTTGCTTTACCTAAGTTTTTTTTATGGAATGAATAATTTCATATAGATTATAATTTATCCTTTATTTGGATCTGAGATAGATTTGGCTTTCATAAACTCTATGACCTACTGATTCCTGGCGAGGAAACTTTACACCATTTTGAACTCTAATTTTTTAAAATACCTTTTATTATGCGTTATGCTTATTTGATAATTACACATTTCTTTGAATCCCTTACTCGGCATTCTCAATTCCCATTCACTACTCTCTTTGAACAATTATATGTAAACAAAGATGGACAAAAAGGGCAAAATTTCAAACATTTAATCTTTATTAATAACTGTTCCAAGTGAGAATGTTTTAAAATATATCTACAGGATAAAGTGGGACACAACATCCATTACATAGATACCAAAGTTGGAAACCATATGTCAGGCTCTTCATATGCCAAATATTCCCTATCACCCATTGTGGCTCTATCCATCAAAATATGTATACTGTATCCTGTAGAGATGCAGACTTTAAAAAAATACAAGCATCATCAGCACACCACAGCACCTCACAGTACACCACAATGAATCAAAGGAAAAACCTTTAATCTTGTCAGAAATGACCTGAGGCCACCAAACATTGCATTTTTTCTCTGTAACACAAATACATGTTTTCCCTGGTGCGCTGGTGAAGTTTGGCTATTTTTTAAATCTATGAATAATGGCACTATCCATCTATACAGCACTTTATAATGTAGAACCCTTAATTTGGGTGGGGGTCCCATCCAGATGGTTGCTGGGAAGCATTCCCATTTAATCTCCCTTTTTTCTGTTTTATTTAATGTCCGGATGACATAGCTGATTGGGTTGTACTTTGGAACAGGAGAGAAACTGAGGAGGAACTTCACTAATACAGAGTGCACATATACTGTAGAGCTAAAATGTGAGTACTAAGGGTACTAGACTGCGCTCCCCTTCAAAGGGGAGCATTGGGACTGCTCCCTAGTGGAGATAGGGAAGAAATATAGCTTTGTCCCTCCAAATGGGAAAGGGCATGATGATCTACTATTTGAATTGTGTAAGCTTTGACCCGTTCTACAAAGTGCATGTCTGTGAAGGAAGAGTTTCCTATATCAGTTAATTAAATTGTTACTTTATTTTGTTTAAGTAAAATCATTTACCTTCCTGAAAAGAAAATGCAATTCCGTCTGGATTTTTTTTTGTGTTTTTTTGTTGAGAATTCTCTTGATGGAATGACTTGTGTATGGAGGAGAATGGGCAGACACTGGTGAGGAGTTTTGTGTTCTGTAGTGGGGATAGTGGCAGGGACGTATTTACCTCAAGACAGACAAGGCGTTTGCCTAGGGCGACATTTTCAGGGGCGGCACCCCCTCTGGCAGAAGTGGCACAGAACGTGGCAGTGCACACAGGAGCTGTTATCTGCAGGGCACACACAGCCAGGTCAGAGCCAATAGAGAGGAGGAGCTGAGTGGCCGGACGAGGAAGGAGCCTCCACTGGTCAGAGTGATATATGTGCTGGGACTGGGAGCAGCCAGTGCTCAGCTCTGCTCATTGTCTGTGTGCAGGGGCATTGCTATGGGGGGGTAGACCTAAGCAGGGTCTATTGGCAGGGGCACTGGGGCCGACACCGCAGCAGCAACACGCAGCTCTGTCCCTGTCTGGCTCCCAGCAGAGCGCACCAACGCCGCCTCCCTCTCCTCTGCTGTCTATATGTACACAGGAGGAGGAGAGACACCGCTATGCATGTATGTGCTGATTTGAGGTCTGTACCAAGTTTCTTATATTGTTCCTGGGCAGACGAGGGGGACAGAGTGACCAAGAAGTAGGAGAAGTTATAAAAAAATTAGTGATTGGGGGGTTACTAGGATATGTGCTGGGGGGCACCTTGGGAGGGGAGAGGATCTATGCTAGAAATTGGTTTTGGATTTGAAATCCGACCCCACACAAGAGCAAAAGCCCTCTCCCCTCCCAAAGCACCCCCTGGCACATATCTGACCCCCCACCTCCCTACTAGCACAAATTAAAGGGGGGTCTATACTGAGAGGGGGTCTATAATGATGGAGAAGGGTCTGTACTTAGTGGGAGGAGGGTCTATACTGAGGGAGGGGGGATCTATACTTGGTGGAGAACAGGGGGTGTATTTACCATGAGGTGGCATTTTTCAGGGGGGCGGTACCACTGGGGCAGGGAAGTGGGGGGGGGGGGCAAAAAAACCTAAATACACCACTGGATAGTGGCTCTGCTACTCAATGCCATCCTGTGCTCCCAAGGGGGTGTGAGTGTGGGTGAAGATTTTCACATCTGCTTGTTCTATCCTGGGTGATTTAGGACTTTGGGTGTATTGAACCTGAGGCCACAGCAAGCTTTACTCTAAGCCACTTACAGGTTTTAGGGTTGGAGTTTTCCAGTGACCTATGTAGAAATGGCAGTCCAGTGTTAAGGTGACAAGTCTCAAACTGTCCTGATCAGCAGAGGACAGGTGATCTGTATCCCAAGGGGTTAACTGTTGTGCAGAAAACAACCCCATGTTGCAAGCACCCACTGGGTCTTATTCACTGTACGGAGTGTGCTGAACTACATGATTTTCTGTAATGATGTAGGGGTCAGAGAATGGAACTGCAGCACACAGCAGGGAACACAGACATGGCATAAGCTGAAGTGCCACATTGCTTGAATGGTTCCAAGAAAGGTAAGGTACAGTCATGGCAAAATATTTTGGAGGTCCAGAATTTCTCTCAGATAATGCACCACTTTGCCCAGAAAATTGTTGCAATTACAAATGTTTAGGTATTCTCATATTTATTTCTTTTGTTTGGATTGGTATGACACAAAAAAAGTGGGGAAACAAAGAGCCAAATCTGACACATTCCACACAAACCCCCCAAAATGGACTGGACAAAATTATTGGCACTCTCAATTTAATATTAAGTAGCACACTCCCTGGAAAAAAATAACTGAAATCAATTGCTTCTTGTAACCATCAATGAGTTTCTTACACCTCTCTACTGGAATTTTGGACCACTCTTCTTTCGCCAACCGCTCCAGGTCTCTCGGGTTGGAAGGGTTCTTTTTCCCAACTGCTGTTTTGAGATCTCTACACAGATGCTCTATGGGACTGAGATCTGGACTCATTGCTGGCTAATTCAGTACTTTCCAGTACTTTGTATGAAACCATTTTTTGGTGTTTTTTGATGTGTCCTTTGGGTCATTGTTCTGCTGAGGGACCCATGACCTCTGAGGGAGACCCAACTTTCTGACACTGGGCCCTACATTGCACCTCAGAATTCTTTTACAGTCTTCTGATTTCATAATGCCATGCACACGGTCAAGACATCCAGTGCCTGAAGCAGCAAAACAACCCCAAAACATCAGTGAACCTCTACTATGTTTGACTGTAGGGACTGTATTCTTTTCTTTAAAGGCCTCTCGTTTTCTGAACACAGTAGAATAATGGGCTTTACCAAAAACCTGTAATTTTGTTTCATCTGTCCACAGCACATTCTCCTCAGGTAAGTTTTCGCAAACTCCAGTCTAGTTTTATATTTCTGTGTCAGCAGTGGGGGTCCTCCTGGGTCTCCTACAATAATGTCTCTTTTCATTAGGATGGCAACATATAGTGCGAGCTCACCCAGTTGTGCCCTGTGCCTGAAGGTCAGCTTGAATTTGTCTGGAAGTTGATCGAGGTTCTTTATCCACCATTCAAACAATCCTTCATTGCAATCTTTGATCAAGTTTTTCTCTTTCGTCAACGTCCAGGGAGATTAACTAAAGTGCCATGGACTGTAAACTTCTTTATAATGTTGTGCACAGTGGACACAGTCATATTAACATCTTAAATGATACAGGTGAGTTTAATTACAAAAACAGGAGCATCACAAACTGGGAATGCAATTATTTCTTACAATTTTGAGAAAGTGCCAATAATTTTATCCAGACCAATTTGGGGTTTTGCGTGGGATGTGTCAGATTTGGCTTTTTGTTTCTACACGTTTTTGTGTCATATTAATACAAACAAAAGGTATAAACATGAGAATGCCTAAACATTGGAACAATTTTCTGGCCAAAGTGGTGCACTATCTAACAGAAATACCGGGGTGCCAATATTTTTTGCCATGACTGTAAATATGACACCTCTTCTATAGCAGGGGTCTTATATTAAGACTCGGTGACTGTCATTGTATAATTAAGGCATGCATAGTTTTTCTAAACTTATATGTTTTATTTTAAATAAGATGTATTTACTTGATATTGTAGTTTGCACACAAATATTTCACAGCAGCATTTTGCATTACATAGGCATCAGACAGCTTGTCAGTTGTACTTAAGTGGTCTAATTGCCTTGAGATTTTGGTTTCTATTTCTTATGGAATGCGATGTCAAAGCACCACATTCCTGACATGCAAATACTGTTCTCCATGTGAGGAATTATTTTCCATTTACCATCATTACATTACTTCCATGGGATAATGTAGCAAAATATCTTTCCTTTCAAACTGATTTTGATCACTGGATAGATAGTATGCTGGCTATAAAAAAATATGTGCTGAGAGATATAAAGGAGCTGCATTGATGATGTCCCCCCCACCTTCCTGAAAATGCTAGTACAGTAGTCTGATTGTTTTTGAAATTTGTAAATTTAAACCCTAACTGAATGACATTTAGTTTTCTAAAGCACTAATGCTATTTTATATAAATGTGACACTTTTTAGTATTTTTTGTCAACCTTGTTGCATCTCATTGCTGCATCTGCAGTTTTCTGCACCCACTTTGGCCATAGGGGAGGATAATAGCACAAGCGATAATTGAAGCAACGGTTTAATAATGGAGCAATCAACAGAGATTAAATTATAGTACAGCGTAGTATGATCCTCTAAAGAAACAGTTCTGAATCTGACAATATTGAGGAAAAAGGATATTCCTCACCATCACAACGCTTTAAACCAACAACCAACAACTGTGCAAAATGCTAAATTATTAATATACCATTTAGTGCAAATTTAAATAAAAGAGTCTATTAATTAATACCATTCTTCCAGCTATCCTTTATCTTGTGCAATATGTCATAAGGAGGCAATATCACATCAGTACGACGTCATGGTGAAACGTATGTCGAGGCTGGGTTACAGGAAGGAACGTTGATCTGTTGGAGACACCCCACTGTGGTGAGAGATCCGAGTAATCAGAGGCACCAACAGGGCTTGAGCTTGTTATAGTGAAGCCAGCGTTGTATGATAACCCAGGTACAGGGCGGAATGCACAGCCAAATGTGAGCATAATAGATTATGGATCTTAAGTTGTATATGTCAGTCGTCTAAATAATAAAAAAGGTTTTTTACACTATTGGAACCCTTTATCTCCCCTGTTATATGAAATCACTGATTGTGGTGAGAGGGAGGAGTGGTAGTGCCTTGGAAGATTAACCCTTTGGGGGAAAGTGCTGATTGACCTCTCTAGCAGGGGGTCAATTCTGTCTGGTGAGTTTCGCATGTGGTGGTGGCTCACTGCTGAAGCATTTTGGAAGGACACGTTTAGATTAACAGTATTTGGTATTGTAAAGTCTGCACGGAGCACTTTCTGAACTATATTTCCGAAATAAAAGATATCAGATAAAGGACGCTTTTATTTAAAGTTGCACTACATGGGATATTATATATTAATAATTTAATTATATATTAATATAATAATAATTTAATTATTTAGAATTTTGCACAATTATTGGTTGTTGGTATTAAAGCGCTGTGATTAAGGACAACATTTTAAGTAAGCACACAGTAGTGTTACACACAGCAGCTAACTTTTTTTAGGTATTTAATTAATAATTAATAATTGTAGTCACTGAGCACAGGTGTTTAATAGGTATTCAATATTCCTCACACATACTACAAACTACAAACAAACAATTGCTAGTATACATGCAATTATTGCATTACACAGGCAACAAAAGGGTAATCGTGACAATATACAGGCAACAAATAGATTATGACAACAGAAAGCAAAAAAAACAGGTAATATTGACAATATGCAGCAATGACAATAATGGTGACAATAGTTACAATAACAGAGATAATAACAGCGAGAAAACTAAGTCTGCTTTCCCCACTACCTTTTATTTACTTTTACACAATCCCCATAGGTCACTGCACATGGGGATCTTTTATAGCCAGATCTTGTGCATGTACAACATTTCAAGTACTGCAGGGATGCAGGGACGCAAACTGCCAGGGGCACCTCTGAGCACACAGATTAAGATGTTGAGGGCCTGGATACCATGATGAATCAAATCCAAGATGAATGTAATATTTTACCTGAGTCAAAAATTAATTGGTCTAAAAACTGTAATGTCACATTATGATGACATTATTGAAAAAAATATAAAATATATATATATATATATATATATATATGATATTGCCAAAAGTATTGGGATAACCATCCAAATCATTGGATTAAAGTGTTCCAATCACCTCCATGGCCACAGGTGTATAAAATCAAGCAACTATGCACATGCAGACTGCTTCTACAGACATTTATGAAAGAATGGGTCACTCTCAGGAGCTCAGTAAATTCAAGCGTAGCACCGTGATAGGTTGCCACCTGTTCAATAAGTCCATCAGTGAAATTTCCTTGCTACTAAATATTCCACAGTCAACTGTTAGTGGTATTATAACAGAGTTGATGCAACTGGGAACAACAGCATCAGCAGGCCACAAAAATGACAGAGTGGGGTCAGCGCATGCTGAAGCTTACAGTGCGCAGAAGTCGCCAATTGTCTGCAGAGTCAATGGCTAAAGACCTCCAAACTTCATGTGGCCTTCAGATTAGCACAACAAAAGTGCGTAGAGAGCTTCATGGAATGGGTTTCCATAGCCAAGCTGCTGCATCCAAGTTTTACATCACCAAGTGCAATGCAAAGTGTTGGATGCAGTGGTGTAAAGCATGCTGCCACTGGACTCTAGAGCAGTAGAGACGTGTTCTCTGGAATGCCAAATCATGCTTCTCTGTCTGGCAATCCAATGGACGTGTCTGGATTTGACAGTTGCCAGGAGAACGGTACTTGCCTGACTGCATTGTGCCAAGTGTTAAGTTTGACGTAGGGGGATTATGGTGTGGGGTTGTTTTTCAGGGGTTGGGCTTGGCCCCTTAGTTCCAGTGAAGGGAACTCTTAAGGGGTCAGCTTACCAAGAAATTTTATGTTCACAACTTTGTGGGAACAGTTTGGGGATGGCTCCTTCCAGTTCCAACATGACTACCCACCAGTGCACAAAGCAAGGTCCATAAAGACATGGATGAGCGAGTTAGGGGTAGAGGAACTTGACTGGTCTGCACCTTAACCCAACAGAACACCTTTGGGATGAATTAGAGTGGAGACTGCGAGCCAGGCCTTCTCGTCCGACATCAGTGCCTGACCTCACAAATGTGCTTCTGCAAGAATGGTCAAACATTTCCATAGACACACTCCTAAACCTTGTGAACAGTCTTCCCAGAAGAGTTGAAGCTGTTATAGCTGCAAAGGGTGGGCCAACTCAATATTGAACCCTACGGACTAAGACTGGGATGCCATTAAAGTACTTGCATGTGTAAAGGCAGGCGTCCCAATACTTTTGGCAATATAGTGTTATAGTGTGTATATATTGATTAGAAATAAAAAAAATAATAATAGATGAACTTAAAAGTAGATGAATTGCATGATGTTCCAAAATTGTATAATGCATAGAATGTATGATTTCCATACCTCAAAGGAGACCCAGGGCACTCAGAAGAAAACTTGGAGCTCGGGCCCTGGGTGCCAAGGTGTAGCAACAACACTGCAGACATCCCATCCTTGCCAGGGTAGTGTAAAGGGCTGCTTGCTGTTATATCTGGAGTCTGAGCACACAAAATGCAAATGACTAGGAGGAAGAGCTTAGGGTACCCTGTCTGGAGATCAAATTTAAATAATATTGCCGTCCTCTGGAATATTTAGCAAACAAGAAGGGTCAAATAACATTTGAAAGCCCTTGTGTACTAATTTTGCTTGTGAAATATTTTGTGCAATTAAACCAGCAAATCAGAGTAGTCAGATGCATTTTGACTAGATTTGCCCTTATTGACAAGCTTTTCCAAGTTTTTAAAAGTTTGTTCATTCCTACGACTAGATTATTATAGTAACCAGTGGGCGAATTGCTGTGAATCATGATGCAACCTGGATTGCTAAAAATCATCAATCTCTGAAACACTTCTTTTTCCTTTTCTATATACCTGAAATATTTAAAGATAATAGCAAAATGCAAATTAAATTTCCTAAAGTAAACTTTTTTTGTTTTAGATGCATTCAGCTTTTATTTGAGATCAGATTGAGATGATTCCCATCTGAGTACACTGCCATTGTGGCCCTCCTTTTGATCTGCATTTTGCATCCTTTTAAGCCACATTAAAATGTATGTACTGTTTATGTAGCACTACCTCTGTAGGGGCCACTGGTAATACTGTAGCTGATTCTTCCCAGTATAGAGTAGTGATATCCTTGATGTTCGAGTCGAACATCGGCATCACAATGCACTGCACTCTCACTTTCGCCTAATATGGCTTTTAGGGGGAAACTCATGCACTTTAAAAAAATATATTTTACTGTGGGGTCCCTACTAACCTTCCTACCAGACCTAAAGGATCTGGTAAGGATTGGGGGGACCCTATGCTGTTTTTTCTTTTTTAAATTTCATTTTAAAAAATAAATGTCAGTCCTGCTGCAGCAGGTTATATACATTGTACGCAGGTTATATACATTGATATGCAACTTTGCAGGTAGTTTAGGGGACCCCCCAGGCATGATATTTAAAGGAATTTTTCTTTTTTTTTACTTTTAACTTTAACGTCCCTGGCAGTATTACCGAGTGTAGCTCGGGATAAACTATAAAAACGGTACTCTGTGTATTTTTTTTTTCACTGATTCATGACCATCAGGGCAGTTCCCGAGTCCCCATACACTATTTATGGCCAATAACTTGCATATACAGTAAGCCTTCAAAATGGGCACTTTTGAGTTTACAAGTTCGAGTACCATAGACTTGCATTAAGTTCGAAGTTGAACATTCATTAGGTCCGAATGTTCGTCCCCTCAAGCACCACTTCAGCTCCAATAACTCAGTCTAGGGGATGTCTTTTTCAAATGTATTTCATGAGGAACTTTAAACAGACAAGGGGTCAGGGTGTGGTATACTCCACATTACTGCTCAGTAGTAGGAGGACACTCTTCTCTCCCACTTCAGAATTCTGCTGAGGATGGGGGAACAGCCAGTATTCTGAGACCATATGAGAGCTGTCTCAGTCAATAGCTACCTCTGGCACTTACATCCCAAATACACACAGACACCAGTGATCATAATTCAGGTTCAGTACTCACAAGTCCCCAGGACAGCTGCACCCCTTCTGCTGCTTCCTCTGGGCTGCTTCCTCTGGGCACGGTCTAGTCAGGGAGACAATCTTTCTCCAGATCTCTTCTAATGAAGTCCCACAGCCAGCTCCTCAGAAAATCATTCAATGCTCTCAGGTCTGCCTCAGCTGAGTCCTTGAAGAATAGGTACACAGTCCACAAGCTGCCTCAGGGGGCAACAGCCCCAGAGGCTTCAGAACCTTCCCTGCCAAGGAAAGAACAATCTCGAAAGGGCTTTGGATCATTTATCACCCTCCCCCCTTCCCCCAGATACCTTCTGGTCACTTTTCTCCAGGGATTGGCTAGGGCATGATAAATATTCAGGCTGGTCATTTGCCCATATTGTGGAAACTTCTTCCAGAAGCAATAGGAGGCAGTCAAACTCTGAGCCGGTGAAACCCTGAACAGACCAGAACAAACAATCACTACTCCCTTGACTACAGAAAGAGACAAAAACTTGCCTAGCATCCCACACTAGGTGGGTGCTGCATATAGTCCAAACTTTTTTTTAGTTTTGGGTAGAGTAGGGTGGGGTTCATTTTGCCAGTTTAGTTTGTGGTGTCTGTGTACCATTTGGGAAATCTCCCTTCACTTCTTGATCTAGAGACCCAACAGAAAATTACAGGAACTCTCTCAAAGTGAAGGAGATTCCCCTCTTAAAGAGTTGTCCCTGAAACAAATGTCCACATTAGAAAATTTCCCTTACCTCTTGTTAAGGGGACGACTCTAAAACTTTGATTTTCCTTTCACTTTCTTTCTACTGTGACAATATTCACCATTTAAAATAGAAGGGTTAATATTACTCACAGACAGCAATAGAAACTCGGCAGAGGGTCAAATTTTTAACCACACTATCCCAAAAAATATTTTGTCTAGTGATACATTTTACAGTAAGTTGTATAATGCTTCTTTTTCATTTCCATTGACTTGCACAGAGAGTAAAGAGGTTCTGACATGAACAAAATCCTTTGTACTCAAGTCTACTGCATATACTGAAATAGGAGAATATGTGACCTGACAGATCTAATTCCAATGGATCAAAATTTACCTAAAAGCACAAGTATGAATCTTGGCAAACTGGAGAGTGCTGCTTTAGCTCTGTGGAATGTTTAATGCTGTATAAGAAACAAATCCTTTGGCATTATTTCAGCTCAGTGGTCATTCAGATTTAAAAATTACAGGCTTTATATGCATCCATTTGCAAGCTTTATTCAGAAGGACAGGCAATAAGCAATGATAATGTACAAATTTGTACCAAGTGCAACAGATTTAATTTTACTGAAGACAGATAACATATAAAATATGGCCACTGACTATTTGTGTAAACAGAAGAAACATCTAAACATTTAATTGTTATATCTAAGAATTTTAATTCAAAAGTTCATCAACTGTTTCTACTGCCAGTATAAAATAAGAATAACTGTAGTTCAACCATCTTCTCCTGTTTAGTTGGCACATAAATCATAAACAAACAGCTCCCTGTCACTGCTACAAGCAATGATTTCACATGGAAGTCATGAAACCAAAGACAGGCCATACAATACATATATATATTTTTTTCATTCAACCAGCGGTTTGAATGAAAAAAACAATGACCCACTTCTACCATCCACACATTCAGTCTAGATAAGGGATTCACTCCTGCTGAGTTGTTGTATTCTGAAAGCAGAGAGCCTTCTGTGCTGTCAGAATACACTGATCTGGGCTGTCGGCTATACCAAGGGCACAAACTGTTCATGAAAAACAGACTGGTTAAACATAAGCTTTAGATAGAGGTAAAGTATGGAAGACCTAAAATTTCTCTCTTTAACAAATATGGTGCCTTTTGTTTTGTCTGCGGGCTCTTGCCTGAGTTTGAAGTTCTGGAATGGAGCCCAGGCCCTGAGGATGCTGGCCCTCTGGGGCTGAAATGTGCTGTTTTACCTGAGAAGATCGAACCCACACTGTTTCTGTTGTGTCAGGAACTGGATCACCTGCTGGTGGCACTGTGATTGATAGATCTGAAGGATGTAGTCCCCTAGTGGGTGTCTCCCAGTAACCAGCAAATCTCAGCAGTTTGTCCCATCTGATGCTGGCTTTTGTTTTTCTGTACCTTTTTCCCTGATTCCATATGCCTTGTACTTGTTATTAATAAATCTTAACATAATTACACTTAGTTTGGATGCAGTCTCCTTTGTACAGCTATACAGATCTGGTCACTCCTGCTTCTGTTGGATATCAGTACTTGGTATCCTAACATGATTAGACAATGGAGTATACATGGGAATTGGTTTGATGCTCCAGTCAACTAACTGGTAAAAAAAAACCAAAGGAACCTATGTTGTATTGAATGATATTTTTGCCTACTATGGGAAGTTTTAGTTTCATCCAATCACCGTTAGTCTGATAAACATGTTGTAACCTTTTAGGTATTTCACCCCAGTTCCAAGTTCTCTAATAAAGCTTTAAAAAGACATAAATGGATTGGAGGGAATGTTAGTACAATGCCTGGGAATAAAATGATGACAGTTTGGGGGCCCATTTGCACCCAACTGAATGAAGGCAATGTTAGAAGGACTGTTCTGCAGGTCCTATTCTTCAACTTTAGCTGAAGATCAGCCATCAGTTACCACACAGTTGCCATGTATGTAAGTATGCCAGAAGAAGAAAAATCATCTAACTTTTTAACTACAGGGCTACAACTGCACACCATTGAGATGTGTCAATGCACTACCCCTTACAATTACCAGGTTTTTCACAAAAACTGAGAAACTCCATTTCACATTATTCGGCACAAATTATGACATTTAAGCAAATTGCTGATTACATGCTGTGCATAACATGAGTTTCCTTTCAGTCATCAAAATAACTCCAATATGTGTCCCTATAAAAAAATAATTATAAACAGCATTGTGATGGTTATCTGAGATGTTGTTAAAATTGCTGTAAATGAGAACATTTCTACTGGTGATGGGCCAAACACCCTTGTTTGGTTCACGGTACAACATTTGAACCTGCTGAACGTTTGACAGCGAATTTCGAACTCAATGCAAAACTATGGTACTCAAACTTGTAAATTCAAAATTGCCCGTTTTGAAGGCTTATATGCAAGTTATTGGCCATAAAAGGGGTACTGTTTTTAAAGGGGCAGTCATTTTTCATTTCTTAAAGAAAAAAAAAAGGAAAAACCCTTGAAATATCATGCCCGACGGTTCCCCTAAACTACCTGCACATCTGTACAATGTATAGAACCTGCTGCAGCAGGACTGACATTTTTTTTTAATTAAAAAATCAGCATGGGGTTCCCCCCTACCTAATCCATACTAGATCCTTTAGGTCTGGTAGGAAGGTTAGGAGGGACCCCACAGTATTTTTTTTTTATTTAAAGTGCGTGGTGTTCCTCCTAAAAGTCATACTAGTCCCTTTAGGCCTGGTAGAACTTTAAAAAGGAACCCCAAAACCCAGAAATGAGGAAAAAAGGTGCATAGGGTTCTCCCTAAAAGCCCTGCCAGGCACTTTAGGCCTAGTAGGACTTTTAAGAGAAACCCCACCAATAACAAATGGGGGAAGAAAAGCGTGGGAAGAAAATTTCTACCAGATCCTTGATCTGAGCACAGGCCTGGCATGCCGGAAAAGAGGGGGGACAAACGAGCGCCCACCCCCCTGCGGTTTACCAGGCCACGTGCCCTCGGCATGGCGACGGTGTTCCCATGCCAATGGGAACAAGGGCCTCCTCCCTGCAACCCTTGCCCAGTAGTTGTGGGGGTCTGTGGGCAGGGGGGCTCATTATCATCAGGGTACCTATTTAAATAAGGGAGCACCCTGATGCTGCCCCCCTTTGTGAATGAGTAAAGGGTACTTGACCTCTACCCATTCACTAAAGAGTTAACTTGAGAAAAAATAAACACCAAACTTTTAAAAAATCCTTAATTAACCGTCTCCTGCCCACCATATAAGGTAATGACAGGCGCAAGGCGGGTCTCTAGTTTCACAAGGGGGGAAGCATCAGGGTTCCCCCTTATTTAAAGGGGTACCCTGATCCAATGAGCCCCACTGCCTGCAGACCCCATAACCACTGGACAAGGCATATGGCCTAGTAAGCCGCAGGGAGGGGAATTATTATTATTTATTTATGCATTTGTTTTTGAGGGAGAGTATTCTCCCCTCTGTTATATATAGTGTGGGGTGGGGACTGTGCACTGTGAGAGCGCAGTGCATTGTGGGACGTTTGGCGGGCAAACAGTAGGTGGTGCCTTCAAACCGTAATCCTTCAGAGTAATTCTTGATAAATGCTGGATTGGACCCTGCTCTAAAAATTTAAATTATATGCACCTGTCACACAGTGTGTTGAAAAATGAGCCTTGGGTGTTGGCACCTCTGCACTGTAAACCATTATAGCTACTCTTGATGAACGCAGGAATTGGCACTGCTCTAAAAAACTGAAATGCACCTGTCACACAGGTGTGGAAAAATTGGGCCTTGGGTGTTGGTGGTTCCTGAACACTGTAACCTCTCACAGTTACTCTTGGTGAGTGCAGGAATGGGCCCTGATATTAAAAATTGTTAAAAATTTTAAAAATATTGAAAAAAAATAGAAATTACATGCACCTGTCTAACAGTTGAAAAAAATTTGGGCTTTGGGTGTTGGTGGTGCCTGAACACTGTAACCCCTCACAGTTACTCTTGCTGGGCACAGGAATGGGCCCTGCTGTTAAAAATTCTTAAAAATTAGAAACAAAAAAATTGAAAAAATTGAACTTACATGTCAAACAGGTGCAGAAAAATTGGTCCTTGGGTGGTGGTGGTGCCCTAAACCGAAAACATTGCTGGAAGCTAGCATAATCAGGATTCAGGAATAGGATAGATGGCATAGCCAGTCTTCAAGGGATCCCAGATCCTTAACAAATTTAATCAGTTAAATCAGCATCAGGGGCTTGATAGCTGCTGTTGGTCCAGGACTGACTCATTTTGATAAATGTCAGCCAGTCAATGGAGCCTGTGGACAAATGCACGCTTTTACCTGTCACAAAACCTCCAGCAGCACTTAATGTCCATTCAGAAAGCACGCTGGATGCAGGACAGGCCAGTAGCTCGACTGCATATTGAGCATGTTCTGGCCAGTGATCCATCCTTAAAACCCAGTAACCCTGTGGATCCTCAGTTGGAAAGGTCTCCATGTCTGCTCTTGCCCCTAGATAATCCTGCATCGTGCACCATATGATGCAGACGCTGCTGATAGGTGCTTAAATCTAAGAGCCCTGGGCGCTGAGGACTAAATAATTGTTTAAAGGCATCGGTCAGCCGGCCGCCTTCTCCACCGCTCTTCATTTGACCAAACGAAGCCTCAGAAACACATTGTCCAGTTAATGGTAACCTCCCAGTGTCTGGAAAAGTGTTACACAAATTTTTCTTCAAGGTGTCCTTCAGATGTTTCATCTTCTGTGAAGGCAGGATGAGCTCTGCAACTTAACCCTTGTAATGTGGATCAAGATAGGTTGCCAACCAGTAATGATTCCTCTCCTTTATACCACAAATCCTTGGGTCCTTTCATAGGCTTTGCAGAATCAGGGGGTCCATGCTGCATAAGTTTGAGGAGGCATGAGATTCTGAGTCCTCTGGATCACTGAGGATGACACTGTCAGGAACTATCTCCTCCCAGCCACGTACTACTCCTGGCTGGGTTTCTGAGGACTGAAGACCATCCCTTGAAGACTGCTGTATGTTATCCTCTACTTCCATGCTACCACAATCCTCTTTCTCCTTCTCTTCCTCCTGTCTGTTCTGCAGCCCCGCAGGTATCTGCATAAAGGGGGCCTTGAGAGGAAAGGAAGTCTTCCTCTTCCTCCTGCTGTTCTGCCTCAAGTGCCCTGTCCAAGATTTCACGCAGCATGTGCTCCAGCAGGAAGACTAGAGGGACAGTGTCACTGATACATGCACAGTCATGGCTCACCATCCTTGTGGCATCCTCAAATGGTGACAGGACAGTGTATGCATCCTTTATCAGCAGCCACTGGTGTGGTGAAAAGAAGCCAAGCTCCCCTGAGCCTATCCCTGTGCCATACTCACACAAGTACTCATTGATAGCCCTCTGCTGCATGTGCAGCCACTGCAGCATTGCCAATGTTGAGTTCTACCTGGTGGGCATGTCACAAATGAGGTGGTTTCTGGGGAGGTTGAATTCCCATTGACAAGTCTGTGGCCATGTATGACTGCTGGCAATGGCCACAGACTTGCACCTCATGGCTACTTTTAGCCTGACTGCTTGCGTAGCCCCCTGAACACTTATGGAGCACTGCTGGTTCAGATGACAATTCACCAGAAGAGGCCATAGAGGAAGAAAAGGAGGAAGGGGTAGAGCAGACAGATGTGGCAGAATCACCACCAGCTTTTTTGAGGTGTGGTGGCGAAGCAAGCTCCAGAACTGAACCCTGTCCTGCATCCTTCCCCACTTCCAGCAGAGTTACCCAGTGTGCCGTGAAGGAAATGTAACGTCCCTGACCATGCCTGCTGGACCACATGTAAGCAGTAATGTGAACCTTGCTGCTTACTGCCCTGTCCAATGAGGTCAAAACATTGCCTTCCACATGAGTACAGAGCTTGAATGGCTTTATGTGAAAAGAAATTTCTTTTTGGAACCTGCCACAGAGGTACAGCACATTCCGCAAATTCATGGAAGGGGGCAGAGCCCACCAGATGGAAAGGCAGCAGTTTAAAAATAAGCGCATATTCTGCTTACCCAATGGGGAGTCGTTTATTCCATGCTTTCATGCCAATTATGATACACAGGGAGTTATCTATCGTATGTCTTGCTCTTGTGGGGCTTTTTATGTTGGTAAAACTATTCACCAATTTAGACAATGAATTAAAGATCACATATATTACTCCAGCAACTGCAAAATCTTGACTCCAGTTAGAAGGCATTTGGGATTATACCATAGATTTGACACCTCACACATAAGGTTTATGGTTTTGGATGTTGTCCCAAAGGACCCACGTGGTGGGAATTTGGACAAAAGAATCCTTCGAAAAGAAACATTGTGGATTGAACGTCTCAATGCTACCCAACCTCCAGGAATTTATTAAATCCTGTCCTATAGGCGATTTTTGTGAAGTGCTTACCGGATGAAATAATGAAGCAATTGTGTAGACATTATCGGGCCTATATACATATTCCCTTACATACACAAACTCTTTAGGCTAATATGGAGGTTTAGATCTCTTGGCACCCTTATTAGTATTTTGAAGAAAAATGCTTATGCAATGTACATTTTTTTGGGATATTACTTGTGGAACGTCTGGATGAAATAGTATTTTGTAATACAGTACTGTTTAATGTATTTGTTGTTGATGAGGGGATGCATCAGAGTGCCATGTGGGTGGGAAGTTCAGATGTGTGGCTGGAAAGGCCGCAGCGCATTGCCGGCGGGTGTACATGCATGCCATGGGTGTGTTTGTCTCCCCCTGCCATGTGCTGCGGCCTAAGTATGGAGTATTGAGGTGGTTATCTTCCCCACCTCCAACTGTGTGTGCGCTGGTGGGGGTGTGCTGCCTCCCCTTTGGGTGGTTGGTCCATCCGCGCATGTGCCGCCCCCCTTTGTGTCGGTCATCGACCTTTGGCGAGGCTGTGTTCCATCCGCGCATGTGCCGGCCCCACACGCATGCGCAGCTCTTCAGGCCTGATCAGATGGCATAACACACCGCACCGCAAGGCATGTGCACCCTGGTTGGGGCTATTTAGGGCAGACAGTGTGGCGGCACTTGTGGTGCCACTAAAGTGGCCATTTTGTCTTTCAGAGGCATTGGTCTTTAGACATTAGGTAATATGGGGCCTAATAAGTCTTTGGTGATATTTTGGTGGCATTGATATACCCGCCATGCAATGTGGATGGGACATTGATTTTGGGCATCGTGTTTTGTTGAGAAGCAAATTACTATACAAGCATCGCTCATTTTTATTGCATCCAGTGGAGTTTGGATAGATCGTGATGGCTGATACATTAAGGCCCTCATATCAATAGTGGTGGCAACATACCTATATACATCAAAGTATTTTATTTATTACTATTATTATTATTATTATTATTTTGCATCAATATTGGCATATGGGGTTGTAATAAGTGCCATTTGGATCCTTCCCTCTCTTCTTTCTTTCTTCTAGCGAACCATCAATTCCAGCAATTCCATATCCATAGTATATTGAGGACCAACTATTACCACCCAAGTAAATTGGCTTAGTTTCACCATTGAAGCACGTAGAGTAAGTGCATGATTGTATGCCAACATTATTTCCGGTTATAATCCAACAGAATGCAATTAGTATATATAGTAAGTGCACTGTTGCATATTGCTGTTAAGCCCTTTGTATTCTGGCTAAAATGTATCTATGGCCAGAATCAATAGAATTTAAAGATGTCTTGTTTTTATTAGATTGCAACGTTACTATATGGTGCCATCCCTGGCCCCCTGATGTGCCTCCATTATCCCGGTGTACCCCATTCCCCTCTGATGATTAACTACAATTGTGATTTCATTGTAATTATAAGTGGAAATCTGTTCATACACTGATGATGCAGTATATATACATGCATATATCTTTTGACTGTATAGCTGTGTAAAATATAAACAACAAAAAACTGTATTCAATTTTAGATGCACGCTCTCATAGCTCCCGAGGAAACAACATATAGTCGTGACACATGTAGAGCCAATTCCAGCTGAAATTGTACTAGCTCTCAATTGTGACATCACATCTGTGTTCAATCAATTGTAGAAGGCCATCTCGGTCATTGGTAGTCTATCTCGGTACCCTTTAGTCTATACAGTAATTGAGGAGCGGTGTGATTTCAACTGATCTGTGTATTCAGGTGCAATTTTTTCTATTTTCAGTCTGTGGTACATACCGTATGTAGTATCACTTTTAGGCAACACTGTCTTTGTCCTTGTGTAACATATGATTTGTATAATAAATAGAAAAAAGGTTTTATTACATTTTTGTTTGATGTATATGTGCCTACAAAGTCAATTTTTTCATAATAATTTCTATATTTACTCTTAAAATGAATGGTTCAAAGCCTTCTAAAGTCAAGTACATAGCACTCCTTCATCCTGATATTATATGTGTAAAACACTAATTTTCCCAACTATTTTATAAGCACACTTCACCTCTACCCTTAGAGGTGTATAATTATAAATACAAATATGCTCAGTGATCAACAATAAAGTACTTTTCCTTATATAATCCCAAAAATCCAAGATCTGTAAATAAAGTCCAATTTTAAATTAAAGTCCAATAAAGAAAATACGTGTAGTCCAAAAGTTACTTCCAGTGTAAAAAACGAAAAAAACATACAAACGAACGAAAACTCTCCACTGCTTGTAAACCTTTGATTACCTCAAAAAAAAGAAAATTCACATAGTGCATTATCCTTTATAAAAATCTCATTAGCCTGTAAGATTAATTCAATCTTATTCACCCAAGTGAAAACAAGTGTATATATCAAAAACGCATACACATGTGATATACTGTGCAAAACCATGCATGTGAAACACTCTGCGGTGCTACAAACTCATAACACAGTGCACACTTCTATTGGGGTAAGGAATATATACCCTTACCAATGTTCAAAGCAATATATGTTTTATGATCTTAATCCACAGAAAATTTCTCTGGTGGTATAAATCTTTGTATGAATATCCTCTGGATTAGCTTTATATGGATCCTTCCCCCTAGTAGCTTGGGAGTGCTTCCACCATATACGTCAGCCCGATATCCATATACAAGGAAGAAATCATAGCGTAATACTGCCACATACTTAAATCAAAAGCTTTTAATAATCCTGCTTACATTAAAACATCTTTAATCGCACATAGCATAAAAAGACCTGTCTGCCATCCGGAATCCAGGAGAGTCCCAATCGTAACTCACAGCCGAGATTTTGCCCTCTCCAAGATGGCCACCACTGGAAGTAACTTTTGGACTACACGTATTTTCTTTATTGGACTTTAATTTAAAATTGGACTTTATTTACAGATCTTGGATTTTTGGGATTATATAAGGAAAAGTACTTTATTGTTGATCACTGAGCATATTTGTATTTATAATTATTCATCCTGATATTGTTATCAGACTTTCTGCATGGTCTATTAATTACTACCAAAACCATAAGTTTTTTCTAAATTCTTCAAGCAACTTGTCTAAGCAAGAAGGCAAGTTTTCTTACTTACAAAAATAAAATTTGCAATGGCTCTAAACCCAAAGTCTTTCCAAAACACTGTCCCCTAATGTATCTAGGTAATATGAAAAGCATGGAACGATTAATGTTCAAAGAGAACATACAATTCTTACTGACAATTCCTTCATCTTACTTTATTGGCAGAAGGACATCTCTTGAATTCACCTTTGTTCAGGCATCACTTTGGGTCAGCATCTACTTCATGGATTAAAAAGTTTCCACTAAATGTCACAATTGTGTAAACTTTGATGCTTTTGAAGAAACCTATATATTTTGTCCTATGCACAGATACTTACTTTTTCACACAGCTCAAGAATTTGTAACCAAGAATAACTTGTGAATGAAGAACACGAAGTTACGTGACGGCAATAGCGTGGTGAGGTACTTCCGGCGTGACGCCATTTTGGAACACCTTTTGATCATGCTGTACACCAAGCTTACTGCTATGACCTGGATACAAGCAACTATAAAGTGAGTGTATATCTCCTTTTGGCTTATCTTCATTTGGCCATTAAAAAGCAGTATTACACTATGAAGATTGTGTTCTCTTCTTGATTTATGAACATATGAGCTTTGATACTTGAGGAGGGTATATCTTCACTTGCCAATTGGTCCGGTTGAACATTGTCTATTTGATGACTGCACGCACCATCCTACCTGAGGAGCCACCAGTTTGAGGGATCCAGAGGTGATCTACATTTGCTTTGTGGTCCTGCGGGGTCGTGGAGTGGAGGTGAGAGGCCATTGCAGCCATACTGCCTGGGATCACGTTTGGAGGGTGTTGTGATTCACCTGCACATCTTGGAAATAACAGCATTTGTATGAACTGTGGACATTTTATTTTGCACAAAGCAACTGTTATCTGCTTGGCTTCTCTTGTAGATACTCACCTGGTCTTCATTGGGTACCCTTTGGGTACTAGGGGTCACTATCTCTTTTATATCCCCATGTGGATTTGGGTCATCTGTTGCCCCGTTTGTTAAGGTCTATTTTCTAGTATTTTACTTTATGTAAATCACTTTTAATACCTCTAGAGTGGTATATTATTAGTTATAGCGCTGCATCACTTTTATATTTATTTGTACTATTGTTCCTATTTGGTACAGGTTAGATGCTGGCTGATTTCTAGTTAAGTTCATTATTTACCGTAAAAGCGCAGGAGGACATTTTTTGTATTGTATCTGTGAATGAAGAACGTTTATACTTCCCTTTCCATCAGGTGATGTTTTAAATCTTTGCTCTCTTGAAAAGCTCTGGTTGCTTTGCTATCCAACACTTCCAGATGTGTATGCAAGTCACCCTCTGAGCAATGTGGTTCCTCTTGCTGACCTTATGTCCCCACTACTGTATCATGTAATGACATAGAGCTCAAGGAGAGTAACCACATCACCCAGTGGAGGACAAACTATTTGACACACCCAGAAGTGTCAGATTGCAGTGGCACCTGGAGCTCTTCAAACAAGTGAATATTTATCACACTGCCCACCAGAAAGGGGAAAAATAAACCTTTTTTAACAGGTACAGAAAAATGATACTACTGCTGTATAACGTGGGTTGTCAGGAAATCATTTCTACAGACTTGTGAAGTTACAAATACATCCACTATAACTGTCAGTATTTTATGAAACTTAATATGCTCCATTTAAGTGTAACCCATTTGTATAACCGTACAAAACTACATGTTTGAAAATCTGCTTGAAAATAAAATCTCTCTCTCTGTATCTTCATATTTTTTTAAACACATATTCAAAGAATTATATTATACTGTCCTAATAGAGGACAACATAAGCATCATTTATTTGGGTATGTTCAGTCAGGCACATGTTTGGACAATGTCTTTGGACAGCATGCCTTTGTTTTTGTTTGGTGATAAAAATGGTTTGCAGCAGACTGGAAAAAAAATGCTGGCAAGTGGAAAATTCCTGTAACAAAAATCACAGAATCCTCCACAAAGCAAAGGATTGATAAAATAATCTGGAAATGGCGTGACTGGACAGAGATCTTATTTACCTCATTTAGACAGGGAAATATTTTAAATCTTAGGTATAGACCAGGAAATAGGCACTAAGAATAAATCTGGAAACCTTTTTTTTTCTTTCCAGCTGACCTTTTGGACATTTTGGTTAGCTTTTTAGGGAATACATGGTTTTAACTAGATGCATGAGTTCAGGGAAATCTGAAATTAAAAAAAATGTCTTTTTGATTATTCTGACAGCTGCTTTTGGTACAGGAGGTGAATATACAGAATAAGGAGTTAGTTTAGTTAGGACTAATTTTAAGAGTTAGGTTAGGTTTATGTTAGGCTCAGGAATTGGGGTATTTAGTTTAGGTTTTAGGGGAAGATTAAGCAACCATATTAATTTTTTTAAAAGGCAAAACAAAAACTTCTTGCAAAGCAAGAGATGAACAACCCCTTTTCCATTTTCACTGGCTAATTTCATTGCTTTCAAGAAAAAAATTTACTGAAAGATGTTGAACATTTGACCTCCTGGAGGGTTGGACTCCTGAGTTCCCCTATGTGCTCTGTGGTTTCATTTTCTGGCCCCTACATCACTACAGGACTCAGTAGTGATGTAGGAGTTGGCATAAGTAACTATAGATTACAGCATGGGGTCCCCATCAATTGACACTCCCAGAAGTGTCAAAAATATATTAATATATATATTTATAGACAGCAGAATCAGGTGAGATGAACAGCACTCAGCAATCTCACTGTGCAATGCAATCAGACCGTCCCAGAGGTCTCGTACATAAAGAAAAGTTGAAGGATTGCTGCACTGAAAATATTTATTCCGTTGTACAAATATTACAAAAATATATCAGAAGTATTCCATAATGAGATCATTATTGAATACTTATGATACATTTTTGTATCGGCTATCCCGGGATTCCCTCTCCTCATTGGCTAAGACAAAAGCAGGAGCCGTAGGCTCGCACTGCTGTCAATCACAACCAGTAAGCCAATGTGAAGAGAAGGGCAGGGCCGAGCTGTGGCTCTGTGCTTGCTGTGGGGGCACCTGACCGGAGGGAGGGGCCAGGAGCTGCAGCGGAGGACCTGAGAAGAGGAGGATCTGGGCTGCTCTGTGCAAAACTGCACATAGCAGGTAGGTAAAGATATGTTTGTTTTTTTAAATAAGTCTTTAGAATCACTTTCATTTATTTTTTAGACCCCTTTCATGCAGACGTCATCCGTTCAGTAACATTTATAGAAACCAACAGATTTACTGTTCAGGCATCAGGACAGCTCCGTGGTAGTGATTGGTAACGATGGAGCTGCGGCATCACTTTCAAACAAAACCTGCACAAGCTGATGGCTGTTACTGCAGCCATCATCTTGTGATTACAGTTCACTACTATGTACGTCCAAAGTGCTGAAATGGTTAACAGGAAAGTGGGGTTAAGACTATGAGAAGGGAAAGTCTACATGCCTGAATATATATGTTAAGGTGACTTCATATGTGCATTAACAATAGCCTTAAGCTACTAAGCATGACTCAAATCTGGTCTAAACATAACCTAAATGATGACAATACAGTCTTCCAGTTTTCTAGTAAGCTACACCTATGGAAATGATCCCTATAGCACCCTGGATTTTCTAAAAAGACAGCATAGAAAGGAGTGTTTCCTTTAAAGCATATTTTCACTTTTGCAGTCAGATTGGAGTAACACCTACTTTATATTTGTTGTACGTTCCCATTCACATAGCATAACAAAACAAAATACTGCTTACATTTTACCTGCTCATTTTTTAAACTCCAGAGCTGTTTTTTTCCCTTTTTTTATTTTATTAATTTTCAAATTTCAAAACAACTTCAAACCACAAAAACAATTGATGATACTCGTGAGCCAAAATGTGATACTCCCCTAGTGCGATATATAAATAAACAAAATGATATATTAAATTGTGGTGCATCAACACTTTACACAATACTCATTATCTGTGCAAAACATATACAAAATTATATATATCTACAGATACATATATGTGCCGCGCTCCATAATTTATTTAAAAACTCATATACAAGTGATCATAAAAAAGATAACGTGAACAAAATTAATGTGCTTCAAATCAGTGCAACATATAGTGCATTTCAAAATAATACTAATCCAGTACTCAAAAAACGTCATAAATAGTCCTCTTTGTGCTTTTATAATTTTTCTGTGACAAGTGAGGTGTATAGTGCCACACTCCCCGTGCTCTATAGATAGGTGTGCGCTCACCTCCTTAATTAGCCAGACAAAGTGGCTAAAAACACTTTTTGTCCTATCAGGACAGGGTGGGAATCTTCACACTATATGCCTGTTTCCATCCCTATTGTGGATTGCCTTATTTTCTGCCACCAGAGGTCTCCCTCCTTCCACACTTTAGCCTCAATGGGTGGTTTAAAGATGGTTTAGATAGTATTTCCTCCTCCCAGTGAACCATGTAAGAAAGAGCCAGGGGAGGGGCTCTGACGTCACGATGCTGCGGTGGACGAGTGGCACTTACGAGCATAGGATCTGGGCACATACCTGCTGTATACAGCTCTGCTGAATGAAATGTGAGTGGCGATTTTATTCATAAATAAAAGGCTAAGCCTCACAAAGGATAAGGCACTATTTTGGCTCTTTCTTACATGGTTCACTGGTTCATACACCTCACTTGTCACAGAAAAATTATAAAAGCACAAAGAGGACTATTTATGAAGTTTTTTGAGTACTGGATTAGTATTATTTTGAAATGCACTATATGTTGCACTGATTTGAAGCACATTAATTTTGTTCACGTTATCTTTTTTATGATCACTTGTATGTGAGTTGTTAAATAAATTATGGAGCGCGGCACATATATGTATCTGTAGATATATATAATTTTGTATATAATAAACTTCAAACCACAAAAGAAATTATCATAACATTAAAAATTACATTTCCCTTTAAACATACCCCCAAAGAACCCATCCCTTCCCCATCTCCCCCTACCTCCATTTCCTTTCCCTTAGCTCCCCGTTATTCAACATTCCTGAGTATCCTCAGGGTTCCTTTCTCCTTCCTCCTATCTTAATTTCCTCTTTTAATTATATAGGTCTCCTCTTTCTCTATTTCTCTCATTTTGACGTATTTATTTCATCTCTTAAACTCATCCCATTTTTCCCACCTTTTTCGAAATCTCTCCATTCTATCCTCTTCCATGTGGTAAAGTTCCTCCATTCTATATCTATATTCTACCTTACTTATCCAGTCTTTTATTTTTGGTACCTGCCAAATTGTTGGTATCAGTCCTTTTGCTGCATTTATAAGATATAATAACACCAAATTTTTATATTTTTCTACTGTAAACTCGGTTTTATGGAATAGGCGTACCCCTGGATCTTTCGGGATATTAACCCCAGTTATCTTCTGAATTTGGTGAATTATTCCCCCCCAATATTCTGGATTTTGGGACTCTCCCACCAAATATGTGACATTGTGCCCTTAATCCCACATCTCATTATCAGTTGTAAACTAGATTTGTACACTGTCTATTATAATAAAAGATTAAATATCTAGAAGATGGGCTTCTGTATTGTATGTTATTGATGGTGAACTCTGTGTGCCCTTTTTTGTCAATGGGGACAGAATAGGTTTTCGCTCATTTCAAATTGTAGCTTGCATTCTGCTTGGGGTCTGCCCCAAAGTAACCCCTGGAAGGATAAGGTTTTCATTATCCCAAAGATGACCATGGACCATAGATGATGTCATTGTCTGTCCTCATTGTTAATGGGGGAATCCCTCATTAAGTGTTCTCCCAGTGGTAATGGGTGGGAGGGGGGGCACGCTGTTAATAATCACATGAAATGTTCAACATGCTAGCTGTACCCAAGTCATACAACAATCAAACTATGTACAATCAGCCTGTTTTAGATGGTTGGAAACACAGCCGGTCCTTGCAGAACAGCTTTAGGTATGCTGCTTGAATGGGAACACATACAAGCAGGTCCATAATAGAAGATAGAAATCTTTTATTTCTTACTCTTTCCAAAATTAAAAAATAGTTTTGGTTTAGAATAACTTTAAAGCAGTATTAAACCCAAAACCTGAAATGTAATATATTGCAGCTTACCAAATCATTAGATGTGGTGGCTGCAGCACTTTTCTTTTCTGAGGCTTTTTCTCCTATGTTTTTACCTGGTGATCTGGCCTCCTGTATTAGAGTGCTCTCACTCCAGATGAAGGAGCGCAGGGGGGTACCTTTGAACAGAAGCACTGTCAGTCTGAGGGAGGGTAGTTTTAGATGTACTAGCAGATTTAAATACACAAATAAACAAATTGAAGCCGAACTCCAGCTTATACTTTATGGACAGTTACAGCAAAGAGGTTTTCTCCTTTGGGCATACCGTTTTTACATAAACAAATAAAAGCTTATTGTAAGCACCCCTGTCAGTGGTAAATGTTTTGTCTCAGCTCTGTAACTGATACATTCTACTAGAGAGCTTCTTCTTTTGAAAAACAACAGACGTACTGACCACATCACCAGATAGAAATTAGAAGAAAGAAAGCCTAAAAGAGACAATAAGAAATAAAGGAGCGCTCCCAACCTTGTGGAAGCCAATAGAGTCACAAGCCCAGGAAAAGTCACTTTAATGTTGGTTTACATGATCATGATATGATCTGAGGAAGGGGCAAGTCTCTGAAACATGTTATCATGATGAGCGGCTTCTTTGCTTTGGTTTGACATGGCTTGAGTGCTCCCCTAGGTTTCCAGTTTGCCCTCACTCTCTCACCAGGTGTATGACATAACAACCAGACTTGGGACACGTGACTTTCAGCAGACACACCATTTCAGCAATCCTAGCAACTGCCTTCTACATACCCTTCCCACTGTCCTGAGGCTGCTTGGCTGAGCAACTGACTGTTGGGTCCAGGATCATGTGTCATTCTCCAGCTTTTGGGAATTTGTGTTTCTCCTCTCCACTAGCTTGGAGATGTATCATTCTGGGCACTCCAACATGTCATGCTTTTTAACCCAACATTAAAGTTAATTTCGATTTTAACTGTTCCTGGGCTTGTGACTCTATTGACTTCCACAGGGTTGGGAGCGCTCCTTTATTTGTTGTTTTGTGCTCATGTCTCACTGCTGGTCAGATGAGTTGTTGGAGCTGCCCTTTCTATTTGCACCTTTCTAAAAAAAGAAAATGACTACAGCCATTGCAGCTAAGTATCGGTAAGCTGCAACATAATGAATGTTTGCTTTTGAGTTTAATACCACTTTAAGTAAAGTGCATCCTTCCATCTTTAGTATATGGTAGCCCTTCACAAACCCAGCTTTGATAATTCCCCTTTTACCCCATTCCCCTTACCCATTCCTCCACCTCGACTGCCCCTCATAAAATGTTGTTTGCTAAGATACTGTAGTCACTTGCTTTCCTTTTTGTTTTGTTATACACAAACATTAGTTGCTCATATTGTTGTATAGAAAGGGATGTTAAGGTCTATTATTACTGATATAATCATCATGACCACCTTCAACAGCTTCAATTTTATTTTATATGCTTTGGCTAAATTAGACTTTGGAGCCAGCAGGAACTAAGCCTTCATTCCTAAGCACTGATTTAATCGTTTTACTATCTGTTTATTATCCTGTGTTTGATCTTAACTTTGCAGTGTTATGTTGGATGCTTTCCATAGTATACTCATGTGAATATATCTCAGCCACACATGTATAGTGTTTAATAAGCTTTGTATTGTTTCCTTCCCATTATGTTTTGTTGGCCCAGGTCACAAGATATGCATCTTCAGCCAAATCATTTGGAAGATCTTTTCTATCTATAACATCAATAACTAAGGATTATGCCCATACAAAGTATGTTTTAATTTTCAGATATATTTGCACATTCTTTGTCTCCTGGATATAATAAAGTACATGAAACAGAACATTTTGGCACTTCTTATTTTGAACTAGATTGTGATAACCTTATTTCATTACTGAATGTAAAAATTTGACTTATAGAGTAAACACGAAACAATTATCAACCAAGTTAAAGTGGTTTGGAATCTAATTTGTCAAAAACAGAGATCCTATATAGTATTGATACTGAAGTAGTACTGAATTTAATAGATGTACCATACCAGTGTATATCTCTACTATGTGCCCACTAAAATTGTTGCTCACAAACCACTTACACACCTGTGTCAAGAGAAGAGGATTAAGAAAAAGTAGCTTGGTATCTACAGTGTTTTAAATGTTTTCCCTTTGTTTCCATTTTTTCTTACCCCCTATTGTTACTTATGAGTGAGAATAACCATAGAACTTAACAGGAAGAGTTATACCCCTTACTGAGGAATTACACGACTCTCTGTCGCTCAAGCTACATTAATTTACCTTTTCTTTCCTCTGCTGGCTTTTCATGAACTGTATATTTCAATGCCAGTTTTCCATATAAAGCTAAAAATGTTACCTCTAAATCATATTCATGTTTCTTTTTATACTGCAGTATCTAAACCCAAGTCCAAAAATGAAATATTTTGTAGCTTAGATGTGGTGGCTGCATTCGTTTACACCACCATGTTTATTGAACAGTGAAGGAGCAGCAGACTTTTGAGACCATCTCTCTTGTCATGTTGTTCTTTAATCCAGTCATCTTTTTCTTTGTCTGCATTTTTGAATGCACCCAAACTGATTGGCACTGTTCTTACTATCAAGAGCTGTGCTGTACAAGGGATTACAAGAGGCTAAAATTAAGTCAGGTACTCACACTAGTTGCATTTAAAAATACATCTTTTTGTTTATTAATACATGAAGTCCCCTACATACGAACAAGTTCCGTTCTGAGAGCACGTTCGTAAGTTCGATTTGTTTGTAAGTCCAAAAAAGTTAGCCTAGGTACCCAATAAATTACTCTAATAAGTTTATCACACATTTCACACAAATAATACTTAGCAAAAAAGCTTGAAATAAAGATACTGTTCTGTATACAGTTTGGTAAAATACACAAAAACACCACTTGTAGAGGATGCATGCATGAGAATGTATGCCAGACTAACTTACACAATTGGACATGCAAACACATGTTCACATCTTTGAAAGTTCGCAACTTGAATGTTTGTACTTAGGGAAACAACTGTAAGTACATTCCTTCCATTTTTGTTTAGTTTTGAGATGAACTTTTAGCTTTCATTATGACATTGACTGTATGGGGTTTATTTAATAAAGCTTGTTCACCCATAATCTTGTGCACTTCTGCATAGAAACCAATCAGCTTACAGATTTTATTGCTAAAGCTTTATTGAACAAGCTGAGGTAAGAAGCTGATTGGCTCCCATACACAGGTGCACAAGATTCTGAGTGAACTGCTTTAGTAGATAAACCCCTACATGTCTTGGAATGTAAACTCATACAGTCAATCTTCCATTATTTTGGATATGTTTATACTTATTTTAGTTTAAATATTATACTAAATATTCCAATAATATGTCACTAGAACACATACCATAAAATGTCCTCAAAGTCCCATAATTACCCTTTTCATGTATAGTAGAGGAGTCTTTGATACAACAATCTCTCTTGTATTAAAAGAGGTATAGAGTCCAGAGAGAGAGAGATATAAGTTTACCTGTACAAATCATTAGTAAGACCTCATCTGGAATATGCAGTTCAGTTTTGGGCACCAATTCACAAAAAGAACATTGGGGAACTGGAGAAAGTACAGAGAAGGGCAACTAAACTGATAAGAGGCATGAAGGAGCTCAGCTATGAGGAAAGATTAGAGGAAAGATTAGAGGAAAGATTAGTCATCACAGAGGTCAAGGGGCACTCTTTACATCTGGAGGAAAATAAATTTAATCTCCAAACACGGAAAGGTTTCTTCACAGTGAGAGCTGTGAAAATGTGGAATAGACTCCCTCAAGAGTTGGTTCTGGCCAGCTCAGTAGATTGCTTTAAAAAAAAGGCCTGGATTCTCTCTTAGATCCACAGAATATAACTGGATACTAACATTTATAGGTAAAGTTGATCCAGGGAATATCCAATTGCCTGTTGGGGGATCAGGAAGGAATTTTTTTCCCAGCAGGAGCAAATTGGATCATGCTTTGCTGGGTTTTTTTTATCCTTCCTCTGGATCAACTGTGGGTATAGGATTATAGCTTTTTTTTTTTTTTTCTTAATGGTTGAACTGGATGGACTTTTGTCTTTTTTCAGCCAGACTAAGTAACTATGTAAAAATCGACCAAAATGATGGAAAAAAAAATTATTTTGATTAAACTCTACTATTTTTATAGAAATAAAATGTATGTCAAAACATACTTTCCCTGTTTTTTCTATAAAAATAGTAGAGCTGAGTTAAAATCCAGTTTTTTATTTTTTTTTTCTCTTTTTGGAAGAACGTAATATGTGTATTTTTTTTTACTGCTAATTTTATTCCACTTAAACCATGTATCATTTTGGGTTACATGTCATGCAATATATAATTAAGATCCAGCTATTCTGAGCTGAAAATTGACGTAAGCTGAAGAGTACTACAATACTAAATACACGTCACCATAAAAGCTTTGTTTGAATTCTAAATTATTTGGATTGTCTAGTAAGAGCTATAATTCTTCTGCCGTATTTATATTGTCTTCAGTACAAACAATAAAATTTGCCAGCCTTATTAATGAGGATGCCAAGTACTGTAGCTTCTCACAAATGTAAAAAGCCAATGTTCCTTAGTGATCTCTTCATGATGTCCTGGTGATCGTGCTGCTCCGTGACTTTCTGCATGCGCTCTGTGGATGCAAAACAGACAAAATTTGACAGGTCTTTCATATACTTGTTAACTTATGCCAAGATGCGATGACATATTCCTCATACCATCCTAAAAAACACTTTGATAATCGCACCCTAATCATGCTAAAAGATTAACAATACAGCCTGTCCTCTGGATAATAAACAATATAATTTTTTCAAAAAGCATTTCAAACACTACGCGATATGGCATGACCTTAAAAGCATTAGACATCTAGCATACCACAGACTGTTTAATAAAGTACAATAACTTCCTGGAATTCTTGAGGTAGCACAGCCGGAGCCTTGCAATTCCTGTTTTCTTTGCATTGTTTCCTGAAAGTGAATATAATCAGTCTTCCTAACACTTGTAACCATGGGACTGATAAACAACGTGCAGACCCAATAAAGAGCCACTTATTGTCAAGGTTTGCTAGGCTTCCGTGGATGACTTGCGTCGATGTTACAACACAGCGTCAAGTGGCAGTTTCAAGATGGGTAAAACTACTTACTCAAAAACATTCAAAGCATACATTGTGTTCCGATGATGCCATCATTTCCAGGTTCATTTTGTTTTTTTCCACAAAATGAAAATATCTTCAAGGCAGTGACATACTTAAAGTTTATGTAAGGCCAACATTTTTTTTTTACTGTTGTTATTACTATTCCTGTTTCTACATTTTTATCTCGGGGATTTCTGCAAGAAAATTACATTACATAGAGGGTAAGCAAATCCACATTAAAATATATGTTTCTGAAAATATATTAAATAACACATTGGCTATGTATTATGTATACTCACATATCACTCATTTGTAATGATATCAAACTCACTACTCACTTGAATGTAATAATACCACTAATGTTGTTGCAGGGGCGTCCCTAGGGTTGGTGTCACCCAGTACCGGAACACTTGGAGACACCCCCTCCGATGATCCCCGAAGGATGGACCGTCAGCTTGCTTTAACCACTTGACCTCCAGAGGATTTACCCCCCTTAATGACCAGGCCTCTTTTTGCTACTCGGCGCTGCACTAATTCAACTGATAATTGCGCGGTCATGCAATGCTGCAACCAAACAAAATTTACGTCCTTTTTTTCACACAAATTGAGCTTTCTTTCGGTGGTATTTGATCATCTGTGCGCTTTTTATTTTTCACGCTATAAACAAAAAAAGGCCAAAAATTTTGAAGAAAAACAATATTTTTTACTTTCAGCTATAAAAAATATATAGTAAACTCAAAGTTGGTTATAAATTTAGGCCAAAATGTATTCTGCTACATGTTTTTGGTAAAAAAAAATCCCAATAAGTGTATATTTATTGCTTTTTGTGAACGTTATATCGTCTACAAACTACGGTATAGATACTGCAATTTACGCCATTTTTTGCGATACAGCGCTGTGCTAGTTTAACGGACAATTGCGCGGTCATGCACTACGGTATATAAATTAAATTTACATCCTTTTTTTCCCCACAAATTGGGCTTCCTTTTGGTGGTATTTGATCGCCTGTGCGGTTTTTATTTTTTGCGGTATAAAAAAAAGGCTGACAATTTTGAGGAAAAAAAACAATATTTTGGACTTTTTGCTATAAAACATGTCCAGTAAAAAAAAATTTAAAAATCAAATTTAGTCATGAATTTCTGCCAAAATGCATTCTGCGACATGTCTTTGCTAAAAAAAATCCCAATACGTGTAAATTAATTGGTTTACGTGAAAATTATAGCGTTTACAAATGGCGGGGAAAGATACTGGGATTTTTAGTTTTTATTTTATACTAATATTGTCGGCGATCAGCGACTTATGGCGGCGATCAGGGACTTATGGCAGCGATCAGGGACTTATGGCGGGACTGCGGCGGACATTCTGACATTGGGGGGTACTGACTTGGGGTCACTGACATCCCCAGTGACACCAATACAGTGATCAGTGCAAAAAAAAACTCTGACACTGTACTAATGGCAGTGGGGAGGAAGGGGTTAACTTTATTTTTCAGAAAAGGGTTATCTGTGTGAGGGGGAGTGTTTTTCTAGGGGGCGGGGCTGGGTACTGCAGAGAACACCGCTGATCGGGAGAGAGAAACTCTTCTGTCCCGGTCAGCATGTTCTCGAGCTGTCATGGAAGTGACAGAAAGCACAGCTACTGCAGCTGTGCTCTCTGTCACTGATTGCCGCCAATCGCCGGGAGATAGCCGGTAAGGACCGGCTGTGACCCGGCGACTGACATCCACAGCTGTGATCGGCGGGACAGGCTGGGAGGCAGCGTGCCTCATGCGCGCCCCCTACCTGTTTACAAAACACACGTTTTAAAACGTGGTTTTGCCTGCCCGTGCTGCCCTGCCAATGTATTTCTACAGTGGCAGGGCGGCAGGTGGTTAAAACTTACCTTTTCATGGAGCTCGTGGAGAGATCAGTTAACCCTGTATAGGTTGCAAGCCTATCGGACTCCAAACCATTATGCTCAATCAGCGGATCCAATCCATCCTGCGGGGATCGTCGGCTTGCATTAAAACTTACCTTTCCGTGGAGGGGGTCTGGTGTCACCCCATGTAAAAGGTGTCCGCCCCCGCACCTGCCTAGGGACGCCCCAGTGTTGTTGCTCTAGCAGTGTCTTTTGATTTTGTATTTCTCTTTCTTTTCATGTGAAGGAAGCAAACATTGTGTCAGTAGCAAGCTTTGGTGGACGAATAACACTAGATTCATACTAGTGTGGTTTTGCGGGACGTGGCATGGCAGCCCTTTCATTTGAATACCTTTCCAGAGATCGCAGCCTGCACTGAGAACCGCACTACAGTGCGGTTCCCAGTGCAGGTGCAATTTCCAGTGTGGGAAGGGTGCCATTAAGATTATTGGCACCCGCCCCTGGGTCCTGCATTTTGTGTGCGGGTGGTTGCAACTGCGGGACAAAGTATGTGTTCTGCTGCGGCTTCCAACTTCACTAATGTGAATTGAGCCAAAAAGAACAATGTCAAAGAGTAGAGGAAGAAAAAGAGAAAACGTGCAAGGTGGTCAAACTGTGTCCATAGTCAAAGAGCCAGTTAAAAAAATGAATAATAATTTAAAAAAAAAATTACAAAACTAGCAGATTAATACCTTCTGACCTAAGTTTTTTTTTTCAAATTAAATCAGAAAATATCCCTGGGCTACCCCTACTTTATTTACATAAACAATTATCAGGAGCAGCTCCCACTAATCACAACTCATCACAACACATCAACAATACATAAATTAATAAATATAAATGTATAAATATACATTAAGTGCATAAAACATGCTGATATCTGCATATATACGTGTGCAAATGAAAATCAAATGCATACACATTAAAATATATCTTTCTCATACATAGTGCAAACAGAATGTGGCTAAATATTTATATGTTAACCCAATAAAATATAAAACACGTGAAAAGTCTTTTATCTGTGCCAAATGAATCCAAAAACCAATCTCAGTAAGTGCTGCACAGCTTTATCACCAGAGTTCTGTGAACAAACAATCTCAACCATGAAATCAGTGAATCCACAATCTTTTTAGGACCTTTATATACATCACCCAGATGCCCTAATGGCTGTGCCCTCACCTTCTATGATGGACCTCACCACTGCATAAGAGGTCTCGTATCGCTTTAAGAAGCAGGGTTCACAAACTTCCTTTTGTGGCACACCTCCTCCTCCAAGGGACTCAGACAATCATTTAGGAATATAAGGAGAATATATTTTATATAGTTTAATACATCTAAATTTTATTAAAACCAAAGTAAAAGATCTACTCACATTTTTAAAATTGAATGCCAGCATGTATAAGAAACAAGTTTCTTTCCACAATGGTTACCAGCTGATGAGATCGCACAGTATCATCATGGGTCCACCAGACCTACAGACTATTCCCACCTTTTTTTCTCACTATCAAAGAAAATTTCCTTTTACTTGCTATGAAAGAGACACAGCAGGAAGCAAAATGAGATCTCTTCAAAGTATGGAGATTTCCCTTATTAGATAGACATAGACGGCAATAAAAACTCAATAGAAGATCTAGGCCTTTCACATTCTATCTACAACTATTAAAAAAGAGTTTTGCTTTACATTCACTATAAAGGACATGTTCACCATTAGTAATATGTTACATGTTACACTCATATTTAGCATGTAACATGTTACTAGTGCAACAGCCCTGCTCATCCCCCAATCTCCCATTGTGATAGTGAGTCCTCTCAGCCTACACAGCAGCATCATTCATTCACAGTGATCTATGAATGAATGAACTAAAAGTCCCATCTGCCAATGCGGCAGATAGCTTGTAATCTTCAATGAACTGCGAGTGCACCGATGAGTGCTCTCATAGTTTATTGACATTTCCTGCACTTCAGTAACTGTCTGCCTATGTAGGAGGCTTACATTCTGTGATGCTATTATTGGTCACAGTGATCACCTGGTATGGAGTGCACCTTTTGGCTGTGATCCTCTTTGTCCAATCACAATATGATCACAGAACTGTGTGCAGACAAGCAAAGGAGCAGTTCCTGGTGAACTTACTGGTATACCCACTCAATACAATAGGGGAGAGGACTGGCCCATTATGTACAGTGGCCAAGCCGCAAGAGGTTGAAGGAAAGCCATGCAAAAAAACCAAAAGTAAACAAGCAAAAAAAAAAAACATATGGGACCCCTCCCCCAAATCCATACTATAGAAAAAACATATCTCATGGTGTAAATCCATCGCCACTCACATTGTTCAGTGATGCAGATCCATCGTCCACCATGATGAATGATGCCCAGACAAATCGCTGATAGGAACATGATGACCAGTTCACCATGGTCATTTAAAGCACACACTAACTTTGATAGCATAATGATTAAACTTGAATGTATTTTCTTTGGCTAAAGAATATTAATTGTTATCAAACTCTTATGGGTAAAGTCCCACCTTAATCAAGATAAAAGATTCCCACCGACTGACCCAATAGGAAAAAAACATGCCAACCCTCTGACACATATGCTCCTGTACTAGTCCTTGCTTCGAACAACATTTCCCAATCATACTGCTAATAGTAAACAAAGGGGAGGGGCGAGTGAGGTCATTGACGAAATATGGTCAGCACCCAGGATACCCACCCCTTTATTTCCATTTATTTGCTGTCTTAGGAAATGTTGTTCACAGCAAGCAGTCTGTCAGGAACGTACTGAATATGTCTGTGGGTCTCCATGTTTTTTTTGGCAAGTTGGATGGCTTCAGATTGATATGGATCTACATTGCTGGATGATGTGATTGACAATAGGTTTACACTGTGGGACATTTCTTTTATAAAGCAAGTATGTAAGTACGTTTTTAAAATATGTGGTATATTTCTTTACATTGTAATTTTGTTTGTGAATTATACATGTTAACTTTGACATAGAATGATTCAGAAAGGTAGGTGCACGTTTGCTGATCCCCTTTTTTTCTTGCCAGCTAGGCTCCATGCTTGAAAAAGGGACTGTTATGGATTTTTTTTTCTGTATGCATGGGGCACCGATGCATACTCCTGAAGGGCCTGGTATGGATTTTTGGAGTGGACCCCATGCTTTTTTTCTTTTTTTTTTCTTCATGGGCCCTCCTATAAAATCCATATCAGACATCTATCTAGGATAAGGGTTTAGTATGAATTTTGAGGGGGGCATGCATTGTTTTTTCTTCAAAACCATTATTGGCTATAATAGTGAAACTTAACCACCTGACCTCCGGAAGGTTTTACCCTCTTCATGACCAGAGCAATTTTACTATTAAGCACTGTGCTACTTAAAATGGCAACTGCATGGACATGCAACACTGTACGCATGATATTATCTTCTTTCTGATATAAAACATATCCAATGAAAAAAAATTAAAAAAATCTAATTTCTTCATAAATTTAGGCCAAATGTATTATGCTACATGACTTTGGTTAAAAAATTCCAATAAGTGTATATTAATTTTTTTGTGTGAAAGTTATAGCATCTACAAACTATGCTATATACACTGGAATTTATGCAGCTATGATGCTATACTAGTAATGGCAGTGATCCTATAGTGGGACTGATAGTGTGGTGGACAATCTGGTGCTGGCTGACACTTGCTGGGTGGTACACCAACTGACTAACAGACACTGACATCAATAGTGACACTAATACAGTGATCAGTGCTAATACTGTACATTGCCACTGTACTAATGACACTGACTGGGAAGGGATTAACATCAAGGGGCAGTCAAATGGGTTAACTGTGTGCCTAACAATGTGTAATGTGTGTAATATGTGCTATTTTCAATTTACCACTTGGCTATTTTTTTCTCCCTGCTTTGCAGGGAGAAGAGACAGCAAGGGTGTCGTTTCCTGTACACAGATTTCTGTGTTTTTGTAAACTCTGTGTGTGGTTGGACAGTCGATCAGCTGACTTCAGCCACAATCATAGACTGATACCAGCTGCCAAAACTGTTCAATCACAACACAGGTCAGCAAGGGGCATGCACATGCCCACCCCAAACCCAGAAGGAGGCCGATCATGTGCATATACATGATTTTGCCTGCACCTGCGGGTTATTACATCACAGTATATTTACTGTGAGTGGTCGCAGGTTAACAATCAATGATCACTATGCACTTGATATTGCCATAGGTTGCCAGGACATTGGTGGCTGGCCCACACAGAATCCTTGGTTGCTAGGAGGTAGACGCTTGCAGCTGCATAGTGGGAAAATGTAATTTTGTGATGAAAGTAGTGGGGTCGGGGAAGGTGTTTGTTCTATTTTCTTTCTTTTTGTTTTTTTTTTGTTTTTTTTCGGAAAACGAAAGCAATAGACATAAACAGGAAGGAAAAACAAGGAGAACCCACAAGGAGATCCTACTAAGGAAGTCTGATAAAGATATAAAAATGTAGATGATAAATAAAGCTAAACTTTATGGTCCAAGTCAGTGGCCTCTAAACTGCAGCCCGGGGGCCAGATGCGACCCTTTGCTTGCTTTTACCTGGCCCTTTGGGCTCTATTTCATCCACTGATACCAACAATGGGACATAATTCCTCCCAGTGTTGCCAACAAAGGGGCATAATTTCTCCCAATGACACTAACAATGGGGCGGGGCCCAATGACACCAATGCTGGGGCACAATTCCTCCTAATGACACCAATGATGGGGCACAATTTCTTCTAATGACACCAATGATGAGGCCCAATTCCTCTTAATGACTGACACCAAGAATGGGGCAAAATTCCTCCCACTGGCACCAACAATAGGGCACAATTCCTCCCAATGACACCAACAATGGGGCACTATTCCTCCCAATGACACCAAGGATGGGGCACAATTCCTCCCAATGTCACCAAGGATGGGGCCTAGTCTGGACAGCCTGGCCCACCTAGAATAACACCAACAATAGGGCCCAATTCCTCCCAATGACACCAACAATGGGGTACTATTCCTCCCAATGACACCAAGGATGGGGCGCAATTCCTCCTAATGACACCAACAATGGGGAACAATTTCTTCCAATGACACCAAGGATGGGGCACTTTTGCTCCCAATGCCACCAAGGATGGGGCCCAGTCTGGACAGTCTGGCCTGCCTAGAATAACACCAACAATAGAGCACAATTCCTCCCAATGACACTAACAATGCGGCACGATTCCTCCCAATGACACCAAGGATGGGGCGCAATTCCTTCTAATGACACCAACAATGGGGAACAATTCCTTCCAATGACACCAAGGATGGGGCACTATTTCTACCAATGCCACCAAGGATGGGGCACTATTGCTCCCAATTCCATCAAGGATAGGGCCCAGTCTGAACAGTTTGGCCCCCTAGAATCTGAAGGATAGTAACCTGGCCCTTTGTTTAGAAAGTTTGGAGACCCCTGGTCTAGGTCGTATTAAACATTGCAAATTAAAAAAGAGTGATTTAAGCTGTTAAGTTACAATACGAATACATTTGAAAAGGAAGACATGCTGTCCTGTGAGTGCGTAGATGTACTTTTATTTTGTTTCTAGCCTGTAACATTTTCCTTGTATCATTTCAAATAAAACTCAGGATAGGTGGGGACCCGACACAACCCTTCACTGACATCCCACCTGTCAGGAAGGGCCTTACGCTTTGCCCTCTCAATTTGTCATGTCAGTCAGCGGGATCCCTTGGAGTTTCCTCTCAAAGCAATATTCCAGCTGTTTAAACCACGTGGCCTTGTCAGACTCATTATCAACACTGCTCTGTCAGCATCATTCAGACTACCACGTTCCAGTTTAAACCGCATTACATTGAACATGGATTTCTTGCTTTCTTTCTAGGTTTTTGTCTGCACTTGCATAAAGGGAACAATACTGTTTCCAAACCATTATAACTTTTATAAATGGATGGAAGGGTTACAAAAAGTCACTATATATTTTATATACTGTAAAGCATATGTTGATAGGATTTGGTAACAGATCACAACTAACAAATGTTTATGGAGATTTTCTCATTTTGTTTTTAGGATTTTACATGCTTTCTAACGAAGCTTAAAGCGCAGCTGACAAAACACAAATGTCTGTAAATCTAATATAATATACAAATTAATGGTCACATTACAGCTGCAATATTACGTAAGTCAGAGTGCTCCTTTCTTCCTAAGTGATACACAAGATTAGTGTTTGCAAACTGTGACCCCCTAGGGAGGCTGCTATCCTATCAGTTTAAAGTGGAACTTATCCCAATGATCTAATGGTTTCCAAAAACAGTTAAACTCAAAGCATGCTGTGGATGTTAACTGTGACAGTTGCTTGTACTCCCAACCAAACCGTCAAACCATCACATGGATTATGTCATAACTGATAACCTGTGCAGCATCATGGCAACTGCAAATTAAAAAGGCTAACTGAGAGCTTAAATGACAGAAAGGTTTAGTTCCACTTTAAAGGGGTACTGAAAGATGATCCCCCAAAACACAAACAGAAGCTTAACCCCTTGGCGCTGGCGCCTCCCGGCCCTTTTAACGGTTTCAAAAGCCGGGAAGCGGAACGGGGTTTAGGTCATGTGACCGCTGTGACACGCCATCATGACGGTCACATGATCGGGAAAGGTCCCGATCGAAAGAAGAGATCGGGACCTTTCTGTGAGTACCGGACATGTGTGCTGGGAGTGCACAAGACGCGCGCTTTCAGCACATATGTTTTTTGTAATAGAACGCAAATGTGCAGCCACTCGGCGTCTAGGCCCATACGCCGGGAGGCCGCACATTTGTGCTCGGCCGATGCCAAGAGGTTAATCACCGGTATTGGCTGTGATCTCCTTGCATCTCATTTTTTCCCAATTACTGATTACCATGCTTTGTTCTGGTGTGTCTCGTTGGAGCAACCATTTTAGTAGAGACTGGGCTTTGCTTCCTCATGTCAAAGCTGCCGCCCTGGTAACTGATAATCTGATGAGCGACTGGCGTATATTAAAGAAGCAGCAGAAAGGGATTGGAAAGCACAGATCCACAGAATGAATCAGAAAGGGACTGGGTGCAAAATGCAATAATGATGAATTTTATTCCAAAGATATGAGAGACAAGTAACAAAAAACATAGGATTGACAGTTTTGGGTGTCGCCACCCAACAACTGAACTGAGAGGGAGGGGAGGGCACTTGAAACTGTTGTTCCTATGGGTTTTGTGCATTGTGTTGCATAAGTATACTGTATCTTTGGATTACAATTATTCATTATTGCATTACTTACCTAGTCGCTCTCCATTTTTAACAGGTGATCCGGTACTGGATCCACGTTATCTTTAAATGCACTCTGATTTTACAAGTTTACCCACTTCCCGTCCAGCCCACGTACATAAATGGCGGACGGGAGCAGTGCTGGAGTGGGCTGCAGATCATAAATCGCCCCCGCCTTAACTGTCTGTGCGCGTTCTCTGGGAGCACGCGGCACCGCAATTCGGTTCCCGCTGTGTCCGGAACACCAATCGCTGTGTGGGGTCCCGATTCATGTGATCCCTGATTTGCCAATCAGTGATCACATGAATAATAGTAAGCAAGATGCCACTTCCCGACATCATTGCTTACTACTAGTGAAATCTGTGAATGATCACAGAGGTTGCATGGTACAAGGCTATTCACAACAGCTTTGTACCATGTGACAAGCTGTGACCTATCACAGCTCTCACAGTATTTATCAATGGCGGCAAGAATGCAGCTAGAGAGAAGAAGAAATTATTGCTTTTACCGCCTTTATGGGTGTAAAAGCAATCAGTGTAAAAAAAGAAAAGAAAAATCTTCATCACCCCCCACAAGTAGTACAGTGTCACTATGGTGACACTGTACTGCTAGGGTGATGGTACTTAAAAAAAAACAAAAAAAACATAACTAATAATATAAAAACATACGATAAAAATGTTTTTTGTTTTTACTAAAAAGATAGCTGAATACATTTTGGCCAAGATTTATGAATAAAGATTATTTATTTGCAAAATTTTAGAAGAAAAATACTTTTTTTTTCAAAATATTTGGAATTTTAAATTTATATAGCAAAAAAATTAAATCTCAGTGGTGAATAAATACCACCAAAATAAAGCTTTATCTGTCTCAAAGAAATGCTAAAAAATTCATATGGGTACAGTGTTGCATGACCGCGCAATTGTCATTCAAAGTGTTATAGCGCTGAAAGCTGCCTGGACAGGAAGGGGGTGAACGTGTCCAGACTTGAAGTGGTTAAGTAAAGCAAGCAGTCAGATTTTAATTACCATATGACCAGAAGTGATGAGGTTTGGTTGCTTGTTTATGCGTTTGTTCAGATGCTGGACTTTTAGCTTGTTGGGTGGGAGCCAGTCTTCATATATAGTAGCAGGTATTTTTCTTCCTTCCGCTGTCATTGGTTGTTAAAGAAACACCACTCATCAGTTTGCTGGGAATCCTCAGCTATGTAAAAAAGAGGGGCAGGAATGGTGGCTGACATCATCACCCAAATATGGCCACATGGACATATTTTGTTAATGGCATCACTCCCCATTTTGACATTTATAGGCAGGAACCAGAGCTGTCATTCACAGCATGTAGCGATGGGAGAGGATGTGTCCGTCAGTTGCCTTTTGTTTGTTTTTTTCTGCAAGTTAGCAGGAGTCATTCATCGTGATATAAGAGGATCTACATCACTGGATGACCTAACTGACATGATGGATTATTATTGTGGGACTTTTTTATTTTAATAAAGTGTTTATCTCCTAGATTGTAAGCTCGAAAGAGCAGGGCCCTCAATCCCCTCATATTTTGCATTGTATTGGTATTGTTCTGTCACATGTTCTGTCCCCCTTTGTAATGTACAGCGCTGAGCGAACTATTGGCGCTTTATAAATACTGCATAATAATAATAATAATAATAATTTACTATTAACTATTTTGGGTAGTGAATAGGGGTATTATGTACCCATTACTCATTGAAAGGTATTCAAGGGTATGGTATGAAATTTTGGTGGGACCCCACATTTTATTACTGGTCACCCTTGACATCAATACCAGACTCTTCTAGTATAAAGGTTTGATACAGACAAAAAAGAATCTCCAGCCCCTTTTTGTACAAGAGGCCAAAAGTTTTAGCAGCGTTTTAATTTTCTTCATAAACATACGTTTTGCTATAGTCGGTTGTGTACATCATGCAGATGTGCCTCTGCACAGGTAGATTATCCGCTTCTTGACCACCCTATAGCAGAAATACTGCTACAGGGTGGCACGGGTTCGCAAAACCACCAATATATATGTGATTTTGCATTTCCGGGTAGGGGCGCGCGCGGCTGTCAATCACCGGGTCCCGAATGGTGATTTACGAGGATCTCCGATGGGGAGGAGAACTGTTTTGTTTACCAACAGTTCTCCTCCCTGTCAGCTCAGGCACACAGCACAGCCATCCAAAGCAGTGTGCTTACAGTGAAACACATACAGTGGGGATCGAAAGTTTGGGCACCCCAGCTAAAAATTTGTATTAATGTGCATAAAGAAGCCAAGGAAAGATGGAAAAAGCTCCAAAAGGCATCAAATTACAGATTAGACATTCTTATAATATGTCAACAAAAGTTAGATTTTATTTCCATCATTTACACTTTCAAAATAACAGAAAACAAAAAAATGGTGTCTGCAAAAGTTTGGGCACCCTGCAGAATTTATAGCATGCACTGCCCCCTTTGCAAAGCTGAGATCTGCCAGTGTCATGGATTGTTCTCAATCATCGTCTGGGAAGACCAGGTGATGTCAATCTCAAAGGTTTTAAATGCCCAGACTCATCTGACCTTGCCCCAACAATCAGCACCATGGGTTCTTCTAAGCAGTTGTCTAGAAAACTGAAACTGAAAATAGTTGACGCTCACAAAGCTGGAGAAGGCTATAAGAAGATAGCAAAGCGTTTTCAGATGTCAATATCCTCTGTTCGGAATGTAATTAAGAAATGGCAGTTATCAGGAACAGTGGAAGTTAAAGCAAGATCTGGAAGACCAAGAAAAATATCAGACAGAACAGCTCGCAGGATTGTGAGAAAAACAATTCAAAACCCACGTTTGACTGCACGATCCCTCCAGAAAGATCAGGCAGACAATGGAGTTGTGGTACACTATTCCACTATAAAGAGATACTTGTACAAATATGGTCTTCATGGAAGAGTCATCAAAAGAAAACCTCTTCTACGTCCTCACCACAAAAATCATCGTTTGAACTTTGCAAATGAACATATAGACAAGCCTGATGCATTTTGGAAACAAGTTCTGTGGACCGATGAGGTTAAAATTGAACTTTTTGGCCGGAATGAGCAAAGGTACGTTTGGAGAAGAAGGGGCACAGAATTTAATGAAAAGAACCTCTGTCCAACAGTTAAGCATGGGGTTGAATCAATCATGCTTTGCAGCCAGTGGCACAGGGAACATCTCACGAGTAGAAGGAAAAATGGATTCAATAAAATTTCAGCAAATTTTGGATGGTAACTTGATGCCATCTGTGAAAAAGCTGAAGTTAAAGAGAGGATGGCTTCTACAAATGGATAATGATCCTAAACACACCTTGAAATCCACGGGGGATTACATCAATGGCGTAAACTGAAGGTTTTGCCATGGCCTTCACAATCTCCTGACCTCAACATAATTGAAAATCTATGGATAGACCTTAAAAGAGCAGTGCGTGACAGACAGCCCAGAAATCTCAAAGAACTGGAAGACGTTTGTAAGGAAGAATGGGCAAAGATACCTCAAACAAGAATTGAAAGACTCTTGGCTGGCTACAAAAAGCGTTTACAAGCTGTGATACTTGCCAAAGGAGGCAGTGCATGCTATAAATTCTGCAGGGTGCCCAAACTTTTGCAGACGCCATTTTTTTGTTTTCTGTTATTTTGAAAGTGTAAATGATGGAAATAAAATCTAAATTTTGTTGACATATTATAAGAATGTCTAATCTATAATTTGATGCCTTTTGGAGATTTTTCCATCTTTCCTTGGCTTCTTTATGCACATTAATACAAATTTTTAGCTGGGGTGCCCAAACTTTTGATCCCCACTGTACACCACACATAGTAAAACACTCCCAACACACAGTTAACCCTTTGATTGCCCCTCATGTTAACCCCTTCCTGCCCTGTGCCATTAGTACAGTGTCAGTGCTTTTTATTAGCACTGATCACTGTATTGGTGTCACTGGGGATGTTAGTGACACCAAGTCAATTCCCCCCAGTGTCAGAATGTCCGCTGCAGTCCCGCTATAAGTCGCTGATCGCCACCATTACTAGTAAAAATGAAAAAAAATCCCAGTATCCATACCGCCATTTCTAAACGCTAGAACTTTCACGTAAACCAATTAATTTATACGTATTGGGATCGACATGTAGTAGAATACATTTTGCCGTAAATGTATGACGAAATTTAATTTTTAAATTTTTTTTACTAGACAGGTTTAATAGCAAAACAGTCAAAAATATTGTTTGTTTTTTTCTGAAAATTGTTGGTCTTTTTTTTTATAACACGAAAAATAAAAAATGCACAGGCAATCAAATACCACTGAAAGAAAGCTCAATGTGGGTGCAGCGTTGCATGACTGCACAATTGTCAGTTAAAGTAACGCAGCGCTGTAACGCAAAAAATGGCCTGATCAGGAAGAGGGGTAAATCCTCAGGAAGGCAAGTGGTTATAGGCACCCCCTGGCATGTTAATCAACCCTTTCACTTCCAGGTCTGTAAGTCAGACCTGACAGCGGGGCGTTTTACACAAGTTCGCTCTCCTCCCCTCCTTACTGTGACCCGGAAAACAATGTGTATGACATCACTTCTGGGTTACCGCTGTCACTTTCCTCAACTAGAAAAGCCAGGGAGAAATGTATTCATCAAGTGGAAACATGCAGTGTCTTTTAGAACTTGCATGTCTCATTAAAGAGAACCTGTCACCTAAAAACCATCACATAGGGAACTTTGTGTCCCCTATGTGATGAAAACAAAAAGTTAAGTTAAAAAAAAAAAGTTATTGCAAAAAAATAAGGTTACACCCAAGCACATAACATCCCCCCCAAAAAAAAATATATTGAGGCCCCCCACATATACGCACGTATGAATGTAAACACACGCATTGGGGTCGCCTACGTGTCGATTGCGATACACATCTTACATATCGCCGCACACACCAGAGTGAGAGCAATAATTCTAGCACAAGACCTCCTCCTTAATCCTAATCTGATGACCTATAGGGACTTTTGAAGCGTCGCTTATAGAAAATATAGGGTACTAAAGTTTGTCACCATTTCATAGGTGCACACAAATTTAAGGTTTGACATGTTGGGCATTTATTTACTTGGTGCAACTTCGTAATTTATATTTTACCAAAAATCTGGGTCATTTATTGTGTTTGTTTGCCCTAAATTTCACTTTGGTGTGTTTTTTACAGAAATTTTGCATTTCCTAGACCTTTGCGGTAATATCATGTGACATAAAAAAATGTATTTATTAGAGGTACTTATATAGTGCTGTTCACTTACGCAGTGTTTTACATATATATTGTACGTTCACATCAGTCCCTAACCCTCAGGGGGTGTACAATCTAAAGTCCCTAACTTTCATTCATACATACACATACTAGGGACAATTTAGACAGGAGCCAATTAACCTACCAGCATGTATTTGGTGTGTAGGAGGAAACCGGAGGACCCAGAGGAAACCCACGCAGGCACATGGAGAACATGCAAACTCCAGGCAGGTGGTGCCGTGGTTGGGATTCGATCCAACAACTCTAGTACTGCCAGGCGGAAGTGCTAACCACTTAGCCACTGTCCTGCCCAATGGATCTTATTGATTGGTTGATGTCATTTATTGATCTATTGATTCCCTTCTATGATACAGTAGATTGATTTCTCCATGTATTGATCATCCTCTCCATATATCTCTTCACCTTGTCTAACATCATACAAATCCTGAATGCTATAAATCTCAGTCATGATGTGTCCTCATCGTCCACAGAGGAGAATTGGGATGAAGGATGGCGAGTGCTCCCCTCTGTCCTCATTGTCCACAGAGGAGAATTGGGATGAAGGATGGAGAGCGCTCCCCTCTGTCCTCATTGTCCACAGAGGAGAATTGGGATGAAGGATGGAGAGCGCTCCCCTCTGTCCTCTACTACTATTTTATTCTCCAGGGTGTCTGCTTAAAATTATTTTTTTAAACATGTGTGCAAAAAATGCAAAAACAGCTCTGGCAGCAAAATGGTTAAAGGAATTCTGCATGTTAATGCAATCTTTTAAACATTATTTAAATTGATGTTCCATCAAACTGATTTTTTTTTTACTTTTTTTTTTTTTGCTTAGGTACATGTTTCCCACGGCAGTGCCCTGCCCTCTTCCTTATTGAAGGATGTGGTTGCCTTGTAATGGGGTCTCTTCCTTACCTTCTGAACTTACAGCAACAACTTGTTGTATGCTGCTTTGGCGATTGTTGACCTCCTAGTTATGCATACGTATGACAGAACATTGTGCGTGTCCTAGCCACATATATTTCTAACATCTAAAAATAGGCGGTGAGTTCATACATCTGTGTTTTTATTTAGCACTAAAACTATGTGATGAATGTGCTCAGCTGCAATTATGCAAGCAGATGTACATCTTGTTTTTAACAGAAAAATGTTTGCCAGTATAGAACTACTTCTTTTTCTGGAATCTCTTCATACTAACAGACTGTTTCTTAACATTCTTCTGCTTTTCTAGTAATCCAATGCTCTTGTTAAAACCAGTATAGCTGAAGTATGTTCACATATTTAGTATCTGTGTTTATGAGGAATGTTACTGAAAATGGGAACCATTCATCCCAATTGTGTGACCTTTTGGTTGTATTCCTTTGGATCATTACTATTTCTTGAGGAACCCACATGGAAGAAAAATACATTTGAAATATATTTTAAAAATATTATTCCCAAATATATTGACATATATTTGAAATGCTACAATTTTGGCCATATTCAATATATTTCAAAATATATTTCAAAATGTATACAGTGTATATATATATATATATATATATATATATACACACATATACACACACACACATATATACACTGTATGTTGAAATGTGTTATTACAAAATATATGAAAAATAGTTTTAAAAATACATTTAAAATATACTGTATGTCTTTAAAAATTCAAATCTACATTTTTGGAATGCATTTACAAATATATGTAAAAATATATGTCTTATAGATATAATATATATTTATATACAGTTGTGTCCAAAATTATTCAACCCCCACTGAAATTGAGTGTTTTGGCCAGTTTGACATTGCTTTTGATCATTCAGTCATCTTGCTTACATTTACATTAAAGAGGCACTTGTAGGTCAGACAAATATAACATAACAGTTATAATGAAATAACTAGAGATGAGCGAAGAAATGAAAAATTCGATTCGACTGATTCGGCGAATTCGTGGACAATATTCGATTCGAGTCGAATAAATTCGCTGTGAATTTAACTTAAAAAAGGGTGTTTCTAGGCTTCAGAGAGACTTAATATTAGTGCAGAACACTGTACCTTTAATTTAAATGCCCTTGGAGTCTGCTGGGGAAGAGAAATAATACTGTCAGTCAGTATGACATGCAGATGAGTGCCGTCGATCTTAGAATCACCGCACACTTCACTCATTTGGGCAGTCACGGGGCCAAAACCAGAGTGTGGAGCCACAGTGTGGCGGTGGAGGCAGCAGCAATGGGAGGCCATACAGCACCCTATGACAAAAATGGAAACCACCAGCAGTGTGAGGAGACCTGAAAGTGGCACATGGCAGAGTGTGGCGATAGAGACAGCAGCAATGGGAGGCCGTACAGGGACCCATGACACACTCTGGACCTGGCAGCAGCATGAGGAGGCGGTACAGGGGCCCATGACAGATTACGGGCCTGGCAGCAGCATGAGGAGTCGGTACAGGGGCCCATGGCAGATTACGGGCCTGGCAGCAGCAATGGGAGGCCGTACAGGGACCCATGACACACTCTGGACCTGGCAGCAGCATGGGGAGGCGGTACAGGGGCCCATGACAGATTACGGGCCTGGCAGCAGCATGAGGAGTCGGTACGGGGGCCCATGACACACTCTGGACCTGGCAGCAGCATGAGGAGGCGGTACAGGGGCGCATGACAGATTACGAGCCTGGCAGCAGCAACTTGGACAGGAGGACGTTCAGCTTCTGCACCGTCGGGTGCGTGCTCGCAAACTGTTGTCTCTTGGAAACGGATTCCAAGAAAGACTGCTGACGGAATCCGTGAAGAGGAGTAGCAGGAGAAGGAGCATCTGAACGAGCGGAATATGCCAACAAGCGACAACAGTGGCCCATGACAGATTACGGGCCTGGCAGCAGCATGAGGAGTCGGTACGGGGGCCCATGGCAGATTACGGGCCTGGCAGCAGCTATGGGAGGCCCGTAATCTGCCAGCACCCTATGACAAAAAATGGAACCCACCAGCAGTGTGAGGAGACCTGAAAGTGGCACATGGCAGAGTGTGGCGATGGAGACAGCAGCAATGGGAGGCCGTACAGGGACCCATGAGAGACTCTGGACCTGGCAGCAGCATGAGGAGGCGGTATAGGGGCCCATGGCAGATTAGGGGCCTGGCAGCAGCTATGGGAGGCCCGTAATCTGCCAGCACCCTATGACAAAAAATGGAACACACCAGCAGTGTGAGGAGACCTGAAAGTGGCACATGGCAGAGTGTGGCGATGGAGGCAGCAGCAATGGGAGGCCGTACAGGGACCCATGAGAGACTCTGGACTTGGCAGCAGCATGAGGAGGCGGTATAGGGGCCCATGGCAGATTAGGGGCCTGGCAGCAGCTATGGGAGGCCCGTAATCTGCCAGCACCCTATGACAAAAAATGGAACACACCAGCAGTGTGAGGAGACCTGAAAGTGGCACATGTTTGGGGCATGATTCATGGCGGATTTAGTCAGTTGTGTCAGGAACTGGTGGTTTGAAATCCAGACTAATCCACGCCTGATTCATTTTCACAAACGTGAGTCTCTCCACACTTTGGGTGGACAGTCGTGTCCTCCGCGGAGTTGCAATACCTCCTGCCGCACTAAACACGCGCTCCGATGCCACGCTACTGGCCGGGCATGACAGCCTTTCAAGGGCAAATTCAGCTAGTTGGGGCCAAAGGTCAAGTTTCGTTGCCCAGTAGTCAAGGGGATTGTCTACCTCGGTTGGCAGGGTGCTGTCCAAGTAGGCCTAAGCCTGTTGTTTGAGGTCCTGCTCCAGGTCCACCTGATGCTGCTGCTGCTGCTGCGGCTGGTTAGTAGTTTCCTCACTGCGCTGGTGAAGAAAGCTACTCATCATCGACTGCAGACTGAGGCAGCCGCTGCTGGTGGAGCTGCCACTGCTCCTACCACCCCACCCCTCCCCTGCTGCCATGGCAGCGGAACACGAGCGCACAGGGCCCACAGTGTCTGAGGATGGACGTTGGCGCAGACAGGCAGAGACCAGCTGACTACATAGGTGTTTTTTATAGTACGTTATTTTGGCCTCCCTCTCAGCAGGTGTGAAAAAGGCCACCATTTTTGAACGGTAGCGAGGGTCCAACAAGGTGGACAGCCAAAAGTCATCCCTCTGTCTGATGGTTATTATTCGGCTGTCGCTACGCAAGCAACCGAGCATGCTATGGGCCATTTGTGCCAAGGAATGCGAGGGACTCCCTGCCTCCATCTCCACAGCATACTGCCACGGTGCGTCTAGGTCCTCTGTCTCCTCTTCCTCCTCCTCTACCAGATGCTCCTGCTCCTCCACTCCTGTCCGCTGAGTGGAAAAACCACCCATTTCACTCAATAATTCCTGAGCACCAATGTCCTCCTCTACCTCCTCCTCTTCTTCCAGTCCTGCCCCCACAGGGGCCATGTGGCGTTGAGATCTGTGCGCCACGTCTACCGCACCCTGACCAGCCATTGTTAACAGCATTTGTTCCAGGACGTGCAACAGAGGAATGACGTCGTTCATCCCATAGTCCTGCCGACTCACGAATAGCGTGGCCTCCTCAAAGGGCCTGAGCAAGCGCAGGTGTCACGCATGAGCTGCCAATGGCTGACATCTAAGTTACACAGGGAGTACCTTTATCTGCTTTTAACATCAGGAAATCTGTGATGGCCTTTTGCTGTTCGTAAAGGCGGTCTAACATATGTAGGGTTGAATTCCACCTTGTTGCAACGTCACAGCATGAGGAGTCGGTATAGGGGCCCATGGCAGATTAGGGGCCTGGCAGCAGTTATGGGAGGCCCATAATCTGCCAGCACCCTATGACAAAAAATGGAACACACCAGCAGTGTGAGGAGACCTGAAAGTGGCACATGGCAGAGTGTGGCGATGGAGACAGCAGCAATGGGAGGCCGTACAGGGACCCATGAGAGACTCTGGACCTGGCAGCAGCATGAGGAGGCGGTATATAGGGGCCTACGGCAGATTAGGGGCCTGGCAGCAGCTATAGGAGGCCCGTAATCTGCCAGCACCCTATGTCAAAAAATTCAACACACCAGCAGTGTGTGAGGAGACCTGAAAGTGGCACATGGCAGAGTGTGGCGATGGAGACAGCAGCAATGGGAGGCCGTACAGGGACCCATGACAGACTCTGGACTTGGCAGCAGCATGAGGAGGCGGTATATAGGGGCTTATGGCAGATTAGGGGCCTGGCAGCAGCTATAGGAGGCCCGTAATCTGCCAGCACCCTATGTCAAAAAATTCAACACACCAGCAGTGTGAGGAGACCTGAAAGTGGCACATGGCAGAGTGTGGCGATGGAGACAGCAGCAATGGGAGGCCGTACAGGGACCCATGACAGACTCTGAACTTGGCAGCAGCATGAGGAGGCGGTATATAGGGGCCCATGGCAGATTAGGGGCCTGGCAGCAGCTATAGGAGGCCCGTAATCTGCCAGCACCCTATGTCAAAAAATTCAACACACCAGCAGTGTGAGGAGACCTGAAAGTGGCACATGGCAGAGTGTAGCGATGGAGACAGCAGCAATGGGAGGCCGTACAGGGACCCATGACAGACTCTGGACTTGGCAGCAGCATGAGGAGGCGGTATATAGGGGCCCATGGCAGATTAGGGGCCTGGCAGCAGCTATGGGAGGCCCGTAATCTGCCAGCACCCTATGTCAAAAAATTCTACACACCAGCAGTGTGTGAGGAGACCTGAAAGTGGCACATGGCAGAGTGTGGCGATGGAGACAGCAGCAATGGGAGGCCGTACAGGGACCCATGACAGACTCTGGACTTGGCAGCAGCATGAGGAGGCGGTATATAGGGGCCCATGGCAGATTAGGGGCCTGGCAGCAGCTATGGGAGGCCCGTAATCTGCCAGCACCCTATGTCAAAAAATTCAACACACCAGCAGTGTGTGAGGAGACCTGAAAGTGGCACATGGCAGAGTGTGGCGATGGAGAAAGCAGCAATGGGAGGCCGTACAGGGACCCATGAGAGACTCTGGACCTGGCAGCAGCATGAGGAGGCGGTATATAGGGGCCCATGGCAGATTAGGGGCCTGGCAGCAGCTATGTGAGGCCCGTAATCTGCCTGCACCCTATGTCAAAAAATTAAACACACCAGCAGTGTGAAGAGACCTGAAAGTGGCACATGGCATGAGAGACTCTGGACCTGGCAGCAGCAGGAGGAGGCGGTATAGGGGCCCATGGCTGATTAGGGGCCTGGCAGCAGCTATGTGAGGCCCGTTATCTTGCAGCACCCTATGTCAAAAAATTTAACACACCAGCAGTGTGAAGATACCTGAAAGTGGCACATGGCAGCAGAGTGTGGCGATGGAGACAGCAGCAATGGGAGGCCGTACAGGGACCCATGAGAGACTCTGGACCTGGCAGCAGCAGGAGGAGGTGGTATATAGGGGCCCATGGCAGATTAGGGGCCTGGCAGCAGCTATGTGAGGCCCGTAATCTGCCTGCACCCTATGTCAAAAAATTTAACACACCAGCAGTGTGAAGAGACCTGAAAGTGGCACATGGCAGCAGAGTGTGGCGATGGAGACAGCAGCAATGGGAGGCCGTACAGGGACCATGACAGACTCTGGACTTGGCAGCAGCATGAGGAGGCGGTATATAGGGGCCTATGGCAAATTAGGGGCCTGGCAGCAGCTATGTGAGGCCCGTAATCTGCCTGCACCCTATGTCAAAAAATTTAACACACCAGCAGTGTGAAGAGACCTGAAAGTGGCACATGGCAGCAGAGTGTGGCGATGGAGACAGCAGCAATGGGAGGCCGTACAGGGACCATGACAGACTCTGGACTTGGCAGCAGCATGAGGAGGCGGTATATAGGGGCCCATGGCAGATTAGGGGCCTGGCAGCAGCTATGTGAGGCCCGTAATCTGCCTGCACCCTATGTCAAAAAATTAAACACACCAGCAGTGTGAAGAGACCTGAAAGTGGCACATGGCATGAGAGACTCTGGACCTGGCAGCAGCAGGAGGAGGCGGTATAGGGGCCCATGGCTGATTAGGGGCCTGGCAGCAGCTATGTGAGGCCCGTTATCTTGCAGCACCCTATGTCAAAAAATTTAACACACCAGCAGTGTGAAGAGACCTGAAAGTGGCACATGGCAGCAGAGTGTGGCGATGGAGACAGCAGCAATGGGAGGCCGTACAGGGACCCATGAGAGACTCTGGACCTGGCAGCAGCAGGAGGAGGTGGTATATAGGGGCCCATGGCAGATTAGGGGCCTGGCAGCAGCTATGTGAGGCCCGTAATCTGCCTGCACCCTATGTCAAAAAATTTAACACACCAGCAGTGTGAAGAGACCTGAAAGTGGCACATGGCAGCAGAGTGTGGCGATGGAGACAGCAGCAATGGGAGGCCGTACAGGGACCATGACAGACTATGGACTTGGCAGCAGCATGAGGAGGCGGTATATAGGGGCCCATGGCAGATTAGGGGCCTGGCAGCAGCTATGTGAGGCCCGTTATCTTGCAGCACCCTATGTCAAAAAATTAAACACACCAGCAGTGTGAAGAGACCTGAAAGTGGCACATGGCAGCAGAGTGTGGCGATGGAGACAGCAGCAATGGGAGGCCGTACAGGGACCCATGAGAGACTCTGGACTTGGCAGCAGCATGAGGAGGCGGTATATAGGGGCCCATGGCAGATTAGGGGCCTGGCAGCAGCTATGTGAGGCCCGTTATCTTGCAGCACCCTATGTCAAAAAATTAAACACACCAGCAGTGTGAAGAGACCTGAAAGTGGCACATGGCAGCAGAGTGTGGCGATGGAGACAGCAGCAATGGGAGGCCGTACAGGGACCCATGAGAGACTCTAGACTTGGCAGCAGCATGAGGAGGCGGTTTATAGGGGCCCATGGCAGATTAGGGGCCTGGCAGCAGCTATGTGAGGCCCGTAATCTGCCTGCACCCTATGTCAAAAAATTTAACACACCAGCAGTGTGAAGAGACCTGAAAGTGGCACATGGCAGCAGAGTGTGGCGATGGAGACAGCAGCAATGGGAGGCCGTACAGGGACCCATGAGAGACTCTAGACTTGGCAGCAGCATGAGGAGGCGGTATATAGGGGCCCATGGCAGATTAGGGGCCTGGCAGCAGCTATGTGAGGCCCGTAATCTGCCTGCACCCTATGTCAAAAAATTTAACACACCAGCAGTGTGAAGAGACCTGAAAGTGGCACATGGCAGCAGAGTGTGGCGATGGAGACAGCAGCAATGGGAGGCCGTACAGGGACCATGACAGACTCTGGACTTGGCAGCAGCATGAGGAGGCGGTATATAGGGGCCTATGGCAGATTAGGGGCCTGGCAGCAGCTATGTGAGGCCCGTAATCTGCCTGCACCCTATGTCAAAAAATTTAACACACCAGCAGTGTGAAGAGACCTGAAAGTGGCACATGGCAGCAGAGTGTGGCGATGGAGACAGCAGCAATGGGAGGCCGTACAGGGACCATGACAGACTCTGGACTTGGCAGCAGCATGAGGAGGCGGTATATAGGGGCCCATGGCAGATTAGGGGCCTGGCAGCAGCTATGTGAGGCCCGTAATCTGCCTGCACCCTATGTCAAAAAATTAAACACACCAGCAGTGTGAAGAGACCTGAAAGTGGCACATGGCATGAGAGACTCTGGACCTGGCAGCAGCAGGAGGAGGCGGTATAGGGGCCCATGGCTGATTAGGGGCCTGGCAGCAGCTATGTGAGGCCCGTTATCTTGCAGCACCCTATGTCAAAAAATTTAACACACCAGCAGTGTGAAGATACCTGAAAGTGGCACATGGCAGCAGAGTGTGGCGATGGAGACAGCAGCAATGGGAGGCCGTACAGGGACCCATGAGAGACTCTGGACCTGGCAGCAGCAGGAGGAGGTGGTATATAGGGGCCCATGGCAGATTAGGGGCCTGGCAGCAGCTATGTGAGGCCCGTAATCTGCCTGCACCCTATGTCAAAAAATTTAACACACCAGCAGTGTGAAGAGACCTGAAAGTGGCACATGGCAGCAGAGTGTGGCGATGGAGACAGCAGCAATGGGAGGCCGTACAGGGACCATGACAGACTCTGGACTTGGCAGCAGCATGAGGAGGCGGTATATAGGGGCCTATGGCAGATTAGGGGCCTGGCAGCAGCTATGTGAGGCCCGTAATCTGCCTGCACCCTATGTCAAAAAATTTAACACACCAGCAGTGTGAAGAGACCTGAAAGTGGCACATGGCAGCAGAGTGTGGCGATGGAGACAGCAGCAATGGGAGGCCGTACAGGGACCATGACAGACTCTGGACTTGGCAGCAGCATGAGGAGGCGGTATATAGGGGCCCATGGCAGATTAGGGGCCTGGCAGCAGCTATGTGAGGCCCGTAATCTGCCTGCACCCTATGTCAAAAAATTAAACACACCAGCAGTGTGAAGAGACCTGAAAGTGGCACATGGCATGAGAGACTCTGGACCTGGCAGCAGCAGGAGGAGGCGGTATAGGGGCCCATGGCTGATTAGGGGCCTGGCAGCAGCTATGTGAGGCCCGTTATCTTGCAGCACCCTATGTCAAAAAATTTAACACACCAGCAGTGTGAAGAGACCTGAAAGTGGCACATGGCAGCAGAGTGTGGCGATGGAGACAGCAGCAATGGGAGGCCGTACAGGGACCCATGAGAGACTCTGGACCTGGCAGCAGCAGGAGGAGGTGGTATATAGGGGCCCATGGCAGATTAGGGGCCTGGCAGCAGCTATGTGAGGCCCGTAATCTGCCTGCACCCTATGTCAAAAAATTTAACACACCAGCAGTGTGAAGAGACCTGAAAGTGGCACATGGCAGCAGAGTGTGGCGATGGAGACAGCAGCAATGGGAGGCCGTACAGGGACCATGACAGACTATGGACTTGGCAGCAGCATGAGGAGGCGGTATATAGGGGCCCATGGCAGATTAGGGGCCTGGCAGCAGCTATGTGAGGCCCGTTATCTTGCAGCACCCTATGTCAAAAAATTAAACACACCAGCAGTGTGAAGAGACCTGAAAGTGGCACATGGCAGCAGAGTGTGGCGATGGAGACAGCAGCAATGGGAGGCCGTACAGGGACCCATGAGAGACTCTGGACTTGGCAGCAGCATGAGGAGGCGGTATATAGGGGCCCATGGCAGATTAGGGGCCTGGCAGCAGCTATGTGAGGCCCGTTATCTTGCAGCACCCTATGTCAAAAAATTAAACACACCAGCAGTGTGAAGAGACCTGAAAGTGGCACATGGCAGCAGAGTGTGGCGATGGAGACAGCAGCAATGGGAGGCCGTACAGGGACCCATGAGAGACTCTAGACTTGGCAGCAGCATGAGGAGGCGGTTTATAGGGGCCCATGGCAGATTAGGGGCCTGGCAGCAGCTATGTGAGGCCCGTAATCTGCCTGCACCCTATGTCAAAAAATTTAACACACCAGCAGTGTGAAGAGACCTGAAAGTGGCACATGGCAGCAGAGTGTGGCGATGGAGACAGCAGCAATGGGAGGCCGTACAGGGACCCATGAGAGACTCTAGACTTGGCAGCAGCATGAGGAGGCGGTATATAGGGGCCCATGGCAGATTAGGGGCCTGGCAGCAGCTATGTGAGGCCCGTAATCTGCCTGCACCCTATGTCAAAAAATTTAACACACCAGCAGTGTGAAGAGACCTGAAAGTGGCACATGGCAGCAGAGTGTGGCGATGGAGACAGCAGCAATGGGAGGCCGTACAGGGACCATGACAGACTCTGGACTTGGCAGCAGCATGAGGAGGCGGTATATAGGGGCCTATGGCAGATTAGGGGCCTGGCAGCAGCTATGTGAGGCCCGTAATCTGCCTGCACCCTATGTCAAAAAATTTAACACACCAGCAGTGTGAAGAGACCTGAAAGTGGCACATGGCAGCAGAGTGTGGCGATGGAGACAGCAGCAATGGGAGGCCGTACAGGGACCATGACAGACTCTGGACTTGGCAGCAGCATGAGGAGGCGGTATATAGGGGCCCATGGCAGATTAGGGGCCTGGCAGCAGCTATGTGAGGCCCGTAATCTGCCTGCACCCTATGTCAAAAAATTAAACACACCAGCAGTGTGAAGAGACCTGAAAGTGGCACATGGCATGAGAGACTCTGGACCTGGCAGCAGCAGGAGGAGGCGGTATAGGGGCCCATGGCTGATTAGGGGCCTGGCAGCAGCTATGTGAGGCCCGTTATCTTGCAGCACCCTATGTCAAAAAATTTAACACACCAGCAGTGTGAAGATACCTGAAAGTGGCACATGGCAGCAGAGTGTGGCGATGGAGACAGCAGCAATGGGAGGCCGTACAGGGACCCATGAGAGACTCTGGACCTGGCAGCAGCAGGAGGAGGTGGTATATAGGGGCCCATGGCAGATTAGGGGCCTGGCAGCAGCTATGTGAGGCCCGTAATCTGCCTGCACCCTATGTCAAAAAATTTAACACACCAGCAGTGTGAAGAGACCTGAAAGTGGCACATGGCAGCAGAGTGTGGCGATGGAGACAGCAGCAATGGGAGGCCGTACAGGGACCATGACAGACTCTGGACTTGGCAGCAGCATGAGGAGGCGGTATATAGGGGCCTATGGCAGATTAGGGGCCTGGCAGCAGCTATGTGAGGCCCGTAATCTGCCTGCACCCTATGTCAAAAAATTTAACACACCAGCAGTGTGAAGAGACCTGAAAGTGGCACATGGCAGCAGAGTGTGGCGATGGAGACAGCAGCAATGGGAGGCCGTACAGGGACCATGACAGACTCTGGACTTGGCAGCAGCATGAGGAGGCGGTATATAGGGGCCCATGGCAGATTAGGGGCCTGGCAGCAGCTATGTGAGGCCCGTAATCTGCCTGCACCCTATGTCAAAAAATTAAACACACCAGCAGTGTGAAGAGACCTGAAAGTGGCACATGGCATGAGAGACTCTGGACCTGGCAGCAGCAGGAGGAGGCGGTATAGGGGCCCATGGCTGATTAGGGGCCTGGCAGCAGCTATGTGAGGCCCGTTATCTTGCAGCACCCTATGTCAAAAAATTTAACACACCAGCAGTGTGAAGAGACCTGAAAGTGGCACATGGCAGCAGAGTGTGGCGATGGAGACAGCAGCAATGGGAGGCCGTACAGGGACCCATGAGAGACTCTGGACCTGGCAGCAGCAGGAGGAGGTGGTATATAGGGGCCCATGGCAGATTAGGGGCCTGGCAGCAGCTATGTGAGGCCCGTAATCTGCCTGCACCCTATGTCAAAAAATTTAACACACCAGCAGTGTGAAGAGACCTGAAAGTGGCACATGGCAGCAGAGTGTGGCGATGGAGACAGCAGCAATGGGAGGCCGTACAGGGACCATGACAGACTCTGGACTTGGCAGCAGCATGAGGAGGCGGTATATAGGGGCCTATGGCAGATTAGGGGCCTGGCAGCAGCTATGTGAGGCCCGTAATCTGCCTGCACCCTATGTCAAAAAATTTAACACACCAGCAGTGTGAAGAGACCTGAAAGTGGCACATGGCAGCAGAGTGTGGCGATGGAGACAGCAGCAATGGGAGGCCGTACAGGGACCATGACAGACTCTGGACTTGGCAGCAGCATGAGGAGGCGGTATATAGGGGCCCATGGCAGATTAGGGGCCTGGCAGCAGCTATGTGAGGCCCGTAATCTGCCTGCACCCTATGTCAAAAAATTAAACACACCAGCAGTGTGAAGAGACCTGAAAGTGGCACATGGCATGAGAGACTCTGGACCTGGCAGCAGCAGGAGGAGGCGGTATAGGGGCCCATGGCTGATTAGGGGCCTGGCAGCAGCTATGTGAGGCCCGTTATCTTGCAGCACCCTATGTCAAAAAATTTAACACACCAGCAGTGTGAAGAGACCTGAAAGTGGCACATGGCAGCAGAGTGTGGCGATGGAGACAGCAGCAATGGGAGGCCGTACAGGGACCCATGAGAGACTCTGGACCTGGCAGCAGCAGGAGGAGGTGGTATATAGGGGCCCATGGCAGATTAGGGGCCTGGCAGCAGCTATGTGAGGCCCGTAATCTGCCTGCACCCTATGTCAAAAAATTTAACACACCAGCAGTGTGAAGAGACCTGAAAGTGGCACATGGCAGCAGAGTGTGGCGATGGAGACAGCAGCAATGGGAGGCCGTACAGGGACCATGACAGACTATGGACTTGGCAGCAGCATGAGGAGGCGGTATATAGGGGCCCATGGCAGATTAGGGGCCTGGCAGCAGCTATGTGAGGCCCGTTATCTTGCAGCACCCTATGTCAAAAAATTAAACACACCAGCAGTGTGAAGAGACCTGAAAGTGGCACATGGCAGCAGAGTGTGGCGATGGAGACAGCAGCAATGGGAGGCCGTACAGGGACCCATGAGAGACTCTGGACTTGGCAGCAGCATGAGGAGGCGGTATATAGGGGCCCATGGCAGATTAGGGGCCTGGCAGCAGCTATGTGAGGCCCGTTATCTTGCAGCACCCTATGTCAAAAAATTAAACACACCAGCAGTGTGAAGAGACCTGAAAGTGGCACATGGCAGCAGAGTGTGGCGATGGAGACAGCAGCAATGGGAGGCCGTACAGGGACCCATGAGAGACTCTAGACTTGGCAGCAGCATGAGGAGGCGGTTTATAGGGGCCCATGGCAGATTAGGGGCCTGGCAGCAGCTATGTGAGGCCCGTAATCTGCCTGCACCCTATGTCAAAAAATTTAACACACCAGCAGTGTGAAGAGACCTGAAAGTGGCACATGGCAGCAGAGTGTGGCGATGGAGACAGCAGCAATGGGAGGCCGTACAGGGACCCATGAGAGACTCTAGACTTGGCAGCAGCATGAGGAGGCGGTATATAGGGGCCCATGGCAGATTAGGGGCCTGGCAGCAGCTATGTGAGGCCCGTAATCTGCCTGCACCCTATGTCAAAAAATTTAACACACCAGCAGTGTGAAGAGACCTGAAAGTGGCACATGGCAGCAGAGTGTGGCGATGGAGACAGCAGCAATGGGAGGCCGTACAGGGACCCATGAGAGACTCTGGACTTGGCAGCAGCATGAGGAGGCGGTATATAGGGGCCCATGGCAGATTAGGGGCCTGGCAGCAGCTATGTGAGGCCCGTTATCTTGCAGCACCCTATGTCAAAAAATTAAACACACCAGCAGTGTGAAGAGACCTGAAAGTGGCACATGGCAGCAGAGTGTGGCGATGGAGACAGCAGCAATGGGAGGCCGTACAGGGACCCATGAGAGACTCTAGACTTGGCAGCAGCATGAGGAGGCGGTTTATAGGGGCCCATGGCAGATTAGGGGCCTGGCAGCAGCTATGTGAGGCCCGTTATCTTGCAGCACCCTATGTCAAAAAATTAAACACACCAGCAGTGTGAAGAGACCTGAAAGTGGCACATGGCAGCAGAGTGTGGCGATGGAGACAGCAGCAATGGGAGGCCGTACAGGGACCATGACAGACTCTGGACTTGGCAGCAGCATGAGGAGGCGGTATATAGGGGCCCATGGCAGATTAGGGGCCTGGCAGCAGCTATGTGAGGCCCGTAATCTGCCTGCACCCTATGTCAAAAAATTAAACACACCAGCAGTGTGAAGAGACCTGAAAGTGGCACATGGCATGAGAGACTCTGGACCTGGCAGCAGCAGGAGGAGGCGGTATAGGGGCCCATGGCTGATTAGGGGCCTGGCAGCAGCTATGTGAGGCCCGTTATCTTGCAGCACCCTATGTCAAAAAATTTAACACACCAGCAGTGTGAAGAGACCTGAAAGTGGCACATGGCAGCAGAGTGTGGCGATGGAGACAGCAGCAATGGGAGGCCGTACAGGGACCCATGAGAGACTCTGGACCTGGCAGCAGCAGGAGGAGGTGGTATATAGGGGCCCATGGCAGATTAGGGGCCTGGCAGCAGCTATGTGAGGCCCGTAATCTGCCTGCACCCTATGTCAAAAAATTTAACACACCAGCAGTGTGAAGAGACCTGAAAGTGGCACATGGCAGCAGAGTGTGGCGATGGAGACAGCAGCAATGGGAGGCCGTACAGGGACCATGACAGACTCTGGACTTGGCAGCAGCATGAGGAGGCGGTATATAGGGGCCTATGGCAGATTAGGGGCCTGGCAGCAGCTATGTGAGGCCCGTAATCTGCCTGCACCCTATGTCAAAAAATTTAACACACCAGCAGTGTGAAGAGACCTGAAAGTGGCACATGGCAGCAGAGTGTGGCGATGGAGACAGCAGCAATGGGAGGCCGTACAGGGACCATGACAGACTCTGGACTTGGCAGCAGCATGAGGAGGCGGTATATAGGGGCCCATGGCAGATTAGGGGCCTGGCAGCAGCTATGTGAGGCCCGTAATCTGCCTGCACCCTATGTCAAAAAATTAAACACACCAGCAGTGTGAAGAGACCTGAAAGTGGCACATGGCATGAGAGACTCTGGACCTGGCAGCAGCAGGAGGAGGCGGTATAGGGGCCCATGGCTGATTAGGGGCCTGGCAGCAGCTATGTGAGGCCCGTTATCTTGCAGCACCCTATGTCAAAAAATTTAACACACCAGCAGTGTGAAGAGACCTGAAAGTGGCACATGGCAGCAGAGTGTGGCGATGGAGACAGCAGCAATGGGAGGCCGTACAGGGACCCATGAGAGACTCTGGACCTGGCAGCAGCAGGAGGAGGTGGTATATAGGGGCCCATGGCAGATTAGGGGCCTGGCAGCAGCTATGTGAGGCCCGTAATCTGCCTGCACCCTATGTCAAAAAATTTAACACACCAGCAGTGTGAAGAGACCTGAAAGTGGCACATGGCAGCAGAGTGTGGCGATGGAGACAGCAGCAATGGGAGGCCGTACAGGGACCATGACAGACTATGGACTTGGCAGCAGCATGAGGAGGCGGTATATAGGGGCCCATGGCAGATTAGGGGCCTGGCAGCAGCTATGTGAGGCCCGTTATCTTGCAGCACCCTATGTCAAAAAATTAAACACACCAGCAGTGTGAAGAGACCTGAAAGTGGCACATGGCAGCAGAGTGTGGCGATGGAGACAGCAGCAATGGGAGGCCGTACAGGGACCCATGAGAGACTCTGGACTTGGCAGCAGCATGAGGAGGCGGTATATAGGGGCCCATGGCAGATTAGGGGCCTGGCAGCAGCTATGTGAGGCCCGTTATCTTGCAGCACCCTATGTCAAAAAATTAAACACACCAGCAGTGTGAAGAGACCTGAAAGTGGCACATGGCAGCAGAGTGTGGCGATGGAGACAGCAGCAATGGGAGGCCGTACAGGGACCCATGAGAGACTCTAGACTTGGCAGCAGCATGAGGAGGCGGTTTATAGGGGCCCATGGCAGATTAGGGGCCTGGCAGCAGCTATGTGAGGCCCGTAATCTGCCTGCACCCTATGTCAAAAAATTTAACACACCAGCAGTGTGAAGAGACCTGAAAGTGGCACATGGCAGCAGAGTGTGGCGATGGAGACAGCAGCAATGGGAGGCCGTACAGGGACCCATGAGAGACTCTAGACTTGGCAGCAGCATGAGGAGGCGGTATATAGGGGCCCATGGCAGATTAGGGGCCTGGCAGCAGCTATGTGAGGCCCGTAATCTGCCTGCACCCTATGTCAAAAAATTTAACACACCAGCAGTGTGAAGAGACCTGAAAGTGGCACATGGCAGCAGAGTGTGGCGATGGAGACAGCAGCAATGGGAGGCCGTACAGGGACCCATGAGAGACTCTGGACTTGGCAGCAGCATGAGGAGGCGGTATATAGGGGCCCATGGCAGATTAGGGGCCTGGCAGCAGCTATGTGAGGCCCGTTATCTTGCAGCACCCTATGTCAAAAAATTAAACACACCAGCAGTGTGAAGAGACCTGAAAGTGGCACATGGCAGCAGAGTGTGGCGATGGAGACAGCAGCAATGGGAGGCCGTACAGGGACCCATGAGAGACTCTAGACTTGGCAGCAGCATGAGGAGGCGGTTTATAGGGGCCCATGGCAGATTAGGGGCCTGGCAGCAGCTATGTGAGGCCCGTAATCTGCCTGCACCCTATGTCAAAAAATTTAACACACCAGCAGTGTGAAGAGACCTGAAAGTGGCACATGGCAGCAGAGTGTGGCGATGGAGACAGCAGCAATGGGAGGCCGTACAGGGACCCATGAGAGACTCTAGACTTGGCAGCAGCATGAGGAGGCGGTATATAGGGGCCCATGGCAGATTAGGGGCCTGGCAGCAGCTATGTGAGGCCCGTAATCTGCCTGCACCCTATGTCAAAAAATTTAACACACCAGCAGTGTGAAGAGACCTGAAAGTGGCACATGGCAGCAGAGTGTGGCGATGGAGACAGCAGCAATGGGAGGCCGTACAGGGACCCATGAGAGACTCTGGACTTGGCAGCAGCATGAGGAGGCGGTATATAGGGGCCTATGGCAGATTAGGGGCCTGGCAGCAGCTATAGGAGGCCCGTAATCTGCCAGCACCCTATGTCAAAAAATTAAACACACCAGCAGTGTGAGGAGACCTGAAAGTGGCACATGTTTGAGGCATGATTCATGGCGGATTTAGTCAGTTGTGTCAGGAACTGGTGGTTTGAAATCCAGACTAATCCACGCCTGATTCATTTTCACAAACGTGAGTCTCTCCACACTTTGGGTGGACAGTCGTGTCCTCCGCGGAGTTACAATACCTCCTGCCGCACTAAACACGCGCTCCGATGCCACGCTACTGGCCGGGCATGACAGCCTTTCAAGGGCAAATTCAGCTAGTTGGGGCCAAAGGTCAAGTTTCGTTGCCCAGTAGTCAAGGGGATTGTCTACCTCGGTTGGCAGGGTGCTGTCCAAGTAGGCCCAAGCCTGTTGTTTGAGCTCCTGCTCCAGGTCCACCTGATGCTGCTGCTGCTGCTGCGGCTGGTTAGTAGTTTCCTCACTGCGCTGGTGAAGAAAGCTACTCATCATCGACTGCAGACTGAGGCAGCCACTGCTGGTGGAGCTGCCACTGCTCCTACCACCCCACCCCTCCCCTGCTGCCATGCCAGCGGAACGCGAGCGCACAGGGCCCACAGTGTCTGAGGATGGACGTTGGCGCACAAAGGCAGAGACCAACTGACTACATAGGTGGTTTTTATAGTACGTAATTTTGGCCTCCCTCTCAGCAGGTGTGAAAAAGGCCACCATTTTGGACCGGTAGCGAGGGTCCAACAAGGTGGACAGCCAAAAGTCATCCCTCTGTCTGATGGTTATTATTCGGCTGTCGCTACGCAAGCAACCGAGCATGCTATGGGCCATTTGTGCCAAGGAATGCGAGGGACTCCCTGCCTCCATCTCCACAGCATACTGCCACGGTGCGTCTGGGTCCTCTGTCTCCTCCTCCTCCTCCTCTACCAGATGCTCCTGCTCCTCCACTCCTGTCCGCTGAGTGGAAAAACCACCCATTTCACTCAATAATTCCTGAGCACAAATGTCCTCCTCTACCTCCTCCTCTTCTTCCTGTCCTGCCCCCACAGGGGTCATGTGGCGTTGAGATCTGTGCGCCACGTCTACCGCACCCTGACCAGCCATTGTTAACAGCATTTGTTCCAGGACGTGCAACAGAGGAATGACGTCGTTCATCCCATAGTCCTGCCGACTCACGAATAGCGTGGCCTCCTCAAAGGGCCTGAGCAAGCGGCAGGTGTCACGCATGAGCTGCCAATGGCTGACATCTAAGTTACACAGGGGAGTACCTTTATCCGCTTGTAACATCAGGAAATCGGTGATGGCCTTTCGCTGCTCGTAAAGGCGGTCTAACATGTGTAGGGTTGAATTCCACCTTGTTGCAACGTCGCAGATCAGGCGATGCTGTGGAATTCCGTTCTGCCGCTGCAGCTCAATGAGGGTGTTCTTTGCGGTGTAGGAATGGCTGAAATGCATGCACAGTTTACGTGACATTTTAAGGATGTCTTGCAGTGGGATGGTGGATTTTAAGAACCGCTTGACAACCAGATTGAACACGTGAGCCATGCATGGCGCATGGCACAACCTTCCTTGACGCAGAGCAGACACCATGTTCTTTCCGTTGTCAGTCAACATGGTTCCGATTTTTAGTTTGCGCGGAGACAGCCATCTGTCGATTTCTCTGTTCATTACACTCAGCAGTTCCTCCCCTGTGTGACTACGTTCGCCAAGGCATACCAGGTGCAGCACAGCGTGACACCGTTGCGCCCTGCACATGTGATATGCCGGTCGGGTAATGGGACTTGGCACGGGGGTGGCGGCTGAGGACACGGCGGAAAAAGAGGTGGTAGAGGCGGACATGCTTGCTGGACCAAGGACGTGCAAACGTGGAGGCAAAAGCGTCGTGACCTGTCCAAGTTGCTGGTGCGGCTGTGCCGGCACCACGTTCACCCAGTGGGCCGTAAATGACATGTACTGTCCCTGACCGTAGTTACAGCTCCACACGTCGGCGCTGCCGTGCACTTTGGCAGAGACCGACATGCTCAAAGACTGGCCCACCATCTCTTCTACATGTGAATGCAGGGCTGGCACTGCCTTTTGGGCAAAGAAATGACGGCTTGGCACTCTCCACCGCGGCGCGGCACAAGCCATCATTTCTCGGAAAGGTGCTGAGTCCACCAGTTGGAAAGGGAGGGACTGCAGCACCAGCAACTTGGACAGGAGGACGTTCAGCTTTTGCACCGTCGGGTGCGTGCTCGCAAACTGTTGTCTCTTGGATACGGATTCCAAGAAAGACTGTTGACGGAATCCGAGAAGAGGAGTAGCAGGAGAAGGAGCATCTGAACGAGCGGAAGATGCCAACGAGCGACAACTCCCCTCAGCAGAGGTGTTGGAGCCTTGACTGGCTGATAGAGGGCGATTGACGACGTCGGGTGACGGAGCAAGTAACGGAGCGGGTGATGGAGCGGGGGCTGGGGCAGGCAGAACCGCCGTATGTTTATCACGGTTTTCCCAGGCCACCGAATGGTGACGCTGCATATGCTGACGCAACGCTGTAGTCCCAACATGGGCCCCCTGGCCACGCTTGCATTTCTGGCCACATAGTCGACATACGGCTACGTTTACTTCCTCGGGCGGCTTGAGGAAAAATTGCCACACCACCGAGTAGGAAACTTTGCCCCCGCTACTCTTCACTGGCTGACTGCTACTTCCTCCGTGCGCACCGGCACCACTACTGGCCGTGGTGGTAGGCTGCAGTGGAGCTGGTGCTCTACTCCGTGGACGTTTGGCTCCACTGACACTGATGCGACCCTGCTGCTGTCTCCTGGGCAACCCACCGACTGTTTTGCTCGCTGCCAAGCTGCCACCCTCTTCTCCTGATGATGCGGAAGAAATTGCCTGATGACGACGAGGCTGCCAAGTGCGATCAACCTCCTCATCATCAAGTAGGGTCTCCGCCTCACTACTAGCCCCCTCGGCTGCGTCTGGGTCAGGAGACAGACCTGTCTCTAGACCGGCTACCGAGCCACTCTCCTCGCCAGTACTTGTTCGCTTGGCTGCTGAAAAGGCCGATGTCTCCCCCCGTTCCTGACCGCCCTCTGTTAGCTCTTCCTCACTGTACAGTGGGGCTGAGCCCACAGCATGCGATACTTCGCTTGGTGAGGGAACAGCAAAGGACAGGGGCAGGTAGAGGACACGTGATTTCAGTGGGCTTGGTCCCGGGCCATGCCAACTAACGGTTGTGTCTGACGTACCCACCGACCGTTGGCTGTAGGTGTCAGAGGTGACCTGGGAAGAGGAAGACGACCGAGCCAACCAATCAATGACGGCAGGGTTGTCGGTGGAGACACGATCGCTGGATGACACCGGGAGCACTGGCCTCTGGCTGCGAATACTGCTGCCTCGACCCCTTCCTCTGCTGCCACGTCTGCTCGCTCCTAAAACATTGCCTCCTCTGCCACTCCTCTGCATGTTGTCTGACATACTATTTAATTCAATGATTAGGTGTCCCTGAGTAACAATTCTCTGGCACTCAGTAACAATTCTGTCTGTCCCTGAGTATGAATTCTGTGGCCCTGAGTAACAATTCTGTGTCTGTGCGAGTAACAATTCTGTGTCTGTGCGAGTAACAATTCTGTGTCTGTGCAAGTAACAATTTTGTGTCTGTGCGAGTAACAATTCTCTGGCACTCAGTAACAATTCTGTCTGTCCCTGAGTAACAATTCTCTGGCACTCAGTAACAATTCTGTCTGTCCCTGAGTAACAATTCTCTGGCACTCAGTAACAATTCTGTCTGTCCCTGAGTAACAATTCTCTGGCACTCAGTAACAATTCTGTCTGTCCCTGAGTATGAATTCTGTGGCCCTGAGTAACAATTCTGTGTCTGCGCGAGTAACAATTCTGTGTCTGTGCAAGTAACAATTTTGTGTCTGTGCAAGTAACAATTTTGTGTCTGTGCGAGTAACAATTCTCTGGCACTCAGTAACAATTCTGTCTGTCCCTGAGTAACAATTCTCTGGCACTCAGTAACAATTCTGACTGTCCCTGAGTAACAATTCTCTGGCACTCAGTAACAATTCTGTCTGTCCCTGAGTAACAATTCTCTGGCACTCAGTAACAATTGTGTGTCTGTGCAAGTAACAATTCTGTGTCTGTGCAAGTAACAATTTTGTGTCTGTGAGAGTAACAATTCTCTGGCACTCAGTAACAATTCTGTCTGTCCCTGAGTAACAATTCTCTGGCACTCAGTAACAATTCTGTCTGTCCCCGAGTATGAATTCTGTGGCCCTGAGTAACAATTCTGTCTCTGTGCGAGTAACAATTCTGTGTCTGTGCAAGTAACAATTTTGTGTCTGTGAGAGTAACAATTCCCTGGCACTCAGTAACAATTCTGTCTGTCCCTGAGTAACAATTCTCTGGCACTCAGTAACAATTCTGTCTTCCCTGAGTAACAATTCTCTGGCACTCAGTAACAATTCTGTCTGTCCCTGAGTATGAATTCTGTGGCCCTGAGTAACAATTCTGTCTCTGTGCGAGTAACAATTCTGTGTCTGTGCAAGTAACAATTTTGTGTCTGTGAGAGTAACAATTCTCTGGCACTCAGTAACAATTCTGTCTGTCCCTGAGTAACAATTCTCTGGCACTCAGTAACAATTCTGTCTGTCCCTGAGTATGAATTCTGTGGCCCTGAGTAACAATTGTGTGTCTGTGCAAGTAACAATTCTGTGTCTGTGCAAGTAACAATTTTGTGTCTGTGAGAGTAACAATTCTCTGGCACTCAGTAACAATTCTGTCTGTCCCTGAGTAACAATTCTCTGGCACTCAGTAACAATTCTGTCTGTCCCTGAGTAACAATTCTGTCTGTCCCTGAGTATGAATTCTGTGGCCCTGAGTAAGAATTCTCTGGCACTCAGTAACAATTCTGTCTGTCCCTGAGTATGAATTCTGTGGCCCTGAGTAACAATTGTGTGTCTGTGCAAGTAACAATTCTGTGTCTGTGCAAGTAACAATTTTGTGTCTGTGAGAGTAACAATTCTCTGGCACTCAGTAACAATTCTGTCTGTCCCTGAGTAACAATTCTCTGGCACTCAGTAACAATTCTGTCTGTCCCTGAGTATGAATTCTGTGGCCCTGAGTAACAATTCTGTCTCTGTGCGAGTAACAATTCTGTCTCTGTGCGAGTAACAATTCTGTGTCTGTGCAAGTAACAATTTTGTGTCTGTGAGAGTAACAATTCTCTGGCACTCAGTAACAATTCTGTCTGTCCCTGAGTAAGAATTCTCTGGCACTCAGTAACAATTCTGTCTGTCCCTGAGTAACAATTCTCTGGCACTCAGTAACAATTCTGTCTGTCCCTGAGTAACAATTCTGTCTGTCCCTGAGTATGAATTCTGTGGCCCTGAGTAAGAATTCTCTGGCACTCAGTAACAATTCTGTCTGTCCCTGAGTATGAATTCTGTGGCCCTGAGTAACAATTGTGTGTCTGTGCAAGTAACAATTCTGTGTCTGTGCAAGTAACAATTTTGTGTCTGTGAGAGTAACAATTCTCTGGCACTCAGTAACAATTCTGTCTGTCCCTGAGTAACAATTCTCTGGCACTCAGTAACAATTCTGTCTGTCCCTGAGTAACAATTCTCTGGCACTCAGTAACAATTCTGTCTGTCCCTGAGTAACAATTCTCTGGCACTCAGTAACAATTCTGTCTGTCCCTGAGTAACAATTCTGTCTGTCCCTGAGAATGAATTCTGTGGCCCTGAGTAAGAATTCTCTGGCACTCAGTAACAATTCTGTCTGTCCCTGAGTAACAATTCTCTGGCACTCAGTAACAATTCTGTCTGTCCCTGAGTATGAATTCTGTGGCCCTGAGTAACAATTGTGTGTCTGTGCAAGTAACAATTCTGTGTCTGTGCAAGTAACAATTTTGTGTCTGTGAGAGTAACAATTCTCTGGCACTCAGTAACAATTCTGTCTGTCCCTGAGTAACAATTCTCTGGCACTCAGTAACAATTCTGTCTGTCCCTGAGTAACAATTCTGTCTGTCCCTGAGTATGAATTCTGTGGCCCTGAGTAAGAATTCTCTGGCACTCAGTAACAATTCTGTCTGTCCCTGAGTATGAATTCTGTGGCCCTGAGTAACAATTGTGTGTCTGTGCAAGTAACAATTCTGTGTCTGTGCAAGTAACAATTTTGTGTCTGTGAGAGTAACAATTCTCTGGCACTCAGTAACAATTCTGTCTGTCCCTGAGTAACAATTCTCTGGCACTCAGTAACAATTCTGTCTGTCCCTGAGTATGAATTCTGTGGCCCTGAGTAACAATTCTGTCTCTGTGCGAGTAACAATTCTGTGTCTGTGCAAGTAACAATTTTGTGTCTGTGAGAGTAACAATTCTCTGGCACTCAGTAACAATTCTGTCTGTCCCTGAGTAAGAATTCTCTGGCACTCAGTAACAATTCTGTCTGTCCCTGAGTAACAATTCTCTGGCACTCAGTAACAATTCTGTCTGTCCCTGAGTAACAATTCTGTCTGTCCCTGAGTATGAATTCTGTGGCCCTGAGTAAGAATTCTCTGGCACTCAGTAACAATTCTGTCTGTCCCTGAGTATGAATTCTGTGGCCCTGAGTAACAATTGTGTGTCTGTGCAAGTAACAATTCTGTGTCTGTGCAAGTAACAATTTTGTGTCTGTGAGAGTAACAATTCTCTGGCACTCAGTAACAATTCTGTCTGTCCCTGAGTAACAATTCTCTGGCACTCAGTAACAATTCTGTCTGTCCCTGAGTAACAATTCTCTGGCACTCAGTAACAATTCTGTCTGTCCCTGAGTAACAATTCTCTGGCACTCAGTAACAATTCTGTCTGTCCCTGAGTAACAATTCTGTCTGTCCCTGAGAATGAATTCTGTGGCCCTGAGTAAGAATTCTCTGGCACTCAGTAACAATTCTGTCTGTCCCTGAGTAACAATTCTCTGGCACTCAGTAACAATTCTGTCTGTCCCTGAGTAAAAATTCTGTGGCCCTAATAACGTTTCTGTGGCCCTAAGTAACAATTCTCTGGCACTGAGTAACAATTCTGTCTGTCCCTGAGTATGAATTCTGTGGCCCTAACTAGCGTTTCTTTGTCCCTAAATAACGATTCTGTGGCCCTCATTAACAAGTCTGTGTCCCTGAGTAATGGTTCTCTGTCCCTAAGTAACTTCTCTCTGTCCCCAATTCTCGTTTCTGTGGCCCTAACTCTGTCCCTGTCCCTAGTACAGAGCGGTCTGCCTCTGTTCAATGACTGCAGGCAAATGAAGATTTCCAAAATGGCCGCTATATATACCTCGACCATTACACAGTGCTGGCTGGCTGGCTGCTGATTGGCTGATGCGATCACATGTCGTTGAGGAATGCATTATGGGGCAGCGCGCCTTGTCTGCGCGCCTTCCCCGACATCCCCGCTCCGTCGCCGCACATGTCAGCCGCCATTTTCGGAAAAATTTCGATTCGCGCGTCCGAATTAGGCTGTTTTTCGGATTCGGCACGAATCGAAATTTTTCCGATATTCGACTCGAATTCCACTTCGGATACTTCGATTCGCTCATCTCTAGAAATAACCACAAATGTCTTTTCTGTGCTCACAGCATTATCAGTTTTATTCAACCCCCAAGTGACATTCAATCTTAGTACTTAGTACAGCATCCTTTTACAGTTATAACAGCTTTTAAACGTGAAGCATAGCTTGACACAAGTGTCTTGCAGCGATCTACGGGTATCTTCGCCCATTCTTCATGGGCAAAGGCCTCCAGTTCAGTCACATTCTTAGGCTTGCGCACTGCAACTGCTTTCTTTAAGTCCCACCAGAGGTTCTCAATCGGATTTAAGTCTGGTGACTGCGATGGCCACTCCAAAATGTTCCAGCCTTTCCTCTGCAACCATGCTCTAGTGGACTTGGAGGTATGCTTGGGATCATTGTCCTGTTGAAAGGTCCAACGTCTCCCAAGCCTCAGGTGTGTGACGGACTGCATCACGTTTCCATCCAATATCTCCTGGTACTGAAGAGAATTCATGGTACCTTGCACACGCTGAAGCTTCCCTGTACCTGCAGAAGCAAAACAGCCCCAAAGCATGATTGACCCTCCACCATGCTTCACAGTAGGCAAGGTGTTCTTTTCATCATAGGCCTTGTTCTTCCTCCTCCAAACATAGCGTTGATCCATGGGCCCAAACAGTTCTAATTTTGTTTCATCAGTCCACAGAACACTATCCCACAACTTTTGTGGTTTGTCCACATGGCTTTTGGCATACTGCAGTCGACTCTTCTTATTCTTTGGAGACAGCAAGGGGGTACGCCTGGGAGTTCTGGCACGGAGGCCTTCATTACGCAGTGTGCGTCTTATTGTCTGGGCTGAAACTTCTGTACCCACATCTGACAAATCTTTTCTCAGTTCCTCAGCAGTCACACGGGGACTTCTCTCCACTCTACGCTTCAGGTAGCGCACAGCAGTCGAAGTCAGCATCTTCTTTCTGCCACGACCAGGTAGCGTTTCAACAGTGCCCTTTGCCTTGAATTTGCGAATGATGCTTCCTAAGGTGTCTCTTGGTATGTTTAACATCTTTGCAATCTTCTTATAGCCATTGCCCTTCCTGTGAAGAGAAATCACCTCTTCTCTTGTCTTCCTGGACCATTCTCTTGCCTTCACCATGTTTGTAACCACACCAGTAAATGTCTAGAAGGAGCTGAGTATCACAGTCATTTTAAAGCTGCCTAATTGGTGCTTATTATGCTTGATTGCTGCTCGGTGACATCCACAGGTGTTTTCAATACCTGATGGAAAGCACCTGTATGAACCTCTGTTCTTCAGAGTGGTAGTCTTTAAGGGGTTGAATAATTGTGGCAATGAAGAAACCACATAAGAACCATTTACTACTGTATTACATAAACAATTGATGTCATTTTAGTTGCATTTGGGTAGTTACAACGTCCTTGTAGGATTTGATTCTGAATACAATTCCAAATGTACACTATAGTCCCTAAACCCCTTTACAGCATTGGGGGTTGAATAATTTTGGACACAACTGTAGCATGTTGAGATGCGTTTTTAATATATTACACAATATATGAAAAATATTTTAAAAAATATGTATTTTTCTAAATATATTCTTCAGATTTTGTTTTACATATAAAAATTCATTTTAACATACCGTATTTTCCGGCGTATAAGACGACTGGGCGTATAAGACAACCCCCTACTTTTCCTGCTAAAATGTAGTGTTTGGGCTATACTCGCCTTATAAGACTACCCCTCTTCCAATGCACACCAGTGGGAGGAATAGTGCCCCATCATCGGTGTCAGTGGGAGGAATAGTGCCCCATCATCGATGTCAGTGGGAGGAATAGTGCCCCATCATTGGTGTCAGTGGGGGGAATAGTGCCCCATCATTGATGTCAGTGGGAGGAAAAGTGCCCCATCATTGGTGTCAGTGGGAGGAATAGTGCCCCATCATTGTATTAGTGGGAGGAATAGTGCCTCATCATTGGTATTAGTGGAAGGAATAGTGCCCCATCATTGCTATTAGTGGGAGGAATAGTGCCCCATCATTGGTGTCAGAGCGACGAATCGTGCCCCATCATTGGTGTCAGTGGGAGGAATAGCACCCCATCATTGGTGTCAGTGGGGGGAATCGTGCCCCATCATTAGTATCAGTGGGAGGAATAGTGCCCCATCTTTGGTGTCAGTGGGGGAATCGTGCCCCATCATTGGTATCAGTGGCAGGAATAGTACCCTATCATTAGTATCAGTGGGGAAAATAGTGCCCCATCATTGGTGTCAGTGGGAGGAATAGTGCCCCAACATTGGTGTCAGTGGGAGGAATAGTGTCCCATCATTGGTGTCAGTGGGGGGTGGAATAGTGCCCCATCATTGGTGTCAGTGGGGGGTGGAATAGTGTCCCATCATTGGTGTCAGTGGGGGGGGAGGAATAGTGCCCCATTGTTGGTGTCAGTGGGGGGGAGGAATAGTGCCCTATTGTTGGTGTCAGTGGGAGGAATAATGCCCCATCATTAGTATCAGTGACACCGATGATGGGGCACTATTCCTCCCACTGACACCAATTACACTTGCTGACCGATGTTCTAGTATGGTGCTGCTGCAGCCAGCATATGTGGATGCAGCAGCACCTCTACACTGCACACTTACCGGCCGCTCCTTCACTCGATTTTCGCAGGGCCGCTCGCCTCCGCCCCCTCACCGGTGATTGGCCGCCTGTGTGCCTTTTCTGAGCTACAGTTCTGGCGGCCAATCACCGGTGAGGAGGCAGAGCCGAGCAGTCGCGCGAACATCCAGTGGCCGAACTGAAGGAGCAGCCGCGCTTCCTGGACCGGATCGTCGTGGGACCGGAGCCAGGTAAGAAACAGCAGCCCCTGCCCACCCCTGTACTTAGTGTCCCTTCCGTTGGAAGGGGGGGCGGCGGCGGCACCGCGCCGCCCCCCTAAAAAGGGTCAGTATGCCGTTACCGGCGTATAAGACGACCCCCGACTTTTGAGAGGATTTTCAAGGGGTAAAAAGTCATCTTATACGCCGGAAAATACGGTATATTGCTACATACATTTGTAAATGCATTCCAAAAATGATTTGTATTTTTAAAGACATACAGTAAATTTGAAATGTATTTTTAAAAATATTTTTCATATATTTTGTAATAAAAATGCATTTCAACATGCAGTATTTATATATATATATATATATATATATATATATATATATATATTTAAATATGGGAAGGTAGCAGACTTTACAGAACTTATTAGATATTTAATTAATAAAATGCATTTTTTTAATATAGGCAATGATTTGGCTAAAAGCATACTTGGGATTAAAGAGTACTTATTAGGCGCCTATGAGTTTGCAGAAATGCTTATCCACTGTTATCCTCAGGGCCTATGTCAGTATAAGGCAGATTTTTAACCAGATTTTTAAGACGTGCTGCAGGCTGCTATACCAGCCGGTATAGCATGTGTGTACTTTTGTGAAGCTGACTGTCAGCCTTCAATAAAGAAGTGATACAAGTGGCTGTAAAGCCACCGATCACTTTAAAAACTGCTGGAAAAAAGTAACCCCCCTGTGCGCCCCCCCTGCTATGCTTACCAGGCTCCATTGTCCCACCTGGGGGTCCGGTGCGGTCATGGTAGGTGTTGCTGGGAAGGGTGGTGGGAGCAGGGGCAGACTGACCATTTGGAAACTCAGGCAGTACCCGAGGGCCCGGGGTCAGTAGGAGGCCCCATGAGATGCCCCTGGTACCTTTTTCATAGGCTTTTTTGAGTTTGGGCAAGGACACAGGGGCTCCATGATCCCCTATTGCCCGGGGGCCCCATGAATTGTCAGTCCGCCCCTGGGTGGGAGCTTAGCAGATATACGTCTGCTGACACATAAATATATAGTGATACAGCGCTAATTAAAATAAACATTCATGGGTGACATAAAAGTGTATAAAAACAAATAAACATATAAAGGTCTAGAGAGCAGACCTATAGGTGATCAAGCAAACAATCGTGACCCCAATCCACATGGGGATAGGATAAAATAGTGACCACAAGTGCCCTGATTGAGACACAATGCAACCTCAACACGTGAATCCCTGCTGAGGGATCAACACATAGCACCATGTGAAACACACATATCACATATAAGTAATATCAGTGTCAAATGTCCATAAATCTGTGTTGTAATCTTCCTGATCATGCACAGTGTGGATGTCAACACACCATAAATGTGAACCCAAAGGAATGGCTACAATGGCCTCTCACCTCCACTTCGCGACCCTGCAGGGTCACAAAGCAAAATAACTCTCCTCTGGATCCTCAAATTAACCGCTCTTTCAACCAGATGGTGCAAGCAGATAATAAGGATTCAATACTCCACTGGACCAGTCAGCAGACAGATAAGCACTCTCATAAACATCTCAGCTCAAATGACCATAAAACAAGAAGAGAACACAATCTCCATAGTGTAACACTGTTTGATTGGCATGTAAAAAATGAAGCCAGAAGTACACTCACATGAAGGTTGCTTGTATCAAGGTAAATTAAATGTGCTGGGTGTACAGCATGAAGAAAAAGTGCTAAAAGGTATTCAAAGATGGCGCCACGCCGGAAGTACGTCACACGTGAATGCCGTCGACGTGTTGCGTCACGTGACCTCGTGACTTCATCAGGGTTGCGAAGTGGAGGTGAGAGACCATTGTAGCCATTCCTTTGGGTTCACATTGATGGTGTGTTGACATCCACATCGTACATGATCAGGAAGATTACAACACAGATTTATGGACTTTTGACACTGATATTACTTATATGTGATATGTGTGTTTCACATGGTGCTATGTGTTGATCCCTCAGCAGGGATTCACGGGTTGAGGTTGCATTGTGTCCCAATCAGGGCACCTGGGGTCATGATTTTATCCTATCCCCATGTAGTTTGGGGGTCACGATTGTTTTTTTGATCACCTATAGGTCTGCTCTCTAGACCTTTATATGTTTATTTGTTTTTATACACTCTATGTCACCCATAAATGTTTATTTTAATTAGCATTGCATCACTATATATTTATGTGTATTTAAGACCTATATGGTATAGGATTGGATGCTAGCTGCTTTTTAGTTTGTATATTATTCTTTTTCCCACTAACATAAGAGCGCAGGAGGACCTTGTCCCTTTTTATACATCTGCTGAGCCTTCCTCCTGTGTATCGACCAGGAAGTGATGTGTATGACGTCACTGCCTGGTCTGGAGCTGTCAATCACCAGGACCAGTGCCCAGGGAAGCAGCCGATAGAACACTATCTGTGTTCCATCAGCTGCAGTGGAGTGCAAGGAAGACATCCAGGGTCTAACAGACCTTGTATGTCGCATAAAAAGTGTTACCTATATGCTCTCACCTAGGAGGCTAGTGGTTCCCTATGTGATAGCAATAAAAGTTTTTCAAAAAAATTAAAAAGTTTTAAGCATTTAAAGAAACTCATAAAAATAAAAAAATAAAATGTAGAGCCCCCCCCATATACAAATATGCATGCATTGGGGCGACTACTGTATGTACAAAAATGGCAATTTCCCTACACATGTTACATATCACTGCGCATGTTAGAATGGAAGCAATAACCCTAGCACCAGCGTAACTCTAAAGTAATTACCTGCAGGGGCTTTTAAAGTGTTGCCTATAAAAAAATATAGGATATTGAAGTTTTTTGCTGTTTCACGGGCACACGCAATTTCAAGGTTTGACATTTTGGGAATCTATTTACTTGACACAACCTCATATTTTATATTTTACAAAAAAAATGGGTAATAAATTGCATTTGTGTGCCCAAAAATTAACTTTAATGTATTTTTACTGAAATGTTGGATTTCATAAACTGCTAATATAGTGTAACATAAAAAATTGGAACCACCAAAATTGTATTCTCTAGGGTGTCTGCTTTCAAGAAAATATATAATGTTTTGGGGTTTTAAGTAATCTTCAGTTCTAAAATGGATTTTAAAACATGGAAATAAAAAATCTACAAAATTTAAAAAATGGCTACGGGTAAATTGCCTGTCTTTAGTTCCATAACGTTGCGCCCTCCTACTGGGCACAGCATAGATGTTGTAGTTTGCCTCACCTGCCAGCTGTCCTTAGTCAGTGAGGGGAATCAGGGAATTACACACTGCCGACATGGAGGGAAAATTGTACTCGGCGACCTACAGTGCAAGATAGTCTCTGCCTCTGTTTAATTCATTCTGTATATCCATACTTTCTGCTGCATCTTGAAAATTCCCTTTTTCCACCAGTCAACAGACCACCAGACATCGGGGGCAGCTTCTACATGATGAAGCAAAGTTCTGCCTACTATAACAGCCTCCTCCACGCAAAGACTTCAGAACAAGGCATGGCAAGTCAGTAGAAATGAACACTCAACTACAGGGAAACTACAGGTAATACTGGCAACTAATGCTTTGACTTCAACAGCTCATCCCCCCCCCAAAAAAAGGGTAGAACGATACAGGAAAAAAAACACAAAAGGCAACCAGGTAGGAGGGTAAGCATGGGGGCTACTATGAGACATGGCGTACAGTGATACTAAAGTCATGTTTTTTTTTTCCATCTTAAAAATGAAAAGCTTGTCTATACTTACCTGCTGTCTGCAGTGGTTTTGCACAGAGCAGCCCAGATCCTCCTCTTTTCGGGTCCCCAACAGGTGCTCCTGGCCTCTCCCTTCTGTCGGGTGCCCCCACAGCAAACAGCTTACTATGGAGGCACCCAAGCAGGTGTGCTTCTGAGCCACGGCTCTGCATGTCCATTCACACACAGAGCCACAGCTCGGCACCACTCCCTTCCTCCCCTGATTGGCTCATTGGCTGTGACTGACAGCAGTATGAGCCAATGGCTCCTGCTGCTGCCTCAGCCAATCAGGAGTGAGCGTCTCTGGAGAACCGAGGCTGAGTGGACATCGCTGGATCAAGAGGAGGCTCAGGTAAGTATTAGAGGAGCTGGGGGCTGCTACACATAGAATGCATGAAGGTAAAAAAAACCTTGAGACCTTAGAACCACTTTAAGCCACTGCTAATTAGTTTTAAGGAAATAAATTAAATCAATAATCCAGTGGAATAATGGGGTATCATCAAAAGAAAAAATGTCTTATTTGTTTCATGTACTTTAAGTTTGTATGTATAATTGATTCCCCACCTCAGCTTTGTACTTTATATTCAAAATGTAATCTCTGACTGATCTTATTGAAGAGGTATTTTAAAGTCCAACATTATATGAGTGAACTCATAGGTAGTTTGATCATTTTTGTTTGAGACAGGGACATAAAAATCAGTTGGTTGGTGTGGCTTTGGACATTGTTTTTTGGCTTTGGCAAGATATTTGTGTATAAATAGAGATATTTTTCCTATTGATAATGTTTAGCGATTCTAACTAATAACTACAGGGTTGGAATGGATCTCTCATTTAGAATGTTCTTACCGCATTGGCGTAATTTATGTGTACCTGATCTCTATGTAATAATTTTATTATAATACATTTAATAATGTGACCATTTATGTTTTACTATTACATCACAGCATAAAGGCTAACCTAAGTTCTGGAATGCAGGCAGCACAACTCACACCCAAATTCTTTGCTGTTTAAACACAGCCTATTGAAATGCCACTGCCAACTGTTTGTTTGCTACATTTTCTTGAGTATAGAAATTATTTTGGACTGTGGGAATGTACGAATAACTACAATGCAGTAAACCAGTAACTGGCGGTAATTCTGACTAATGATAACTATTAACTATGGCTGCAAGAGACTTTTTCTTACTTACAATCATGAAAACTGTGTTAGATACTGAGCTTGCACTTAGATGGTGCTGCTTCTCTCCTTTTCACTGTTCTCAAAGTAGCAAGTCGTCCAAGTACCCCAAAATGAGCACCCTCCCCATGTATCTTTAAGAGACCCAATATGAGGGCTAGAACCCAAGGGACAGTGGCCAGACCAAATGGCAAGGCAACAAACTGATAATGCTGATCCTCTATAGCAAAGCAGATGCACCTCTGAGGGGGATGAAAAATCTGGACATGCAGATGGATGTCTTTTATGTCGACTGATGACAGAAAATCTCTTGGTTGCAGAAAGGCTGCCACTGTTTGCACCAATTCATGCAAAAGCTCTATACCTGAATAAATATATCGACAGACAGCACTGACTGTTTATAATCAGCGCTGTTCTGTTGATACAGTGGGGCAAAAAAGTATTTAGTCAGCCACCAATTGTGCAAGTTCTCCCACTTAAAAGATGAGAGAGGCCTGTAATTGGCATCATAGGTAGACCTCAACTATGAGAGACAAAATGAGAAAAAAAATCCAGACAATCACATTGGCTGATTTGGAAAGAATTTATTTTAGTTGATTTGTTCACACCAAGCTGCTTACCTATTGCAGATTCAGTCTTCCCAGCCTGGTGCAGGTCTACAATTTTGTTTCTCGTGTTCTTCGACAGCTCTTTGGTCTTCACCATAGTGGAGTTTGGAGTGTGACTGTTTGAGGTTGTGGAAAGGTGTCTTTTATACTGATAACAAGTTCAAACAGGTGCCATTGATACAGGTAATGAGTGCAGGACAGAGGAGCCTCTTAAAGAAGAAGGTACAGGTCTGTGAGAGCCAGAAATCTTGCTTGTTTGTAGGTGACCAAATACTTATTTTCCACCATAATTTGCAAATAAATTCTTTCCAAATCAGCCAAAGTGATTGTCTGGATTTTTTTTCTCATTTTGTCTCTCATAGTTGAGGTCTGCCTATGATGCCAATTACAGGCCTCTCTCATCTTTTTAAGTGGGAGAACTTGCACAATTGGTGGCTGACTAAATACTTTTTTGCCCCACTGTATATTTATATTTCTGAGGTTTGATTTATATATAGCTGCTTATTATTATTGTTTTCTACACTTTAACATTGGGGTGATTTTTTTTTTATTTAGCATGGATTTGGTTTTGCTCATTTTGATTTATACCTGAAGAAACCTGTTCAGATTATTAATTTCCAAAATTGTTCAAACATTGCCATCTGACTTGGGGACGTAAATTTGATTTACATAGAATCCTGAAACCTTTCGGCCACAGCAACCAGCTTGATCACCCCCGTAAAAGAAGGTGATGCAGCACCTGAAAGAGCAATGATCTTTTTTGCAGATTTGCAGAAATATTTGAACACAAAGTATAGAGGAGGAGATTCTTGGAATTCCACCTTGTAGTATGAAAGACTGTACCACAAATCCATTTGTCACATTTTGCTGACTTAGGGGCCCAATTTTTCTTGATAAATTGACCTTGGGGCTTCCCCTAGAGATCAAGACACGAGAGAGGCAAAAATACTGTGCAGAGGAAACAGATCCTGATGTAGAAGCAGCAGCTGCTCTATGAGCTGGATGCTTACTCTTCTTCCTAAGAGAAAAGAAGGAAACGTTTTCCTCCCAAGATCTTCTGAATACTGTATATGAGTTTAAATCTGCTCCAAACAAGATCTCCCCATGAACAAACAAAACAAATTCAACTACGCAAATTCCCCACTAATACAGTGTACAAAGCTGCTAACACTTTAAGAGGACATCGTCTCTTAAAAAAACAATAAATGGCAAATAAATGCTGCGCTAAGTGTAAAAAAACATGCATATAAATCGTGAAAACTACTGTGAACATAATATATACAAATAGTATAAAAAGTGATAATATATATGGTCTATATAAAGAACGATATAATAATTTTTAAAGTTCATGTGTATAATATCTCAAGAAGACAACTGATGAAAAGAACTTGCGCTCCTAAAGTGCAATGGTATATATGTACAAATCTTTCCGTCCAACTAGTCACCAATGTGAACAAACCCCCACCATGTGGACAAAATGGAGGCTTACCAAATGAAGAGACCCCTTAACTACAGGGGGTCATTAAACGCTTTGGGGTTTATTTACTAAAGCTGGAGAGTCCAAAATCAGACTCCCTTCTGCATAGAAACCAATCAGCTTCTAACCTCAGCTTGTTCAATGAAGCTTTGGCAATGAAACCTGGAAGCTGATTGGTTTCTATGCAGAAGGGAGTCTGATTTTGGACTCTCCAGCTTTAGTAAATAAACCCCTTTGTGTCAATATAATGCCATCCAGACTTCTATGTCAAATCTGAATACAGGTTCAGATTAGTACACCATTCCCTTGGCGTTGTCGGGACAGTATCATGGAAAATGAAACATGCCTCTCATGGTGCAGTCTCAATGTGCCTTTATTGCGTAAATATTAAATCCTTACTTAGAGATGTAAAGAGGAATAACAGCAGGAAAAACAGAGTAGCAGCATAAAAAAATCTGAAGAATATATTTAAAAAAATATTTTTCATATGTTTTGTAATATATAAAAAACACATTTCAACATGCTATATATATATATATATATATATATATATATATATACATACACACACACACACACACACACGTTGAAATGCATTTTTTATATATTACAAAATATATGAAAAATATTTTTTAAAATATATTCTTCAGATATTTTTTAACATATAGAAAAGTCATTTTAACATATATTTTTACATGTATTTGTAAATGCATTCCAAAAATGTAGATTTGAATTGTTAAAGACACATTATATTTGAAATGTATTTTTTAAAAAAATGTTCATATATTTTGTAATAAAAATGGATTGCAACATACAGTATATATATATATATATATATATATATATATATATATATATATATATATATATATATATATATATATTTCAAATATATGTCAATATATGTGGGAAGAATATTTTTCAAATATATATCAAATATATTTTTCTTCCATATGGGTGGAACCACTGAGAGTCTGGCAATGCTCATGCAAAGCACTACACATCAGTGACCATCACCTTCTGACACTGGCGAAAAAACGAATGCTCTCATTGCCCAGCAGGGTTATATAGGGGAGGACTTCCTGTCTTTGTTTGCCAGTATCTATTCACATATAAGTGGTGCATAACCCCTTGTAGTCATGTTTATTAAGGGTCAGTTTACTTTATTTAATTTATTATTCATTGTATTTGTGTTTTTTGTGTTCATTTGATTGCTATTTATATACTGTCACTTTCCATAGTTATATCACTTTTTTTAATTGTTTTGTTATTTCCATCTGTGAAGAAAAAATAATGAGGCCTTGCTTGGCACAAGAAAAGGTCAAGGATAGTGATAAGAGCTTTAGCAATCCTCAGGAGCCATTGCGCCCATACAAACCAACAAGAACCACTTGACAACTGGGCTATAGCCAAATGACGGCTATAGCGCGGTTGTCTTATCTGGGAGGGTGTCATATGACCCTGGGGCGCGCACCTGGCAACCTCTGTGATCAATGTGTCCTTCGGACACAGCTGATCACATGACATGGTAAAGGGATAATCACAGCACCCTTTTACCAATGAAACAGCTTATCACAATGTAAATACAGTTGCCGGTTATTGGCTGCACTTTCCTCACGCTGTCATATCATCATGTGTATTCACATATCAGAGGAGATCAGTGCACCCCAAGGGGACATCAGTGCACTCCCAACAGTGTTGATCAGTGCATTCCCAGAAGTTTCCATCAGTGCAGTCCCAATAGTGTCCATCAGTACCAATCAGTGGCGCCAGTCAGTGCCATCAGTGACCTTCAATGCCACCTATCAGTGCCCATCAGTTCCGCATATAGTGCAGCCTCATCAGTGCCTCCTCATCAGTGCCGATCAATGCTGCCTATCAGTGCAACCTTATCAGTGCCACCTCATCAGTACCCATCAGTGCAGCCTATCAGTGCCCATCAGTACTGCATATCAGTGTCCATCAGTGCAGCCTACATAAGTGAAAAAGAAAAATTACTTGTTCGCAAAATTTTACAAAAACATAAACAAACGGTTGGTCTTTTTTAATTTGTTTAGCAAAAAATAAAAAAACCCGGTGGTGAGTAAATACCACCAAAAGAAAGCTATATATGTCTAAAAAAAAAAAAAAAAAGATAAACATTTCTTATGGGTTCGGTGTTGCATGACCGTTGAATAGTCATTCAAAGTGCGACAACACTGAAAGCTGAAACTTGACCTGGGCAGGAAGGGGGTAAAAGTGTCCAGTAAGCAAGTGGTAAATTAGCCTCCCACAATTACTCATATACAGTTTGTCAAATGGTAAAATTGAATCAAAATCTCCTAATTATTGCTAAAACTTCTGGGAAATAAAAAACCTTCAATATTATTTATCTTTATTGTAGAATAAGGAAATGCAATAAGCAATGATATGCTAAGCATGGCAAGCTAAGATAAACCATCAAAGTGGTTCATAATATTATCTAGAAAAACAGTGCAGCGCTAAGAAATTACATATAAATTAAAAATGAAAAATTAATGTGTAATATAATCAATAATAATAATGCAAATCAATTCATCAAAATTAAATAAAATAACTTAAATAGTGATATATCATATAAGTGAATAAAGCGCTACGTTAGGCGCCAAAAAATAAACGTGATATTGTGTACAGTCTTTTAACAAAAAAAGAGAGTGTTCATAAATTAGTGAAGGCTCGACGCGGTCAGGTCAGCATATAGTGTTCCATAAAGTCATAATGCATTTGTGACATCCAATAAATCCATGTGATTTAATCCGTGCGAAAGACTGTAAGAAATGTGCACTCACCAGATGCGCATAATTACAGCGCAATATGCTGAATAAGAATCTGTAGGAAACCCACTTTATATGGATCTGCCAGACAGCATGGAACCAGGATCCCTCCTCTGGACACAAGCCTCCTCTGCAGCCATGCTTCCACTGGGGTCCTGGGAATTCTTAGTCTGTTGAGGGTCTGTGGGGTCGGGGTGTTGCTTTGGGTGGCCCACATTCTAACCAGGCTAAGGAGAAGAATGAAGATCCGGGCAATCGGCTCCTCCATCTAATATTATGACTAGACTTTTCATTAAACAGTGCAGAAAATAAAAGTATTATGTGTTCTTAAAAATTAAAACAATATGGGGGCACTTGGAGAAGAAGAGGAGCCAAGATTTCCTGCTGGGGACTCCAGAGGAGGAGGTTTGGGCAAAAAACAATTGCACAGAGCTGATAATATTTATTATTCTAAAAAAAAAGAAGCTTTACAATCATTTTAAGACATATAAGAAGATAAGGGCTGTTGCAACCAAGCTGGCCCCTCATAGAGATATCATTTTTCTGTGGACTAAGCTTTTAAAGCAAGTAAAATGTAGTATCCACTTGCTGAGGTTCCTGGCACAGCATTCTCCTTGTCCCAGCTATTGAGTTTACCTGATGCATTCTTCAAAATGTTAACTAAATCAAAAAAATTACCAATGAGAAAAACTGCTTATGCTAGGAGGAAAGACTTGTGACCTCAGGTAGAAAAAACTGATTTGGAATTCCAGTGTCCATAAATTCTTATTTTCTATTTTGAGAAATATTTTATAGATTTTGTTTATTGTTATAATGTTCTGCTAGCCATTAAATCCTTTACTGTCAGCAACTCACTCCAATTTAAAAATATCATCAAGAAACTGAACTTTGAAAGTCTTTTTAGGCCCATAGGAAGAATATGTTATCTGGGGCTGTTCTATGGAGGCCATAATCCAAGAAGTGAAGGCATTATCCAAATAGTCTATGCATTCCTGCAATATTTTGGTAGCACATTCCAACAAAAACAGTACTATCTTAAAAGTGATATTAGTGAATTCAAAGCATGCATGGTATATGAGTTCACTTCATCATAACATTGCCACATCGGGCCATACAATGTTATCTATCTTTTCCTTGCTTGTTATGTAAGTTTATAAGAATGTTGAAAGTCCATGTCCATTATTTGGGTATTACCCACATACCATTACCTTCTACCTTTGGGACATGATGTAGGCGACGGATGTGTGCTGCAAGGAAACAAGCTGATACCAGTAAGCTTTATGATAATATAAACAGTCAAGGAAGAATTACTAGTTTCTGTCTTATATGTTTCCTTTCCAAAATGAATGAACAAACTAGCTTTATCTAGAGCTACAGTTTATCTGCCTTTTGAACAGAAAAAATTGTTTATTTTGTTTAAGCTTTGTGCTGTGCAATTATTAGTGATCATTTTAATATAACTACCACAAACTGTATTTAGTGCAAAATGTTTCTACTTTTAGGCCCCATGTACACAGGACACTTCTAAATGATGGAAACTGACTGCTGGAAAACGTAGGTTAAAAAAAGTCTAAATATATATATATACACAAAACCCCAGCACACAGGAAACACCTCCAAAACTAGAACCCAGGTATTAAATGCTGCTGTGCACAGGTGAAATAAACCAAAAAAATAAAAAACAAAAAACAGCGCAAATAAACACCTTGCCTTAATCAATTTATAAACTTAAAAAACTTAAAACTGAAATAACCAATAATAATATAAATAATGTCCAAATCAAAAAATGTATAAATAATAAATAATAAAAAGAATAAGTCCTTTCTCGCCAAGCAAGTGGTGAAAGAAAATGTGAAAAAACCAAATGTCCAGACTAAGATAATGCTTCCACCATTCACCAGTGAAAAAACCAATATCAGCCGCACTCACCAGATAAAGGTGAGTAATACACCTTTTAGGATGTATAGGGATCCTAAGCCCCCTCCAAGCCTCCTGGACTCCTTTCCACCATGTAGGACTTGGAAAAGATTTCTTCCACTGGCTCCTGCCTTATCCTTTCTCCAAACTCCACAGCAGTGCAAGGGAAAGAAATGTATAATAGTGTAATCCTGCTAATACTGATGTATTGCTAAAAAAGTATTGCCAGACCACTCACATTTGTTAGATGAATAAACAGCATCTTTTTATTGCCTCCATAGGCTCACATAAAATCTAGTATTTCCACACTGCATTGTAGAGACCTCACAGCCTGGTAAGCAAGGGATGACAATCCAAAAAGTATGTCAAAATGGCCACTTGGAACGCACCGCTCGGCGTGCGTTCCACTCACCGGATATGACACAGGACGTCGGGATGGCAGACCGGGAGTGCGTCAACGCGTTTCACCCCACCCACAGAGAACACGCTCATTAAGGTCACCTGGCAGGGGGTTTTCATGAGGAATCTGAGGTGTGAATGGTCATTAACATATCTTTTGTTTCCAAGGGTGAGAGAGGTCTGATGTGTGAATTGGTCAATACAATGTGTGACAAGCTTCATAGGAACATCCTGTGTTCAGTGTTTTTTTGAATACCTTGATAATGCTTTGCATGAATTTTTCATGATGAAAAAAGGCTTTGGACAGCATCCAGAACTGGAAGAGATAAAAAAAAATTTCAAACACAAACGCTTATAAATCCGATTTGCTGCGTTTAACCGTGTTTACAAGCGTTTTGTATTTGAAACGCTGATAAAATCGGACTGCTGAACGCAAGTTTTCTGCGTTCAAAAAAACAACTGTAAACTCAAATGCCAGTAAATGACTGTAAACGAAGATGTGTACATGAAAACATAGGAAAACATTAGGGAGAGTTCAGGGGCTGCTGAGAAAAACGCTGAACAGCTCCTAAACGTGAGTTTATCAGCTGCAGTGCACATGAGCCCTTAAATTGAACTTCTCATTTCAGAATAAAACAATCAAAATGTTTATTCTTATGAATCAATGAAGCACAATAAGTGTATCACCCCATATGCATTTAGCCCTACTTGCAACAGGGGCTGAGTATTATTATTTATTACAGGTACTTTTATAGCACTGTCAATTTAGGCAGCGTTTTACATATATATATACAGTATATTGCACATTCACATCAGCCCATGCCCTCAAGGTGCTTTCAGCACGTCTTTGGAATGTGGAAGGAAACTGGAGTACCCAGAGGAAACCCATACAGGCACAGGGAGAACATGAAAACTCCAGACAGGTAGTGCCTCGGTTGAGATTCAAACAGATGACCCTAGCGCTGCTAGGCAGAAGTTCTAACTGCTCTGTTAGTATAAATGTGTGCCATTTGTCAGTACAAAATTTAAACCTGTTTATTTGTATCAGTCTTCGTTCAAATGAGAACTTGTATATAAAGAAAAGTGCACCTCTCATATGTGTTTGCCTCTAGACAGGTAGGGCTCAATTCAGCTGGACTTTGTACTTGATCCCTTACCCTTACTACTTTCAGGTTTATTGCTTTTTGTATATTTTACTTTTTCCCTTTGATGGATTTCTTGACTTTCTGTATACAGTTGTATTAAGTGAATAGTTTTTCTGAATCTGTTGTAAAGTTTCTTTCCTGATGATAATGTAATAGTACTTTCTGTTGCAGGCTGGCAGTGTTAGCCCTGGTTCACACGGATGCGGTGTGGGATTCTCAGCTATTCCTGTGTATTTCCCACACTGCATCATATTCACACACTGTTCATGGCCATTTCATTGGCCAAAATCAGATCGCATGGGTGTATACAGTACATCTATGCAACCTGATTCCAAGACTAGGATGCCATTAAGGTTCATGTGCGTGTAAAGGCTGGTGTCCCAATACTTTTGGCAATATAGTGTATATCCTAAATCCTTAACTTTTTTTAATTTTCTATAGAGTTTTTTCAATAGAGTTGTCTGTAACCCTCTTTGAGGAAATTACTGGATTCTGGTGTGGTGACTGGGACATGAGTTTGATTAAATAAAACTGGAGTGTGCAAAATCTGGTGCATCTCTGCATAGATAAAAATCAGCTTCCAGGTTTTTTGTCAAAGCCTAATTGAACAAGCTGAAGTTAGAAGATGGTTGGCTACCATGCACATCCGCACCAGATTTTGCACTCTCCAGTTTTACTAAACCAGCCCCAATGTATAAGGACACTACTCAATAATGCACAAATAGCATGTTAGACTTTCTACAAAAGTAGAGAATGGTTGCAGTAAAAAAGATCTAGCAGAGGTTCTAAACCTTACCCATGCTTTCCAAACATAAAAAAAATGCTCTGGCTATAGTTTTGCCTAAAGGTGTTGATTTACTAAAACTGGAGAGTGCAAAACCTGGTGCAGCTGTGCATGGTAGCCAATCAGCTTCTAACTTCAGCTTGTTCAATTTAGGCTTGACAAAAAACATGGAAGCTGACTGGTTTCTATGCAGAGCTGCAGCAGATTTTGCACTTTCCAGTAGTAGTAAATCAACCCCAAAGTGTTTGTGAAATCATTTTTTAAATAAAAAACATAATATACTTACCTACTCTGTGCAATACTATTGCACAGAGTGGACCTGAACCTCCTCTCTTGAGGTTCCCCACTGATGCTGCTCCTCTTCCCGGTATGCCACCATAGGAAGCTGCTTCCTATCAGGACACACCTGTGTGCTTGATACCCAACCCCACTGTCAGCATCTATAGACAGCTCAAGCCCCATCCCCACTCCCTTGTCACAAGATTTGACTTACAGCAAAGCCCATGAAAGCAATGAGTAGTTGGAAGCCACTACAGATGGGCACAGTGCTCGATAGAGAATGAGTGCGGGTGAGTAACATGGGGATTAGGGGAGCAATACACACCCTGAAACATTTTTTACATTAATGCTGGAAATGCATTAACCTCCCTGGCGGTATAATTATGTCAGGAATTTTGTACCAAAAGCGGTACCATTTTTTTGCATGGAAATTTGGTGCTATGTATTGTAGCCGGCAATTCTTAGTAATTACTTATTTAATAAATACTCATAAAAAATAATACTATAATAATAATAAATTTAATTCAATAATATAATCAAACCAAAAACACTGAAATATGAAATGTAGCGCCAAGTTCGCACATCACTGAGCAAAGTCGCAAAATCATTTTCAGTGTCTGATGAGGAATTTCCCCACGAATCATTATCACTCAATTCTGCAAGTAGTTCTGATTTACTATCGCTGTTCTCTAGCTGGTCTAAAACCGATTTTGACCTAAAGGGACGCTTTTTGGACTCCATGGACGTTTCTCAGTTTCCAGGCAGAAAGAACAGTCAAAATGTAGGCAGGGCACAGGACAAAGCAGTAGGGACAAAATGTATGTGAAATGCATTGAAACAGCAATGTTTTACTATATAATAATCATTTTATAAAAAATAAAATTTTTTAAAAATTTTAAATTTGCCGCCGGTTCCGGCGCCCGTACGTCCCGACGTCACAGGGACCGGAACACGGAAGCCGGATGCCGGCATCGGCCGGAGGAGATGGCCGGGGACACTGCAGGGGACACATCGTGGGAGCGAAGGACAAGGTAAGTGCTGCAGGGACTCCCTGAGCAACGCCGCATGGTAAGCCCGAGTGTAGCTCGGGGTTACCGCTCTTGGTACTGATATTTTACCCCGAGCTACACTCGGGAATACCACCAAGGAGGTTAAAGTATAACTAAAGGCAAAACTTTTTTTTTTTCATTTTGGATAGAGTCCAGAGAAATTAGGACTCCTGTCAGTTTTTATTGCTGTCTGTGTCTCCTTTAGGGAGATTCACCCTCTCTATTTGTCCTGTTTACCATTGTCATTGAAAGTGAAAGTAAAAGAAAATATCAAACTTTGGGTTGTCCCCAGAAAAATAAGGGGAAATCTTCCAATGGGGACATCGATTCTGGTGACCTGGGGGTTCCCAAGGGATTCCCTTAATTTGCACGGATTTGTTCTAATATCCTGCTGTGGGTATGGAGCAGGAAATTAAGGTAAAGCTCCGCAATGGAACACAGATGGCAAAATAAAATCTTACAGGGGTTATAACCTTCTTTTACTCTATCCAAAATGCAAAAAAAAAAAGTTTTGCCTATGGTTCTACTTCAAGGTAAAAATTATTTAGCGTTTATAACAACTTTAATTTGTTCAAAAGTAATCTTAACTTTGTAGATGTTTTAGCTTGCAGATTGACTCAAGTGAATGCGGGAATATAAAATTAATAAAACATGCACAGAACATTCTCAGTTTGTCAGTTTTAGCACATGCGAGTACAATCAAATAAACTGCAAGCAAGTAATTCTGGCCATGCTGTTGACACTTCCCATCAAAATTGAAAAAGCACAGACAACAGACATGCTTATTGTAGCACAGGATCTGGGCAGTCATTGAGATTAAAGGGAATGGCAAATACTGCTGACCTAGTAGATATTTGTAAAATACTAATATTTTTTGTGAAAATACTCTTTAATAAAATTACTGCTAATTTGTAAACAATATAACCACAATTCACCAGTTACCATCTGTAGAACAGATTATTCAATGTATATCATTTATCTATGAACTTTATATGTTTATTTGAGAAGGCAGTGCAAAGTGTGGTTTTAATATCCAAAGTGTAGTATATCATACAATCCCATATGATTTACCAAGACCACACCAATAAAAGAATAGTTCTAACTGCTGTGAATTACAGGTATGTTCTTAGCACCCTTCTAGTGTAGAGTACATTTAGCTCCACTGTAATCAGAAGAGAAGGGAGTTGATTACGTAGGGCAGGGGTGCACAAGCTGTGGCCCTCCAGGTGTTGCACAACTACAAGTCCCATGAGGCATTGCAAGGCTGACAGTTACAAGCATGACTCCCAAAGGCAGAGGCATGATGGGACTTGTAGGGCCACAGGTTGAGCACCCATGACATAGTGCTTTTCAGTGTTTCACAGGCTGCTGCTCTGTTACGTCCCCTTGTCTTCTAGAGGATTCTAGAAACAGAGTGGGTAGCCAGAACATTTTTGGAACTCTAGCCAATCCTTGGGAAAGTGTGACCAGAAAGTGGAGAGGGGGCCCCTAAATAGTCTGAGGCCTGGGTTCAGTCTTGCAGTAGGAGACCCCTGTGCAGGGGCTCTGCCCCTGGGGCAGGAGTACTACAGAAGTCCCAGAGTCAAGCTTTTGTGAAGACATCGAAGTTGCATCTAGGCTTAGCTGGGGAATCTATTTGCAAGTTCACGTCCAGGGATCAAGTTGTGCCTAGAGAAGCTCACGGGAGAGAACCAGGAAGAAGTTGGTGGTTAAGAGGCCAGCTGTCTTGTGGTGGTGTGAGTCTGCATCTCTCTCACTAGAAGGAGCCTGGTGGAGATCGACAGGAGGCAAATGATGATCCTAAAGCTCAGTGAGCAAGTAACCCTATTGCAGAGGAGTTAGTGATTGTGTGTAGCTTCTAAACTCTGAAAGGAGTACAAGTCACCCTCAGCCTAGAGATCCTGTTGGACATTCAACAGTCGTACAGTGCAGCCACAAGTTTGTGAAGTGCAGCCAGAAACTGAGGAGTCCTCAAGTTATCTAGTTCTACAGTTTTTAGGATATCCCATGCTCCTTAGTCCCATTCAAGTTCAACATTCCCATTAAAAACCCTAAAAAGAACCCCTAGACCGTTTCTTGAGCCAGTGGAAGAATTAGGAAAATGCTGTGTGCCTGGCTGTGTGTGTTCTGAAAAGGAAAATAGGACCAAAATTTCCAGTGGCTCTTTAAGGGATGTACTTCATGCAGGGGTGGACTGACCATTTGGAAACTCGGGCACTGCCTGAGGGCCCGGATTCAGTAGGGGACCCCATGAGATGCCCCTGCTACCTTTTTCGTAGACTTTTTTGAGTTTGGGCAAGGACACAGGGGTCCCATGATCCCCTATTGCCTGGGGGCCCCATGAGTTGTCAGTCCGCCTCTGGCTTCATGTACAATATTTGTAAAACTATAAAGTACCTAGTTTAAAAAAAAAGAAGAATTTCCTGTCCCTGCACACCGCAGGATAATGCATTAATTACACTCACTTGCCACTTTATTAGGTACACCTGTTCAATTGCTTGGTAACACAAATCGCTAATCAGCCAATCACATGGCAGCAACTCAATGCATTTAGGCATGTAGACGTAGCGAAGACGACTTGATGAAGTTTACGCCGAGTTTCAGAATGGAGAAGAAAGAGGATTTAAGTGACTTTAAGGATGGCATTATTATTATTATACAGGATTTATATAGCACCAACAGTTTGCTCAGCGCTTTACAATATAATGAGAAATAATACAGCAACAATACAGTTCAATACAAGAGGGATAGCAGGGCCCTGCTCCTTGGAGCTTACAATCTAGGAGGGAGGGGCATGGTTGTTGGTGCCAGAAGGTCTGGTCTGAGTATTTAAAAAACTGCTGATCTACTGGGATTTTCATACACAGCCATCTCATTAAAGAGAAAATATCCAGTGAACAGCAGTTGTGTGGACGAAAATGCCTAATTGATGTCAGAGGAGAATGGGCAGACTGGCTGCTGCGACATTCAGATGTTAGGGTCAGAATTTGATGTAAACAACATGAAAGCATGGATCCATCCTGCTTTGTACCAATGGTTCAGTCTGGTGGTGGTGTAATGGTGTGGGGGATATTTTCTTGGCACTAGCAAGGTGTACCTAAGAAAGTGGCCAGTAAGTGTAATTCACACTATGTCCGCATTTAACATTTATTATGCAGAGTGCAGTGCAGAGCATGCAGTGAGTTCTTGTAGAGAACACTCCCAGATAGGTGGAGTGCTCTGTCACATGATGTCAAAATCATATAACAGCTTTCCTTCAGCTTGGGGAGTTTTTAAAGTTACACTAAAGGTTCAGATTTGTTTTTTAATAACAAACATGTCATACTTACCTGCCCTGTGTAGTGGTTTTGCACAGAGCAGCCCTGGTCCTCCTCTTCTTAGGTCCCCGCTGGCGCTCCTGGCTCCTCCCACCTACTGACTGCCCCCAGAGCAAGCTGCTCTCCAATGTCAGAATTGGCATATGAGCCCCCAGGCTAAATCCTAATAAGATGTAGCTTCTTCAAAAGACCCCTGTATCCTTGGGTAGGAAACATGTAATTGTATGAAAACTTGCCAGGGTGAGCAAGTTCAAGTTGGGCAGTGTGTAGCCCTTTTACACACCATGTGAAACCACCTTTTTTCCTGAATACATCCAGAAACATAAGTTTCTTTGCTTTCTTCCCTCTGGACCTCAGAGAGGCCACACCTGATGAGTCTTTCACTATCAGAACCAGCATGCAGGCAGCCAGGCTACAGACTAAAAGCATGCAGCTTCTCCAAAAGAACCCGCCACTGTAAGGAGCACCGGCTCAATTACTGCCAGAGTATTGAAGTTCCAGTGACTAGATCCCTCCAGCTGTTTGCCTGTGTTACCAGATCCACCCTGGAATTCATTGTGAGGGATGTTGTTTATGAGGATAAACATATTGCTGTTGCTCTAAAGTCTTTTAAAGATTATGCTAGGCAACCACGTTACCCTGATTGAGCCACAGAGACATTGCTGAGAGGAGACCACGTTTGTGCAGCTTTTATAATCCATTTTGCATTATTCTGTAGCACATGCATGCTCTTTGCCTTTTTGGCCTTTTTTTGCATTATTAATCTTAACTTTGCACCTGTTTACTAAACTGCAAGTTACTACATGGGTCGAAGTCTGAAAGAATTTTGTTTCGAAAATCTTTTCTGAAAATTTTTGTTCAAATTTTGCACCATTAATGGGCCACAGCAACGGCCAATTTTCAAGCGACTATCGAATTTGAATGATTGGGCATGGCTGAAATTTTTTGAAAAACAAACAATTTTCAAATCAATGATTGGAGAATTGTGCAAGAAATGTAATAAAAAAAGAAAGGAACATGAGCTGTGATCTTTAGAGAAAAGAAAATTCTTGGCCACAAATATTATTTTCTGTAGCAACATGAAATTAAAGGCTTGGTTGGTCGAATTTTGAAATCAATGGTGGCACCATCAGATTACAAAACTCACTAAATTTCTGATTTTCTAAAGAAAATTCATTTGGAATTCGACCCGTGTATGGCCTGCATTACTCCCTGTCTGACCATTCAACCAATTACCCATCCTGTTACAAGCTTTTAAGATATAGACCTCTACTTCACTTTAAAGCCTGACAGCATGACATTTTCTGCCTCAGTATGGGAATAAATGGGAATGGGTATGGGAATAAATGGAAATGACCAGAATATATACACAACACAATAGAAAGTTTCTGCTACCAGCACTCACGATTTGTTTTTTTTTGCTCAATTTTCTAAAATAATTGTTTACACATTCTTGCATACCTGTCTTCATATCTACAGATTAGAAAGCCTGGATTGAACTCAAACTGGCTGCCCATACCCACCGATCAGTGTATACTGGAAAGAGCAACAACTAATCTCATGTTTTATTTGTTCTAGCTTTCATAAATCAGCCTATTGTGCATGTGAGTGCTGTCTTAGGCCCTGTTCACACCATCATGTAGTGGGAATGAGTGGGAATTTTCATACTATTCTGTGTGTCGCATAGGGTAGCCCATACACTTGAATGGGCTGCCTTATTCGCATTTGTCACCCAAAACAAGCTCTATTTGGGTGACAGGCTTCACATGATGTGTGAAGGCGCGGTTTGCCGCAAATGCCTTGTGATTCTCGTGGCAGAACCACATTGTGTTTTTGGTGCCATTGAAGGATATTGGTATCTAGCATGTTGTGTTGCGATTTGTCATGCCATTTGGGATCTTGGGCAGAATCGCAGCATTTCTACCCGCAATCCCAAATCACGAGATGTGAACGGGGTCTCTCAAATAAACTTAAACATTTTGCAAGTATTTTTTTTTTTGTAAAAAAAAATATAATTTAAAAAAAAAAAAAATCTTTTTTTGTATGACAAAAAACGCTGTAATATAGAGGTTGTTCTATAATCCAGATATTCATAAAAAAGCTATTCACCTGCATTACCTATGCTTCGTATGCTTTGCATATATATAATACATAAGTTATGTACACATACCTGTCTGTATTTTTTAAATACTATCCTATGCCAGATGCCACCCACGATTGCGGAATCCATGTAATTTGTCTGCAGTTGTTATGCGACGTACATATCAAATCTGAACATGACTATGCTTACTTTATCTTACATATTAAGATAATTCCAGACTATTATCAACTAGAACATAGTTATTGCTGGAATGAACAAATGCTATTGCTGTGTAATCACTATTCAATAAATCCCCTAAAACCCAAAGCAGAGGTGGCTCAGTGTGCTTACACAGTGACTCATTAGAAAACCTAGTTTAATACAGTATAGCCAAGAATCTTACAAATGTTACTGCCCCAAAGCGTGTTTGTTAAAAAGATTTCCAATACAGTGATCTGCATAGCAATTTTATTAATGTCTCACAACAGACACCTTAAGACCACCTCTGAAAATATCTAACCATGGTAACAGAAATACAGTGCTGTGATATGTGTCTGGGACGGAGGTACACCACCACCTTAAAGCGGAACTCCACCCAAAAGGGGAAGTTCTGCTTTAAGCCTTTGTCCCCCGCTCCCCATGAAGGATTGGCACCTTTGGGGAGCGGGTACCAAAATTTGACAGGTACCCGCTCCCACTTCTGCTGCGATCGCCTAGGCGATCGGAAGTGGAAGTAGTCCCTACCTTCTCCCTCCCCATAGTCTTCTGGGACACATGACAGGTCCCAGAAGACTACGGGGCCATTCACAAAGCGCAGCTCCTCTCGCGGTCACAGCCGGGTACCTACACTGAAGATGCCGGTGCCAGGGAGAGAAGATGGCCGGTGAAACCAGCCGTGGTGAGGACACTGCTGGACCGAGGGACGGGCAAGTAGCTGTATTTTAAAAGTCAGCAGCTACAGTTTTTGTAGCTGCTGACTTTAATTTTTTTTTTTTGTAGGTGGAACTCCGCTTTAACATGCATAGATCTGTAATGCTTCTAGAATGTTACATCTACACCAAAAAAACAAAAATGGTTTGATGCAAAATCTGAATTATTTTTCAGCCGTTGATTACCAAGAAAAAAGAAACCCCTTAGGCCTAGCACAAATGAACGTTGTTTTTACTGCTACCCAATCACTCCCCCTTAAGCTGCAAAGGCAGCAGAGGGGGCATACATATACTGCAACCATGATGGTTTGCATCCCAGCACATCAAAAATGATCTCTGCAATACACATGTTGTGGCACGCTGGTGCAGGGTTGAAGAGATTAAAACAGGTGGTGTGGAGGTATTAAAACGCCTCCTTACCACTTCTCTAATGCCCACTGAAGAGCAATACAAAGCTACACAGCAGAGCAATACAAAACAGCTTGTTTCCCTAGTAAAAGACACACAACACACAATGTAAAACACAACACAGCACACAATTAACCCTTTGATTGCCCCAGATGTTATCCCCTTCTTGCCCAGTGTCATTCGTATAGTGTCAGTGCTTTTTATTAGCACTGATCACTGTATTAAGTGTCACTGGGGATGTGAGTGGCAGTTAGTCAGTTCCTCCCCAGTGTCAGAATTGCCCGCTGCAGTCCCGCTATAAGTCGTTGATCTCTGCCATTTCTAGTATAACATTTTTTTTTTAAATTCCAGTAAAATGCCGCCATTTGTAGGCACTATAACTTTCATGTAAACCAATTAATTTACACGTATTCAGATTATTTTTAGAGAAGACATTAGCAGAATACATTTTCCTAAATTGATGATGAAATCTGTTTTTTTTTTATTTTACTGGATATGTTTTATAGCAAAAAGTCAAAAATATTGTTATTTTCCAAAATTGTCATTTTATTTTTTTGTTTATAGCCCAAAAAATAAAAAAACTCAGAGATGACCAAATATCACCAAATGAAAGATCTATTTGTGGGAAAGAAGGGACTTACATTTAATTTGGGTGCAGTGTTGCATGACCGTCAGTTAAAGTAATACAGCGCCGTATTGCAAAAAAATGGCCTGGTCAGGAAGGGGGGTAAATCCCCTGGAGGGTAAGTGGTTAAATTCATTTTAATTTTATGCACGTGATAAGGGGTTCTTTTTAGCAGTTTGCCAGGGTCAAAGGATGGATGTGCCCATAACATGATTGCTTTGCTTTGGTGTTTCCCATATCTGCACTGGTGCTGTGGAGCCTACTGGCCCCCTTAAGTGCTCTACCAAATGACAAATGATAGACAAATGATACAAATGTAGTGTGAGAGAGCTTCTGAAACTATCACAATAATTAACACACAAAAGAGCAGATGTGTTAAAAGTCAATCTAAATAGAGCTCAGCTGAGTCACTGGTTTGTATCACATTTTATTTGGCATATGTAAAGACAGAGAAAGAATAAAATAGGCCCTTAGGGGTCTATATATAAAAAATGGGTTTTCTGAATGTCTCTTTATTTGCACAAATGTAATAAATTATTATCTGTAACAGGGGCAGACTGACAACTCATGGGGCCCCTGGGCAATAGGGGATCATGGGGCCCCTGTGTCTTTGTCCAAACTCAAAAAAGCCTATGAAAAAGGTACCAGGGGCATCTCATGGGGCCCCCTACTAATCCTGGGCCCTCGGGCAGTGTCCGAGTTTCCAAATGGTCAGTCTGCCCCTGATCTGTAATGTATATGTGTGTAATGTCAGTTTCTATTTATTGCCTTTTTCAGGGTGAATATAGGTGTAGCGTCCTCCTCTAGTTAGGCTGCTTGGTTAAATTTAGTATTTGGCTTTACTGTAGTGAGTGAAGCAGTTTGCTTTAGTCTGGTTGGATTCCTGCCAACTATCTCTGAAAGCAGTTTCCAGAGTACAGGGCAGGGTGATTACAATGATCAGTTTATATATTTATAGTGCCCCAGCCAAGCCTTGGAAGAAGTCATATAGAAAATGGCCGGGTAGGTGAGAATGGAGGGTATCACTTCTCTTGGGGCTGCTGTACCTGGATGCAATTTTACCGAGACTAGAAATTGCAGTCTGGGTCTTAGAAGCTGCTGGGCTGGTGTTCTGAAGTAGATTGCTAATGGATTTCTGCTGGAGGACACTGTTCTGAAGCCCTGGTCTGAGAAATAATCTTGTTATCTCTCTCACTGGATGCTGGGTAGCAGACAGCTTCTGGGAGACTGCGAGTAAAGACCTGGCTATGGGCTATTAGTTGTACAAGTGACAGAAGGGAACTAAGTGCCAGAAGTTGCAATATGGACTGCTGCTCTAGAGACATGATATACTGTGCATTCCCTGTTACCTCCAGGGACAGCTGCTATTAGAAGATTAGTGGGAATTTTGTCCTCCTATTATTGCTATTGATCAGTTTGGAGTGGGGGTCCGCAATCAGTAGATCACGATCTACCAGTAAATTGTGTTCAGGTGTCTGGTAGATCTGGGCTGGTTGACCTGCCATCCCAGAGCATCAAAACAGAGTGCAATGCAGAGGAACTACTTGTAAAGTTGGAGATGTAGGGAGCAAGAGCTGCATAAGTCAATGCCTCCTCAGTAGTTCTGGATCTTGTCCCATATGGAGAGATACCAACTGCACTCCACCTTTTATCCCAGCTAGAGGTCTCCAGAGTGGTGCTAGCAGCAGGAATGAAGAGATATTTAGGTCAGTGTGAAGTAATACACTGGGCATAATAGTATAAACAGAAACAAAACCTACTGCGCTCAGAGACCCAGATCAGAATTCAGCGGGTAGAACCAGATAGTTACATAGTTAGTCTGGCTGAAAAAAGACAAAAGTCCATCCAGTTCAACCATAGAAAAAAAAAAGTTATAATCCTATACCCACAGCTGATCCAGAGGAAGGCAAAAAAAAGCCAGCAAAGCATGATCCAATTTTCACCTGCTGGGGAAAAAATTCCTTCCTGATCCTCCGAGAGGCAATCGGATATTCACTGGATCAACTTTACCTATAAATGTTAGTATCCAGTTATATTCTGTGTATCTAAGAAAGAATCCAGGCCTTTTTTGACGCAATCCACTGAGCTGGCCAGAACCAACTCTTGAGGGAGTATATTCCACATTTTCACAGCTCTCACTGTGAAGAAACCTTTCCATGTTTGGAGATTAAATTTCTTTTCCTCCAGACGTAAAGAGTGCCCCCTTGTCCTCTGTGATGACCTCAGGGTTAATAGCTCTACACCGAGTTCACTATATGAACCACTGATGTATTTATACATGTTGATCATATCCCCCCTTAATCTCCTTTTCTCAGGAGAGAATACATTTAGTTCCTCTAATCTTTCCTCATAGCTGAGCTCCTCCATGCCTCTTATCAGTTTGGTTGCCCTTCTCTGTACTTTCTCCAGTTCCCCAATGTTCTTTTTGTGAATTGGTGCCCAAAACTGAACTGCATATTCCAGATGAGGTGTTACTATTGATTTGTACTGGGGTAATATGATATCTCTCTCTCTGGAGTCTATACCTTTTTTAACTAGTAGCCGACCGCAGATAGCCGAATGACGGCTGCACTGCGGCCGGCCAGTTCTGAGTGGACGTCATATGACGTCCCACCAGAACGCGCTCTCCTGCGCGCCCCAGGGGGCGCGCACCCAGCGATCTCCGTGATCGCTGTGTCCTACGGACACAGCTGATCACGTGATGTGGTAAAAGGCCAATCACAGCGGCCTTTTACCACCTGATCAGCGGTGTCCAATGACACGCTGATCAGAGGGAAATGCAAGTGCCGGTTCTCGGCTGCACTTTCCTCACGCTGTCAGATCGTGAGGAAAGTACTGCCGAGAACCGGCAGTTGTCAGAGCGGGGATCGGCACCGATCATCAGGGCACTGATGATCAGTGCCCTGATGATCGGTGCCCAGCAGTGCCACCCGCAAGTTCCGCCCACCTGTGCCCAGCAGTGCGCCCACTAACTCCGCCCACCTGTGCCCAGCAGATCACCCACCTGTGCCCAGCAGTGCACCCACCTGTGCCCAGCAGTGCACCCACCTGTGCCACTCTGCAGTGTCACACACCTGTGCCCAGAAGTGCCACCTACCTGTGCCCAGCAGTGCCACCCACCTGTGCCCACCCACCTGTGCCCACCAGTGCCACCCACCTGTGCTCACCCACCAGTGCTGCCCACCAGTGCAGCCCAGCAGTGCTGCCAGTCAGTGCCACCAGTCAGTGCCCAGCGGTTGTGCCAGTCAGTGCCGCCAGTCAGTGCCCAGCAGTGATGCCAGTCAGTGCCGTCTATCAGTACCCATCATCAGTGTCACCTATCAGTGCCGCCTATCAGTGCTGCATATTAGTGCCGCCTATCCGTGACACCTCATTAGTGCTGTCTATCAGTGCCGCCTATCCGTGCCACCTCATTAGTGCTGCCTATCAGTGCCCTTTAGTGCTGCCTATCAGTGCCCATCAGTGCCGCCGATCAGTGCCCATCAGTGCTGCCTCATCAACGCACATCAGTGAAGGAGAAAAATTACCTGTTTGAAAAATTTTATAATAGAAACAAAGAAACTTTTTTTTTTTCAAATTTTTTGCACCTTTTTTATTTATAGCGCAAAAAGTAAAGCACCCAGTGGCGATTAAATACCACCAAAAGAAAGCTCTATTTGTGAGAAAAACATGATCAAAATTTCATATGGGTACAATGTTGCATGACCGCGCAATTGTCAAAGTGCGGCAGCGCTGAAAGCTGAAAATTGGCCTGGTAAATAAGTGGGTATGAGTGCCTGGTAGGCAAGTGGTTAATACAAGAGAGGATTTTGCTCGCTTTAGATGCCGCAGGTTGGCATTGATGCCATTATTAAGCTTGTGATCTACCAGAACTCCCAGATCCTTCTCCACCATTGATTCCCCCACTTGTACCCCCCCCCCCCCAGTATGTATGATGCATGCATATTCTTAACCCCCAAGTGCATAACCTTACATTTATCAACATTAAATCTCATTTGCCACATAGTTGCCCAATTAAACAGTGCATTGGGGTTGGTTTGTAAGTTGAAGACATCCTGTAAGGACATTATTCCACTGCACAGCTTGGTGTCATCTGCAAAGACTGAAATGGGATTTTTAATCTCAGACCCTATGTCGTTTATAAATATATTAAAAAGTAAGGGTCCCAACATTGAACCCTGGGGTACACCACTGATGACCCCAGACCATTCAGAGTATGAATCATTAACTGCTACTCTCTGAATACAATCTTTTAGCCATTTTTCTATCCATTTATGTATGGATTTTTCCAAGCCTGTAGACTTTACCTTACAAATTAGCCGTGTGTGGAGAACTGTGTCAAACGCTTTTGCAAAATCCAAGTATACCACGTCCACCGCCACCCCTCTGTCCAAGGTTTTGCTCACCCCCTCATAAAAAGAAATCAGATTTGTTTGACAACTTCTGTCTTTCATGAATCCATGCTGTCTGTTGCTTAAAATATTTTTTTCCTTGAAGAACTCATCTATGTGGTCTTTTATTAAACTCTCCAGTATCTTCCCAACTATAGAAGTTAAACTAACAGGTCTGTAACTACTTGGTAAAGATTTTGACCCCTTTTAAATATTGGCACCATATTGGCCTTACGCTAATCCAGTGGTACTATGCCAGTCATTAAAGAGTACCTAAAAATTAGAAACAATGGCTTTGAAATGACAGAGCTCAATTCTTTAAGGACCCGTGGGTGTATGCCATCCGGTCCAGATGCTTTATTCACCTTTATTCTGTCTAAATATTTTTGTATCATATCAATTGATAGCCAATGTGGATCATCTTGAGCTGTGTCAATACCTTTCCCATTATGGACAAGAGTTCCCCCATGCCCCTTTGTATACACAGAGCTGAAGAAGGTATTAAATAAATTTGCCTTCTCTTTGTCCCAAGTCACCCACTCTAGATTATTTTGTAAAGGGCCTACATGCTTGGACCGAACCTTTTTACTATTAATATATTTGAAGAATTTTTGGGGGTTGGTCCTGCTATCTTTTGCAATCTGTCATTCGTTTTCAATTTTTGCGGCCTTTATTTTCTTTTTGCATATTCTGTTATATTCTTTGTAATGTTTAAACGATGATAGCATTCCTTCATTTTTATATTGAATAAAAGCTCTTTTCTTATTATCTATAGTCTTTTTACTTTGGCCGTAAGCCACATAGGTTTGATTTTTAGCCTTTTAAACTTGTTGCCCACGAGAATATATTTTGCAGTGTGTTCACGTACAGTCTTTTTGAAGAACTCGCATTTCTGTGTTGTGTTCATTGATGCCAATATTCCCTCCCAGTCCAAGTCTTGGAGAGCAGCTCCCAGCCTTGAAAAATTACCTCTCTTCAAATTGACCGGTTTTATTTTTCCCGTATGTGCTTGCTGTTTACAGCTGACAATAAATTAAATCATGTTATGGTCACTGCTACCCAGATGTTCTTTTATATGGACATTCGTAATAAGCTCTGCATGGTTTGAGATTACCAGGTCCAACAGAGCATCATTCCTAGTAGGGGCCTCTATGAACTGTATCATAAAATTGTCCTGTAGTAGGTTTAAAAATTTTTGCCCTTTTACTGTTCCTGCAGTACCATTACTCCAGTCAATTTCCGGGTAGTTAAAATCCCCCATTATTATCACTGTCCCAGCCCTTGCAGCCCTTTTGATCTGTGCAAGGAGCTGAGTTTCCACCTCCTCATTAACACTGGGAGGCTTATAACAAACTCCAATGATTACTTTTGTAGTACGCACCCACATGTGCAGTTCCACCCATAATACTTCAGCCTCATCACACTCTCCATCAACTAGGTCCTCTTTCACACTCGCTCTGAGATGACTTCTCACATAGAGACAGACACCACCACCTTTCCTATTTACTCTGTCTCTTCGAAGGAGAACACAGCCAGGAATATTAATGGCCCAGTCATGCGAAGAATGAAGTCAAGATTCAGCAATACCAATTCAATCATAGCTCTCTTCATGCAACAAAGCTTCCAACTCACCTCTTTTGCTTGACAGACTTCTGGCATTGGTGAACAAACACTCTAATTGATTGACACCTTGTTCACACATATTTTTCATATTTTTTATTTTCATACAAATGGTACCAATTCCACTGGTTGTTTGTAACATGGGAACCTTCTTATCATCTGTCTACCCCGTTATAATCTAATTCTCCCTCCCCCTTGAGGGGAAGTTTAAATACTCCTCCAGTCTTCCCATAAACCTCTCCCCCAGCATAGCAGACCCCCTTCCATTTAGGTGCAGACCATCTCTAGCACATAGGTTGCACCCCAATAAAAAGTCAGCCCAGTGCTCTAGAAACCCAAGTCCTTCCCTCTTACACCAGGTCTTCAGCCATGCATTGAGTTCTGTAATCTACCAGTCTTTCCTGAGTTGCGCATGGCACAGGTAATATTTCAGAGAATATCACCTTGGAGGTCCTTCCCTTCAACTTGCAGCCTAGTTCTTTAAATTGATTCTTAAGGAGCCTCCACCTTCCATGTATTCTGTTATTGGTTTTAACATGAACCAAGACAGCTGGGTCATGCCCAGGCCCACCCAGTAATTTATCAACCTGGTCCACCACATACCGAACCCTGGCACCAGGGAGACAGCAAACCATTCAATTGAGGCAATCCTGGTGACAAATTATTCTATCAGTCCTTCTGATCATAGAATCCCCTACTACCACCAGCTGTCTAGGCCTTCCTGCACTACCCTCACCACCCCTCACAGATGGTCTGCCCTCCCGGCTGTTAGGGATAGCAGTGACATCCAGGGCTGCCACCCCTGAGCTTGCCACCCCCACATCTTCACCCAACTTGGCAAATCTGTTTGGGCGCACAAACCCAGGGCCGGCCTTCCTTTTCTGTGAGCCCCTACCACTCCCTCTCGGTACAGTAACCCATCTTCCTACCTGATAATCCTGATTAGCCCGTCCGCCCTCCACATCAATCCCATTAGCTACAAACTCAGAGAGCTGAAGACCCCTTTCAAGGTTGATAGCTCTGCCCAGTGTTGCAACTTTCTCCTCCAGACCTCTAACGTGAGATTCCAAATGGGTAAGCTGCTCACATCTGCCGCAGCGGTATCCATCCTGGAGCTGTTGCTCCATTGCTGCATACATGCGGCACACTGTGCACTGCACAAAATCCTCACCCCTGCTAGCACTCATATCCCAGTTACAATATTAACAGGAAAGATCAGTTGTTACTTACAGGTTAGTAGACTCCTGTTATAATCTCTTGTTTTCAACTCCGGTTTATTAACTCCACTTATCAAAGGTCCACTTAGTCAAAGGTCCGGCAAGCAAAATACAGGCACGCTCATAAATAAGCAAGCTCAGAGTGAGCTCTACAGCAAGTTATATAGGACCTGTATCACCTGTGACCAATTAACCCCTCCCCTTAATTAGAGTGAAGGAAGACAAGGAAAGGAAGAGAAAAAAATGCTATTTAAAAAGTGACAGAAAAAGGGGTTTAAAAAAGTAAAAGCTTTTAGCAAGACCCAAAGAAGAAAATAAAACAACTACAAGCACCAGCAATCACCAGCAGTCACAAGTAAAACTTTTTCAAATTTCCTACTCTTTTTATTGATCAGCCATCATAAAATGCCAGACATAAATGTGTGCTCTACAGCAAGTTATATAAGACCTGTATCACCTGTGACCAAATAACCCCTCCCCTTAATTAGCAGAGTGAAGGAAGACAAGGAAAGGAAGAAAAAAAATGCTATTTAATCCTGAGAGTCTCCCCTCTCGATAGGACCCGCCCGTTTCTGCTATTTCAATGCGCTGATATTTTGCATATGCTTTTATTATTGCTACTTTTGTGAGTATATCTCTCAATTCTATAAATTCACCCTTTACTTACTGAGGTAATGCGCAAGGTTGGTGCACTTTTGTTTTTGTTCTTCGTTACAGCCATACTAGTACAAGGCTGCTTTCACACTGATACGCTCTGGTTTACCCACACCGTGGGTGCAGTTTGCCTGCAGCTTTCCTGTAGGTTTTCTGCAATTAGCCATAGGCTTCTGGTATATCCTGCACCCACCAAAAGCAACAGGGCATGTGTACACCTTTGGCTACTGGCTGGCTGATTGGGGGTGGTAAAACCGCAACTTAACCACAGGGATTTACCACCCTCCAAGTTTACATGTGAATGAGCTCCAAGGGTGCCATTGCCAAATGCAACTAAGGGCTCATTCACAAGGAGGTGAGGAGATATGTTGCATCCTCATCACATTTAAATCCACAACTGCCATGCAATGCACGCCGCAATTGCAACACGGTAGAGGTCTAAATCAGCTGGGAGGAGGTGACACTGTGTCTCTTTGATTTGTGATCTTTGATTTCTTCTATGTTGTTCAGGTAGACCTTTACCTCTTTAAGGTTGCCTACCCTGGTTGGTTTGGTGTATCCTGTGACCTTAAACCTCTTCCCTTAAAGTTAAAGTTCTTCAGCAATAAATACTAAAAAGACATCCCCTAGAATGACCATGAAATGTCAGTGTGTGTGGAACTGTGCTTGTGTGGCTGACAGCCTCTGTACTACTGTGGGAGACCTGAGTATATTCTCAGTTACCCCTCTGGGGGTAATCGTTGCATATTATACACTTATTTGATTGTAAGAGAAAATCACCATAAGAATATTTGACAGTACAAGTTAAAGAACATTCACCAGTACATAGCCTGACACTATAGGCTGAAAACATTCACCCAGCAGGGGAAATATAAGAATGGATAGATTAAGGGCAGGTATGCCTGGAGGGAGCCCACTCCTCCTTAAAGGCACAGGGAGGCACGTGACGCCCAGCAACAGCACAATGGCAGGGAAGGCATGGACTGTACAAAAAAGTGGCTTCCACCCCAACCTATAACTGGCCTTTGCAGTAAAGTGCACATAGAAGGGCAATGCACATCACAACAAAGGATTTCCAGCACACTTACCAGCCAGCCTGCAAAACAACCAAATTGGCCCTGTCTCGTTAAAAGCAGAGGGTTTTGTTTGCACACAATTGCAAATAAATACAAACCCACGCCCACACAGAATTTTTTACAACTACTGTATGTGTAACAGTTATGGCAGGGGTTCTTAAACTTTTTATACAAAGGACCAGTCTACTGTTATTCAGACTGTTGGGAGCCTTACTGTGGCCAATGGGAGTAAGAAATTCCCTGCTGTCAGTGGCAAGTGAGAGTGTAAAATATCCTGCTATCAGTAGCCGGTGGAAATAAACATAAGCCCTGACAGCGAGGATAAAAAGTGCCTTCAGGGTCAGTGGGAACAAAAACGTTCCAAGGGTTTTTGATGAATGCAAAAGGGGGTAAAACATATCCACGTTTCGTGGTCAATGGTATTAAAATATGCCCCAGCATCAGTGATCAGTGGGATTTAAAAATAAACAATGGCATTAATGATCAGTTGGAGGAGGAATAGTGCCCCTTCATTTGTGTCAGTGAAAGAAATAGTGTCCCATCATCGGTATCAGTTGGAGGAATAGTGCCCTCTTAACACTTTGTACACATAATTCCTTGAGTGCATGCAAACCCTGAACTTCTCTTATTTGATTTCTTTTGGTTTATTTAGAATACTATAGGAAATGCTTTGTTATGTCTGATAAGTGTGTAGGGACCCGGCCCTATGTTGTTGTGTCTCCAATTAAATGTATTGTGTGTTGCTGCTGGGCTGTAATCAGCCTGAGCTGTAATTTATCTTTTCTGGGCTCTGCAGATCTTCCATGATCCTAGTGGGGTTGATGGGTTCTGCCTGTCGCTGGAAGAAGGCTTCAGTAAGCAGTGCAGGAGGATCAGCTTTCTGGGTTATGAATATTTGACCCAGCCAATCATTGAAAAGCTGTATTCAGAGGCAAGGCTTGAGGAGATTATAAATGTTTGGGCGCCTCTTCCCAGAACTCTTTTTACCTGGGGGAGGATGCATGTGCAGAGGATTGCTGCTTGGACCTTGTCTGAGCCTAAGGCTAGATTGACACTCAAGCATGTTTGTAAATGCATTTTTCCAGCATTGTCAGGCTTCAGCGTCTTTGGTTTAGCCAATAGAAGGCTAGTTACTAGGAACAGATGCAAGAAATTCTGTGAAAAAATGTGCAACTCCTCGTACTTTTTTGTATTTCAATGGTTTTTATTAATTTTAAACAGTATAAAACAGAGGCAACAAAACACACCCACGCAGGGGCTATCAATTGCACTGATAAAAAAGGCATAATAGAGCAGACAACGCTCTAACCTCATACTTTTTTGAACTTTGAGTGACACAATGCTCAGGTATGAAAAAGCACCAGAGGATACAATGGCAATCCTCATGTCAAGTGTTAATGTGCTTCAAGTCACTGCGATGTGAACCAGGTTTAAAACATGAAGACCCAGGAACCTAAATTAAAGCTGGAATGATGTCCTGAAGGCAGCTGGGCTCACCAAGGATCCTCTTGCTGAAGAGTGTTGCAGATGAGCTGGGTAAGAAGCTACCATCTGGACATTGTATGAAGGATCCATTGCCTGCAGATCAAGTTATTTCAAAAGCTTTCAAAGAGGGGCAAAAAGCCTGACGTATTCACTACAATTCAAGAAAGACTGTGGCTGCTCTTATAGGATCATAGATTTGTCTGGCTCTTCCTTTACTTACAGCATTTATCAAGAAGTTGTTCTTAAAGGGCCTGGTGCTAATTCAGAGTATCTGTGCTTCACTTTTCGCTTTTTTCAAATATCCCTAAACCCTCTGGAATAAAATGGTTGAAATCAAAGAGCTGATAGGGGCAGTACAGGAAGGACACATACAGTATACAATTGATCTATATATGCTATTCTTGGAGGTTTTTTCAGTACCTAAAAAGTGTATATTTGTGAAAACAGCTGGTTTATCATTTTCTAATGTTTAATTAAATTAAAAAATCTGCAAAATAACACCTGTGAAGTAATATGATAGAGAGTGAAATAACTGCTGCTACAATAATTATACTCTTTGTTAAACATCTGTGACTCCATTCTGTAGTTTTCTTTATTAATTTAGGTAGCATGGGGCAATGTTAGCTAAGGCTTATGAGATCATTACACAGATGTTGAAATACATACACTGTATGTCAACCATTTCTGTCTCCATGGATTAGCTATGGGACAAGTCTGTGTTTTTTTTTTTCCTTATTTGGCTGGTAGAGTCAGAATCTGTGCACTAATAATATCAGTAATGTCATTAGTTTGTCTCCTATCTTGCATATCCAAAATGTGTCTCTTTTGTCTAGTATGAAAAATCTTTTTTTTTTCTGGGAAATGCTCTAAAAGAACAATATGTACTGTAGATGTCCATAATTTCGGTATGTGGTAAAAATCCTGGCTCGCCTTATTTCACAACTCAGGGAGCAATTTCTGGCTTCAAGTGAACTATCAATGCTATCCATAAAACACTGCAACTTTGCTTGCATCTGAAATCTTACACCTTAAAGTGTAGAAAGTCCCACGAAAGAGATTCACCCTCTACATTTATCCTGAAGACCATTGCTACTGGGACAGAAAGTGATGGTAAATAATGTGACATCACATGTAATATCATAGCCCTTCTTGTCAGGTCTGAGGCTTGGGCAGAGCTGTAAAGCACAGTTCCATCTCCCCTATAGCAAAATAACACAGCAATCAATATATCACTATTAGAAGTTGTTTTTTTTTCAGGAAAAGCTGCACTGAAGAGGCTGAATCAGGTCTTTACTGACCAGATCCAGCAACCCCATAAGAAACAAAAAATGCTAAAAAAAAATAAAAATAAAAAGCAGGTAACACGATTACAGTGCCATTAATTTTGACAACGCATCTGCATTGTAGTGGATTGCATTAGGAAAACAGGTTCATGTGCATTTTCAAGCATGCCAGGGTGCATTTCAACCCCCATCATTTTGAATAGGCTGCATTAAGCCAAGTCATGTTAATGCTCAACAAAATGGGGTTGATTTACTAAAACTGGAGAGTGCAAAATCTGGTGCAGCTGTGCAAGGTAGTCAATCAGCTTCTAACTTCAGCTTAATCAATTAAGCTTTGGCAAAAACCTGGAAGCTGATTGGTTTCCTTGCAGAGCTGCACCATATTTTGCACTCTCTCATTCATACATACACATACTAAGGCCAGTTTGGACAGGAGCTGTGATGGATACCCGCCTGGGTGCTTCCATCAGAGGACTGCTTCCTCACTGCTTGGACACAGGACCAAGGTATTACCCAAGAACTAGACAACACTAGCTTAGGTGCAACTGGAACTGTTTATTGAACAAAAATACAGGTTTTTATACACTTCAGAAATACACACACATTGGGATAAACATCCCACACTGATTCGATAATGAGGTCAAGTTGACACAAGACTAAACTCATCATGTAAGAACCTCCAGGAGGACTAGCCTACAGACAGAAACAATAGGTGACTCAATTAACTCAATTAACAATGGGACAAAGACACAACAGTAAACAGATGTCATTTGATTAAACAGATTACAGCAAAAGACTTCAGCATCAGGTTGTTTTGAGCTGATTATATTAACATTTGCTTAGAGTATCTGAGTCTAGGAAGGGATTGAAGCAGTCAATGCTGGTTTGGGCACAGATACCCCAAATCTGTATCCTGGGCTTCCAGTTCTCAGAGTCTGTGAGTTTTGAAGAGACAGACTTGAATCTGAAGTAAAACTACTCCAAAAGGTCCCCCAGGCACACCCCTCCTAAAGAAAACAGCTCCCTCAAATGCCAGGGTCCATAGTTTGTAGGCAAGTGGCTAGCCTGCAGTCTCCTCCACAAGACCCTGTCCTGGTTTGGTCTGTCACATGAGGCAATTAACATATCAGCATGTCTTTGGAATGTACTGGAGGACAACAAGGAAATCTCCCCTGGGACTTTCATGCAGCTACAGAAAAACGTATATAAAAATCCAAACAAATCAGTAAAAGAAGGATTTTTATTGTGATTCCATATAAAATTTTCTTGATTAAAAACAAAAGACTCTACACAGCTATAATATTGTATACAGCTTCTTCCATGTGCCATTGCACTATATCATCTAGTTAACAAGAATCCATAAGATTTATACATTCAGAAGGAACAACATCAAAGTTAGAGTGCAACATAACATTCTCCAGTGAACTTACCAATGCATTTTGACTACAAACAAGTCTTCATCAGACCATAAACACTGTCCAGTAGGTCAAAGATTGTCTTAGGGGACCCTTCTACAAAGACCCAAAGGGAGCCTGAGCAGGGGGCAGGGGCATAAAACAGACAGAGGGAACAATGGCATTACTCCTCTGTCTGCCCCCAAGGGTGTTTTATGGTATGGGATTTTAACTACAGCTCTGGGGCATAGTTACTGTTTCCTTTTGTCTACTGCCAACTCCCCTTGTACTCTCAGAATAAGCATCAACAGAAAAGGTGTGCTGTGGATGTGTGTTGACAGTCACATTCAGCCCCTGTTTTTCTGGAAATATATATATATATATATATATATATATATATATATATATACACAGTTGTGTTCAAAATAATAGTAGTGTGTTGAAAAAAGTGAATAAAGCTCAAAATCCTTCTAATTGCTTTTATTTCCATAAACACAAATGCATTGGAAACACTACACATTCTATTCCAAATCAAAACATGAAGAAAAATATATCAAATTTGTGTTGTTCCTCAAAAAAAAATTGAAGAAAAGTGAATATTAGACTGTTCAAAAAAATAGCAGTGTTTGTGTTCTTCTTTACAAACGCAAACATTCACTATATAAACTGAAAAATGTTTGAAGATTTTGCTTTCCTTTGAATCACTTAATTAATATTTAGTTGTATAAGCACTGTTTCTGAGAACTGCTGTACATCTGTGTTGCATGGAGTCAACCAACTTCTGGCACCTGTGAACAGGTATTCCAGCCCAGGAGGATTGGACTAAATTCCACATTTCTCTATTTCTTGGTTTTGCCTCAGAAACTGCATTTTTGATGTCACCCCACAAGTTTTCTATTGGATTAAGATCCGGGGATTAGGCTGGCCACTCCATAATGTCAATCTTATTGGTCTGGAACCAAGATGTTGCACGATTACTGGTGTGTTTGGGGTCATTGTCTTGTTGGAACACCCATTTCAAGGGCATTTCCTCTTCAGCATATTGCAGCATGACCTCTTCAAGTATTCTGATGTATTCAAACTGATCCATGATCCCTGGTATGCGATAAATAGGCCCAACACCGTAGTATGAGAAACATCCCCATATCATGATGCTTGCGCAACCATGCTTCACTGTCTTCACAGTGTACTGTGAATTCAATGTTTGGGGGTCGTCTGACAAACTGTCTCCGGCCACTAGACCCAAAAAGAACAATCTTACTTTCATCAGTCCACAAAATGTTGAGCCATTTCTCTTTAGGCCAGTCAATGTGCTCTTTGGCAAATTGTAACCTCTTCAGCACGCCTTTTTTTCAACAGTGGGACTTTGCGGGGGCTTCTTGCAGATAGCTTGGCTTCACATAGACGTCTTCTAATTGTAACAGTACTCACAGGTAACTTTACACCTTCTTTGATCTTCCTGGAGCTGAATGTTGGCTGAGTCCTTGCCATTTTGGCTATACTTCTATCCATTTGAATGGTAGTTTTTCACTTTCTTCCACGTCTTTCAGGTTTTGGTTGCCATTTTAAAGCATTTGTGATCATTTTAGCTGAGCAGCCGATCATTTTCTGCACTTCTTTATACGTTTTCCCCTCTCCAATTAACTTTTTAATCAAGGTACGCTGTTCTTCTGAACAATGTCTGGAACGACCCATTTTCCTCAGAATTTCAGAGAGAAATGCACTGTAACCAGCATGTACAACATTTGCTGCCTTCCTTCCTTAAATAAGGGCAATAATTGCCACCTGTTTTTCAAAGAATGAATGACCTCACTAATAGAACTCCACACTATTATTTTGAACATGCCCCTTTCAATTAGTGATTCAATTACACAGAATCAGCAGCATGCATGTCATAACTGTTGGGTCTGTTGGATTTCTATTACTCTTCTACACCTGCTAGTAAATTATTTGCCATGTAGAAATATAATTTCTACCAAAAACAGTGATTGATCAGGTTAGTGATGTCTGACTGCTATTATTTTGAACACAGCTGTATAATTTCAATAAAACTACTTTTTGTAGAGTGGTTGTAGTGGACTAGCTAATAATTTGGAAGTCTGGTTTTCTACTCACGTTGATAATGTATATTTTACTTGAAAAACACAACAGTCCAACCATTTAAGAGTACAACACTTTTTGGAGGAATAATATGAACAGGAGAATTGTAGGGTAACCTGAACCCTTGTCCTTGATTGCTATGTTTATTCTGTTATTGATCAAGAGATATTCTATATATAGCACAGCCCCTTAGAAGTCACTTAGTTTTTGGTCCCCCTAAAGCTTTGCACAGCCAGGCAACATTTTCTTCTGCACTGCACTCAGAGTCAGTAAACAGTCCTTGAGCTTGGTTTTGTGATTTTATTAAGGGGTTTAGAACTTGGATGGGGTTGGGGGGTGTGTGGGATGCCTAAGGAAACTGCAAACTTGAGGACAACTATGTACAAAAATGTGGACTAAAAAAAGTCTCACCTTTAAAAGCCTCCAAAGCTTTCTCGTGTACCTCCTCAGACCCTGGATGAATCCTCCTCTTCACCCAGCTGCCTGAGGGTATTCCCTGGGCAAGGGGATCCAGAAGCTGAAAACTTGAAACAGTCACAGATGCGGAGCTAGTTGGGTTCTCCACCTGACTGACCTCTCCCCTTATCCGGCCCAGGGGGTATAGGATTACCCACTCTCTCCTGCAAATTTAGTGGGTTGGTAGCTGCCTTCAAGCCTAATGCTGGGCTGGCTCCTTCCCTATTTCACAGGCTGTCCTCTCTCAAGAGATGTTGAGGCAGAGAGATCCTCCTTTCCAGCACCCTGCCAGTAGGTGGGCCTCTTCCCTGGGCCCCCTCCCTGGCTCCACACTCCAGCCTTCACTCTCTCTTCCCCCCAACACTGATTCCTGCTAATCAGGCTCCAACATATTTAAGGGCTGTCCTGGCCCATGCCAAGATTCCTGCTTGGGGATTGGCCAAGGTCCCTTGAGTATGCTGGCCAACGCCTCCTCACCCCCACCCAATGACTTCTAGAACCTTCTCCAGCTTCTAGAGCAGGGGGAGGTGTCAGAGAACTGACCTGCAGAGCCCTCAGCCCTGACATAAAGTAACCTGGCTGACTCACACCCAGGCTCCCAACAAACCTCTATCTAAAAAAAACGAACTCCCCCTAGCTGAACCTGAAGGGCGTTACATATATCTCAATATCTCATTGAAGGGCGTTACATATATCTCAATATATTCATTGCTTTCAAGAAGCAATAAATCTTTTTTACAAAAGCTTTCACAAATTATTTTTTACTATACTTTCACAGCAGGATATAACAATCAAGATTCCCATAGTGCTGAGGATATGTAAGGCAAAGGTGTTAAAAAAAAAAAAAAAGCGCAAAACTGTCATCTTTTGAAAGTACAAATACTTGGGAGCAGAAAATCATTATTTCAAGCCAGAATGACTGCAATATCTGCAATCAGTGATGACAAGAATTAAGGTGGCTCTTCCCAGTCTCTACGCACAACAGGAGTGAATCATAAACTCCAGGAAGGAATAACTGTCATAACGATGACCATCAGTTGTTACAACTTGTAACCTCTCTATGGACATGTGTCTGTCTAAAGATGTAACTAATAGAAATAAAATGAAGAAAAACAATATTATACATTTATTAAATAATGAGAGTGTATTTATACTAGAATTTGTTTCCTACTTGCTACATACTGTATGTACTCCTTATGTTTTAAGACTTATGTGTTGTGCAGTATAATGTGGTTGACAGACCCACACTGCAGTGCACCACAAAGCTCGCTGTGGTGCACAGTGCTAAAAAAAATAGATTGACACATTAAAACATATTAGATTTTGGTACTTACATGTCCTTTGTGTAGTATGAAAGCTGGACTGTCTTATTGCACCATATAGTCTCAACAACAGTATAAAAGGTTCAGTGCCAGATAAAGAACACACAGGACCCTATGCAGAATTGCAATTTGGGGCCTCCTAAGGTCACGTTTCCAACTTGTGTGCTGCTTTAATACACACTGATATGTGTTGTGTTAAGGTAGCCTGTCACAGTCAAGGGTCAGGCTTGGAGACCAGTAGCAATAGCAGTAGGGAGGTTCACACTGATCAGCAGGATAAGTACATGAGCAGGTCACCCTGGCGGATGACTCCGGCTCACCCAAGGCAACGATGTCTAAGCACTAACCAGTCTTCACCAGAACTCCTGATGGTGCATATGGGTTTTGGTGCATGCTTGTACCAGGTCATGGTCCTCAGCATCACCCCACCATGGGGTCAGCAAGCCGGGGTCTGGCAGCAGACGTACCAGGAAGGGGTCAAGCAGAAGTGTAGCCAGGAAACAAACCAAGGGTTGGTAAAAAAGTGTTTGCAGTTTGGGATCAAGAGGAAGCATAGTTGAGGAACAAGCCAAGGGTTGGCAATAAATGGTTTCAGGTTGGATTCAAGCAGAATTGTAATCTAGGAGCCAAAGGTCAGTAATGAGTGGTAGCAAAGATATGGATGGCAGCAGGAGTGAAAGAAGCATAACATTGGCTGGAAAAGAACACAATAATCTGGCAAACAAGAAGTGAAAAGGCATTGCTTAAATCAAAAAGTTCACGGGAGGAGCAAGGAGTTCAAGGTTCACCAAAAACAAGATACAAAGTAAGGATGCCCAAGATATCAGGCAGGTAGCTCTCTACCATCTCAGGTGGCACAGTTAGAAGAGACACAACCAAACATTGCAGAGGTTATGGGCTCAGATCCTAATACTGACATAGCCAATTCATTTTGAATGGGTTGGCTAAGTGGCATTGCTACAAGGGGAAAAGTGGGGGGCAATTTCCCCCCAGGTTATTCCTTGCCCCTCTGTGTGTGTCCTGCTAAATTAAGGTGCCTGGCCCTGACATTCCGCCCCCTGGGGGGGCCCTGACAAGTGGAATGGGGCCCCGCTGCCATCAAAGGCAGTATCTTGGCCCTTCCTGCATGCCCAAGCACCTGTGCACCCAGTGGCATTGTTATGGGGTTGCTAACTACACCCGGGAGACACCCACAAGAGGGATGACACCCAAGGCTGTCTTTAACATGAGACAAAAGGGTGTATAGAGGCCCCCAGTATTCAGAGCATGAAGATGTACTGAAACTTCCTCCTCCAGAGCTGCTCCTCCTCTAGTGCTGTACTTACTGGCTCTGGGCTTCCTGCTGACAACGTAATGGGCCAGGAGACATGTCATCTGGACCGGGACACTGCTGCTGAGGTGACTGGCTCGAAGTCTGAAGAGACCTGTGTGTTGTCCGGACTGGGTCACTTCTGCTAATGTGAGTGAGAGCCCTGGGGGAAAGCAAAGGTGTCTGGCTTCAACAGCTTCACACAGAGGAGGGGGGAGGGGACAGGGTTCACACATGGGTATTCTAGAGGGAGTAAGGACAGGCTCCCCCGGGTCCTAGAGCTGTATACACCAACAGCAACATCACCACACCATCCACAGTACTTGTACTATGTCTGCAGCCTCTAATCAGCTCCTCTAGTATTTCTGCAGTCTCTGATCCTGTCCTGTACTATGTCTGCAGGCTCTCATGATCTCCTGTAGTATGTCTGAAGTCTCTGATAATCTCCTATAGTATGTCTGCAGTCTCTGATAATCTCCTGTAGTATTTCTGTAGTCTCTGACCATCTTCTGTAATATGTCTGCAGTCCTGGACCAGCTCCTGTGCTATTTCTGCAGTCTCTGATCATTTCCTGTAGTATGTCTGCAGTCTCTGATCCTCTTCTGTAGTATTTCTGCAGTCTCTGCTCCTCTCATGTAGTATATCTGCAGTCTGTAACCATCACCTGTAGTATTTCTGCAGTCTCTGACCACCTCCTGTAGTATTTCTGCAGTCTCTGACCACCTCCTGTAGTATTTCTGCAGTCTCTGACCACCTCCTGTAGTATTTCTAGAGTCTCTGACCACCTCCTGTAGTATTTCTGCAGTCTCTGACCACCTCCTGTCGTATTTCTGCAGTCTCCGATCCTCTCCTGTAGTATGTCTGCAGTCTCCGATCCTCTCCTGTAGTATGTTTGCGCTCTCTGACCCTCTCCTGTAGTATTTCTGCAGTCTCTGGCCATCTCCCATAGTATGTCTGCAGTTTCTGACAATCTCCTGTAGTACGGCTGCAAACTCTAAGAGTTTTCCACTCTTACCCAGATCTGAAGCAATACCTGATGAAGAAAGGAAAACTCTTGAAAGCTTGTCTTATAAGTTTTAGGTTAGTACAATAAAATGGTATAATTGCATACCATATTACTCTCATATTTTGAGATCTTATTTATATATACTTATTTTGTTTTTTTCAATGGTATGATTTAGTGGTGAAAATTATTAGTGCCCCCCCCCCCCACACCAGTTTTGGCTGCAATATCTTGTGTGCACCTATATTTTGTTCCTAGAGTTCCCAGTTGTTGACAACACACAACATTGCAAACTACACCTGGTCCTTTTTCAGAAACACAATCCAAGACAATGCATAGTAGTGCATTGTGGCATGCTGCAGTGCAGGTCCATTTCCTTTGTGGGTTGCGGTGTAATTCAAAATGAAAGGCACTTCAGCTCACAGGCATTCAATAAGTGCACTACAGCACTTACATCATTACAATGTTAACTGTCATGAACAGAGGAACAAATATGTGGGTGTACAAATCATCACTATAACTGCTATAACACAAACAATGGTTACTTTGCATAAAATTAAAGTAAAGCTGCCCCAGCATTGGCATTAGTGAGAGAAAAAATGTGCCTTGATGTTGGAGGTCAGAAGGAGGAAGAAATACTTCAGTATCAGCAGTAAGTTGAAGTGGGAGGAAAAAATGCCCCATTGTTTCTTTCAGTGAAAGGAAATATGGGGGTTTCTGGATGGGGTGCAGTGCAGGGGGTTGGGTGGCAATGTGCGAGAATGGGGCTTCTGGAGGAGTCTGGGGCTCTGCATCAAAAAGTCATTGAGAAGACCTTACCAACCGTTCAATGTCTGCTACCCTTCTCTGCCAATCAATCCATTGGTTGCCACTCACTCAACGACTTAAATTCAAAATACTAACAATAACTTACAAAGCCATCTACAACACTGCCCCCAGCTACATTACTAATCTAGTCTCAAAATACCAACCAAATTGTTATTTACATTCCTCGCAAGACCTCCTGTTCTCTAGCTCCCTTTTCACCTCCTTCTCCCAAGCATCACCCATTCTATGGAACACCCTACCGCAATTTGTCCTGCTATTTCCTACTCTGTCCACTTTTAGGCAATCCCTGAAAACCCTTCTCTTCAGAGAAGCCTATCCTGCCACCTAACAACTGTATTTCCATTCTCTCCATCAGCTCATCCACCACACTTATTACCTTTTGTATCACTTAACCCTCCCATTTAGATTGTAAGCTCTAATGAGCAGAGCCCTCTGATTCCTCCTGTATTGAATTGTATTTTAACTGTACTGTCTGCCCTCATGTTATAAAGTGCTGTGCAAACAGTTTGCCCTATATAAATCCTGTATATTATTATTAATAATAATAATAATAATAATAATAATAATAATAAAAAAAGGCAGTGCCAGTTTAAGAAAATGGTATAGAGGATCTGAGTTCATGAGATAAAAGTTGAAAATCACACCAATAAACTCCAGGAAAGTCTTAGAGAGATAAATGACAGGTTTCATGGCTACTGTCCTACAACATGACCTATTGCTGTTGATTATACATGTTGCTTTAGCTGCATTTAGCTCCATTTATGGCTCAAGCTAATCCTGTACTGTGTCTCACAAAAACTAGAAACTCATAAGAAAGTAAAATTTACATTTGATGTGCTACTTCAGAAATACTGAAGACATAGCCTTTTTTCGTGGCTGACTTTGCTTCCCAATGGATGCTGTTGGTACTACCTTAACATTGTTGCAAAGAAAGAAAAAACTATTAGTAATAATAAATTGTTTCTTTTTCTTCGCATGTCAAATGTTCCAATGTTCTTTAAGTAAAACTCATGAAAAGTAAATAGGCACAGAAACACCCCTTAACAAAATGTACATTTTCTTTATAGTTTGTCATTTGTATACTGTTATATAATGTTACTCCTAGTTATGTGTTCTAGTCAAAAAGGGGTTAGATATATGGGAAATTATAGGAAGTTTTTTTAACCTTATAAAGGTCTACAGTGGAAAAATCTATGATTCACTTTATTTAATCTAGCTGCAAGTCAGATGGCAAAATTGAAACTCATAGGTCACTGACAAAGCAAACTTTTTAAAGTTCACTCATCTCCTCCTGCTAAATATTCCTCAAGTTGGGAAAATTTTTCTATATTGAGATTCTAGCACATACTATTGCTTAATAGATATACAAAAAAAAAACAGTTACCAAACGGCAGGTTTATATTTATGGATGGATCTTTAATTTTAGAAATGCAATGATAAATGTTTCACATTAATATTATATGGTGATAGGTGACATAAGGCCATGGTTTATACACCAAGGTAACATACTAAGTACACTTTTATTCTTTATAGGTATCACAAACTATTTCCACTGTTACCACCAGGAATATGTCATGTTAATATCTATATATAATGCAGTATAAATGAAGCTGTACCCTCTCCATCACGGATACTTGGCCTCAAAGGAATAAGTGGGGTAATAAATATAATCAGTTTATTAAAGCAGTAGTAAATATCAACATTTAAAATACATAAAATAGTTGGGTCTTGCAATTTTAGATTTCTGATTTAACAGGAAACTGCTATCTCTAGTACACTTTTGCTACTAACCGTGCTTTGTACCTACAGACCTTACCTTCAGAGTCCCATTTGGCATTAAATACGCATTTGCAGCTTACTGCATGCTTACTATGAGGCAGCTCTGAAAGTGTCCATGTCTGCAGTTCATTAAGAGATGTCATCTCATTATCAGCAGCTCTGATCCACTTTTGTTTCTCATGGGTTGGAAGTCTTTGCATCTCATCCCATGAATCTGGCTCTGGTTTTAATGCTACTCAAGCAACATAGGGCAAACATTTGGATGGGATGCCTTAACTGCTTCTGGTGGATTTCCTGATTGAAGCCTCTTGTGGCCTGGTTTCGTCTTTTGCAATATTTGGATTGTTGGTGTTAATTTCTATTTCTGTGCCACTTTGTTGCTTATCTTCATGTGAAACTGATGTGAAATTTACCTAAGTTTGAAGCATTTGTGTTAGTTTATGAAATTTCAAACACAACCTTATTCAAAAAATACACTTCTACTGATGGTTACCTTGTTTGTGTCTTTGTGTAGAATTCTGTACCCCTTTTGAGATTCACTGCTACCCACAAGTATACCTTCCTTTGTGCAAGCATCCCATTTTGTACATTTTTCTTTTGGGATGTGCACATAGGCTTTGCTTCCCAAAATTTTTACATGGTACAAATTTGTGGCCTTTCCATTCCACCGTTCATATGGAGTTTTCTCAGTTGATTTTACTGGATTTTGGAGATAATATGTGGTCATAGTTGCTTCCCCCCAGTATGTGGTTGACATATCTGCATCAAACAGCATGGTTATTCCACTCTCACATAGTATGAACATGCTTCATTCTTCCTGAAACCCAGTTTTGTTCTGGGTTGTATGGTACAGTAGTTTGAAATATTATGCCATGCTTTCTCAGAAATGACCTGTGTGTTTGCCATCACCTATATATTTAATTCCATTATCGGTGCGCAGTACACTAGGAATTTTGCCAAATGTGTTGCTTACTTGAGCCAAATACTGTTCAAAGCAGACTTCAAAGCAAACTCTGTGCCAGAAGTGCTGTCACTATTACTGCTTTCTGTTTTACACTTATATTCATCCACAAGATATTCAGTCAGTTCATCATCTGGACATTCATCAAGTGCTGTGACAAGCATTTCATAACTTTCGGGTAAACCACTAAGTAATAGTACTTCAACATCTCCGAAAATCTTTTTTTTCTTCTACTATACCTGTCAGGCGTTTAACCATTTCCAAGGTGTGCCTTATGCAATCCTTTATATCCTGGCCTTTCATCAGCTTGGTTTGGTATAGCTTTCTTATCAAGTACAGATTATTGCTGAAATTAACTGTTTCATGTACCTTTTGTAATCCTTCCCACAGTTTAACACTTACATATATGTACTGTATGATTTGATCATCAGTTATACAAAAAGAGATTGTACTCTGAACTTTCTGATCTTTCTCTATCCACTCATCTGAAAGGAGCACAGGTCTGACTTATTTTATAAATTTCTACATACCTTGTCTTATTAGCAGCATTTTCATCTTGAATTTCCAAGACTGGTAGTTCTGGTTTGACAGATTTGCAAATGAAAGCTTTGTTGCAGCTTCAGCCATTTTATTTTATGCTTTTGCATTCTTCTTTCTGTTGCTGTATCTTGCACTTATTTGCTGTAGCCAGCTAGGACTGGGCACAAAACTTGTTAGAAACTCTGTATATAGCCCTACAGAACATGCAGTCCACAGGTGCTGTTAGGGACCCGGGTATGACCAGAAATGTGTGGAAACACAGGTGTAGTCAGGGCTGGAGAGGTGGAATGGTAAGGCAGGCCGTGTGTTACTGTTAAGCACCGCCTGGCGGTGTCTCTAGCAGCCCACAGCATGGGGTTCCTCAGGGCGTGGGGTCTAAGTCCCAATCTGCTTATTCACCAGGGCCCCTGATGGTGGGGATGGACTTGGAGCAGACTGAGACCAGGTCGCGACCCCTGAGTACGTCCGGCAATGGTAGAGAGCTTTGTCAGAGGTGTGCGGGGAAAGGAATCTGATGTGAAGAGGCTGGCAGACCTGGTAACAGGGACAGATCCGTGCGGGATGGATGGATGGATCGTTTGAGTAGCGTAAGGTGTAGTCAGGCAGGCCAGGTCAGCAACATGCGGGCAGCGAAGTACCGGAGGAGCAGGCAGAGAATGGTCAGGGTCACAAGCCGGGTTCAGTAACTCACGGGCAGCACGGTACAGAGGATCAGGCAGAAGGATGGTCAGGCAAGCCAGGGGTTAAACAGGAGACGGTCAGTAGGGTCAGGAACAATGCAGAGGTCGGCAACAGAGGATTCACAGGATACCAGGTACAGGGGCTCATGGGAAACAAACACCAAGGCCCTGATTGCAGGCCTGGTCCTGCTTAAATAGACCTCCTGCAATCAGCCTCAGGTGATGGCTTGATTGCAGGAGTGAGATCCTGGCTGCTGAAAGCACCCTCTGGTAGGAGCTGGTACTGCAGCCCACAGAGCAAGTGAGCCACAGCACCACCAGTGGTGAGTCCATTCCTGACAGGTGCTATTCTGCTTCACTGCAACAAGGAAACAGTAAACCTTTTTTCAGAGAAAAGACATAGAGCATACTTAGATGCAGCTACAAACTTATAAACACCCTCTACAGAATAAGGATGTAGTTGTCGCACAAAATAGATGAACACTGTATTCCAACAATTACACCTTCCCGTAGGAAATATTACAATATTTAAAAAAATGTTAATTTGTAGCCTACATTAGCCAGGATTTTAGAATAGTTTGTGCTCATGAAAAACCTTTGCGCTACACAAAAACTCCTTTTTATGCTCACTACTTTTATACTCAACTGCATTAGATACTACTATTGCACATTGCGGAACACTGCCATTTTGCTGTGTATTATGTTTAACAAACTTTTATTGTATTTTGATAATTGGCAAAGTGTCTATGCAATATCCATTGGAAAGGCAAAGTGATGTGGTGTTAGTATGAAGAAAACTCCAAACTGGAGAAAGGCCAAGAGTGGAGTCCTCTGGCTAGATGATGGAATTACAGATGTTTTTGGTTTTCTTTGGATAAATTCTTCTGCTGTGAATAAATTCAGAATCTATCAGTAGGAAAAAAAGAGAGAAATAAAGCAATATTCAAAGCACTGTTGTATTGGTAAGGAAATAGGTGATTTTAGACAGGGGATAATGCTGATGGGGGTGCAGGTAAACCAATAAAGAATAATTACAGTAAAATTACAGTTATCCTAAGAAATTGTGGTGTGATGAAATAATGAAGATGGATATAAACAATAATACCACGCATTTAGACATGGAATGACGCTGGTGGGGGTGCGGGTAAACCTATAAAGAATAATTGCAGTAAAATTACAGTTATCCTATGAAATTGTGGTGTGTTGAAATAATGAAGGTGAATAATAACAATAATTTCACACTTACCTCCTCTTGACAAGGTTGAGTGGAATGATTTTATAATGGTCTTTTAAGTTGAGGCAATTACTTAACAGTTAGGATTGCTTATTGGTACAGTAGAGGGATCATTTTTAAAATGTACTTCCAGCAATTTATTATAAGGTATGCTAATGTTTTGATGTTTGTTTCCAATGTTATCATTAACAAATTGTAGCATAAACTATTAAATAATACCTAATGGATATGAAAGCCTTATCTATAGGAGTCCAGAAGTAAATTTCTATTTAGTTTCCTGTTGTTGCAGGAAGAGAAAATGGTGCAACTCTTGTTTTTCATTTAGTGTTCCCCACTCCCTTAGGACCTTAACAATGCTCTAAAATATTTGCTGAAATAATAATAGTTATTGTGTAAATTTCCAGTAGCTGCTGAATAAGAGTTTCAAGCTTAATTGTTTGCTGATGACTGTAATAAATTTTATTTTGCTGAGGGTCAGATTAACCTCTTTACTTTCAAGTTTCCTCCATACATTGCCCTTCTATTGTTTTTCCACCATATTTGAAAAAAATGAATTTACTATGCCAAAATTATGCCACAAATACTTCACACAGATCAGTACTGTTTTATAAACGGACTGCAAATCAGGTCTCTGGTATATTTAGCAGCATATCTCATTTCAGCTGGAAACTTTTAGGAGTCTGTGTCCTTGTTCATGCTATACAACACATTAAAAAAAGTTTAAGTTGGAGATGGAGCTTTCTGGAGCTTATGCTAACTTATAACTTCCTCAGTTCTTCCAAATTCTTTGGCAAGCCTCCCTAAAGGGAAATGTTAAATACTTTTGGCCCATTCTATTTAATTTTAACATATTTTTATCAGTTGATCTTTTATACCATTGCTCAAGGAGACAGCAATGATGAAAGTATAGCGATGATGGCAGCATGTGAGATATTTTTTTGTGGGATATGGTGGAATAAGATGCTTGCAATCCAGAAAAAAAATGTGGCGTTGGCAAAATCCTCCAAATATTTAATCAGCATCATCTGCAGCAGGACTTTGGTAGATGCTCCTAATTCAAAACTGGTTTATTTTCACAAATTTTAACCGGTCAACATTGTCCTTGGATAGACACACTCTTCTGTCTGTCACAAAGTCTCCCATAGCACTGAATGCACATTCAAAGTGCACACTGGCTGCAAGTCATCACAGCAGCTCTTTTGCATCTTAGAAGAGCTCTGGACAGTTGTCCATCCTCAGACCCATTAGTTGAGGGGGTCATCCACATCTGCTCTTGCCCCAGATAATCGACCATCATTTGACGCAGCTACTGCCAATAGGTGCTGGCAGCAGACATCAAGGTGCACTGAAGAATGAAAATTTTTCAAAGGCATCACTCAGGCAGCCACTCCCACCAGCACTCCTCCTTTCACAGACAGGAGGCTCAGAGACTCAGTGAGGTGTTATCCTGCCAACCTCCGAAAATGAGAGACACAGGTTTCTCTGTAATTCATCATCCAGATGTTTCTTATTCTGCTCCCTCTGAAAGGGAAGGATAAGCTCTGCGATTTTCTCCTTGTAACATGGATCAGGGAGGGTTGACAACCATTATTGATCCCTCTTCTTAATACCAAAAATTCCTAGGGTCCTTTTGCAGGTTCTGGAGCATGAGTGAATGGATGCACTGTAAATTAATGGGGGTGGAGGAACCTGAGTCTTTGTGGTTGCTAAGTATGACATTGTCCTGAGCAACCACCCCAGCCATGTACAACTCCTGGGGTTTGGAAGGCAAAAAAAACATTCCTGGATGACTGCCCCAAGCCATCTTCAGTCTCAACACCCATACTCCTCTTCCTGTGCCTGCCATGGCCTCACAGGGATGACATCTAGATAGAGCAGGCTCTGAGATGCAAGGAAGTTCCCCTCTTCTCCCTGCTGCTCTGCTTCAAGTGCTCTGCCCATGAAGCCACACACTGTGTACTCTAGCAGGAACACAGTTGGTGCAGTGTCACTGATGTATGCATTGTCATGACTCATCATTCTTGTTGCTTCCTCAAACAGTGAAAATACAGTGCATGCTTCCTGTATCAGCAGCCCCTGCCATTGGGAAAAGAGCCTCAGCTTCCCTCAGACTGTCCTCGAGCAAGACTTGCACAGATACTCAGTAATTGCCCTCTGTTGCCTGGCAGCTGCTTTGGCATGGCCAAAGTTGAGTTCCACCTGATGGGTATGTCACAACTCAGGGAGTTTGTGGGCAGATGTAATTCCTGTCCAATTTTACCCACTCAAACACTGACAGGTTAGGACCAGTTAAAATGGCTATGAACTTTTCTGACTTGACATCAGAAGATTGCGTAATCCAGAGTACCTATCCAGGAGCTTCTGCACCACCAGATTGATGATCTGTGCCCAGCAAAACATGTGTGACAATTTTTCTGGCAGAGGGTGGACACCATGTAGGCAGGTGCATACAGAAGGGCTAATGTTTTTTTCTATGCTGAATCATGTTTTATAGTTATCTGGGTCAAGTCTGCTGTCTTTCCACTGAAACTGTTACAATATTGATGTGTTGGAGTTGATTGGCTAGTTTGTTCCACCAGTTTTCTACAGATCCACATGAAAAGGGGACCTTCAATGCCCCAAGAGAGCAGGTGGAAGCTGTCAAAATGTAGGCTGTTACTCTGCCGGAGTGATCACTCCCTTTGGGGGGTAATGAGGGCTAATTGGGGTTCCCTGAGAGGCTGGGAACCTGAGAACTCTTGGTTACCTGTCATGGACTCTTTCCTACCTTCTGTGGATTATTTGCCTTTTCAGGATTACTGCAAATCATGGACTCTGTATTTAATGGACTCTAAGGACTATTTGCTGCTACTAAGGTATGATAACCCTATGGGCAATATAGCACCTCTGTACAGGATTTTATGTGAGAAATTGCCTAACAACAACTGTTCCTGTATGTTGCCTTTCTTCAGTAAAGTTATTATTAATTGTTTAATGCCTGGTCTGAAGTTCCTCTCTTGAGTGGTGTAATAGATGGATTATCCAAAAGAATGGGGCTTGTAAGAAAGGGACTGTAGATTAGAGGAGATACAGTACATTTTAGTCCAGCATGTAGTTTACGGTATAGTGTAGGCTATACTGCCACTGATAGGGACAACTGTACATGTATCATTGCTTAAAGAAATCAACCTGCCAGGGAATAAGTCACTGGCATAAGGCGACTGTTACTCTGGTAGTGAAGGGGTGCTGTGCTTGACCTCTACAGTTGCAGAGTGAGGTTCATTTCTTGTATGCATTGGTGGCTGTGGACATGTCACTGGGAGTGATGTGACAGATATTGTGGTTGGTGGGTGGGTAAGTGGGTGCCGGTACAGGCTCTTTGATACCGGTTCCTAATAGCTGAGCACCTTGGAAGTAGTGTTCTCTAACTGTGATAGTGTCTGTAGTGCTTAGTATAACAGTACAGTAAGTTAGCCATCGGTCAATAAAGGGTTAACTGTGCTCATTACAGGTCACTTCTAAATCTGGAGTTGTGCTTTAATGCTGATTTAGCATGATAACATGCTCTAGTCTAGAACATAGGCAACTGGCAAGTGTAGTTCTTAGTGTCCACCACTAGGAAACCTAAGCCCCACCCACAAGCAGGTTGGTGCTGTCGATGTTGTCACACACTGCCAGAGGTCAACTCTCCAGAAAAGGGCATTGAAGAGGAGTAGGAGGAGGTGGGGCAGGAACATCACTGCCAATTTGTTTTCCCTGCCTGGTGTCCCCTCCTCAAGGCTCCTATTTCCTCCTCAACCTTAGGGCCCATTATTTTCTGTGTATCCTCTTGCACCAATTAGATCATGTTGTGCTGAAATGATTCCGCAGACTCTTCCATGACAGTTGGCATGGTAGTGGCAGAGTAGCTGTGGATGAGGAGGCATTTTGGAGTTGTGGTGGACTGCAAGCTAGTCTGCACCTGGGTGATACAGGAGGAGGATGAAGGCTGGGTTAGCCACTCCACAGCCTCCTCCATGTGATCTGGCTGTATAGCATGCTCAGTGCATGAAAAAAAAGCAGGTATGCCCTGCCTGCAGACGATGCACCATGTCCATGACCCCCATTTGGACACAGAGACTGCTTGCCCCCTTATAGCTGCAGGAGGATATGTTTTTCCTTGTAGGCCAACCAAACATAATGGTACTAATATGGGGCTTATTTCCTAATTTTATTTGCAGCTATTGGAAGAGCTGTATGGGTGGGGGGTAAGAGCTGTATAATTTATGCTGCTCCACTGCAAAGAAAGAGCAGCTGGTGTGACACCAACAGATTCACACAGCTGTTCCTGCTGATGGCCCTTTAAAATAAATTAACAAAATACCTTAATAAAATTAAAGCCAAATTAAATGAAGCTGAAACACAAAGGAACATAAAACCCCAAACACCCACCTGAAAATACTACAAGCAAAATAAAACCCCTTTTTACATTGTTTGTACTTCAGGAAAAAATAAACGGGTACTACATTCTGTTAAAGAAAAGCAAACACGCACACACACACGCACACACACACACACACACAATCCTAAAAATGACTGTTGGGTCTTAGGACATCAGAAGTGAAGTGCAGGTGGGTTTATTCTTCACTTTTCCTAGATACACAAATTGCAGTTCACTGCAAATTATCAGTAGCAAAATATACAGTGCTCAATTTAACACTGAGTATTGTACTAGGTGTGACAATTTAATTCCTGGAATAACCGCAGGGTAGCACTATATGGGTGCGTTACACAGCCATTTGCACTCGAGCGTGTTCTGACATGTTCTAACTTGCACTCCACTGGATTGCAGAACAGTTGACTGAGTTTTTACAGAGTAGTAGAAGAAATAACATGTGTGTGCGTTGCGCTGTTGGCGGAAAATGCGTGGCAGTAATTTGGAGCAGCAGATTAACAACAAATTTTGGGTGAAAATTGTCAAAAGTGCAAGTGAAACTTTAGCTCTGTTACAACAGGCTAATGGTGAACATACAATGAAGAAATCACAACTTAAACCCTTCTCTTTTCCACTCTACAACTGACCACCTCTATGACAGAATTTCTCCCCTGTCCTGCCCTGATGTGGCCACTGCTGTCTATAACAGTGTGCTTTTATCCACACTAGACTCACTTGCTCCTCTAACTACACAAAGTATCAGGCCCTGACCATTACAACCGTGGCAGACTGACGACACCAGAAATCTTAAAAGACATAGTCTGGAGCAATTGTGGAGTAAAACTAAATCCCAGCAAGCATTCACCCTATATAAATCTGCTTTCTTAACATACAATTCCTCCCTCCATGCTGCCAACTTTCTCCACCATTAACTTACTCACTGCTTACGAGATTACCAATCATTTCAAAAACAAGATTGATGCAATGCGTAGGGGCCTCTCCACTACACAGACATCTATCCCACTTAGCGTACCTTATACTAAACCTCCATCAACACTTTCCTCTTTTGACCTTGCTACTACTGAAGAGTTCACTAAAGTTTTCTTAGAAGCCTGTTCCACCACATGCCCCCTGGATCCTGTACTCTCTAAACTATTATGGTCACCCTCTTCTTCTGTCCTATGCTCCCTCACTCACTTCTTCAATCTCTCCCTCTCTAAGAGTGCCTTCCCCACCCCTCTAAAGCATGCACAGATCATTCCCATACTTAAAAAGCCCTCACTGGACCCCACCAACCTGAGCAACTTAAGACCCATCTCCCTGCTCCCATTTACCTCTAAACTGTTAGAATGTTTAGTCTACAATTGCCTGAGCTCTTACCTCACTGACAACAACCTTCTTGATCCTTTACAGTCTGGCTTTTGCTCACTCCACTCCACTGTAACTACCCTACTAAAACTGACTAATGATTTACTAACTGCTAAAACCAATGGCCACTACTCCATACTCTTACTACTCGACCTCTCTGCAGCTTTTGATACTGTTGATCATCCCTCCTCCTCAAAAAACTCCACTCTCTTGGCCTCCCAGACTCTGCTCTCTCCTGGTTCTCCTCCTACCTATCGCAGCAATTCTTCAGTGTTACCTATAACTCTGTCTCCTCCTCTCCACTTCCTCTTTCTGTAGGGGTCCCTCAAGGTTTAGTCCTTGGACCCCTTCTCCATCTACACCTCCTCCCTTGGTCACTTGATAAACTCCCATGGCTTTAAGTACCATTTCTATGCTGATGACACACAAATCTATCTTTCTACCCCTCACCTCATCCCTTCAGTCTCCTCTCGCATTACTAACCTACTAAGTGACATATCAACATGAATGTCACTCTACTTCTTTAAACTACATCTTTCCAAAATGGAGCTCTTACTATTCCCTCCAGCCCGTGCCCCCCTCCCTTGACTTTTCCATCAAGATCAATAATACAACCGTCAGTCCCTCCCCTCATGCCAGGGCACTAGGTGTAATCCTAGACTCCTATCTGTCCTTTCAGCCCCAAATCCAATCACTGTCAAAAATCTGATCTGTAGACTTCACCTCCACAACATCTCCAAAATACGCCCGTTCTTAACCTCTGAAACCACTAAGCAACTTATTCACTCCCTTGTTATCTCTCGCCTTGACTATTGTAACTCCCTCCTCATTGGTCTACCTAATCGTAGGCTATCCCCTCTTCAGTCTATCATGAATGCTACTGCCAGACCCATCCACCTTACAAACCGTTCCATATCCGCCATCCCTCTCTGCCAATCCCTCCACTGGCTTCCCATTGCCCAACAAATAAATTAAAAAAATTAACTATAGCAAATAAAGCCATTTATAACTCTGTCCCAAATTACATCACCAATCTTGTCTCCAAATATCATCCAAACTGTCCTCTCTGCTCCTCCCACAACGTCCTGCTCTCTAGCTCCCTTGTCTCCTCCTCCCCCCATGCTCATCTCCAGGACTTCTCCAGAGCCTCCCCATCCTCTGGAACTCTCTACCCCAATCTATCTGACTATTGCCTACTCTGCCCACTTTTAGGTGATCTCTGAAAACCTCTCTCTTCAGGGAAGCCTATCCTGCCTTCAGCTAAAAATGGAATCTTTTCTTCCTCCTATCAGTTCATCCCCCACAGTTATTACCTTTTGTACCACCAGCCTCTCCCTTTTAGATTGTAAGCTCCAAGGAGCAGAGCCCTCCTAACCCTCTTGTATTGAACAGTATCATTGCTGTATTGTCTCCTTTTATATTATAAATTGCTGAGCAAACTGTTTGCGCTATATAAATCCTGTATAATATTAATAATAACAATGTTTTTGAAAGGCATAGGCGATTTAAGGAGGGGCGGGAAGATGTCCACCATAATGCAAGAAGTGGGCAGCCAAAAACAAAAAGCAAGGATGCAAATGTGGACAGAGTGTGAACCCTCATACATTCAAATAGAAGAGAGTGAGTGTGCGAATGATGGCAGAAGAATTGAACACGAACAGGGAAACAGTGTAGCAGATTCTAATTGAAGATTTGGGAATAAGAAATATTTCCACAAAGATGCCCTCCCACCATCCTTCCAATTCACCATCCCCATTCAATTACCCCTGTCCATATAACATATTCTTTACTTCTTATATTTTTCTATCTATATATATGTCCGTATTATCATACCTCCACTCTCTCTTTCCTTCACTTAACCCCCCACGGCTACTCAATCGTACACATCTAAAACATAAGTCTATCATAAACATAAGTTTATCACCTTATACTCCTACCACTTCCAAATAATTTTTGGATATTTTAAAGTCATACCATCTACTCCATGTTTTTCTAAATTTTTCCATTTTATCTTCCTCGATATGATAGAACTCCTCCATCCTATATATTCAACTCTATTTATACAATCTTTTATTTTTGGGGGCTCTGGGGCTTGCCAGAACTTGGGAATAAGACTCTTAACTGCATTAATTAGATGATATAATACACTATTTTTATATAGTTTCCCTGAAGTCTTAGAATTATGACATACACACACCCATGGGTCATTCTGTATGGTGATCCCTAATATCTCCTGTATATATTGGATTATTTCCTTTCAATACTTCTGTATTTTAGGACTTTCCCACCATATAAGTTTTTGCAGTCCTTTCTGAGAATTACATTTTCAAAACTTGTAAAAAACACAAAGCAGTAGTAGCACACTATACTACACTAAGCAACTCTCTCTCCCTGCAGTACTGTCCGTGGCCCTCACTAAACTCCCATCACCTTGACAAAGAGCTACAGGGAAATCAGGCTTCTATAATTGGTGGGCATTAGTGTGGTCATTGCTGGGGCGCAAAGGTGGGATACCAAAGGAACAGTCCATCATTTTGTGCATTCCAGCACACTCCATACAGCCAAGTCCCAATATATACATTCTTGGATGCATTCAAAGTCCATAGGCAGAGGTATCACTGACACATCACCAAAAACCAGCAAACCATTTATTTGCCACCATCCATAAATACAAACATTTTAAGCCAGCCATAGACACAGGGACCGGCCAAGATTCGAACCATGTATGGGCAGGCTGAATGTACCTAAGTTGATGGATCGGTTAACTTGGCAACAATCAGCCTGTCTGCTTTTACATGAGATTATTGCTAGTGGCTATCATAGCTGCTAGCAGTAATCATTGTGTTCTGCGGGGAGGGAACTACTTCCCCCGCTCCCCTGCTGGGAAAACACAATGGCTCTGTGGGTGGGATTCCCCCATCATCACTGAATGTGTTGATGGGGGAATCAACCACAGATTGCTGGAAAGAAAAATTGCTCCATCTATGGCTGACTTTAGGATCACTGAAGATCCTCTCCTCAGGCAGGTAGTGGCAACAAATACAGGTGCATTCACAGTTTAAATAAACAGATAAAGCCACCAATCCCCTTAGTCCCAGAACCACTCCCTCAGTAGATTACTCCCTCCCACAATAGAAATCAATTACCAATTCAAAATGCAATCAAAATAACACATACCTATAGGGTCCTCTACTGTAGCATCAATATACCCTGTTCATGCACTCTAGACCACCTCTCCAAGTAACACACGATCAGAGAAAAAATATTTGTCCATTTGGCACCCCATTGTCATGGCAATCCATCTAACCACCAGAAACTGGATTAACTGATTGGTATTGAATTGAAGTGGAGGTCCTGAGAGGATTGGTGATTGGTTGATCTGTCTGTTTAAACCTTATATTCATTTGTATTTGCTGTCACTACATGGTAGGTCATTTTATGGTGGTGAATAAATGGTTTGCTTATCATTGGTGGTGTGCCAGTGATATCTCTAAACATAGACTTTCTTGCTAAGACCCTTGTTTGACTTCTAATCAGGACTAACTTTACAGCTACAAAAAAGAGTTTCAGGATTTTCATGGCTTCAAATGGTAAATACGATTTATGTTAAATGTGCTAATTACCTGATTAAAAATAACAATTTCAGGCCTTATGCACACTGAGCTTTAAAAATTAGTCTTTTAAGGACATCTAACATTATTTTTTTCTGCCTTTAACCACTTGCCCTCCAGAGGATTTACAACCCTTCCTGACCAGGCCATTTTTTTGCAATAGGTTGCTTTGACAATTGCGCAGTCATGCAAAAATGCACCCAAATGAATTTTATGTCCTTTTTTCCCACAAATGAAGCTTTCTTTCAGTGGTATTTGATGTGGGCGGTTTTTATTTTTTGCACTTTAAACAAAAAAATACTGACAATTTTGAGAAAAAAACAATATTGAGTATTTGCTATAAAACATATCCTTTAAAAAATGTAAAAATTAAATTTTGTCTTAATGTATTCTGCTAAATGTCTTTGCTAAAACAAAATGCCAATATGTGTATACTAGTAATGGAAGCAAATCAGTGACTTATTGCGGGACTGCGGCGGGCATTCTGACACTGGGGGGAAACTCACTGTCACTGACGTCCCTAATGACACTAATACAGTGATCAGGTCTAATAAAAAGCACTGACACTGTACTAATGGCACTGGACAGGAAGGGGTTAACATCTGGGGTGATCAAAGGGTTAACTGTGGGCTGTTTTACTGTGTGCTGTGTCTGTGTTTCACTGTGTCAGCACATTGCTTTAAATTGCTCTGCTATGCAAAGCAATACAAATCAATGTGTAGGAGCTGACAGGGGAGAGATCTGTATTGTTTACATACATGTCTCTACCCCGTCAGTGATACTCGGCGATCGCCGGATGCCGTCGGGGAATTACCAGCCGGGACCCAGTGATTGACAGCTGAGGCTGCCAATGCACACCCCCTACCCAGAAATGCAAAATCAAATTTATATATCTGATTTTGAGCAGCCCTGCTGCCCTGTAGCAGTATTTCTGCTATAAGGCAGCGGGAAAGCGGTTAAACAGCCCTCCATGTGAATCTATCTGTCCATGCACACATAGGCATTTAGAGGCAGAAAAAACCCCACTGCCAGTGCATCAAGGAGCAGCAACAATTTAGCAGAAAAAATGCTTGACACATGTAAACACATCTAAATGCTCATTAACACTAGCCACGTTTGGTGCAGGAACGTTTCATTTCAGCGGCCAGAATAAATGATTGTTCTGACCAAGATAATGAATTAAAGTAACATTAAACCTTAAGTTTTAACCTTAAAACATTTGTCATGTATAGAATGAAATGTACCTGCTTGATTCTGCCTTCAGCTGTCCCTTCCATTTTCTCTGTGTCCCCACTGCAGGCTGAGATTGTGTAGACCAGTTGGTGTCCTGTACTGAGCATGCTCAATTTCAGTTCGCTTCTAAGCTCTTCCTATCTTTGCAGTCCACGTGACTATAGAGTCACACATGAGGGTGTATACACAGTAGTAAATGGCACTCTCCTCCCTCCCTCCTTCTCCTCCATGTCATCCTATTGCTAAACACTAAGGGGGCATGACATAGTAAGTTGATTGATTGCATTCACTAAGAAACTCACAAAAATGATTCATTTTAATATAAATCTGTGTAGTGCTCTCTAGCATAGCTAGGTAGGATTTTTGTTAGACAGAGGCTGGGTAGCAGCCTGGAATGAGCAGGCTTGGGTGTTTTGAGTTGAGGAGTTCACCTCAGAACAGGCTGGGAGGATCAACAAGTAAGGGCTTCTGGAGCCCTCCCACCCTTCCAGAAAGAGAGGAGGACATCTAGATCTGCATGCTTAAGGGAACCTGGCCAATCCCCAGGCAGGAGGCCAGGCATGGTGACCAAGGACAACCCTTAAGTGTGGCAGAGCCAGAGCAGCAGGGAAATCAGGGGGAAGATGGACTGAGAGAATGCTTGAGTGTGGAGCTTAAGAGGGGGCCCCAGGGAGGGGAGCCTACCTACAGGCAGGTTGCCGGACAGGAGGATCTTCACTGTTCCAGGGAAGACATCCTGTGCAGCAGGGAAGGAGCAAGCCCAGCAAAAGGCCTGAAAGCAGCTAAAAACCCACCACGCTGACAGGACAGGATAGTGCGAGTACTCCTACACACCCTGGGCCAGATAAAGGAAGAGGGCGGTCAGTTCTCATCCGGGACTACTTCATTGTTAGATCTTGGAATTCCTTTCCAGGGATACCCTCAGTGCAGCCAGGTGAAGAGGAAGGATTCTTCTGGGGTCTGAGGAGATGCACCAAGGGGGCTTAGAGCTTTCTAAAACAGACACCACATGCTCCAGAGGAAAACCTCCCCCAAATCAGTGGCACTCACCAGATATCGTGGCCCAGCCAAACCATATAGATAATAGCACTTGTGGTGAATGTCAGCGTAGTACAGATCATCAATCAACAAGCCCTTCATCAACTAGAGACTGATATGATGGCGGGACATCCTCCAAACTATTTACAGCTTCCCCAAGAGCTACAAAGGCAGCCATAAGGAATTATACACAATTTGCAATTGAGATGCTTTGCATCACAGCATGGCGGGTATGATGCTGCTAAGCATTTTGTGGGCAATACCACTCACCAAACACAACCCATTCAACCCATTCAAGTAAGTGGGGCCATGGCACAATGATCCTACAACCATATGCATTGTGGAACAGTGGTATTGGCTTGTAGACACTGTTCACAATGAATGCACGATTTCAAAGCCAAAAGGTCAGTGCAACTTTCCTGACATCTGTATGACTTCATCATGCACAGATGTCTATGCAAATCACACCTAAAATCAATGAAAATAGTGTAGGAACTATTTTCAAATTTTGGTGTGCCTTGTAATGCGATTTGGAACTGTCAAATTGCATGACAAGTTGCACTGGTGTGAACCAGGGCTTAGGGAATAAATCAAATGGTGAGGAGGCAACATAGTGCCACCTCATTCAGAGATCTTATGCAAGTGCAAAGGAGTCCTAGTAATATATAATTATAATACAGGCTTTATTTAGTGCCAACCGTTTATGCAGTGCTTTACAACATAGAGGCAGACCGTACAATTACAATGCAAATGAATACAGGAGGGATCAGAGGGCCCTGCTTGTTAGAGCTTACAATCTAAGAGGGAGGGTCAATTGATACAAAAAGGTAATAACTATGGGGGGTGGGTGGATGGAGAAAATACATGTACAGCTGCTAGGTGGGGGCAGGTCTTCCCTGCTGTCTGATCCAAGCTTTTGACCTCAGCTTTCTCTAAGAACTGCTTCTCTCATTTTACCATGCATGACTCTGGCTTTCTCCTGACTCCTCTTCTGCTTGCTCCACTGTATCCCTGTGAATGACCTCGGCACTGTTCTTGATCACATTCCTTCCTACTCCCTGGCTTGCCTTCATGTGTATGACTTTGGCAGCCAACCTGACTATGCTTCTTCAGTTTGCTTCTGCCAGTCTGATCCTGCTTCTTCCTTGGGTGCCACCTTGCCTGTGGTCACTGCCCTGGTCTTGCTACTTCGCCAGGGGAAATGGACGTCCTGTCATCTGTCCTGACTGACTAGCCGACAGCTATCTGGTTGATTGTACTGCAAGCAGCTTCCAGCAGATCTACCTAAATGGCACCCATGCTCTTTTGAGCCTAGCACTCTCTGTTCTCACCTGCATAGGTTCTTCACACTTAGCCGCAAGGAAAACCCTCTCATCAAATCGGCCTCAGACCAGGTACATGACAATCAATCTGCATTCCCCATTCTGTGTTTATGTTTCTGTAGGGCCAGGAACATGTCATTTACCAGCAATAAAGTATTGGGTACAAATTGGTGTGTAGCAGAACGTCTTAAATGATCTGGCCCACATCACTGATTGTCTCTGGAATACAGCAGGGAACATTTTTATGCTAATTCTTTTTTCTTTCAGTTAAAGGAATTTTTCAAAGTGTCTGTGTTCCTTCACGTTGAACACTTTCTTGAAATGAGAAAAAAAGGATACATATATAGTCTCTTTGTATTTCTCTAAATACCTGTCAATATCAAGGACCCTTGTTCTAAAGACAGTTTCCAGATTCTGGTAAGTCTGCCTTGCAACCCCCCACATCCTTTTTGGGCTACAGGATGGACAGAATGGGTGGATGAAGTCCTCTTTTTTTCTTACATATAAAGACAAGTCACCCCTCCTTGCAAGGTCCCTTTCAGTGATGACAAATGTGATTTGTTTTTTTGTACATAAAAGGTAGGTACACACTTGCTACCCTCCCTCTCCCTTTTCTTAGCCACCCAGGAACCTGAATAAGGGTCTAGCTATAATTTTAAAGGAAATCATACCTTTTGAAAAATAATGACCCTATTACCCCCATGATTACAGCTGTGGGCTATGGGAGGGGGGCAGAGGACAAATAGTTAACGATGATAACCAGCACAGGGAACACTTCAGAATAAATGTAAGTACTGCCCCTTGTGGTGATTAAAAAAAATATATACCAAAACTTAGGCTTTAATATCATTGAACATTTATGAGAAGTGCTGGAAAACAGGTTGAAAAGTAACTTTCTAGCTCCCCTTTCCCTCAAAGGACATTTTTTTTCTTGAATAATGATTATGGAAATCCAACTACATGCAGTCCAGTACTTACATGACAGCATTCCAAGAAGACTGTTACCCTACTCCAGGGGCGGATTGACAACTCATGGGGCCCCTGGGTAATAGGGGATCATGGGGCCCCTGTGTCCTTGCCCAAACTCAAAAAAGCCTATGAAAAAGGTAACAGGGGCATCTCATGGGGCCCCCTACTGACCCCGGGCCCTCGGGCAGTGCCAGAGTTTCCAAATGGTCAGTCTGCCCCTGCTCTACTCATTAGTTCTGAAAAATTAACAATGTGTTAGGTATTTCTGTTATCTTGTACATTTCCTTCTATTTCTATTTTCTGAATAGTGTTACCTGGTCTTTAATGTAAAAGGTAAACTGAAAATTGTTTAAAAGAACTTAAAAGGTCCTTTAATAATTCCTTGTTATTAGCCTTATACATTGTTATGGTGTTTTTGTTTTGGATATTGTTACACAGATTTGGGGATTTTTTTTTTTCGTGTTTTTAATTACATAATCTGAAAACAGACATGATTTTTAAGCTCTGCCAGCACATCAATTAATTGTGCATATGGATGCACAAGGCATCCACATCCACAAAGGTGTACACTAAGATTTTCAGTCTGGAACAGGTAACAGAATGCAAACTATTATTTCCTAGTATATCTTCTGGTATTTTAGGAGTGTTCAAAATAGACACTCTGCAAGATTGTAGAAAATGAATTATATTGTATTTTGTATTTACATTTACTTTTGTATGCACAAAGCCAATATGAAGTACTGTACATAGATTGTGATGCTGTACCACACACCATCATTTCTTAATTTTCCTATAATAATAACTGTCTACATTATATAAAGAAAAGAATAGGATTCTCCCTTCATCCCAGGGAACTTTGGGGAACTATACCCACTTGAACTCAGGAAGGTTTTGCGCCCTTCATGACCAAGCCATTTTTTGCTATTCGGCACTGCGCTATTTTAACTGGCAATGGTGTGGTCATACAACACTGTATGCAAATTAAATTTATATAATTTTTTCACAAAAATAGAGTTTTCTTTTGGTGGTATTCGATCACCACTGGTTTAATTATTTTTTATATACATTTTGTGAAAAAAAATATATATTTTATGCATTCTGTTATAAAACATCCAATAAAATCAAATGTCTTCATAATTTTGGGGCATAATGTATTCTGCTACATGACTTTGGTAAAAAAAAAATCCCTGTATTAATCGGCTTGGGTGAAAGTTATAGCATCTACAAACTATGATATATATATATATTATTATTATTATTATTATAATACAGTATTTATAAAGCGCAGATAGTTCACTCAGCGCTGTACATTACAAAGGGGGACAGAACATGTGACAGAACAATACCAATACAATGCAAAACATGAGGGGATCGAGGGTCCTGCTCTTTCGAGCTTACAATCTAGAAGATATATATATATATATATATATATATATATATATATATATATATATTTGAAAATTGATCAGTCCTGATGTACTCACTACCTATCTCATTTCTTGAATGCCAGGACTGTACAAATACCCCCAAATGACCCCGTTACGGAAAGTAGAAAGTCTGAGATATTTAGTAAGAGGTATGGCGAGTTTTTTTAAGTTGTAATTTGTCACATATGTTTGGAAAATAAAGAAATCAAATAAAATTAGTTTTCTTTTCACAATTTTTTTTAAACAGTCACCAGTGAAGCACAGTGTCATCATATGACTGGTGTGCAGTGATCAGCAGCCTACTAGGAGGGTGTTACACACCCATAATGAATGAGCTGTATATCTATACACTTATTTCCCACTCAACATTACCATTCCTCCTGTTCTGTTTAGCAGCACACTGTTTATTCAATAGCACTATCAGAAGCACTGTCACTTGTGCACTGCGCAGTTAGGTTCACTATCACTTGCCCATTGCCTAGCCAACACCATTAACACTCAGTGTCCCCCATTTGCCCATGATCATGTATATTGTTATCACTCAGTCACCCCACCTTCTAAAAACTGGGCTTCACTAATTGTTATGAACAACGGATCTGCATGACAGAACAACATGATTGACAATGAATTTACACTGTGGTACAATTTTCTTTTCAAAAAAGATTTTATCATGGTTGATATTTATTATGTGCATTTTTTTAAAGTTAGAGTTAAAAGGGTACTTACTCATTCACGTAGGTGCGTCAGTTGTCCTGGGGCCCCTCATGTTAAAGGGAGTTCTAGATTCCAATAAATTTCTTCCCACAGACCCCACATCACTGAACATAGGAACAAAGTGCTTTGCCAGGGTTGGCTTGGCCGGCAATTGCTGGCCCTCACTATTCCTCACCAGCCAGACTGCATGCTCGGATATGGATCTGATAGGAATTTTCAGGGGGACCCTATACTGTTTTCTAAAATTATTCTTTTTCTTGCACATGGTCCCTCTGAAAATCCATACCATCCAGATGCTCATCAAAAAAAGGGTCTGCATAGATTTTGGAGGGGACCCCATGCAGAAAAACAGAACCACTTCAAATGCAGGTTTAAGACACCCCCCCCCCCCCCCCCAAGCATGTTATGTAAAGGAGTTGTGTATTTTTAATGCTGTCTTTTTCAAGCCTTTGAAAAAAAATTCTCTCTTTCAAATGCTATTTTTGTAAAATTGTTGCATTAATACATGCCTCTCTGGTCGTACCCCTGCAATTTTTCATTAATAGCTTACAAGTTGGCTTGAACAAAGCCATCAAAAATAAACTATTCCCACAGACTTTAGTAGCTTTGAGCACTAAGCTTGGGGTTTAAATATCAACCATGATAAAATCATTTTTGAAAAGAAAATTGTACCACAGTGTAAATTCATTATCAATCATGTTGTTCTGTCATGTAGATCCGTTGTTCATAACAATTAGTGAAGCCCAGTTTTTAGAAAGTGGAGTGACTGAGTGATAACAATATACATGATCATGGGCAAATGGGGGACACTGAGTGTTAATGGTGTTGGCTAGGCAATGGGCAAGTGATAGTGAACCTAACTGGGGATGGAAAACGACCCAAAAAAAAAATCTAACCCAGATCGGTCCACTCATCACTAGTCACCACAGGAAATGTCAATTAAAACTATAACAAAAAAGTAGGTAAGGTGTTAGATAAGGTTGCTCAACTTCTGTACTTTTGTAGTACAACATGCCCTTTAGCACGTCCTGTATTCAATATAACAGAAAACACATTTTTTTTAAAATTGTCTGTTTTTTAGCCAAAACATTAGAACATTAAAGTGTATTTATAACCTTTCTTGAGTTTTGATTAGAGTAGGGAAGAGTCAAAGCCTCTGCCAGGCCATTTGAGATAAAACTGCACTATTTTATCAATCCTTTAGACTATAAATAATTAAAATCCTGACAGAATCTTGTAAAAGATATCACTAAGGCATTTACTGTGTTTTTGTCTAAATCTGAGATGCTTTCTAATAAAACACAACTTGCAACTTTTTTTAAAGAAGTGATGTTAAACACTTTTAAGAAGACAATATGGTAAAATTCTTCCTATCTGCCTCCCAAAAAAGTGCCACACACTACCATCTCTCACCCTTTCCCCTCTGTCCACAACACCGAAATGCAGCTTGTATTTCTGGGTTTTTATATAGTAAAGAGCTTATGCACATCACCTCTTCTGATTGGCAACTGAAGTCGGGAAAGCTGGTTACAGGGTCGGAAGGGGATGCTAATGATTTTGCAGAGGCCTGTCTGGGTAAAATTGGGCATGTGGCAGCAAAATTATATAAAAGAATATACCACAGGTTACTTGTTATCCACAAGCACCTGTATCCAGGCCAGGCTCAGGGTGAGCTATTAAAGTGGACTTTAGTCAGAAAATTAAGTCCTGCTAAATCACTTCAGGCTGGCTCCTTTTGCAGGTATAGCTACTGTATGTACAACATTACAAACAAGTCCCTATACTGTTTTAGAATTCAGTCCAGTAATACGCTGTCTCACCCTTCTCTACACTTGCTCAGTTGATCTCTATTTTTGGCTGAAAATCAGAGCCACTAGAAGCCGATCTGCCAACACCATACACATTTACTGCTGCTCAGGGGCTTCAGCAAAATGGCAGCTTCTGGCAAGAAAAAACAGGAACAATGCTGGAGGCAGTTTACAGCACACACTAATTTTGGTAGCATAATTATTAATGTGGAATGTATGTTTCTTGTTATCCAAGTTGTTCTGGGTAAAATTATGCTTTAAGTAGATTGGTTTGCTTATCCCCAATCACTATTAATTTAGATATTGAGACTAATGCATTATTATTATTATAATACAGGATTTATATAGCGCCAACAGTTTGCTCAGCGCTTTACATTATGGAGGGAGACAGTACAGTAACAATACAGTTCAATACAAGAGGGATTAGAGGGCCCTGCTCCTAGGAGTTTACAATCTAGGCGGGAGGGGATAGTGGTACAAAAGGTAAATAACTGTGGGGGATAGAGTGGTTGGAAGAGTAGAGGATTCCAGTATTAGCTGGGGGCAGGGTAGGCTTCCCTGAAGAGATGGGTTTTCAGAGTGCACCTAAAAGTGAGCAGAGTAGGCGATAGTCTGATAGATTGGGGTAGGGAGATCCAGAGGATGGGAGAAGCCCTGGAGAAATCCTGGAGACGAGCATGGGAGGAGGAGACAAGGGAGCTAGAGAGTAGGAGGTCTTGCGAGGAGCGGAGAGTACGGTTTGGGTGGTATTTAGAGACAAGATCGGTGATGTAATTTGGGGCAGTGTTATGAATGGCTTAATACGTCAGTGTTAGTGTTTTGAATTTTATCTGTTGGGCAATTGGAAGCCAGTGGAGGGATTGGCAGAGAGGGGTAGCAGATACAGAATGGTTAGTAAGGTGGATGAGTCTGGCAGCAGCATTCATGATGGACTGAAGTGGGGATAGCCTGCGATGAGGTAAGCCAATGAGGAGGGAGTTACAGTAGTCGAGGCATGATATAACAAGGGAGTGAATGAGTTGCTTAGTGGTTTCCAAGGTAAGGAACGGTCATATCTTGGAGATGTTGCGGAGGTGAAGTCTACACGAGTTTGTCAGCGATTGGACCTGGGGCTGAAAGGACAGATTGGAGTATAGGATTACACCGAGTACCCTGGCATGAGGGGAGGGACTGATGGTAGTGTTGTTGATCTTGATGGAGAAGTCAGGGGGGGGCACAGGCTGGGGGGAATACTAGGAGCTCAGTTTTGGAAAGATTGAGGTTAAGGAAGTGGAGTGACATCCAATCCGATATGTCACTTAGTAGGCTAGTGATACGAGTGGAGACTGAAGGGGTGAGGTGAGGGGTAGAGAGATAGGTTTGTGTGTCATCAGCATAAAGATGGTAATTGAAGTCGTGGGAGTTTATCAATTGGCCAAGGGAGGAGGTGTAGATGGAGAAGAGAAGGGGTCTGAGGAGAGAACCTTGAGGGACCCCAACAGAAAGAGAGAGTGAAGGGGAGGTGGCAGTGTTATAGGTAACACCAAAGGAGCGTTGCGATAGATAGGAGGAGAACCAGTAGAGAGCGGAGTCTCTGAGGCCAAGAGAGTGTAGTTTTTTGAGGAGGAGGGGGTGGTCAACCGTGTCAAAAGCCACAGAGAGGTCGAGAAGTAGGAGTACTGTATAGTGGCCATTGGTTTTGGCGGTTAGTAGGTCATTGGTGAGTTTGAGTAGGGCAGTTTTAGTGGAGTGTAGGGGGCGGAAGCCAGACTGTAAAGGGTCGAGAAGGTTGTTGTTGGTGAGGTGGGAGCTCAGGCGATTATAGACTAAGCGTTCTAGGAGTTTAAAGGTAAATGGCAGTAGGGAGATGGGTCTTAAGTTGCTCAGGTCGGTGGGGTCCAGGGAGGGTTTTTCAAGTATGGGAGTGATGTGCGTGTGCTTTAGAGGGGAGGGGAAGGTACCGATGGAGAAGGAAACATTGAAGATGTGAGTGAGGGAGCATAGGATGGAAGCATTAAAAGGGGTAGGCATTTATTGCAGACTGTATAAGTCTTTTCAGGTTTGAGCACGTGACAACAAGACTGTAAGCAAAAAGAAGGAAAAGAGGAGGTAATAGATCAAATTTGCTAAGTTTCTTGGTATTCCTTCTTATTTCAAAAGATCGTACAGAGTATAATTATCTTCTAATTGTCAATTGTAACTTAAAAGTAACTTTATGAACAAACTCAGTTTGTGTGAATAAATGGATTATTGGATATTGGACTGAAAAAACACTTTTCACCCACAATGGTTGCTCTTTAAGCATAATACTTTTCCCATTTTTTTCTGTAAAAACAAATAACAACATAAACAGTGATATGATCAGAAAATCACTGGTTAAATACACATCTGGCATTACAAGCTCCTTCAAAGTCTTTATGGCTTTTTCCACATTATTGTCTGCAAATACTTAAGTGGTGAACTGCATATGGTACATCAGGCACTCTCCAAAACCTAGGCACATCTGGGGCCAATAAAGGACTTGAACAGAAAGCTATGATTCCAGCAGCAGTTTTTGATGTGTGACTTGATGTGTGGACTCAACGACGCTTACTAGTAAATAAAAATGGAATAATATGTTCATTAAAATAGCTTTACTTCTCCAGTACTGTATAATCCAAGATGCTTCATTGGACACATATACAATCTTTACACAATTTGTAAGAGAAAGCAGGTTGGTGTGTAAGCTTCTGCAACTTTCCTGCATACATATAGTATACTGTATGTATACATGCATACACAGAGTATATATATATCACTGCAAGACTACCTCACTACAAATCTACATCAAAATATATAACTGAAATAGTAATAACAGAAACATTACTTGTAATTGGAATATATATATATATATACACACACATACACACACATACATACACAGTATATACAGTGAGGATCAGAAGTATTTGAACACCCTGCGATTTTGCAAGTTCCCCCACTTAGAAATCATGGAGGGGTCTGAAATTCACATTGTAGTTACATTCCTACTCTGAGAGACAGAATTTAAAAAAAAATTCAGGAAATCACATTGTATGATTTGTAAAGAATTTATTTGTCTTGCACTGCTGAACATAAGTATTTGAACACCTGAGAAAATCAGTGTTAATATTTGGTACAGAAGCCTTTGTTTGCAATTACAGAGGTCAAACGTTTCCTGTAGTTCTTGACCAGGTTTGCACACACTGCAACAGGGATTTTGGCCCACTCCTCCACACAGATCTCTTCTAGATCTGTCAGGTTTTGGGGCTGTCGCTGAGCAACACGAAGTTTCAGCTCCCACCAAAGATGTTCTATTGGATTTAGGTCTGGAGACTGGCTAGGCCACTCCAGAACCTTGATATGCTTCTTACAGACCCACTCCTTGGTTATCCTGGCTGTGTGCTTCGGGTCGTTGTCATGTTGGAAGACCCAGCCACGACCCATCTTCAATGCTCTGACTGAGGGAAGGAGGTTGTTGCTCAAAATCTCACAATAAATGGCCCCATTCATCCTCTCCTTAATACAGTGCAGTCGTCTTGTTCCCTTCGCAGAAAAGCACCCCCAAAGCATGATGTTACCACCCCCATGCTTCACAGTAGGGATGGTGTTCTTGGGATGCAACTCATCCTTCTTTTTCCTCCAAACATGACGAGTGAAGTTTAGACCAAAAAGTTCTACTTTGGTCTCATCTGACCACATGACTTTCTCCCATGCCTCCTCTGGATCATCCAGATGGTCATTGGCAAACTTCAGACGGGCCTGGACTTGTGATGACTTGAGCAGGGGAACCTTCCGTGCAATGCATGATTTGAAACCATGACGGCGTAGTGTTCTACTGACAGTGACCTTTGAAACTGTGGTCCCAGCTCTCTTCATGTCATTGACCAGCTCCTCCCTTGTAGTTCTGGGCTAATTCTTCACCTTTCTTATCATCAGTGATACCCCACGAGGTGAGATCTTGCATGGAGCCCCAGTCCGAGGGAGACTGACAGTTGTCTTTAGCCTCTTCCATTTTCTAACAATTGCTCTAACAGTTGATCTATTTTCACCAAGCTGCTTGGCAATTGCCCCGTAGCCCTTTCCAGCCTTGTGGAGTTCCACAATTTTGTCTCTGGTGTCTTTTGACAGCTCTTTGGTCTTGCCCATGGTAGTAGTTGGCGTCTGACTGACTGTGGGGTGGACAGGTGTCTTTAAAGAGCTCAGACAGGTGCTACTAAGTTAGATTAATGAGTGGAGTAGAGGTGGACTTTTTAAAGGCACAGTAACAGGTCTTTGAGAGCCAGAATTCTTGCTCTTTTTAGGTGTTCAAATACTTATGTTCAGCAGTGCAAGACAAATAAATTCTTTAAAAATCATACAATGTGATTTCCTGAATTTGTTTTTTAAATTCTGTCTCTCAGAGTGGGAATGCACCTACAATGTGAATTTCAGACCCCTCCATGATTTCTAAGTGGGAGAACTTGCAAAATCGCAGGGTGTTCAAATACTTCTGTTCCTCACTGTATACACATACTATATAAAGTATTGGGATGCTTGTCTTTACACGCACATGAACTTTAATGACATCCCAGTCTTAGTCCGTAGGGTTCAATATTGAGTTGGCCCACCCTTGCTGCTATAACAGATTCAACTCTTCTGGGAAGGCTGTCCACAAGGTTTAGGAGTGTGTCTATGGGAATGTTTGACCATTCTTCCAGAAGCACATTTGTGAGGTCAGGCACTGATGTTGGACAAGAAGGCCTGGCTCGCAGTCTCTGCTCTAATTCATCCCAAAGGTGTTCTATCGGGTTGAAGTCAAGACTCTCTGCAGACCATGTCATGTTGGAACATGAAGGGGCCATCCCCAAACTGTTCTGACAAAGTTGGGAACATGAAATTGTCCAAAATGTCCTGTTAGGCTGATACCTTAAGAGCTCCCTTCAGTGGAACTAAAGGGCCAAGCCCAACCCCTGAAAAACAACCCCACACCATAATCCCCCCTCCACCAAACTTTACACTTGGCACAATGCAGTCAGGCAAATATTGTTCTCCTGGCAACCACCAAACCCAGACACGTCCATCGGATTGCCAGACAGAGAAGTGTGATTCATCACTCCAGAGAACACATCTCCACTGCTCTAGAGTCCAGTGGCTTTACACCACTGCATCCGACGCTTTGCATTGCACTTGGTGATGTAACAAAATGGAAAGTCTAGGCACACTTGCACACAGTTTTTGAAGGAACATGGCAGGTAGGTTGTTCCAAACATCCTGGAAAACTAACCACAGATCTTCTGTGGATGTAGGCTGCCTCAAATCCCTCTGTCTCTTCATGTACTCCCAGACAAACTCCATGATGTTGAGATCCATGATGTTGAGATCAGGGCTCTGTGGAGGCCAAACCATGACTTCCAGAACTCCTTCTTCTTCTTTACACTGAAGATAGTTTTTAATGACATTGGCTGCAGTTTTGGGGTTGTTGTCCTGCTGCAGAATACATTTGGGGCCAATCACACGTCTCCGTACTGGTATGGCATGATGGATAAATATCTGCCTGGATCTCTTGAAGACACCATTGATCCTGACCAAATCTTCAACTCCATTTCCAGAAATGCAGCTCCAAACTTGCAAGGAACCTTTGGCATGCTTCACTGCTGCCTGCAGACACTCATTATTGTACTGCTTTCCAGCCCTTCACTAACAAACTGCCTCCTGCCACAGCTAAATGTTACTCATCTGTCCAGAGCACCTGCTGCCATTTTATGCATCCCATTTCCTATGTTTACATACATCAGACATGGAAACAAGGCTAAGCAACTCAAGTATGCACAAAACATAGGAACTGTGGTGGAGAAAAATGGCAGCTGGTGCTCTAGACCGATGAGTCAAAATTTAAACGATTTGCCAGTTTGTTCACAAAGGGCTGGAGAACCAACTTTGCCTGAACTGACTCCTTAAATGCACTCTACCTGCCTTAGTTAGGATTCTGTCTTGCAATATGGTTTCAATTCTTGGCTTGACTATCCCACTGGAACCAACTTCTGGAAGGTTTTCCAACTGTGCTTCATCTTTCTCCTTTAGTACTTTATCTGCCCAACAAGCATTGACCCCTTGATTGTCTGTATGGTCTCCTGGTATCTTGATGATCTGGCGCTGACTTGAATGTTTGGATTGCACTTAACTAGCCATATTTGAGAACAATAACATTATCATCAATAATTCAGCACATGAAAAACAGTGTAGTTTAAAGTGCATTCTCAAAATAAAAACAGTTAGCTTGATGTCCCATTTTCTGTAGGGATGGTTGTGATATCTGTACTCTTAGGCTCTCCCTGTGCTGAAATTTACCAACTCTCAGGACAACAATCCTGATTAGAGCATTCATAATTTCAACCTAAGATTTAAAATTTCATCTTAATAAAAGGAATAATAGTGCAAGAAAATATTTACAAAAAGACAATAAAAAGATAATAAGCAGAAGTAAGGAATCACACACATGGGTGTACAGTACTCTGCATTCATATCCAGACATTATATAGATCTAGTATGTTATACTATAGGCTCATGCACACTAGTCCATTATCAGTCTGCAAAAGTGTAAATTTGCACTGTACACATGTAAACGTCAACACAAATGCTACAAGTGTACAGTGTATGGTTCAAATTACATGTACATTCTAGGATCTTGCTAGTGGTAAGTGTGCATGGGGCCTAAAATAAAAGAATTAAAGGTATTTAGCACAGTTCAGCTGGTCTTTGGGTTCTTTGCATGGTCCAATTTATTCACAGACTAATTACAATCTGATGTATCAGAGTCACTGGCTCACAAAAATAAGTCTTAGCATTCCTTCATAATTCTATTGGTAAAGGAGGAATTCACAGATTCAAATGCAGCCATCTTTTTTGATCCCTGAAGAAGGCTTTTGCAAACATACTATACTCAATCAAAGGGTCTGTGTAGTGTTGAGGTGTTTTATTATACTCCCCCCCCCCCCCCCCCCCCCTTCGGTGGACACTTTTCAACAGCAATTATTCTAACCATGTCAATATTTCCATATGACAGGGTTTTACAATCTGACAACCAACATTTTATTGAGCAGAATTATAATTTTGGTTTGATAGAAAGCAAATATGAGCTTAAATATATGTATGTTTCTCTTAGAAGGCATAATATGACCCTATCATTTCTCTGCACCTGGTAATATCGACATGTTTGGTGTCTAATTGTAATTTTTTTATTTGGTAGGGTAATCACATTTTATGATTTTAACACTATCATAGCAAGAACTGTGGATTATGAATAGCGTTTGGCTCTAGTAGTTCAATCTCAGTAAAAAAAACAGACTTGCAGACATATTTTTGCTTCTAGACAGTTTCACAACTGGCTTACAGCAGTCATTTATGGCCAGACCCAAAAAAGTCTTTTGCAGATCATGAGATAAGTAGTTTGATGTGTCTACATTGCTTTCCTGCATTCATTTTCTTTATGATGTGCTCTGTGCTAAAATGGAATATTTACTAAAACTGGTGCACACAGATTCTGGCGCATCTGTGCATAGTAACAAATCAGCTTCTAACCTCAGCTTAATTAAACTTTTAGAATAAAACCGGGAATCTGATTAGTTACTATGCACAGCTGCACCAGATTCTGTGTCCACCAGTTTTAGTAAATCTTCCTCAATGTGTCTGAAGCCACACTGAAATGTGTTACCTCCCATGAATTTCTAGCACACACATGAAATTTAATCTGTCACTGACCTGCACATTTTGAAGAAATTAACATGCCACTCTTTTGAAATATGACTTTCCTATCCTCTTCACACAGTTTGGGGGTCATCATTCAGAAAGATGATTATGAGAATTATGATATTCTTCAGGATTTTCTTTAGATGAGATATGTAGTCTTTTAATCTTTAGTACATAATAGATACGGTTGAAAAAAAAAGTACTGCACACCATTATTGTTCCTTTTTTATTTATTTATATAGCAAGACTTGTAAAAGATTGAATACCATTTCTATCTTTACTACTCTAAATGCATGTTAGATAAGTGTATATAAATGTAGTTCTGGGTGTTCTGTTTCAAGTACCACTGTATGTATTGATATATACCTCCTTTAGACCTCAGTCTATCCAGCCATTATGTTTACCTGCGGAATAAGTACCCTCCACAGACAGCTCAACTCTCCAATAAGACATGGTAGTTTAATCCATCATAGTCTTACTTGTTAACCACTTGCCTACCAGGCACTTATACCCCCTTCCTTACCAGGCCAATTTTCAGCTTTCAGCGCTGCCGCACTTTGATTGACAATTGCGCGGTCATGCAACATTGTACCCATATGAAATTTTGATCATTTTTTTCTCACAAATAGAGCTTTCTTTTGGTGGTATTTAATTGCCACTGGGCGCTTTACTTTTTGCGCTATAAATTAAAAAAAGTGCAAAAAATTTGAAAAAAAAAAAAAAGTTTATTTGTTTCTTTTATAAAATTTTTCAAACAGGTATTTTTTCTCCTTCACTGATTTGCGTTGATGAGGCGGCACTGATGGGCACTGATAGGCGGCACTGATGGGCACTGATAGGCAGCACTAAAGGGCACTGATAGGCAGTACTAATGAGGTGGCACGGATAGGCGGCACTGATAGACAGCACTAATTAGGGGTCACGGATAGGCGGCACTGATATGCAGCACTGATAGGCGGCACTGATAGGTGACACTGATGATGGGTACTGATAGACGGCACTGACTGGCATCACTTCTGGGCACTGACTGGCGGCACTGACTGGCACAACCCCTGGGCACTGACTGGTGGCACGGACTGGCAGCACTGGTGGGTGGCACTGGTGGGTGGCACTGGTGGACAGCACTGGTGGGTGGGCACAGGTGGGTGGCACTGGTGGGAACAGGTGGGTGGCACTGGTGGGCACAGGTGGGTGGGCACAGGTGGGTGGCACTGCTGGGCACATGTAGGTGGCACTGCTGGGCACAGGTAGGTGGCACTGCAGAGTGGCACAGGTGGGGGCACTGCTGGGCACAGGTGGGGGCACTGCTGGGAATGGGTGGGCGGGGCTAGTGGGCGCACCGCTGATCGGAACTTGCGGGGGTCACTGCTGGGCACCGATCATCAGGGCACTGATCATCAGTGCCCTGATGATCGGTGCCGATCCCCGCTCTGACAACTGCCGGTTCTCGGCAATACTTTCCTCACGATCTGACAGCGTGAGGAAAGTGCAGCCGAGAACCGGCACTTGCATTTTCCTGTGATCAGCGTGTCATTGGACACCGCTGATCACGTGGTAAAAGGCCGGTGGGATAGGCCTTTCACCACATCTCGTGATCAGCTGTGTCCGTAGGACACAGCGATCACGGAGATCGCCGGGTGCGCGCCCCCTGGGGCGCGCAGGAGAGCGCGTTCTGGGAGGACGTCATATGACGTCCACTCAGAACTGGCCGGCCGCGGTGAAGCCGTCTTTCGGCTATGCGCGGTCGGCAAGTGGTTAAAATAAAGTACATAGAGTGTTCACCAGTCATTTAGAACAGTAGTCTCCAAATTGTGGCTCGGGGGCTAAATGCGGCCCTTTGCTGGCTTTTATCTGGCCCTTGGGACACTCTTTAATTCACTGACATCAATAAAAGGCATAATTCTTCCTAATGACACCAACAATGGGGCACAATTCCTAGTAGTAACATAAATGATGGGGCATAGTTCCTCCCAATGACACCTACAATGGGGCCCAATGACATCAATAAAGGGGCACAATATCTTCCAATGACACCAATGATGAGGTGCAATTCCTCCCACTATCACACAATGATAAGGGATTGTTTACTCCCACTGATGCTGGGATATTTTGTATTCCCGTTGGCCACAGTCCAGCCCCCCTAAAGACCGGAGGACAGTAAACTGGACTGGCCCTTTGTTTAAAAAGTTTGGAGACCCCGGATTTACAGTGTAAAGAGACAATAGTCTTCTAGGGCCTGTGCCCACTTTGAAATCTGATAACTTAGTGAGAGCACATAAAATAGACAGGAGGGGTAATTCTAAACCCAAAACATAGGATTTGGAGTATGCCATTTACAGACATTAAAACAGCAAGTTGTAGTTTCACTGGATTGCTATCAGATGTCACCACCAAGGTGTTTGTACATAAAATTCAATGCAACAGTGATGGATACACGATAAGTGTTTCAGAACTGTGAGCAAAATATTGTTTTCCCTTTTATTAAACAATGTTTTTTAAACCAATCTTTTTTTTGTTGTAAATCTATATCTATATAAATAGTGATAGTTAATACTTCTGGGAATTACATGGCAGACATAATAGCATGTTTATTTATGGTACTTATATAGCACTGTCAATTTACGCTTTACATATATATTGTACATTCACATCAGTCCCTAACCCTCAAGGGGCGTACAATCTAAGTTCCCTAACTTTTATTCGTACATACACATACTAGGGCCTCTTTAGAAAGGATCCAATTAACCTATCAGCATGTCTTTGGAGTGTGGGAGGAAACCGGAGTACCCAGAGGAAACCCACACAGGCACAGGGAGAACATGCCAACTCCAGGCAGGTGGTGCCATGGCTGGGATTTAAACCAACAACTCTAGTACTGCCAGGTAGAAGTGCTAACCATTTAGCCACTGTGCTGCCTAAACTGCCTTGTTTTACATATCACATATTTTAAAATTAGATGTCTAGATTTCCATTATGTCAAATCACAACTGACTTTTTGAGCCTATGACTTTACCTTGTTGAGTCATTCTATGGATTTGAGAGCATTCAGTTATCCTCTATAGGCAGTATAGTTAAAATGTTTGTCACGTCTTTCTACTACAATGCCACTTGGAATATAATTTTTTTTTATGCATGTATTTATTTTTAATGACTGTATTAGATGAAGAAAATACAAAATTGAGCCTACACTGCTACAATGAATGTTTTCCTTTAAAAGATTACTAAAACGATAAGCTGTAGGCAAGCAGGATTTACTTCTCAAAGGCACACCCAGCTTGTTGTATATCTTGATGTCAAGGCATTAGTGTGCACATCAAGTGATTAATGTGTCTCAAACTCTGTCCAAATATTTAAAAAAGATAACTGCAGCTAAATTCATATTCAGAATTAACTCTTATCAGGAAAGCTATTTTTAGAACCTTCGCACATTTATCCTTTATCGAAAATCCCAAAGCCACACAATTTTATCAGGTATAAAAAAGCCCTTGTTTGCAGTGATTCAGCTTCCAGCCTTTCAGAAATCAGAATTAAAGCTAAAGTTCAAGGTTACTAAGCCTTAACTACTGTGCATAGAACAATGGAATGATTATGAATGAGTGTCAGAGACAATCTACAGCAATCTACAATCTACAGCATTTTAGGCAAATTAGTTTAAAGGTACACGCCTTTAACTCACTCACAGGACAGAGTCTACCTTCTGAGGAACTGTGATTTGTAGACTGGGAGTTGTCTGCTTTTCAAATGCCTACCACCATCATTACTTTCTGCACAAATACAAGTCAAAAGTTCCCAGGTCCTAGGTACCACCTCCTGTGGCCCCAGGGAGTTTGAACAAAGAGAATCATGTCACTACAGCCTGCCGTCACACAGGAAGCACTCTGAAAAACCTGCTGATTCTTGCTAAAATTGATTTTATAAACATAGTATAAGTTAAATTTAGTAAACTTAAGTTGAGTTTAGTGCTTCTGTTTAACCCCTTCCCCTCTCACACCTGTTCACACCCTATAGACGAGCAATGTTTACATTTCTGCTATAGACCCATCTATTTGGCAATAACTTTGTCATTACTTAACCACTTAAGAACCGCCCTATAGCAGATATACCGCTACAGGGCGGCACCTGTGAGCAGAATCACGTGCAGGGGCGGAATGACAACTCATGGGGCCCCCGGGCAATAGGGGATCATGGGGCCCCTGTGTCCTTGCCCAAACTCAAAAAAGCCTATGAAAAAGGTAACAGGGGCATCTCATGGGGCCCCCTACTGACCCCGGGCCCTCGGGCAGTGCCCGAGTTTCCAAATGGTAAGTCCGCCCCTGATCACGTGTATACAGGGGTGGACTGACCATTTGGAAACTCGGGCACTGCCCGAGGGCCCAGGGTCAGTAGGGGGCCCCATGAGATGCCCCTGGTACCTTTTTCATAGGCTTTTTTGAGTTTGGGCAAGGACACAGGGGCCCCATGATCCCCTATTGCCCGGGGGCCCCATGAGTTGTCAGTCTGCCCCTGTGTGTATAAACATGATTTTGCATTTCCAGGTAGGGGGCGCATGCGAGCTGTGTGCACACCCTACCCGAGCCCCCATTTGCAGCCCCGGATGTAAATCACCAGGTCCTGGCCAGTAATTACCCACCAGCGCCCAGTGATTACTGGTCATCTCTGAGGAGGAGGAAGATTGTTTTGTTTATAAACAATCCTCCTCCCTGTCAGCTCAAGCACACTGCTCGGGATGGCTGTGCACAGTACAGCCATCTCAATCAGTGTGCTTACAGTGAAGAACCCCCCCCCCCTAGTAAAACACTCCCAGCACACAGTTAACCCTTTTATCGCCCCTCATATTAACCCCTTCCTGCCCAGTGCCATTAGTACAGTGTCACCGTTTTTTTTTTTTAGCACAGATCACTGTCTTGGTGTCACTGGGGTGTCAGTGACACCAAGTTAGTTCCTCCCCAGTGTCAGAATGTCCCACTAAAAGTCACTGATTGCTGCCATTACTAGTAGAAAAAATAAAATCCCATTAGCAATACCGCCATTTGTAAATGCTATAACTTCAACGTAAACCAAGTAATTTACAAAAATTCGGATTTTTTTTTTTTAGCAAAGACATGTTGCTGAATACATTTTGGCCTAAATTTATGACGAAATTTTATTTTTTTATTTTTTTTTACTGGACGTGTTTAGTAGTAAAAAGTCCAAAATATTGTTTTTTTCTCAAAATTGTTGGTCTTTTGTTGCTTATAGCGCAAAAAAATAAAAAATGCACAGGTGATCAAATACCACAAAAGAAATCTCAATTCAAGGGAGAAAAAGGACGTAATTTTTCATTTGGGTCCAGCGTTGCATGACCACGCAATTGTCAGTTAAAGTAACGCAGCACTGTAACGCAAAAAATGGCCTGGTCATGAATGGGGGGTAAATCCTCAAGAGGGCAAGTGGTTAAGATAACAAGTCACTCAAAAACAAGTTTTGGTCAGTTTTTCCACCAAAACTTCGCAAATGATCCGGTGTGGGGATCAATCGCATTCAATAGCGTGCAGCAACAGACCTGAAGAAGGGAGAACCCTTTTTCCCGAAACACGTTGAATAGATATAGTTGTTGTTATTCTCACTAAATGTCTCCTAATCTACCATCATCTTGCATTTTTCTGTACATCAGGCGCCCCTTCTCTCCTATTATTCCAAATTATTATAACAAGGTAATACATATATTGTTTTTTTAGGACAAACAATGCTTTCTTTTCATGATATTGTCTGGCAACACTGATTTTTTTTCCCCGCAAAACCTTAGACAACAAAACACAACAAATTGAAACATATGCACTTTTTTTGGTAGTTTAGGCAGTGTTAGTTTAAAAATAAATAGTTCTAGTACAGACACAAATTTAGCATTTTATTCCGTAATGTGTCCTGTTTAAAATGCTAATAAAATGAAGATGCTGGTTCAAAGCCTTGCAAATTTATTTACAAATGAAATAAAGGGTTTTTTTTTTTTTTCAATTTTGCACTTTTTTATATAGCAAATGTGAAAATATATCTTAAATCTGTAAAAATATTAACAAACAAAACTAAAAAGTTTAAATATTAATAGTTAATAAAACTGAACAACAATGAAAAAAATCAGCAGGAATATAATAGTTGAAGCGATAAGGAGTATAAGGCATTAATTAGGACTGATTAGAGTAAACTAAAGGGCAATAAAGGGTAAAACAGAGGAACATTTTAGTTAAAAAAACAAAAACCCTGTTTTTTTATTTATCAGAATAATTGACATCATTTGTAGATCTAAGTTCATCCCTTTGATTTGCAGACAAAATGAACAGAATGATACTAAAGTAGCAATAGGTTATTTTGTATCTTTGTATATTTGCTCTGAACAAGTGTTATTTATAAACACTGGTTCAGATTGTTTTTTTTTTAAAGCCACAGTCTTGGGCACCTTCTCTGAGTATACAGTAATCCTGGAGTTGATTAGTAAAAGCTGAATACTGGGAGATCGGTCCCAGAAGCAAGGCATAGAGACTGGATATGCTACACACGTTATGCGCACAATGATGTTTTTGTTTTGGGCATGTCTAGCATGCCCAAAGTCTGCAACTAGTTAAAGAAAGTTAACTTTTTTCTAATTTGACCATTGACCTTAAAGCAGGGGTGTCAAGCTGGTGGCTCTCCAGCTGTTGCGAGCCTACAAGTCCCATCATGCCTCTGCCCTTGGGAGTCATGCTTGTAACTGTCAATCTTGCACTGCCTCATGGGACTTGTAGTTTGGCAACAGCTGGAGGGCTGCAAGTTTGACATCCATGCCTTACAGGAAGATCCTCCTGGGAACCTGAATAGGTTCAATGATGCTATACCTGTATGCAGACTCCCACTGCAGTTGGGGTTCATATGCTATGTGCATCCTCACTATTCTATCTGAATGTTCTAAATAATAGAAAAGCAAGTCCTTCCTTGCCATCTACACATCATCCGTTATGAGGGCAAACACCAACAACGTACACATTGGGTGGGAGGTCTTGTCATTTAAAATCAACTCGCACCATCCCCAAAAGTACTATAAACCACAAAACAATTTTCCATTTTAAAAAAAAAGCAATTTTATGTTGTTTGATCCAGCATATGGATGAATGAACCGGGAAGTCTTCCTCTTTGACTGGTTTGACCCTCTCCCTTGTCATACATTATATGGGATACATTTAAAAGGATTCTCCTTTGTTGGTTCTATTTCATGGGCTTCGATCATCACTTTTAGGTGGATATATTCTTTTGATTTTCTTATGAAGGGGTGAACCGATGGGGGCTTTTTAGTTCCTGATCTACAGTACTTTCTTGATCATGATATCCTTGATGATATTTACATGGTGGTTACTTTCCTTGTCAATGGGTGGTGCTTTTATTCTATCTTTTATATTTAGTGTACCAATAAATAAATAATTTGCGCTAGTAAATGTGTATAAATATATAAATATATATAAAGAAATCATCAAATCATAAGTCCAAAAAATATATATATATGCCAATACCACAAAAAAAAAAATATAAAAAAACTTTTAAGTGCAAAAAACTTTTGTGCAAAAAAAGTGTCTAAATATGAAAAATTTCACCAAAAAACCTTGATAATATAATGGCAGATCATCCATAAATATATCTTCAGAAACGGAAACTCTGCAACACACCGATCCTCATCGATCGAAATAACAGGATGAAAAACTTTGTAGTTAATCGAAAATCCACTTCTCCAATAGATAAAGGACCACCTTCAAACGTATCCATGGGGGGAAATGCCAAGCACTCGAGAGAAACAGAAAGACTTCATGGTGCAATATTATAAAAACCAATTCCTTTATTAGGTACTCATTGCACTTACTCAAGAGGTGTCCCAGCCGACACCAGCATCAACAGCATAACAGCAATCACATAAACGAGCCTGGCTACTCAGCACATGCGCAGTAGCTGGCAGCCAAAAACGTAATGACGTCACATCAATCAAGCTCCGCCCTATGCGTTTCGTCATCGACGTCCTCACGGAGCGAGTAAGTGCAATGAGTACCTAATAAAGGAATTGGTTTTTATAATATTGCACCATGAAGTCTTTCTGTTTCTCTTGAGTGCTTGGCATTTCCCCCCATGGATACGTTTGAAGGTGGTCCTTTATCTATTGGAGAAGTGGATTTTCGATTAACTACAAAGTTTTTCATCCTGTTATTTCGATCGATGAGGATCGGTGTGTTGCAGAGTTTCCGTTTCTGAAGATATATTTATGGATGATCTGCCATTATATTATCAAGGTTTTTTGGTGAAATTTTTCATATTTAGACACTTTTTTTGCACAAAAGTTTTTTGCACTTAAAAGTTTTTTTATATATTTTTTTTGTGATATTGGCATATATATATATATTTTTTGGACTTATGATTTGATGATTTCTTTATATATATTTATACACATTTACTAGCGCAAATTATTTATTTATTGGTACACTTTATATATGGTGATTTTTTGCAGCTGGTACACTATTAGTAAGTTATATAATTTTGACCATAGGCGCTATTATTAATTTTTCTTATCTTTTATATTTATCCAGTTTGGCTACATATTATTAAAATGGATCCTGAAGAAGCCCTTTTTGGGTGAAACGTGTTGATCCACTGGCTGTTTGTCTCTTCATTTAATTGAAAGGAGCCGATATGGATTGTCTCTATACAATTTAAGATATTCTTTTAATTTGTGTCAATAAAACAGTTTAAATACTATATATTTGGGTTCCTGAGAATGTTAGAGCACCTTAAAAGAACTAATTTCTCCATGATTCCCTTTCCCCCTGCACCTTTTGGGGGCGGATTATGGAAAATTCTTTTGTGGTTTATGGGGAACACCAACAAGATAAATGTTAGATACAGGGAAACCCAATATCCTTAAATTGTATCTATACTCATAACTTTTTTAAAGGATAAGTTCACCTTTGGAAACATGTTTCAAGTTCTACCCGTTTTTAAGGTGGAACATGTAACATGTTTGTCTGCATGAGCATGTCAGGCTCCTGCAGACAAAAATAATATATGCACATTTTTTTACCTGCAAACAAATGTGCATTTATTATTTTCGTCAAAAAGGTGAACTTATCTTTTAAGTTGTGGATAGAATTGAGAACGGTTAGAACAGTGTCAGGTTTTACTGCTATTTGGGGCTCTGTGAGTGAGATTTTTTTCTTTCTGTTGTGTAAACAACCCTTAACCAGAAGTGATGGGAGATCTGCAGTAGGGAAATAGACAACAATGAAAAGTTGAGGTTCCAGCATTCCCCTACTTATCTTACAAAACACATTTTTACTTCTATCTATGTTGCGGTTAAAAAGATAATGTCCTATTTTGGGGGACAACTGTTTTGGCGGTTTTTCTACCGCACTTATTCACTTGGTTCTATCTAAGATTATAAATGTAATAAGTGATTACAACCTTTTGTCTATACATGAATTTAGCCAATCCTGATGTGACTAATACCAATAAAGTTAATACCAAATAATAACAACAGTGCAAAAAATAAAGATCTAATTTATTTACACAGAAAAGAAGATTGCTATTAATCAAATACAACAAAACATAATGTAGCCGGTATAATCTTAAAAGTAGTAATATTACAATGCAAATACAGAATGTTACCAATACAAAGAGATGACTACAGGAAAGAAAGTTACAGAAAAAAAACATAGAATAATACATTATGCAGACATCCTGATGACTGGGCTTCCAAAGAGGCAAGGGACAAAGAGATGTTGTGGGTTTCGCTTTGGTGTTATATACTGTTTGCAAAAGACCACCCCTAGACTCACCCTCCCAAGTAAATTTACACCTTTCCACATATCTTAACCTCCAATGGGTGGGCTCAGAACACTGGTCAGTTTAGTTAAAGGAAAACAGGAATTCCCAGCTGCCTTCCTTCCCCCTCACCTCAATTGAGTCTTTTGAAGTGGCATCCCCCACAGAGCTATTTGTCACTTTATTACAGCAGTTCTCAAAATGTCCAGTTCCTAGAACTTCTTTAGAACTGAGACTTAGATACCTATCAAAAGTTCACAATAATGTTCATGAAGGTAAAAATAATTATAGGCCAAAAATAGTCATTACACAACCTATTCACTAGAGAAGGAGTGAAGGAATCTCTTCAACGGAACCTCCAACTGCAGTAAAACCTGATAAGCGTTCTAATCCTTCACCACCTATCCAAAAAAGAAAAAAAATGTTTGCATGTAGATACACTTTACTTGTCACCTATACCTCTACCTATCACCCATACCTTTACTTATTACATACCTGGACAATTCAAAATGGTTAAAAAATAATAATCAACAGGGATTTCCTTCATTAAAAACTATGTAAAAAAATATTACAATCAAAGATACAGGCAGCTGAAATGACATTCAAATATTGACTTTTCCTGGAAAAGTCAAGCTTGACCTTATGGCCTCTCACCTCTTAAGTCTTCATGTTGGTCAGGAAGAACACCCAAAACACAACCAAACCAACCAAAAGGGAGGAACAAGAGCTAGCATGACCCACATACACTTTTACAGGAAAAGTTGATATTTGCATATACCTTCAACTGCCTATATTTCTCAATCTAGTAGTCATTTTGACATGCAGTTTTCATGAAAGCTAACAATGGCTAAAACATTTATCACAGTTGATTTCCCCAACATTGTGACAGGTTAACTAATCTATTACTATAGTCATTTATTTCTTATAATACTTTAACACTGACAGTAACACTTTATAAACAGGCTAATGAACACATTTATGAACTTAGATATATTTATTTATTTATACCCTACATTTTGTAACCACTGATTTCACTCACAGCCAAATCATCAATCAAGTAAAAGTCACACCTAAAATCATAATCAGGCAATCTGCATAATTTAAAAGTAAAGCACCCTGAAGGAAAATATTAAGTATTTAAATAAAGTACAAACTGTACAACATAATCTTGTATCTGTTGTAGTTAGTGTAGGACTAATGAGAAGGTGATCATCATGGTGTGTAACTGGTCCATTTATTATTACATGTCATGGGGAGCATTACATTTTATTATTGTGTTAATCAATTTGTGTTTCAGTGTGTTGTATGTTCCCAGAGTTATTTCCATAATGTATCACCCTGAAAGTGTATGTCTGGGCAAAATAAAAAAAAAAGAAAAAACATATAAACAGTACATGTCTGCAATTCATACACATTTTCTCATGTTTTATCCCTTTAAAGATTCTGCAAGTACAGAAAAATACCCGTTGACTCTTGCAGAACTGAGTTAACAACCATACTTGAAATTAGATAGCAGAGTGCATAGGACACAAGGCAGTCCTGGATTTCTGACAGGGTCAATAGCTTATTTCCTGCACCTATCATACAGATATAGCAACACTCTTTTTATGGTACATTTAAAACCCCCCAAAACATGCAAATAAAATAAGTTTAGCATTGATGCAATGTGGTAATACATACCTTTCCACTACAACCGCATGTATGGTGAATTGTGGTAGCGCCCATTACTGCAACACACCCATATTGATAGATTTGAATAAGCCTTTAACATGTATGTAAACTCTGTCAATGATCTATGTTATGCACCGCTTTTTGGTGCTTTTCAATGCACATCAATGCACTAAGGCAACACACTTCATAAGTGCATGTGTTGCAGCACATCACAATGGATTGAAACACTTTACTATGCGTTGTAGAGTGTTGCATTGGAAAAGTAGTGCTTATCCTCTTTTTACTCCACCCCAGGGGCGGACTGACCATTTGGAAACTCGGGCACTGCCCGTGAGCCCGGGGTCAGTAGGGGGCCCCATGAGATGCCTCTGGTACCTTTTTCATAGGCTTATTTGAGTTTGGGCAAAGACACAGGGGCCCCATGATCCCCTATTGCCCAGGGGCCCCATGAGTTGTCAGTCCGCCCCTGCTCCACCCTAGTGTGTTGGTGCTTTTCAATGCACACCAAGGCAACACACCTTTAAATGCACATGTGTTGCAGCACATTAGAATGGATTGAAACACATTACTGTGTTTGGTGGAGCGTTATGCTGGAAAAGTAGTTCTTGTCTTCATTTTACTCTACCCTAGAGAGTTGGTGCAGCACACACTAACACATACGCATTAACTGACTGCAAGAGACTGCCTAGGTGTGATCAAGCCACAAGCCTTTACAAACTTAACGCATGCCACCTGAAATCACCTAACTTTTTTGAGCAGCAAGCTAACAAAAAGATAAAGACTTTCAAATAAAATTGCTCTAATAATCAAAACTGGATGAGGCTCATAAACAAAGATAAAATACAGCCAACCCACCACATTAATTGATGTAATTCAGTTTGGATGATTCAGCAGGCAATATGATGTCTTTGCTTAATTAAGAATTAATTTGAAATGTTTTCATACAGCCAACAGTCAAGCATAGAGATAATGCCAGTAGAAGTGCTTATGTTTGCTGGTACCAACACTTTATGAATACAAATGATTTTTGGTTTATATATATTTGGTTTATGTATATTGGTATAAGAACTATGTATTAATTACACAGCTGTGTACACTTTGCACAACTGTAAAGAGGTTATGATTAGAGATGAGCGAATCGAAGCATCCGAAGTGGAATTCGAGTCGAATATCGGAAAAATTTCGATTCGTGCCGAATCCGAAAAACAGCCTAATTCGGACGCGCGAATCGAAATTTTTCCGAAAATGGCGGCTGACATGTGCGGCGACGGAGCGGGGATGTCGGGGAAGGCGCGCAGACAAGGCGCGCTGCCCCATAATGCATTCCTCAACGACATGTGATCGCATCAGCCAATCAGCAGCCAGCCAGCCAGCACTGTGTAATGGTCGAGGTATATATAGCGGCCATTTTGGAAATCTTCATTTGCCTGCAGTCATTGAACAGAGGCAGACCGCTCTGTACTAGGGACAGGGACAGAGTTAGGGCCACAGAAACGAGAATTGGGGACAGAGAGAAGTTACTTAGGGACAGAGAACCATTACTCAGGGACACAGACTTGTTAATGAGGGCCACAGAATCGTTATTTAGGGACAAAGAAACGCTAGTTAGGGCCACAGAATTCATACTCAGGGACAGACAGAATTGTTACTCAGTGCCAGAGAATTGTTACTTAGGGCCACAGAAACGTTATTAGGGCCACAGAATTTTTACTCAGGGACAGACAGAATTGTTACTGAGTGCCAGAGAATTGTTACTCAGGGACAGACAGAATTGTTACTGAGTGCCAGAGAATTCTTAGGGCCACAGAATTCATTCTCAGGGACAGACAGAATTGTTACTCAGGGACAGACAGAATTGTTACTGAGTGCCAGAGAATTGTTACTCAGGGACAGACAGAATTGTTACTGAGTGCCAGAGAATTGTTACTCAGGGACAGACAGAATTGTTACTGAGTGCCAGAGAATTGTTACTCAGGGACAGACAGAATTGTTACTGAGTGCCAGAGAATTGTTACTCAGGGACAGACAGAATTGTTACTGAGTGCCAGAGAATTGTTACTCGCACAGACACAAAATTGTTACTTGCACAGACACAGAATTGTTACTCGCACAGACACAGAATTGTTACTCAGGGCCACAGAATTCATACTCAGGGATAGACAGAATTGTTACTGAGTGCCAGAGAATTGTTACTCAGGGACAGACAGAATTGTTACTGAGTGCCAGAGAATTGTTACTCAGGGACAGACAGAATTGTTACTGAGTGCCAGAGAATTGTTACTCGCACAGACACAAAATTGTTACTTGCACAGACACAGAATTGTTACTCGCACAGACACAGAATTGTTACTCAGGGCCACAGAATTCATACTCAGGGACAGACAGAATTGTTACTGAGTGCCAGAGAATTGTTACTCAGGGACAGACAGAATTGTTACTGAGTGCCAGAGAATTGTTACTCAGGGACAGACAGAATTGTTACTGAGTGCCAGAGAATTGTTACTCGCACAGACACAAAATTGTTACTTGCACAGACACAGAATTGTTACTCGCACAGACACAGAATTGTTACTCAGGGCCACAGAATTCATACTCAGGGATAGACAGAATTGTTACTGAGTGCCAGAGAATTGTTACTCAGGGACAGACAGAATTGTTACTGAGTGCCAGAGAATTGTTACTCAGGGACAGACAGAATTGTTACTGAGTGCCAGAGAATTGTTACTCGCACAGACACAAAATTGTTACTTGCACAGACACAGAATTGTTACTCGCACAGACACAGAATTGTTACTCAGGGCCACAGAATTCATACTCAGGGACAGACAGAATTGTTACTGAGTGCCAGAGAATTGTTACTCAGGGACAGACAGAATTGTTACTGAGTGCCAGAGAATTGTTACTCAGGGACAGACAGAATTGTTACTGAGTGCCAGAGAATTGTTACTCGCACAGACACAAAATTGTTACTTGCACAGACACAGAATTGTTACTCGCACAGACACAGAATTGTTACTCAGGGCCACAGAATTCATACTCAGGGATAGACAGAATTGTTACTGAGTGCCAGAGAATTGTTACTCAGGGACAGACAGAATTGTTACTGAGTGCCAGAGAATTGTTACTCAGGGACAGACAGAATTGTTACTGAGTGCCAGAGAATTGTTACTCGCACAGACACAAAATTGTTACTTGCACAGACACAGAATTGTTACTCGCACAGACACAGAATTGTTACTCAGGGCCACAGAATTCATACTCAGGGACAGACAGAATTGTTACTGAGTGCCAGAGAATTGTTACTCAGGGACAGACAGAATTGTTACTGAGTGCCAGAGAATTGTTACTCAGGGACAGACAGAATTGTTACTGAGTGCCAGAGAATTGTTACTCGCACAGACACAAAATTGTTACTTGCACAGACACAGAATTGTTACTCGCACAGACACAGAATTGTTACTCAGGGCCACAGAATTCATACTCAGGGACAGACAGAATTGTTACTGAGTGCCAGAGAATTGTTACTCAGGGACAGACAGAATTGTTACTGAGTGCCAGAGAATTGTTACTCAGGGACAGACAGAATTGTTACTGAGTGCCAGAGAATTGTTACTCAGGGACAGACAGAATTGTTAGAGTGCCAGAGAATTGTTACTCAGGGACAGACAGAATTGTTACTGAGTGCCAGAGAATTGTTACTCGCACAGACACAAAATTGTTACTTGCACAGACACAGAATTGTTACTCGCACAGACACAGAATTGTTACTCAGGGCCACAGAATTCATACTCAGGGACAGACAGAATTGTTACTGAGTGCCAGAGAATTGTTACTCAGGGACAGACAGAATTGTTACTGAGTGCCAGAGAATTGTTACTCAGGGACAGACAGAATTGTTACTGAGTGCCAGAGATTTGTTACTCGCACAGACACAAAATTGTTACTTGCACAGACACAGAATTGTTACTCGCACAGACACAGAATTGTTACTCAGGGCCACAGAATTCATACTCAGGGACAGACAGAATTGTTACTGAGTGCCAGAGAATTGTTACTCAGGGACAGACAGAATTGTTACTGAGTGCCAGAGAATTGTTACTCAGGGACAGACAGAATTGTTACTGAGTGCCAGAGAATTGTTACTCAGGGACAGACAGAATTGTTACTGAGTGCCAGAGAATTGTTACTCAGGGACAGACAGAATTGTTACTGAGTGCCAGAGAATTGTTACTCGCACAGACACAAAATTGTTACTTGCACAGACACAGAATTGTTACTCGCACAGACACAGAATTGTTACTCAGGGCCACAGAATTCATACTCAGGGACAGACAGAATTGTTACTGAGTGCCAGAGAATTGTTACTCAGGGACAGACAGAATTGTTACTGAGTGCCAGAGAATTGTTACTCAGGGACAGACAGAATTGTTACTGAGTGCCAGAGAATTGTTACTCGCACAGACACAAAATTGTTACTTGCACAGACACAGAATTGTTACTCGCACAGACACAGAATTGTTACTCAGGGCCACAGAATTCATACTCAGGGACAGACAGAATTGTTACTGAGTGCCAGAGAATTGTTACTCAGGGACAGACAGAATTGTTACTGAGTGCCAGAGAATTGTTACTCAGGGACAGACAGAATTGTTACTGAGTGCCAGAGAATTGTTACTCAGGGACAGACAGAATTGTTACTGAGTGCCAGAGAATTGTTACTCAGGGACAGACAGAATTGTTACTGAGTGCCAGAGAATTGTTACTCAGGGACAGACAGAATTGTTAGAGTGCCAGAGAATTGTTACTCAGGGACAGACAGAATTGTTACTGAGTGCCAGAGAATTGTTACTCGCACAGACACAAAATTGTTACTTGCACAGACACAGAATTGTTACTCGCACAGACACAGAATTGTTACTCAGGGCCACAGAATTCATACTCAGGGACAGACAGAATTGTTACTGAGTGCCAGAGAATTGTTACTCAGGGACAGACAGAATTGTTACTGAGTGCCAGAGAATTGTTACTCAGGGACAGACAGAATTGTTACTGAGTGCCAGAGATTTGTTACTCGCACAGACACAAAATTGTTACTTGCACAGACACAGAATTGTTACTCGCACAGACACAGAATTGTTACTCAGGGCCACAGAATTCATACTCAGGGACAGACAGAATTGTTACTGAGTGCCAGAGAATTGTTACTCAGGGACAGACAGAATTGTTACTGAGTGCCAGAGAATTGTTACTCAGGGACAGACAGAATTGTTACTGAGTGCCAGAGATTTGTTACTCGCACAGACACAAAATTGTTACTTGCACAGACACAGAATTGTTACTCGCACAGACACAGAATTGTTACTCAGGGCCACAGAATTCATACTCAGGGACAGACAGAATTGTTACTGAGTGCCAGAGAATTGTTACTCAGGGACAGACAGAATTGTTACTGAGTGCCAGAGAATTGTTACTCAGGGACAGACAGAATTGTTACTGAGTGCCAGAGAATTGTTACTCAGGGACAGACAGAATTGTTACTGAGTGCCAGAGAATTGTTACTCAGGGACAGACAGAATTGTTACTGAGTGCCAGAGATTTGTTACTCGCACAGACACAAAATTGTTACTTGCACAGACACAGAATTGTTACTCGCACAGACACAGAATTGTTACTCAGGGCCACAGAATTCATACTCAGGGACAGACAGAATTGTTACTGAGTGCCAGAGAATTGTTACTCAGGGACACCTAATCGTTGAATTAAATAGTATGTCAGACAACATGCAGAGGAGTGGCAGAGGAGGCAATGTTTTAGGAGCGAGCAGACGTGGCAGCAGAGGAAGGGGTCGAGGCAGCAGTATTCGCAGCCAGAGGCCAGTGCTCCCGGTGTCATCCAGCGGTCGTGTCTCCACCGACAACCCTGCCGTCATTGATTGGTTGGCTCGGTCGTCTTCCTCTTCCCAGGTCACCTCTGACACCTACAGCCAACGGTCGGTGGGTACGTCAGACACAACCGTTAGTTGGCATGGCCCGGGACCAAGCCCACTGAAATCACGTGTCCTCTACCTGCCCCTGTCCTTTGCTGTTCCCTCACCAAGCGAAGTATCGCATGCTGTGGGCTCAGCCCCACTGTACAGTGAGGAAGAGCTAACAGAGGGCGGTCAGGAACGGGGGGAGACATCGGCCTTTTCAGCAGCCAAGCGAACAAGTACTGGCGAGGAGAGTGGCTCGGTAGCCGGTCTAGAGACAGGTCTGTCTCCTGACCCAGACGCAGCCGAGGGGGCTAGTAGTGAGGCGGAGACCCTACTTGATGATGAGGAGGTTGATCGCACTTGGCAGCCTCGTCGTCATCAGGCAATTTCTTCCGCATCATCAGGAGAAGAGGGTGGCAGCTTGGCAGCGAGCAAAACAGTCGGTGGGTTGCCCAGGAGACAGCAGCAGGGTCGCATCAGTGTCAGTGGAGCCAAACGTCCACGGAGTAGAGCACCAGCTCCACTGCAGCCTACCACCACGGCCAGTAGTGGTGCCGTTGCGCACGGAGGAAGTAGCAGTCAGCCAGTGAAGAGTAGCGGGGGCAAAGTTTCCTACTCGGTGGTGTGGCAATTTTTCCTCAAGCCGCCCGAGGAAGTAAACGTAGCCGTATGTCGACTATGTGGCCAGAAATGCAAGCGTGGCCAGGGGGCCCATGTTGGGACTACAGCGTTGCGTCAGCATATGCAGCGTCACCATTCGGTGGCCTGGGAAAACCGTGATAAACATACGGCGGTTCTGCCTGCCCCAGCCCCCGCTCCATCACCCGCTCCGTTACTTGCTCCGTCACCCGACGTCGTCAATCGCCCTCTATCAGCCAGTCAAGGCTCCAACACCTCTGCTGAGGGGAGTTGTCGCTCATTGGCATCTTCCGCTCGTTCAGATGCTCCTTCTCCTGCTACTCCTCTTCTCGGATTCCGTCAACAGTCTTTCTTGGAATCCGTATCCAAGAGACAACAGTTTGCGAGCACGCACCCGACGGTGCAAAAGCTGAACGTCCTCCTGTCCAAGTTGCTGGTGCTGCAGTCCCTCCCTTTCCAACTGGTGGACTCAGCACCTTTCCGAGAAATGATGGCTTGTGCCGCGCCGCGGTGGAGAGTGCCAAGCCGTCATTTCTTTGCCCAAAAGGCAGTGCCAGCCCTGCATTCACATGTAGAAGAGATGGTGGGCCAGTCTTTGAGCATGTCGGTCTCTGCCAAAGTGCACGGCAGCGCCGACGTGTGGAGCTGTAACTACGGTCAGGGACAGTACATGTCATTTACGGCCCACTGGGTGAACGTGGTGCCGGCACAGCCGCACCAGCAACTTGGACAGGTCACGACGCTTTTGCCTCCACGTTTGCACGTCCTTGGTCCAGCAAGCATGTCCGCCTCTACCACCTCTTTTTCCGCCGTGTCCTCAGCCGCCACCCCCGTGCCAAGTCCCATTACCCGACCGGCATATCACATGTGCAGGGCGCAACGGTGTCACGCTGTGCTGCACCTGGTATGCCTTGGCGAACGTAGTCACACAGGGGAGGAACTGCTGAGTGTAATGAACAGAGAAATCGACAGATGGCTGTCTCCGCGCAAACTAAAAATCGGAACCATGTTGACTGACAACGGAAAGAACATGGTGTCTGCTCTGCGTCAAGGAAGGTTGTGCCATGCGCCATGCATGGCTCACGTGTTCAATCTGGTTGTCAAGCGGTTCCTAAAATCCACCATCCCACTGCAAGACATCCTTAAAATGTCACGTAAACTGTGCATGCATTTCAGCCATTCCTACACCGCAAAGAACACCCTCATTGAGCTGCAGCGTCAGAACGGAATTCCACAGCATCGCCTGATCTGCGACGTTGCAACAAGGTGGAATTCAACCCTACACATGTTAGACCGCCTTTACGAGCAGCGAAAGGCCATCACCGATTTCCTGATGTTACAAGCGGATAAAGGTACTCCCCTGTGTAACTTAGATGTCAGCCATTGGCAGCTCATGCGTGACACCTGCCGCTTGCTCAGGCCCTTTGAGGAGGCCACGCTATTCGTGAGTCGGCAGGACTATGGGATGAACGACGTCATTCCTCTGTTGCACGTCCTGGAACAAATGCTGTTAACAATGGCTGGTCAGGGTGCGGTAGACGTGGCGCACAGATCTCAACGCCACATGACCCCTGTGGGGGCAGGACAGGAAGAAGAGGAGGAGGTAGAGGAGGACATTTGTGCTCAGGAATTATTGAGTGAAATGGGTGGTTTTTCCACTCAGCGGACAGGAGTGGAGGAGCAGGAGCATCTGGTAGAGGAGGAGGAGGAGGAGACAGAGGACCCAGACGCACCGTGGCAGTATGCTGTGGAGATGGAGGCAGGGAGTCCCTCGCATTCCTTGGCACAAATGGCCCATAGCATGCTCGGTTGCTTGCGTAGCGACAGCCGAATAATAACCATCAGACAGAGGGATGACTTTTGGCTGTCCACCTTGTTGGACCCTCGCTACCGGTCCAAAATGGTGGCCTTTTTCACACCTGCTGAGAGGGAGGCCAAAATTACGTACTATAAAAACCACCTATGTAGTCAGTTGGTCTCTGCCTTTGTGCGCCAACGTCCATCCTCAGACACTGTGGGCCCTGTGCGCTCGCGTTCCGCTGCCATGGCAGCAGGGGAGGGGTGGGGTGGTAGGAGCAGTGGCAGCTCCACCAGCAGCGGCTGCCTCAGTCTGCAGTCGATGATGAGTAGCTTTCTTCACCAGCGCAGTGAGGAAACTACTAACCAGCCGCAGCAGCAGCAGCAGCATCAGGTGGACCTGGAGCAGGAGCTCAAACAACAGGCTTGGGCCTACTTGGACAGCACCCTGCCAACCGAGGTAGACAATCCCCTTGACTACTGGGCAACGAAACTTGACCTTTGGCCCCAACTAGCTGAATTTGCCCTTGAAAGGCTGTCATGCCCGGCCAGTAGCGTGGCATCGGAGCGCGTGTTTAGTGCGGCAGGAGGTATTGTAACTCCGCGGAGGACACGACTGTCCACCCAAAGTGTGGAGAGACTCACGTTTGTGAAAATGAATCAGGCGTGGATTAGTCTGGATTTCAAACCACCAGTTCCTGACACAACTGACTAAATCCGCCATGAATCATGCCTCAAACATGTGCCACTTTCAGGTCTCCTCACACACTGCTGGTGTGTTACATTTTTTGACATAGGGTGCAGGCAGATTACGGGCCTCACATAGCTGCTGCCAGGCCCCTAATCTGCCATGGGCCCCTATATACCGCCTCCTCATGCTGCTGCCAAGTCCAGAGTCTCTCATGGGTCCCTGTACGGCCTCCCATTGCTGCTGTCTCCATCGCCACACTCTGCTGCCATGTGCCACTTTCAGGTCTCTTCACACTGCTGGTGTGTTAAATTTTTTGACATAGGGTGCAGGCAGATTACGGGCCTCACATAGCTGCTGCCAGGCCCCTAATCTGCCATGGGCCCCTATATACCGCCTCCTCATGCTGCTGCCAAGTCTAGAGTCTGTCATGGGTCCCTGTACGGCCTCCCATTGCTGCTGTCTCCATCGCCACACTCTGCTGCCATGTGCCACTTTCAGGTCTCTTCACACTGCTGGTGTGTTAAATTTTTTGACATAGGGTGCAGGCAGATTACGGGCCTCACATAGCTGCTGCCAGGCCCCTAATCTGCCATGGGCCCCTATATACCGCCTCCTCATGCTGCTGCCAAGTCCAGAGTCTCTCATGGGTCCCTGTACGGCCTCCCATTGCTGCTGTCTCCATCGCCACACTCTGCTGCCATGTGCCACTTTCAGGTCTCTTCACACTGCTGGTGTGTTAAATTTTTTGACATAGGGTGCAGGCAGATTACGGGCCTCACATAGCTGCTGCCAGGCCCCTAATCTGCCATGGGCCCCTATATACCGCCTCCTCATGCTGCTGCCAAGTCCAGAGTCTGTCATGGGTCCCTGTATGGCCTCCCATTGCTGCTGTCTCCATCGCCACACTCTGCTGCCATGTGCCACTTTCAGGTCTCTTCACACTGCTGGTGTGTTAAATTTTTTGACATAGGGTGCAGGCAGATTACGGGCCTCACATAGCTGCTGCCAGGCCCCTAATCTGCCATGGGCCCCTATATACCGCCTCCTCATGCTGCTGCCAAGTCCAGAGTCTCTCATGGGTCCCTGTACGGCCTCCCATTGCTGCTGTCTCCATCGCCACACTCTGCTGCCATGTGCCACTTTCAGGTCTCTTCACACTGCTGGTGTGTTAAATTTTTTGACATAGGGTGCAGGCAGATTACGGGCCTCACATAGCTGCTGCCAGGCCCCTAATCTGCCATGGGCCCCTATATACCGCCTCCTCATGCTGCTGCCAAGTCCAGAGTCTGTCATGGGTCCCTGTATGGCCTCCCATTGCTGCTGTCTCCATCGCCACACTCTGCTGCCATGTGCCACTTTCAGGTCTCTTCACACTGCTGGTGTGTTAAATTTTTTGACATAGGGTGCAGGCAGATTACGGGCCTCACATAGCTGCTGCCAGGCCCCTAATCTGCCATGGGCCCCTATATACCGCCTCCTCATGCTGCTGCCAAGTCTAGAGTCTGTCATGGGTCCCTGTACGGCCTCCCATTGCTGCTGTCTCCATCGCCACACTCTGCTGCCATGTGCCACTTTCAGGTCTCTTCACACTGCTGGTGTGTTAAATTTTTTGACATAGGGTGCAGGCAGATTACGGGCCTCACATAGCTGCTGCCAGGCCCCTAATCTGCCATGGGCCCCTATATACCGCCTCCTCATGCTGCTGCCAAGTCCAGAGTCTCTCATGGGTCCCTGTACGGCCTCCCATTGCTGCTGTCTCCATCGCCACACTCTGCTGCCATGTGCCACTTTCAGGTCTCTTCACACTGCTGGTGTGTTAAATTTTTTGACATAGGGTGCAGGCAGATTACGGGCCTCACATAGCTGCTGCCAGGCCCCTAATCTGCCATGGGCCCCTATATACCGCCTCCTCATGCTGCTGCCAAGTCCAGAGTCTCTCATGGGTCCCTGTACGGCCTCCCATTGCTGCTGTCTCCATCGCCACACTCTGCTGCCATGTGCCACTTTCAGGTCTCCTCACACTGCTGGTGTGTAGAATTTTTTGACATAGGGTGCTGGCAGATTATGGGCCTCCTATAGCTGCTGCCAGGCCCCTAATCTGCCATAGGCCCCTATATACCGCCTCCTCATGCTGCTGCCAAGTCCAGAGTCTCTCATGGGTCCCTGTACGGCCTCCCATTGCTGCTGTCTCCATCGCCACACTCTGCTGCCATGTGCCACTTTCAGGTCTCCTCACACTGCTGGTGTGTAGAATTTTTTGACATAGGGTGCTGGCAGATTATGGGCCTCCTATAGCTGCTGCCAGGCCCCTAATCTGCCATAGGCCCCTATATACCGCCTCCTCATGCTGCTGCCAGGTCCAGAGTCTCTCATGGGTCCCTGTACGGCCTCCCATTGCTGCTGTCTCCATCGCCACACTCTGCCATGTGCCACTTTCAGGTCTCCTCACACACTGCTGGTGTGTAGAATTTTTTGACATAGGGTGCTGGCAGATTATGGGCCTCCTATAGCTGCTGCCAGGCCCCTAATCTGCCATAGGCCCCTATATACCGCTTCCTCATGCTGCTGCCAGGTCCAGAGTCTCTCATGGGTCCCTGTACGGCCTCCCATTGCTGCTGTCTCCATCGCCACACTCTGCCATGTGCCACTTTCAGGTCTCCTCACACACTGCTGGTGTGTTACATTTTTTGACATAGGGTGCAGGCAGATTACGGGCCTCACATAGCTGCTGCCAGGCCCCTAATCTGCCATGGGCCCCTATATACCGCCTCCTCATGCTGCTGCCAAGTCCAGAGTCTGTCATGGGTCCCTGTATGGCCTCCCATTGCTGCTGTCTCCATCGCCACACTCTGCTGCCATGTGCCACTTTCAGGTCTCTTCACACTGCTGGTGTGTTAAATTTTTTGACATAGGGTGCAGGCAGATTACGGGCCTCACATAGCTGCTGCCAGGCCCCTAATCTGCCATGGGCCCCTATATACCGCCTCCTCATGCTGCTGCCAAGTCCAGAGTCTGTCATGGGTCCCTGTATGGCCTCCCATTGCTGCTGTCTCCATCGCCACACTCTGCTGCCATGTGCCACTTTCAGGTCTCTTCACACTGCTGGTGTGTTAAATTTTTTGACATAGGGTGCAGGCAGATTACGGGCCTCACATAGCTGCTGCCAGGCCCCTAATCTGCCATGGGCCCCTATATACCGCCTCCTCATGCTGCTGCCAAGTCTAGAGTCTGTCATGGGTCCCTGTACGGCCTCCCATTGCTGCTGTCTCCATCGCCACACTCTGCTGCCATGTGCCACTTTCAGGTCTCCTCACACTGCTGGTGTGTAGAATTTTTTGACATAGGGTGCTGGCAGATTATGGGCCTCCTATAGCTGCTGCCAGGCCCCTAATCTGCCATAGGCCCCTATATACCGCCTCCTCATGCTGCTGCCAGGTCCAGAGTCTCTCATGGGTCCCTGTACGGCCTCCCATTGCTGCTGTCTCCATCGCCACACTCTGCCATGTGCCACTTTCAGGTCTCCTCACACACTGCTGGTGTGTTACATTTTTTGACATAGGGTGCAGGCAGATTACGGGCCTCACATAGCTGCTGCCAGGCCCCTAATCTGCCATGGGCCCCTATATACCGCCTCCTCATGCTGCTGCCAAGTCCAGAGTCTCTCATGGGTCCCTGTACGGCCTCCCATTGCTGCTGTCTCCATCGCCACACTCTGCTGCCATGTGCCACTTTCAGGTCTCTTCACACTGCTGGTGTGTTAAATTTTTTGACATAGGGTGCAGGCAGATTACGGGCCTCACATAGCTGCTGCCAGGCCCCTAATCTGCCATGGGCCCCTATATACCGCCTCCTCATGCTGCTGCCAAGTCCAGAGTCTGTCATGGGTCCCTGTATGGCCTCCCATTGCTGCTGTCTCCATCGCCACACTCTGCTGCCATGTGCCACTTTCAGGTCTCTTCACACTGCTGGTGTGTTAAATTTTTTGACATAGGGTGCAGGCAGATTACGGGCCTCACATAGCTGCTGCCAGGCCCCTAATCTGCCATGGGCCCCTATATACCGCCTCCTCATGCTGCTGCCAAGTCCAGAGTCTCTCATGGGTCCCTGTACGGCCTCCCATTGCTGCTGTCTCCATCGCCACACTCTGCTGCCATGTGCCACTTTCAGGTCTCCTCACACTGCTGGTGTGTAGAATTTTTTGACATAGGGTGCTGGCAGATTATGGGCCTCCTATAGCTGCTGCCAGGCCCCTAATCTGCCATAGGCCCCTATATACCGCCTCCTCATGCTGCTGCCAGGTCCAGAGTCTCTCATGGGTCCCTGTACGGCCTCCCATTGCTGCTGTCTCCATCGCCACACTCTGCCATGTGCCACTTTCAGGTCTCCTCACACACTGCTGGTGTGTAGAATTTTTTGACATAGGGTGCTGGCAGATTATGGGCCTCCTATAGCTGCTGCCAGGCCCCTAATCTGCCATAGGCCCCTATATACCGCTTCCTCATGCTGCTGCCAGGTCCAGAGTCTCTCATGGGTCCCTGTACGGCCTCCCATTGCTGCTGTCTCCATCGCCACACTCTGCCATGTGCCACTTTCAGGTCTCCTCACACACTGCTGGTGTGTTACATTTTTTGACATAGGGTGCAGGCAGATTACGGGCCTCACATAGCTGCTGCCAGGCCCCTAATCTGCCATGGGCCCCTATATACCGCCTCCTCATGCTGCTGCCAAGTCCAGAGTCTGTCATGGGTCCCTGTATGGCCTCCCATTGCTGCTGTCTCCATCGCCACACTCTGCTGCCATGTGCCACTTTCAGGTCTCTTCACACTGCTGGTGTGTTAAATTTTTTGACATAGGGTGCAGGCAGATTACGGGCCTCACATAGCTGCTGCCAGGCCCCTAATCTGCCATGGGCCCCTATATACCGCCTCCTCATGCTGCTGCCAAGTCTAGAGTCTGTCATGGGTCCCTGTACGGCCTCCCATTGCTGCTGTCTCCATCGCCACACTCTGCTGCCATGTGCCACTTTCAGGTCTCCTCACACTGCTGGTGTGTAGAATTTTTTGACATAGGGTGCTGGCAGATTATGGGCCTCCTATAGCTGCTGCCAGGCCCCTAATCTGCCATAGGCCCCTATATACCGCCTCCTCATGCTGCTGCCAGGTCCAGAGTCTCTCATGGGTCCCTGTACGGCCTCCCATTGCTGCTGTCTCCATCGCCACACTCTGCCATGTGCCACTTTCAGGTCTCCTCACACACTGCTGGTGTGTTACATTTTTTGACATAGGGTGCAGGCAGATTACGGGCCTCACATAGCTGCTGCCAGGCCCCTAATCTGCCATGGGCCCCTATATACCGCCTCCTCATGCTGCTGCCAAGTCCAGAGTCTCTCATGGGTCCCTGTACGGCCTCCCATTGCTGCTGTCTCCATCGCCACACTCTGCTGCCATGTGCCACTTTCAGGTCTCCTCACACTGCTGGTGTGTAGAATTTTTTGACATAGGGTGCTGGCAGATTATGGGCCTCCTATAGCTGCTGCCAGGCCCCTAATCTGCCATAGGCCCCTATATACCGCCTCCTCATGCTGCTGCCAGGTCCAGAGTCTCTCATGGGTCCCTGTACGGCCTCCCATTGCTGCTGTCTCCATCGCCACACTCTGCCATGTGCCACTTTCAGGTCTCCTCACACACTGCTGGTGTGTTACATTTTTTGACATAGGGTGCAGGCAGATTACGGGCCTCACATAGCTGCTGCCAGGCCCCTAATCTGCCATGGGCCCCTATATACCGCCTCCTCATGCTGCTGCCAAGTCCAGAGTCTCTCATGGGTCCCTGTACGGCCTCCCATTGCTGCTGTCTCCATCGCCACACTCTGCTGCCATGTGCCACTTTCAGGTCTCTTCACACTGCTGGTGTGTTAAATTTTTTGACATAGGGTGCAGGCAGATTACGGGCCTCACATAGCTGCTGCCAGACATGTAATCTGCCATGGGCCCCCGTACCGACTCCTCATGCTGTGACGTTGCAACAAGGTGGAATTCAACCCTACATATGTTAGACCGCCTTTACGAACAGCTAAAGGCCATCACAGATTTCCTGATGTTAAAAGCGGATAAAGGTACTCCCTGTGTAACTTAGATGTCAGCCATTGGCAGCTCATGTGTGACACCTGCGCTTGCTCAGGCCCTTTGAGGAGGCCACGCTATTCGTGAGTCGGCAGGACTATGGGATGAATGAGGTCAAATCGGCCATGGGCCCCCGTACCGCCTGTTCACGCTGATGCTGGTCCCACAGTGTGACCTGGGTCCCTGTACGGCCTTCCATTGCTTCCACTCTGCCATGTGCCACTTTGAAATCTCCTCACACTCCTGCGGTTGTCCATTTTGTCATAGGTTGCTGGCAGATTACAGGCCTTCCATAGGTGCCACCAAGCCCCATATCGGCCATGGGCCCCCGTACCGCCTGGTCACGCTGCTGCTGGGCCCATAGTGTGACCTGGGTCCCTGTACCGCCTCCCATTGCTCCCACTCTGCCATGTGCCACTTTCAGGTCTCCTCACGCTCCTGCTGGTTTCCATTTTGTCATAGGTTGCTGTATGGCCTCCCATTGCTGCTGCCTCCACCGCCACACTGTGGCTCCAAACACTGGTTTTGGCCCCGTGACTGGCCAAAGGAGTGAAGTGTGCAGTGATTCTAAGATCGACGGCACTCATCTGCATGTCATACTGACAGACAGTATTATTTCTCTTCCCCAGCAGACTCCAAGGGCATTTAAATTAAAGGTACAGTGTTCTGCACTAATATTAAGTCTCTCTGAAGCCTAGAAACACCCTTTTTTAAGTTAAATTCACAGCGAATTTATTCGACTCGAATCGAATATTGTCCACGAATTCGCCGAATCAGTCGAATCGAATTTTTCATTTCTTCGCTCATCTCTAGTTATGATGTCAGATTTCAAATAAGGCCTGGCTGTTATATGAAGAACAATGAAATAATAGCTTACAGATGTGGAAATTCCATTGAATACAGAGTTTGTGTCATTTCGTTAGTCATCAAATACTCCCCAAAGTCATAGTTAAGGCACTAAACCAAAAGCAGAAAAAAGAATTCATGTACTAAAATTGGAATGCAGTTGTTATCATATTGGGGACAATTGGAGCTTTCTGACCTTTA